>NC_045698.1:69333686-69958686 GCF_009834535.1 Camelus ferus | reverse complement strand
TAAACCGTATCATACCCTTCCACCTTCTCAGAGTGTTCTGAACATAATTTAAAGGCCACCTTCCTGACCTTCTTATTGTCTTGAACAAATAGACAAAATGAATCAAGACTATCATAATATACACCAATAGTTTTGCAATAATGTATGTACATAGATATTGAAATAACTGTTTGACTATTAAGCTGGCTTGGTCTTTATCATATGGCTCTTTGTTCTGAATGAACAACATTAAATGAATGGGACAGATGATGAGATTTAATCATGGCTCCAAGGTGACCAAGAATAGACTACTTGGGGATTCATTTCAAAAGTCAGGGAAAATTTCAGAGTCAAAATTACTTGCAAAATCCCTTAGGAGAGTGGAGAGTGAGATCTCTTAACAGATCTGACACAGTTGGTTTCCTTAGCATTGGAACAGATTGCTGTCAGTTTTGTCAGTTGGACCATGTTGTTTAAAAAAAATTATTTCTATACAGTTGGGCTATGTTATTATATAAAAAAGGTTGTTTCTGCACATCTAAAACCCTGCAGCAGCAGAGAGATGGACACAAGCATAAGAAGCAAGTAGGAAACTGCGGAGGGAACAGAAGATTAGGATCTTGTGTTCATTCTGGGCCCGGCACATTGAATGGAACCAGGGTTTTAATGAAGGTAAGACACAGCTCCTTTACTGTTTTTTCGGTACCATCTGGATTATAAATGCAGGTCCTACAGTCACTGTATAGTACTCAGTAAAAAGATGATTCTCCAAATTAACCAGAAAATGCATATATTAAATTTTTTTGTTAGTGTTTCCTCAAAACAAAATCTCAGCCACTAAATTTCTCCTAGAGAATACTCAGATTCCTGAAAGCATATTTTCATCATATCAGGACACTCCAGATACATTGATATAAAATACTCTCCACTCAAAAAGCACCACTAACACCTTAAGCTGTCACGGCCAATGTGTATCTGCTTAGTAAATATAACTGAAATAGGGGCACTGTTAACACACAACACAAACTGCACAGAGGTTTGCCTGAAAGCTGTTGAGAGCTGGCTTAGCAGACAAGCTTCGGTGCTAAATAAACTAGCACTACCAAAAAAAAAAAATCTTCAAAAAAGAATTCCTTTTGAAGTTGTCACTGCAGTGAGTTAGCCTCTTTTGATTTTGCATTCACTGCTGTGGGACTAGAAATTACTAGCTTCCATTTGTCCCGTGGCAAGGAAGAGAAAATGCATTTATCCATCCAGCAAGAAGACGACTTCCACAAATGATGGCCTGTGCTGTTCCCAAAAGAGATCAAATGGAAGGCAGGCAGGCAGGCAGGCAGGCTCACCAAGGAGCTTTTATAATCGCTCTGTGTGTGGAGAATGTTACGGCACAACTAATGTCAGAGCACTTTCCTGTTTCCATCTTTTATGAATGCAAGGAAAAGAATCTGCAGTGAGGCTTATGATTTACGCTCCATCTTCTCTCAGAATTAGGAGCATGCTCCACGGTCACACTTCTAAGAAATTAAAATTAACAGACAAAACCCCCAATCTTAGGTAAATACAGAATTTTTCAAAACGTGGCACGGAGTTTTTAAGTTATTGATTGTTTTTTGAACTTTTCGTTGAACTATAATATACAGAAAAGTGCATGAACCAGGAGGTACAGCTTCAGGAAATTAAAAAAACGAACAGACTCCTGTAACCAGCACCCAGATCAAGCAAAGACCCTACACTTGGGTCCCCATCCTGAGGCATTAAGTTTTAAATCTTTATGTTTAAAGATTTAAATATGTACACAGCATATTTAAACATTTGTTTTTCTGAAGTTGTCTTTTGGGTAAACCAGGTGCCTCTAACTACCTTGTCGACTATAACTTCGTGAGCTTTGGTTGGACAGTTTTTAAATATGATACCTGGTTACTAAGAAATATTTTATTATTTCCCCTTTCTCTCAGTGAAAAGTCCTATCAACCACTTTTCACTTCCGTATCTCAGTTTTTAATATATATTCATTCTTAAAATGAAAATCTAAATTTTCTTTTGCATTCTCAATTACTGTCTGTTTTCCCCACTCAAGGCAGAAAGTACCTGTAAAAGTCCAGGAACCACAGGGTAGGTACTTGACAGAATGAGTAATGGAATGAGAAGGAACTTTAAGAGTTTTAATCAAAGAAACTTAAATTCATTTTGAAATATAAAGCTAAGATATTTTTCATATAAAGTGCTTTATTATGAATTTCTGAATCATCTTGAGGGTTTTTTTTTAAATATACATAAAAGGTTTACTTTTCATCCCACTTCGGAATTCTCAACTACTTTGTGCAACAATGTGGTCTCCATTTATTTAACTGAAACCTCCAAATGCTCATGTCTGATAAACAAAGAGAGGGTAACCTAGTGGCAACAATACCCTACTTTGTTTTGAAAACAGGAAGTTTACTGTCTGTAAAAGCTATAATTTAATTTGGATATATGTGTTTTGGAGCTCAACCTAAAATCAGTGGCTATATTTTCAACCCAATTATCTTTATTGACTTAAAACATTGTATTTTGGTTCTTCAGTGAAAAAATAAACCCAAAGTATCTAGTTTACATATAATTTTGCATGTATGTAGTCCTTGGTATTAATTAGGAAATAGACTTTGAATATTATAGCTCATATATTTGATTTAGCATTAATTTGCATTCATTATGTTTATGTTGTAATATGGTATGAAGGTTTAATAAAGTAACATTCATAAAGCACTTGAGTTGAGAAGTAGTATGGAAAAACACTGAAACCCCTCACTGACCCAAACTCTCTCTCAAAATTCCCTCAGACCTTAAGCAAGTCTTCAAACTGTAAGATAAAGGGTCAGTTTGGAAGGGTTTGCAGTTACTGCCCAGATTTTATTCTCCTTCCTGTAATTACAGATGATACACTACACTTAAGACAGGGAAACAAAGATCAGGAATACTTGCAAAGAAATGGATCTAGAAAAGTGTGGAGGAGGGGAGGTATCCATCCCTTCAAGAAGACAGACTGGAAAGTTTTCAAAGATGGAGAAAAGAAGAATTAATAGGGAGTGAGAAGAAATGAAGGGTTTCCAAATTGAATGAAGAGGAGGGTAATGTTTCAGTTGGCAGAGAAAGGGAGCGTAGAAGGGTCTCTTCCAGGCCAAGGGAAGGTTTGAAAGCAGCTCTTTTGCCCCTTTCCTATTCGCTCATTTCTGCCCCACCTCTAACCTTAAAAGAAATTAATTACAGGAATGAGATCACTTATGCAATTGAAACTAACTCCTGACTTACGCCTTCTGAATGCACACCATGCCTTGTTTAACCTGCTGATTCTTTTCCTAGATAAAAAGAAGTAAGAATGAAGAATTAAGCAGTTAAAGAATGATTAGCTCTCTTCCCTCAACAGCCCCCTCAGCAATCCTGCAGGCAGACCACGGGGCAAGATAACACCTGAAGAAAGAGTCCGCCAGTCTGCACACAATGGAGAATGATGCAGAACCCAACCTCCTGCCTCCATGGTTCTCTCAGATTCTTCCCCTCATTTTTCCCTCTAAAAACTTTCATGGCTGAGCAGGATCTTCAGAGGTGATCTCTGGATAGGAGTCCACCATCTCCCCAGATTGCTTGCTTTTCTGATGAAAGCACTTTTCCTTTCTATTCACACTTGCCTCTCAAATTACTGGCTTTGGAGCAGTGTGCAGTCAAACCTGAGCTCGGTAACAGGTTGGATTTTATTCTTCTAACAGAGTATTTTGTAAATGTCATTAAATGTTACATTTGAAAGATTTTTATCAAATACCTTTTTGGTCATGTATTTACTTAGGGTATCTTTTGCATTTTACAAGACAGCCAACTAACTTTTAAAAAAGGAATTAACAGAAAATAGGAAATGGAGTGTAAAAATCCTAGCATTTCCATCTAATGACTTCCATCTTTTACCAGAATTCCTACAACACAGTAAGCAAACATCAACATGCCAAGGCCACGAGGGGAGCAGCAAGGGATGGTGCAGAAACCAGCTGGATGGAGTATGTGGGGACTATGTGGAAAAATGCCTTGTACCTCCTAATTTTGATGCGAGCCCATAGGCAAGTAACTGTATTTCTTCTTTTTTTTTGCTAAAATTGAAATATTGTCTGCTACTAATTTTAAAAATTAACTAGTCAATAACTATGTACCCCTGACCAGCTTCAAAAAAAGGAGTTAATAATTATGAGTAATTTAAAAAGCATGAACTGCAAAGGTGTAAATGAAGGTAAAGTATAAGGTTTTCTTGAAAACAACTGGGAAATAAAGGCAAAATGTGAAAAACTAAATAGTATTAGGGAAAGTTTTTTTCTTTCCCTAAAAGACATCACTTAGGCTAAATATTATATTGTACAATGTTAAATTGCTTAAAAAACACATTTTAAGGGATAAAGAACATTTTGAATATATTCTTTTAAAAAATAATAATACTGCAGTGTTTTGCATATCTTCTCAAAACCAAATGAATAAAAATGTAATTCCTGATACTTAATGACCATATTTAGGTATTAAAATAAACAGGTGTCCCATGGATGAATGAGATGAATAAGGACCATTAGCCTTCCAAATTGAAGATGATTAATAAAATTGAAATCCAAGAAGGTAGAGAATCAGGGGGCTTACATTTGTGTGAAGAGATTGGCAACAGCCAAAAAATATTGCAAGATTTATAGGCTTCTTTTGGATCATTTGCGAGGTACTGATTAGTCCTAACATCATTCCCATGACTCAGAACGAGCTGCTTGTGTATAATGAAGGCTAGGGAAGAACATGAAGAATATCCTATTATAATTCTTCTGAAATCAGTGGGATTATCAAGCAACCTGATTTAGAAATATCCCTACATAAGGGAAGTGAGTTACTTCATACATCAGAATGAAAAGGCATAAATGAGATGAGGTAAGCGGCTCCAATCTTCATTCATATTTATTCTACTGTGCGTGAATGAGCTCATCTCTCTTCGTTCCTAGTATTCAAAGGACTTCTGGAAGTACTGACTGAATTATTTGTTTTATATAGTTCAGACATGAACTTTGACAAGCTACAAACTAGAAATCCAACACAAATTAAATTCTTTTCATTTTTAATAGCATTGGACTAGTAGCTGTACCCCCTTAGGAAAGTCACTTAACCTTTCTGAGTATTGATTTCCATTTCCGCTAAGTGCCGGGGCTGGGCCAGGTGGTCCCTTCCAGTCACGCTGTACTCCTTCTATTACCCTGAAGCCTCAGCCTCAGGTGTCAAAAACAAGTGCTTTAAAAATGAATTAGTACACAACACATAAGATCTATGGTTTTTACTCTTTTCATAAGGAAAGAAAATAAAAGTCATGGTTTCCTTTTCAACAATGCTTTTCCAGCCACGTTTCCACCTCTTCCCTTTATCTGAAAAGGCTGAAGAGGCTATGGAATTTCAAGCAGGTTGAACATTACCTTCTTGTCAATCATTTCTCTCTCAGAGTTGGTGTCGTGGTCTCTGCCTTTTTTCTTACCTTCTAGTGCCTGTGACTCCATACATTCTACTTAAAAATAAAAAATGTAAAAATTGGAAGCATATAACTTATTTTTGCTTATTCTTCCAAAAGGTTTATCTAGATTAAGTGTCAACAGGAACATGTGCACCCCTATATACAGGGAGGATGCCCAAGAAGGTCATATATGCATTGTAAGTGCTTCTACTACTACAGCATTTTAAAATCCAAACAAGAAATTTTGTGAAAAAGTTAAGAATAAAAATAAACTGTCCATCAAATTTCTTAGTGAAATAAAAATGTGCTAGAATAACCAGAGAGTAATTAAATACATTTTCTTCTTTCAAAGCTCCCCTTTTCTTAAGAGAATTGAGAGTTAATCATACTTTTTTTGATAAATGTAAATTATTCTGCTCATGTCCCAAGCCCCAGGAGACTTCCCTGACACACCTGTAGTATAGGAAAAAAAAAAAGATGTAGAAGTAACTTCAGTTTTTACTAGGAAAATCTGAGATTCAGTGTAAAAGATTCAGAGTACTTTGTGTAAAAATCAACTGAGGAGCTCATTAAAATTTCAGAATCCTGGACTCAGTGGTGCGCTGGTAACACACTGGTTCTCTGACAAAAATGTGTGTGTATGTGTAAGTAAACATTTATTATAGTTTTATTAATATAAAGATGTGTAGGACACAATTTATAAAAAAAATAAAATATATAATGCCCTTTATTTAAATTCCGTATAACCAGTCGAATTTTACAGAATTCTTTACTTAATTTTTGCTGAATTTTTCCTTAGGCAACCTATGGTTGTAACTGAAGAGTGTAGTTCAGACAAGAATGTTTGTTGATGTTCTTATTTATTGAAACAACAAAGATATATGTCAGAACTGCACTTGCTCGTTGATGAAGTAAGCAAAATCTCTGCCGTATTGCATAGCAGTTTTTGAATCCTGGAAGAATATTTCCTCAAATTTTTTTTGCTATTCACAATAATCTGTATTACTAACATCTTTTTGATCACTTTCTTAAACCTAAACAACCAACAAGGTAATTTATGAACCACTGATTTGTAGCCTTTGTCAATTTCGATGGTGTAAATTTTCCCACCATGGTTGACTTCAAGCTACCAAGGTGACATTACTGAACACTGAGTTGGGAAGACAAAAGCGATTAAGACATCATTTTATAGAACTTCTACCACACAGATACGACAGACATAAATACCCTCAAGAGCACAGAAAATAGTAAAATGTAGTAGAATGATTAGGAGATGATGACCTTTGAGTCTTTACTGTCGTTATTTTTAACAATGGCTCTAATTAAAAATGAGCTCGCAAACTATCTGAAAATTAACAACTGGCCCTCGTGAGTCAATGTGAGCCAGCTCCAATACACCACTGCCTCGCCTCTACTTTTTGTGCATTTGATTTAGCAGGTCTGGGTGGAACCAGGAATTTTCATTTTAAAAAGCACCCCAAGGAGATTCTGGCACAGGTAGCCCACAGATCAGATTTTGAGAAATCCTGATGTAGACTATGTACTTTAGAGGTAATTCTATTAAGAACTTCCAGCTAAGTCTAATCCTTTTAATGCAATAGTACAAGGAGTTCCTTGGTTTATGCAAACACTGGGCAAAATGTTTCAAGTGAGAAAACGTCTAGTTCAGGTAAGGATATGGGGCTTATTCATTCACTATAAACTGTAAATTGGAAAAGCTGTTTTGTTGCATAATTTGGTGGAATCTGTTAAGGTTTAAACACTCCATAACCCCAAAATCCCATTTCTAGAAATCTACCCTGCAATAGTAATGCACAGTTACATAAAACATTTCTAACGTGGAAAAGTTCACTGCAGCATTGCTCCAATAGCAAAACACTCAGAACTTAAACATCTCCAATAGGGAACAGTATATATAAATTATAATATATCTGCACAACAGAATACTAGGCAGCCATTACAAATAATAGAAGAGCTTTATGTGTGCTACCTTACAAATGTGCCCAGGGTACATTGTTAAATTAAAAACAGCAGCAGCACGATCTGAATTTTGTCCAAAAAAGTGCAAATATACATATCTGTGGTTTCTGTGTGTATAAACATGTTGGGATAAGCACATGGAAAACCGGCAGGTATAAATGGTAGTTATCTGGAGGTGGGGGTTGGGGGAGAAAGGGAGGTGGGATTGAAGAAGGTATTATGGATTTTTTTCTTTTTAATTTATATACATTTTCTTCAATAACTTTAGTGAAATATAATTTACATACCATAAGATTCAGCCCTTTAAAGTGTACAACTCACTGGCTTTTTAATATATTCACAGGTACATGCAACCATCACCTCATATTATAGATTTTTTAAATAGTAGGGTATTGTGAGTGACTTTTTCACTTTTCTTTTTAATGTTTTACTGTATTTTTCAAAAAGTGAAAAATAAAGTTTGAGAAAGGTGATTTTAATGGAAAAATATTTAGATATATCCAGAGTCTTCCAAACCTTGTTAGTATTTTAACCAGTAACTCAAGTGTTCAGGAATAGGTTTCTTTGTTTCAATACTAGAACTTTTTGCAATTCTGAAACCTGAAAAGCTTTGGAAGCCTGAGGTTTTTCTCATAATGTTTGGCCACAAAATCTGATTCGAATGAATGTGTTCTATTTATGATCTGTCTTTATCCCTGTAGTGTGACACTTTGCTTAAGGAATATTAACATGTTTGATTAGGGATAGTGCCCCAGACTCCTAGAGGTGATGTAATGTAATACATGATTTAAGCACTTGAGTAACTTTCAAAAAGGTTTAAAGTTCTTAATTCCAAACCACATCTGTTGCAAAGCATTTGAATAAAAGTCTGTGCCCCTACATCAAGGAATATTAGGTAAACAGAAAGTGGGAGGTCAGGAAGGAAAAATGAAGACTTGCTGATTGGCACCAGTATTGCAGCCTTGGGAGAGAAAAGGGGAACTGAGGTCAGGTGCACCTTTCTGGGACCACAGGACTACTGTCCCTGGAGTTGAGAACTAGGTCACTTTGTATGCACTCTGGATTAAAAGATCAAGGTTCTATTCAGGGAAGGCCAGGCCAAATGCTAGAAAGGTGCCATCTCTGTCTCCCTTTCAGTGGAGAGATAGTAGCTTTCAGGCAACTCCCAGGGAAGAGGAAGCATTAAGAACACCCTCCACACTTGAAATTTCAAAGGAGACTTAAACATGGAAAGTTGAAAATACATGGGTTTAAATACCCCAATCCACAGTACCCCTTACTTTGCAGAGGAGGGAATAAAGGCAGGATTGGTACGTCTTGCTAGAAAGCGTGCAGGAGGAAGCTACTAGAAGAGATTAAGAAAATACAACACAGGAAGCACTGGCGAGTCATCTTTCACCAGTGGCCCTCTATCTCTGCAATCACGTATCAGGGAGTCAAGAGCTCCTCTAATGCTTACACTGAAGTCAGACTAGTCTGTTTTATACTAGAATGAAATAATTTTAAGTGTAGCTGCCCTGATCACTGATTTATGCTCCATCTTGTTCAAAAATGCATTAGCCAGGGGTTTTTCCTGGGCTCACAATTTCAGAGCTTTTTCCAATAGCTTCCTGGCAGTAGTCTTATAAGAAGCAGAGATGTGGCAGGGGTCACAGTGGAATTAGAATTCCTCTAGAATCCTGATTTCCCTTCTGCCTGCCAGTCTCCATTCTCTCGTGTTCACTCTACTGCTCCTTCAGCTGTGGTGAGAAGGGAACCCTCGTGTGAGTGTGCGTATGTGTGTGTCAGGGTGTGTGTGTATGTGCACGAATGCGGAGCATGTATTTCATGAATGTACACCTATGTCTAGCAAGACCTACCCATCTGGAACTTAGCTATCAGAAGCCACACTGAAACAGATCACAGCGAGGATGGAACAACACAAAGAGGGCAAGGAGAAATCAAGTCTGAAGTGCAGGCATGAGTGTTCCTACGATTTTATTTTAAAATTTCCCTTTAAGGACTTCAATTTAGAGCCCATTTATTCTAAACTTGCAAACAGTTATATGAAAATTAGCTGCCTAGATTCCACATCATCAATTCAGAACAAGGGAGAAGGATGCCTATAGGAAATCGAAATGTCAACATGAAATCTTTTCCTAAACTAGGTGGGGTCTTTTTGCTTCTCAACCCCCTCTCCTCCTGTACTAAATGTACTGGCTCATCCGACTAAAATTATTGTTTTATTTCTATTTGCCCACATTGAATGGTGAGCTATATGAAAGCAGACTTTTGTTCTTATTCATCTTTGCCTCTGTGTGCTGCTCTCTTTGAATTAAAATTTGTTGAAGTAGTAGCTTGACAATAGGGGAAGCTACGGAAAGTATGGGAAAGCAGACAGAAGAAGGCAACAAGCCCAGTAACATGAAATAACTCTGCCTACTCCTAAAGTTTGGAGGGAAATCATTGAGCAGTAGTTGATACCCAGAATAATATCCCCAAATCATGAAGAAAAGGCGGAGGGACTAAGGAGGAAACTAACATTTACTGCTAGGCTGCTTTGTGTCGAGCACAGCTGTAGGCGTTTAACACCTGCCACCTATTTTAATTTCATGAGGCACAATGCATTTGGGAAATACTTCTGTCCAAAATGTTTTAAGGTTACAGTACTTTAAGACTTAGAGCCTTAGCTTTCTGGAAAACCCGCTACTGAAAATGATTAGTTCCTTACGTGTCATAACTAGAGTTTTGTGATCTGATTTTACTAATATAAGCCCAGAAATTTGGAGAAGAAACTTCTTAGAGCTTACTCTGACATAATGGAGAGTTGAAAACAGGATCCCTAGGGTTTCATTCACCTCATTTAGAATGTAAGTATTAAATACTTAGTCTAAGGAAAATGAATCTTTTAGCTATAGTCCCAGGAACATGCTAAAATGTAGGTGTACTTCGAGGGCTGTGAAGACCAGGTGGAAACAAGCACGGGGTGTGTGTGTGTGTGTGTGTGTGTGTGTGTGGTCTGTGCATTTGATAATACCTGTTAGTTTTCTTATATGCACCAAGAGCTTATGGACAATAAGTAGTTTGTAGCTTAGAAATTTTGCCAACTCCAAGACAGTCAGAGCTTATGCACTTGGGAAGAAATTCTTTTAAGATATCGGCTCTAACTGTAGGTGGTGAGTGCAAAGGTTTTCTAATTTCAGAAATGAGTTATTGCTGGAGACTAGTAAGCTAATGCCAGAAACTCTGGAAAGCAAAGGCCAATTTTCTTACGATTCCCCTGCGTCAAAACATCCAGAAGAAATGTAGCAAATTTCTGCAACAATCTCAGGAGAATTTTCTCTGTGGAATAAGATTTTATAGAAAAAATTGGCAGAAAGAAAAAGGACCAGGAGGAATCTCTAGTTCCTGTTATTCTAATTTCCTTACGGGCAGGGACGTGGTCTTGTAGTTTATCTTTGTACAACTGAACTATAAATAACAAAAACTGCCAGAAAACTGGAGAACAAGTAATGGAGCATAATTAGGAAACTTTCAGTGTCAACACGACAGACATGAATACAGTTCTGTGTCTAAATACAATGAAAAATTTTTAACACTCTTGAAAAGTAACCAACATACTCTTTATATTATGGGCAACTACGATGAAAGGCTGCATTTAGAGGGATTTATGTCACCTTAAATAAAGCCTTTTATAGGGGCTATAATGATAGTAGCTAACACTGAGTCCTTACCAGGTACCTCTGCACGAACCATTATGATCCTATTTTACAGATGAGGAGGGCAGAGGGGTTTAGGAACCTGGTGAGGATAACAAAAGTAGCAGGCATCACTGCCAGGCTATCTGGCCTTAGTGTTTGATCACCTAACTGTGATCCCATACTGTGCTTATACTGGACATTCATTTCTAATTAGATTACATTCTCTTTTCCATAGAATATTCATTTATAAAAAGTTAAAAAGCCTACATTTTAAAAAAGAGCTCCTCTAGCCTTCCAGAGCTCCATCCTGACCTGGCCCTCCCCTCTGGCCTCCTAATGCCCCAATCTTTCTTCATAAGGCTAGGAGCTTTTCCATGCCCTCAAGCCTGAGACTGAAGTGAAAATCTGATCAGGTTACTGCTGAGAAGCACTCTGGGAGCTTTCAGAAAAAGTCCTAACAGGGATCTGTACGGTCTGGTCCCCACCTTTCAGCTCTCTTTCTCATTTCCTGCCACTTCTCCCTTTGCATTTCACAGTCTAGCAGCGCCAAAACACCGAGAGTTCCTTGTGGACATGAGCTTGTTCACGCCCCTGGGTCTATGCACATGCTTCTACCTCTGTCTAGAACCTGTCTTCCTCCTGTCTCTGCCCATCTGCAGGCTCCTGATCACCATTCAAAGCCCTGCAACGCTTCCATCTTCTAAGAAGCCTGTTCCCCTAGACCTGTACGCTCTGCCTCTCCACAGCCTCGGAATCTGGTATACATTTCCATCACTGCCTGAAAACACTCCGTTCCTGTGTTTGTCTCTCCTGCGAGAATGTACTAGACTCCTGCAGGCAGGAAGATTAGTATACCCAGCACTAGCCCAGGTCTGACACGATGAATAACACAGCATTCAATAAAGTTGGCTCCCTTTAAATGATGCATTTACAGCTTCACGTTCTGTGCAATTTCCAAAACAAACAACAACAAAACAAAACAAACATTTCAGGTGATCCCACAGGCCTCACTCTACAATCACAACCAATCTTTTCCCACTACTAGACGTCCCAGTCCAAAACATACCCAGTTGGCTTCAGGTTATATTCTCTCTGATACTTCATCGCATTCCAACAAACTTCAGAAGACATTTTACCTTCACTGTTGATGCTTTATTAAAGAGAAGTCCTAGGCTTCTCCACTCTCAAAAATCTTCACTGTGCAGAAAAATGCTCATACTCTTAAGCCAAATATTTTCCTACTTTTCAGCAGAGTGCAGTGATTTCTTCATAGTGTCAGTCTGCTTCTGATTTAAAACTTACATACTTAAAAATATCTCCAATAATTTTAACATGATTAAATTCAAATCTTCACTGACAGTAAGACAATTATGTATATACATATACATAATACATATATAACATATATATATATAAAGCATTTCTAATCATTAGAAGATATGATGATATAATTCCACTTCCAGGTGCAACTGGAGATAAGTGTGCAATCACAGTATAGAACCCTTTAGAAGTATGTCACTCCTTATAGTAAATCAGGCACACAGAAATTTACTTTAACCCTTTTTTGTCAGGAGGGTATGAGTGGGAATGTAGCACACTAACTAGCAGGTAGTGAAGGACTTAACATAGTGCTTATATTTGTGGAATTTAAAAGCATAAAGAAAATGTTATAACATTGTAGAGGAAAAGAAAATTACACAATCCTGTCCTTCATGCTCACTGACTGTTTCCTTTTATTCCTTGTTCCTTATAATCCTTGGAAACATACAAGCCTATATACAGTTTTATGTAGTTTGTATAAAATTTTATGATTTGCTATTTTTGTTGTTATACCATTTATTTAACTAGTCCTGATTTAGGGACATTTATTAACTTCCAGTTTTTCATATTAGTAGCTAATTAGTAGCATAAATAACTGTGGGTAGGTAGCTCATTAAAAAACAAGCAAACTAAAAAACCCAACAAAACTGTTCCTTTAGTTTAGGATAAAAGCCTAGAGCAAGATTTTAATGTTTTACATAAAATGTTTGTAATGTGGTAAAGCTGATTTCCAAAACACTACAAATTCACAAAGCTCTCCCCAAACTGTGCCATATTCATCTAAGCCCTGGCAGTCTGGGTTTTATAATTCAGTCTTCACTTGTACCCAATTAAATAAATGTAAAATGCTCTCTCATTATTTTAGTGAGATTTGATATTTTCCCATGTGTTTACTTACTATTCTAAGCTTTGTATAGCTTAAGGCACAGGATAGTATGTAATGCTACTGAATGAATTATATGGATGAAATTTTTTGTTTACATTTTTATTATATCATAATAAGATCTATGAATTACAGGACCAGTAATCTTCCTACTTTATCCCCGAAATATACCTTCTTTCCAAAAAATGGTTCTCAAAAAAATTGAAAAATGAAAACTTAATATGAAAGTTTCTAATCAGTCTCTTACAGTAAATAAAAACTATATTTTTATACATTAAATATCAGTACCTTTTTAATTACCCCAAGTTAAATATAAATTATAAAACAAAATTAATTCCTCTTCAGTAATAAAGAAATTCAAATTTTTACAGTAACACATTTTAAAAGCCAGTATAGCATGTATCATCCATTTTCCCTGGGGTATCAGTGCAGTATCTGTAAGGATGCACCTCAAAGCTAAGAGACATTAGGCTGAAAAGTCAAGTCTAGAGTTCCGCCGAGGGACGGGGCGGAGGGCTGGGGCGTGTGTAGGTATGACCAGCTACGTTAGTTGTGGTGACTGGAGAAAGCCCCCCTCATCTCTCAGGAAAAATTAGTCTTGTCAATGCTTTGGAAGTCAGCAGTCTTAGAATCTGCTTGTTCCCCTGATAGCAACATGGTACATTTTTAGAGCAGATAATTTCTCTCTTTGTTTCTCAAACACGAACGTTATTTATTCCTTTGTTTTCCTGGCTCAGCACTACAGTCAACAAGCTTAAGGTTTTAGGTTCTGTACCAAAAACGGAAAGCTACTTATATGTAAGTCAAAGCGTATTTTTATTAAAAAACAGGTTTTACTTAGAAGTTAGGTTCATGGGCTGGTCCATAGGAGCTTGTTTAATTGGTAATCTATCTGATTGCAGTACTAACTATAATTTTTCAATTACATAAATTTATTCCTTCCAGCATCCTTTTCCAGAGGAAGACTGCATATATTGTCCCAGTGCTGACTGCTGAGAACCTATGGAAACTCTCACTGAGGGGTGCTCTCGGCAAAGGCCCCAGAGGATATTTCATAGACAGAGATGGACAGGTACTTCTAGACTTAGTTGCTGGATAGAAAGCTGATGTATCTAAAGAGGAAAATGTGTTAGGTTAGTTAGTGGAAGTACCATGTTAAATTAGAGAATTCGAGGAAAATATGTATAAATCAGCAAGACAAAGTGGAAAGGCTGACAAGTCAAGGAGAAGACTGCTTAATATTTACACTCCCATGAACACCAAAGTGTGAACCTGGAATGCAGCTGCAGTCTGACTAAGTGTAGCAGAAGGAATAACAAGCACGGTCTCGGTTGCCTTGGGAACAGGGCCCCTTCCTCATGTCAATGATTCTATAATAAGAAAAAGAGCACTTAAAGGAAGCGCACAGTAATCACGGGTAGACCAACAAGTGTCTCAGGGAGTGTTCAGCCATCTCCAAGGAGCGGGTGGCGTCTGTGCATCACTGCAGTGCACAACAGACGCGTTCCCGTCATGGCAAGTGTGGACTACAGACAAAGCACTGGCATGAACCTCAGTGCCCGAGAACTTCCCTGCTATTGCAGAACACACCGACTCTTCTAGTAATATAAATAAATTACTAGTCCCTATTCTCTCTGACAATGCTGTTTAGAAGGAATCTCTTAATAGGAGGTGGATAAGATGCTACCCTGGAAAGAGAAAGAACCCTAAAGTCAGCATAAGAGAAAGCACAATAGGATGCATAAAGCATATGTGCATAAGAGAATATAACTTTCCAAATAAAAGTCATTTCTTGAATAGTCCCAAATTATAGGAAACAAAAGCAGCTGTGTCCTATTGGGCAGAGGATGTGGTCAGTTCTTCATTTATTATGTAGCTAATAGCTGGTACATATATTTTAAACAATATAGTGTTGACAGTCGTGCTTAGTTCCAACATTTCATTGTGCTTAGTTCCAACATTTCAAAACTTACCTCTAAAAGCACTAATATCCCCATAGTGTACTTGTAGTACAAAGTATTTACTTCCAGTTTCTCCTCCGACTCTGAATCCAACACCTGAAGATTTACAAAAGATGAGAAATTAATGCTTTAGAAACGAAGTCTGAAATGGAGCTAATCAAAAGTTGCTGAACTATGAAATCCAAAGGGAAGTAAAATAGCATATAACATATGAAATTACATCACATGGAAATGGAAATGGAAATAAAATAGCATTCAATGAAAATTTCTAATATAATCTATCATTCCTTCTCAAAGGTCTGACAGAATTCTTTTCATAGTCCCCACTTCAGATCCAGAGCAATCACTTAAACTTTAAGAGGAAAATTCACTCATTTTTCAAGAAACAGAATAAAACAAAACAAAATTCTGTCCCTATTGATTATATAACAGACATACATAAACCCATTCTTTCATTTTGTTTTTTTTTTATATTCATATTCAATTTTCTTTCTGATTGAATATAGGAAATTGACTTCTTAAGAGCATTTGAGGGGAATTTTCTTCCCATATAAAAACAAGTATCTGCAAAAATGTCATTGAGAAAACAAATTACTTACTAGATTGCAAAGTCCAGTATGTCAATAATTTTTGGACTCTGAAGGGTTCCTAAGAGTCTTACCATTAGTAGAGTTTACTAGTAAGCTAAAAAAAAAATCTACAGAGAAAATATATACAGGCAGAGAAAAAAAATTTTTTCAATCTTCTCTACTAATAGATCTTAAAAATGTCAGCAAATCTATGACATACCTCCCTATTAGTCTCCAAACTTGTCTGATAGTGGCTGCCTGGAAAATTCTAGAGAGGATTCTGAGACTCATTTGAAGTAAAGCAAAACAGACATCAATTGGTGCTGGCATGGGTTAGGGGGGCCAGAGGGGAACACGTGCATCACAAGAGCCACCCCTGAACCACGGCAGAGCTACTCTGTAGCAGAACTGCATGTTCCCTCTGATATTAAGATCCAGACACTAAAGGAGAATCTGGAACTTCACACACATTGGAAGCTATAAACAGGTTAGAAATGAATTCAGAAAGCCAGCTGAGGTTTGGCATCACATTAAATACCCAGGGCCAGGACTACTTAAAAAAATCTGTTTGCTGAAACAGCAATTTACTTAATGCCTAGCTCTCCTGGCTTGTGAAATGCTCCTGCTGTCAAGAACCTAGTGTGCCTTAGGCCAAAGGTGGCCTGATGCATACTCGGTTATTTTCTAATTCTACCTAAACGGCTGTGTGGCCAAATTACTTAGCAAAGAGACGGCAGAGTGACTACCTAAGTAAAACCTTTTCAATACAAAGCAGGCAATACAGGTACTTTTTTGTGTGAAATTGCAACACAGAACATGGTCAACAGCTGTTGGAAAGAACATATAATAAAAAGTACTTTGGAATCAAAAACTAAGCAGCTTAATATAAGGATATCCAGGGGCCCCAGGTATACCTTTGGGGAGTCTGGTGGGGGGAGCGTTTCTCGCCCAGGCATATAGAATATTGGCTTTATCTGTACAGGTTCCTTCATCACAAAACCTGAAGAAAAAAATAAAAAGTAGCTGTAAACGAAGATTCAATTAGTTAAATATATTAATCAGTCCTGATGGGAGGAGTAGGGAGGGAGAGGTATTTGAAAACAAGGTAAAGAAAAGTGCATCAATATACAGTCAGTATAGTCTTAGGAGCTTTAAGATTGTAATGAGGACTGGGGAAAAGAACAATTTTGTACGTGGCAAAAGCACAACTAAAGGGGGTTGTGTTTGTTTGTTAGTTGCCTGTTATGAAACAACTCTGTGAGTCAGATACACAGTTTACAATTCAGTATGTCCCTCTGTGGAATATACTCTATGTCATCAGGCAAAAAGTAAGCATTACACAAAGAGCGCATGTAAACCAAAGCTAACACAGTGGAAACGTGCAAGTGGGCTAAAGGAAATGTCGCACACGTTTCCCCTTTGGGAATCAGTGTTAGTAATAAATCTTTGGCTAAGCAACAAACAGAACGCAGTGCCTGCCCTCAGCAGAGTGAACAATATGAGTATAGCCCACTTACGGGGTTCTTGTGGCTTTTTTTTAAGTTTATGAATACTGGTTATGCCATTTACAAACTGCTCCATGTTATGCAAGTCACTTAATCTTACAGAGCCTCAGTTTTCTCTTTTGTAAAACAGGGATAGTTATACTTACCGCACAGAGTTGTTCTGTAAATCAAATGATATGCAAGTGAAAGTACTTCATAAAACCTCAAAGCGCCATACCTGGGTAATGCATTATCTAACAAAACATTCACTTTATCTAAAGATTCATTGTTGAGAGGCAGTGTTGTGCCGTGAAAGGTGTATCTGGAGGTGAGTCCCAGAACCTCCCCTTCACAGCTGTGTATCTTGGACACATTTACCAGCCCTCCAAGGCCCAGGTCCTGCATGGAAGCCTCTCTGATGGGGCTGCAGTGTGATGAGCGTAAGGCACCCAGCACAGCAACCAGCACCTCGGTGTCTACACTGGTAGACCCAACTTCATAAATGGTATGCTGTCTGACCCCAGACCGCACATTTTTCTCCCACTACACTACATCTCTTAGTTGGTTCTGTCACGATTTGTTCAAAACACTGTTAGGTGACATTTTCATGTTGCTTTTATATATTTGTATTTTGAGAAACTGGCACCAAGCAAGGTCAGAGTCAGGAGATTAGGCAGATCTGAAAGTTTTGAAGACTGTCAAGGACGACGACAAATACAGATCCTTGGCCAGGAGGTTGGCTCACGCAGGAGAAAAAGTGCAGTGCCCCATGGCCTGGAACGGACATGAAGGCAGACAGTAGCAGCTTCCTAAACAGGTTGGAAACTGAGTCTAGAAACCTGGAGAACACTCAGGCTGCAGATATGAAAACCACGGGTAAGAAGTCTCTTCATACTCAGATACAAGGAGTCCTAACATGCTCCCTGCTTACAGCCAGAAAGGGGGTGAGAGGACAGGCCGTAAGTGCAGACAACTGTTACCCGTCTATGAATAAAGGACCAGGAACCAGGAGGTCCCCACAAGGTTATGTTGAGCAAATGCTCTTGCTTCTATAAATCAGGCTGCAGAAAGAAATTGGGTAATGTGCAATGTAAAACACATCAAACAGTGGTTTCTTCCTGTTCACTGTCAAGAACAATATACTTAGGATGAAGGATCATTATCATGTGAGACTTGTGTGTTGGAACAAATGTCTGTGACATCCTTGTGCCAAGAGTGCTAAAAGGCTTATGGTATTGGAAGGTACCCAAAAGCAGAACCTTCCTCCTTGGCCTCGTGCGGTAATAGTTTAAGAAATGAGATTGTCAGATGTGATTCACTTGGTATCTCACTGCTGTGAGCTACTAAAATTTAAAGATCTGGATGGCAATTTTCATAGCTTTCAACAAAGATCATAAATATACAAGTGCCTAACATCGACGTGATGACAGTCTTAGGTTAAACTAGATAATTGTTTCCCTGATAGGGAAGTCAATTCAGTGTATGACTAGAAAGAACCCAAATGAAATATAACAGAGAAAACTGGTTTGGTAAATTTTTCTAAGCTACATATTCGATTACGTCATTTGTTGGCACAAAATCTTTCAAATGCTTCCCAAAAGTAACACCAAAATGAAATCTAAACGTTGTAGCATAACACATAAGGCCTTTTATGATCTGGGACCTTGTTACATCTCCAGAAATAACCCCTTTTTAGTCATGCCAAGTTGCTGCTCTAATCTGTCTCTTCTCCACTGTTCTCTTTGCCTGGAAAAACCTCTGCCCCACTCTCTGCCTGACACCCTTGTACTCATCTTCTCGTTCAAGATTCAGTTCAAGTCTTCCTCTGCAGGGAAGCTCTCTCTGTTGCCCGTACCATCCAACTTCCCTTCTTTAACCAGAGCACTCATCTTAAGGATCAGCTTACTTCTCTTCTCTCCAGTCAGACTGTGCAGACTTTGAGGCTTGGGGTCACATCTTTCACCCTGTACTCCCAGCACCTGCAGCCTTGCTTGGTATTTAGTAAATAATAAAAAAATGTTTGGGGAAGTTAACTATTAAGAAAATTTTTAACGTTTTATAGACAAGCACTTAAATAACAGAATTGGCCTAAATTTTATTGTATTATCATTTATACAGTATATAACATTAAAAAATTGTGTATAACATTAAAAATTAATTAGAAGGTTTTAACTAAAATATGAAATCACAATAAATATGAATTATTATCTGCCAGGTATTTTGTACAAATCAGCTCACTCTCTCACAAGAACATTGTCAGCAGGTTACACTTTTACAGCTGAATAAGCTCAGAGAGTTTAAGTCACTTCCAAAGGTCACACAGCCAAGCCATGATTCAAAGCTCTGGCTGTCACATTCCCTTATATCTCTATTCTTGACATAGACTTCTGGGCAGAGACTTCATGGTATTAGATGAAGATAAGCTTCGATGACTACTGTCATACCTGAACTGAGTTGCAATTTGAGTGTGCAATTCTAAAATCAAATTTTAGATAAAATAACTTCTTCTGACTTACTCACAAAAAGACAATAATTGTATATTTTATTCTCCTATCAGATCTGGTAAAAGAAGAGCTCTGAAAGAAAACTTGGGTTTGATTTTAAGATCCTGCTTTATAATTTTTAAAAAATGGTATAAAACTTAAGGCTGAGTAAAGAATGACCCACTGGGGGGCTCTGAGATAATGAAACTCATCCTAAGACTTAATTAGTAAGAAGATGAAGTGAAGAGGAAAAACAAGAGGCGAAGAAAGATGAGCCCCACAAAGGATAATACGGAGGAGTGGCAAAGAGCATTGGGATCAAGTCTCTGTGCCTTTTCAGATTTCCACTTCCCATTTTCAGTAGAAGTAGCATCATATGTTCTCCACATAAAATGACCAACAGGATAAAGTTGGTATTACATATTCTGACTTTCCAAAAAGGGCCTATAAAAAGTGAGAATTTTTACCACTCTTTTTAAGAAGAAGAGTGTTAAGGCTGGGAAGCAAAGTAACCTTTGATCAATGGCTGTTGTAATTTCAAGCCTCATCAACCAGGTTTCTTATTCTTATAATTCTAGCAGCTTTTCCTAAAGGCTCCTCCAGATCAAGCCAATTAATTGTGAAAAGAGTCACATAGCTCCCTAGCGGTTTCTTAGTATTCATAGTCAAAATGATGAGAGTTAACATTTGAAAATAAAACCACTCTGGATTCTCGGACTTTTGCTGTAGAACCTTTCCACCTCTAATCCGTGGGGAAACAATTCAGATGGCATGAATATTTTCAGACTGTGCCAAGCACTGAAAAATGCTAGCCTGTCATTCTGAATTATCCAAATAAAGCATGATCGACTGTAAAGGTACTTTCTGGTTCTATCTGTTAAAGGCTAGTTAAAACCCAAGGTTTCTCAGGGAAAATCAGAACTGATAAGTCATTTCTTCTTTTGTCTGAAAAAAAAATTTTTTTAATAAAATTGTCATGCCCTGAAGTTAAGTCTGTATGGTCTTAAATCCCAATTTTAATGCATGAAGTATCTAACAGAATCACAGGAAAATTAATCCAAAGCTAGACAGTTTCTTTAAGAAACACACATTAAAATCAATGGCATGTGTGGAATGTCCTTACTTTTCAAAACTGCATCCAGCGTGAGTCAGGTATTCAAATTTCATTAACTGTTCTACAAGCCCATAGAATATATTTCCTAATTCAGACAAATCCTACATGAATTTCAATGCAATGGGTATGCATTAACATAGTAATTAGAAGGGTGCTTAATGGGAAAGCTAAATAAGAGCAGTGATTAAAAGGCACCAGCTTGATAAACAGCCCCACAGGATCTACCCCTCACCCCCCACCGTCTACCCCACCTCCTCCACCACGAGGTTAGAGAGGCAGTGAAGGCTACAAGAGTGTGTCTTGGGCATGTCTGCTTAGTCCACACCGAATTCTCAGTGCCGAAAGATGAGCTTGGTACACAGTGGACGGCTAAAAAACACCTTACTAATAAATGGGTAAGGATAATAACTGCCATTTATGAATTACTTCTCTGTGCCAGGCACTGCACCGTCCACATCACTTACACCCCCTCACTCACTCTTCATGATGTCAGGGTTAGTAACCCCATCTTATAGATGAGGAAACGGATCGATACAGGCTAAATAATTTGACCAGTGTGTATTACAACTATCAAGTTGTGGAGATGAGATTTCAACCCAAGATGCTCTGATCTCAAAGTTCTGGCTCTACATTCAATGTGCTATTATAGCACTGTGCTATAATATTGCTATTCCGTTTAACATAAATACTAGTCTTGTGAGGAAATAATAATGTTCGAAATCATGTAATGTGTTTCTGTTGAAACTGTCAAAATGGTTCAACCACGTCATTCTGTGTTATTAAAGCTGACACTAGTCTACTGAGAATTGGTCTGTTGCTAAAGAACTGCTATTAACAACTCGAATCCGAGCACCTATACGTTAGCCAAGAACTGTGATCGTTGGTGACTAGAAGTTAGAGCAAGATGCCAACTATATTTTAATGAAGATCCTTTATAATATCCTGATATATAATATAATATGAATCTGTCACAATCTTAAAGCAGAAAAAGGAAATGGATGCGAATAATTTTTGCTTAGCAGAAATTTATGTCTGTTCCTTGCTGCTGCACTCGGACACATTTTATAGTGCTTAGAACAAGGGATAGTACAGATTTTAAAGACTGTTGTTTTTATTTATACCGACAAGGATGTTATGTATATTTTAACTTCAGAAGTTTCATTATGGCAGAAGAAACCAAGAGGGGACTGCAGAGGACACATGGCAAATCTTGCAGTATAGTGTATGGATGACAGGTAACCAGGACATGGAGAGTGTGCCTAAAGGCAGCACATGCAAGCACCATTCTCAACCAAAGAGTCATTATCACCACAAGGGAGGCAACAGAACTGCAGACTTATCTGGAAAGTGACATCACCCTAAAAAACCAGTCATTTAAATGAGCAACCAAGCAGGGGTGTCACATACAGGCTTCTATGTATATGTATTCACATGTTCCAGCCACTTTTCTCTCTCCCACCAGCATCTGCAGCCCCGTGGGGAAAGGCGCATTTAAGAGGACACACGGGTGGTTAATAAATAGAAGCAGCTGAAAGGGATTTAAGCTAAAGCTTCCCAGGATGGTAAAGCACTAGTGCTTCAGCTTGAGAGTGACTCCCAATTGGAATGGCTGGAAGCAGCCTCGTTCAACCAGCTGGGACTCTGCTTTTCAAAAGAGATCCAACAACCTGTAGAGCCCTTTGATTTGTAAAGAGTGGTTGGTCATAAGCGTCGTTAGAAATAGTTTTCAAATCAAATGTTTACTACTAAGACTAAAAACAGTAATTTTAGCTCTGCAGAGAAGATCACGTCAAAGCACGGGGCATTATATCAAAGAAGTACTGAATCACTCAATACTGTGAACACACAATCTTGGAGTTTGCATCATAAATTGCCTTAAGCCCCAAATTCTGTGCTCAGCAGAATAGAAAGTGCACAAGATTATACAATGTCACATCACAAAGAGAAAGTGCTCCAGAATCACCCCAAATGCCAACACAGTGTGTATAAACAAAACATCATGATTTTCAAAGCCTGAAACTGTGTAGCTAGCCACTCATTGTTTTTTTAAAAAAATGATTGTTAGAGTTAAAACAGAACAAAAAGGTATTCATTACATAGATAAATGGATATTTCAATTTCCAAGATCTCCCAAAATTTACCGTATTTTCATGGAGAGCAGTGATAGAGTTTTTAATATCTAAATCATCTGGTGTTCATTCAGCATCTCATTTCCTTACTAACCTTAAAAAGCCCTAAAGAGCATCTTCTCAGTTATGGCTCATATTCAGCCAAAAAACCTTGGGAACTTAGAACTGCTACACTTTGAATTAAGTCTGCAAGCACAGACGGAGTCCAACAAATTGTGCTATAGATATGCTTGCTCCAATCCCGGTGCTACGACTTTCCCTGGGTCCCTAGATGCAGTTAATTGTCTCCCTCTTTAAAAGCCTGGGAAAGAAGGAATGAAGGTTACATCTGACAGGTACTGCTGCCTTCTTGACATGGGCTGGCAGAGCTGCTGCTTTTTCCATCAGCTGGTCCTTATTTGCATCCTCTAGAGGCATGTGATTTTGGAATCGAGTGCCAGGCCCACTCTAACTATAAAGGGACCACCCCACAGTATATTAAAAGGTTCACATCAATGTATGCAATTTAAATGCACATGCATATAATTAACGAGACACATTACCAGTGTGAGCTGCTAATTTGGAATGAGACACAAAAGACTAGAATATGCGGAGAGGAAAAAAAACTTTAAAATTAAAATGACTACATAATGAAAACTGCTTCATGCTGTGTCTACTATTTCCATGTAAACTTAATATAACTGTAAATATATTTTAATGAACAGTAGAAAGAGGCAATTACAAAGAGCAAAGGAGGGCAGCCCAACAGTGAAACATCATCAGAATAGCTCTTTGCCTTCATATTAAAAGAGCTGCCTGAAGACAGGGGATGAATTATAACTTCATAATTTCGGGGAAAAAATGTTTACTTTATTTGAGACACATACTTATTTGCCAACTTGCAGGCAATGAAAATAAAACACTGAAGGGAAAATAGGGAACTCTTAGCTAACAAACAGAAAAGAGAGGAAATTTGAGCTTGATGTTTTGGTCGTCAATGAAAAAATCAGTCAATAGTTAATGTAAGAAAGAAATGGAAATTTTTATTCAAGCCAAACTGAGGATTATAACCCAGGAGACAATCTCTCAGGGAACTCTGAGAACCGTTCAGAAGAGGTAAGCTGGGAAGGTACGTGCAGTCAAGTACACACCTCAGTAGAAGGCTGCTGCTAGTCATGAGGAGTAGACATCTTAGTTAACGGTTTTAGTGCTTTTCTTAGTATGGGAAGATGCAAGAAACTGAGTTCATAAGATTTTTCTCCTAAAAATGTCTATCCGAGGGCGAGTTCTGCCAGTTTTTCTATATCACAGATGGCTTCATCCTGATCTTTGCCCTGAATTCCTTTCAGAGTGTGCTTTAGATCAGTAAATGCGGTGGCTAAGGACTCTTGTTGAAATGGATGGTGGGCAACATTCTTTATTTTACAGTCCCTTCTCTTTCAGTCTTCATTTTGACCAAGGTTTGGGATGCATTTCATGACCAATTTTGTCCACAGTGCAAGGAATGCTCATTCCCAGGCCAGACAAGGATTTTTGTTGATAGGCCACTCAATGTGCTATTCCTGGACTAGGTCCTGCTAGCAGCCCAAAGCCTCTGAACCCCTGTCTTCCTAGTCTGTTATGATCCAGGAAATGGTCCCCTCTTGTTGCTTCTACCCATATCTAGAGTTACCACTGTTAACTATCAGTGATCTTAGAGGACTATGTATTTGGTCAGTCACTTCAAGTTGCCTGATCGTCATTAATTTTATCTGAGGCTCACTCACATATTTGGTAGCATAAGAAACAACAATCTTTTAAAATAGATAGAATACAAGTAATACTGCTAGTGACATTTATAAGGTCATAAGTAAGCATTTAAGCTAAGAACTTCCATTAGGTGCAGCCCAGGATCTCCCAGGTCATCGGACCAGTCAGTTCTGCACCAATCGCTATCTTCAAGGGAAATAATATATCAGCCCTGACGAGACTGAGAAAGAAATGTTGTCTTCTAAGGAGTTACATGGCTGTTGCCAAAAGAAGAAAAATTGACCTTATGGTTGAGCAGGTATCTCTGCCGTTGGGGAGGTCTGGTCAACACATAACGCAGAGGCACAGTGCACACTAGGAGGGAGGGAGGAGGCCAAAGGGCAGAGAAAACGCTTTATGTTTAAATTTTTCTTGTCTCACCTAAAAATGTGAATTTTTATTTCATCACAGTGATTTGCTTTCTCTTCTTTCACTAAAATAGTTTCGTATTCCCAGAAAGATTTCTTTAGAGTGTGAATGGCTCTTAATATTCTTAATATTCAGAACCACTACTGATACCGTAACCAAAAATACATGTGGAAGTTTGGGAATCTTCATTTAGGTACGGTCTATATCTTGGAGCAGATAAAGAATAGATGTGCAACTGTAAAATGAGAGTGATAAATTCCAGGACTCAAACATTTTAGAAAAATAATGCAAGGCTTTTGACACTGATAGATTTCTGTTATTAGCACTATAATTCAGGCGGGAGGATAAGGGGCTACGCAGTTGGGAAACATCCGCCGACTGTCTCCAGGGCTGAGCCGCTGAGCCTGAGTGGCATCAGGGACAGGGAGTGGAGGATGTTTCCTGACGCAGCTGGAAATCTCAGCCCATGAAATATGCCGAGAGCCCCCATGCTTCAAAGAGGCATGGACTTTGGGGGATAAAAAGTCTATGCCATTTTTAAATGAAGAATAAGGCTGGACTGTGGAAGCCAGAGTCACTACAATGGTTTTAGTTAACATACATCTCCCAGGTTGCTTATTGAACAGATCCTACACGTACGTATTGAAAAGATTCTACTTTTAACTGTTGGATGAACACTATGAGCTTGATTAAAAGAAGATGAATAACTGCATCAATTATTGTCCTTGGTGTATGGTTACAAAGTCACTTATAACAAACCTATAGATTAACAGCGAATATGGGCTGCAAGGCAGATTTTAAAAATACATTTAAAATGACAGGAGCATAATGTCATTAAGAATTCTCATTACTCAGTGATGCGACTCAATGGCAAAACACTGTGGCCTGCCTGCTTGAGGTGAGGTAACCAGTGCACGTACCCAACTTCTAACAATGATGCCTTTCCAATCTGACTCAGCATTTGTATGCAATTTATATTCATAGAATTATGGAATTTTAGAGCATAGGGTTCTGTAAATGATCGCATTAGTTCCTTGCTAAAATGAAAAAACCAAGGCCAGCCCACATGGGATAAATAATTTACCCATGGAATCTAGACAATTCACTACACATTCACTCTACTAATAGTGTCTTTCAAGTATTAATTTTAGCGGAAAAAAAATGTGGTTTACTCAAAACTGCTGTTTTCACTCTCATTTACTTTAAATTCTCTCTTTCCCCAACTTGGAAGTCTTTGGAAAATATATTTTACAGACTTAATTTCAAAATAGTGTATTTAAGAAGAGTAGTATTTTAAAAGAGCCAAAATAATGTGTTTGCTATGATATTCCTTTGCCATGAGAACAGTGAACCAGGCTTAGTTCATTTTATGTAATTTTTTTTCTTAACAATTAGAGCCATAAAAATATTTAAGTGATGTTTATTTTTCACTCATTCTCTTTAACCAAGGTGAAGCTAAAACAGATTTTAAAAGCTTACATCCCTTTTAACTATTTTCACTATTTCTAATTCAAAGGTAAATATTGCTAATATCACAAGAAATATTTTTAAATCACAAACACCAAAAGATGCAATTTGCTGACTAAGATTCAGAAAAAGCTGTCACAGAATAATCTTTTAATCCCAGGATTTTATTTACAAAAATTTACTGAAGAGCAAAAATTGGAATGTTGATATCAAAGGGTATTAACTGTGATTTGCTGACTCCATGTTTACATAAACCCAGTCATGTGAGCTGGGTTCCTATGTGATAAGCCTCTTTCATCAAATAACTTAAGCCTATTAACAAATGCTTTGATGGTACTTGGTCTATGGAGATTTCCACCAATTGCCTTGTGCTCTTAACAGTTCCAAATACATATTGCAATTGTTTATTATAAAAACGACTGGAAAGCAGTTGCTGCGTGCCTCGCATCAGCCTGATGAATATTAGGATGCGCAGAGAGAGGTCTATCAGTATACATGATTATGCAGGGGCAGGACCACAGAAGAGATCCCTTTCCAGTGCAAAGCAGGACGCACGAGTCATTCTGGATTGTTTAACAGGTAACAGTGATTCAGGCTACAGGTGCAAAATATGAAGCTTACAATGCATGGCTGTTTTCAAAGATCACTGATTGTCATGAATACCAAAGAACAAAATGAAAGTGAAGATTTCAAACCATGATTATGCTGAAAGTTTCTGGGGGTAGAAAATATATCTATTTATCCTATAACATTCCACAGCACCTGCTGCAGTTCTGGCATATAACAGGCATTTAATAGATGTTTATTGACTGTTCATGACATGATATTAAGATTCACCACAGTGATTAAAATAAATTCTAAAACTGCAACAGTTACTTGAATAAATGGGAGGCAGTGTGGTAAAATGGAACCAGACAGCCTAGGGTTCAATCTTGGTGTGCCTCCAACCAGCCATGTTATCTTGGGCAAGTTACTGAATCTCTGAGCTTCAGGGTCCTTGTCTGTAAAGTGGGGATGTTAACACCTCCCTTGCAAAGACGTTAGGACTAAAATGAAATGGTGCATACGGATCACTGAGCACAGTGTCTGGGATAAAAGAGTGCTCAGTGAACAGATCCATGGTGCTCTTTGGGTTGAATCATGAACTTAAATAAATAAACATCAGAGTATCTGTTACCTAAATTTCAGTCTTTCTTTACAAGCTGTCTGCACCTAGACACACTATCTATGACAACAGACATGTATTTATTAAGTCAGTGACAAAGACTGATGGTCGTGTTCCACAGCAGACTAAATAACTGTGATAATTAAACCATGATAACCATGTGATGCAAAAGAACAATACTCTTTTCTAAAAAAGAAATATTCTGCATATTTATTAATTAGGTGTAAGATATTTGCAAAGATGTACTTTGTATTTGTAAAAATCATATTTTCTACACCCCTTTGTACTATGAGCCCATTTTCCCTTACCAGTAATTTCCAGTGGACGCTGGCATATTGCATCCAAAAAGTAACATATGATGGACAGTATCCATGCTGGCACGAGGTTTGAAGTCAACTGTTAAGAGAAATGATACATGAATATGAATACAACTTACACTTCCATGCACAAAGTGTCACAAGAGACCGCATCATTTAACAGTTCAAATAGCTATATAACAAAGATGTTTTGATGCTCTTATGACAGAATGCCCTGGTTGTATAAATTATCTTATTCCTTAAGATGAGCATGATTTGATAATTTAGTAGGATAGTAAACTATTACATAACAAAAGGAGAAAAGAATAATTAATAGGCTGAAACTACACATATACCCACATACATGTTTTAATGAAAGTCCTCTTTTAAAGTGATGAGAGCATTATGTGGGTATAAAATGAAAGCTCCAGGCTACATATTCAAAATGTATTTCCTTTCAGATTTCGGTATAGTTCTGAGAACCATACGATGCTGCACAGCATTGTACTGAAGCAGAAGCCACAGTAAGTAGTCAAAACATAAGCAAAATGATTCATAACACAAATTTATTACCATCTTAAAATAACAGTAGTCACTGGGATGTGACATGGAGAAACAACTTACTAGAAAAGAAAATAAAAATTGAATATGTGTCTTTACAAAAATACAGAAGAGGGAAAATTACTGTTCTGGATGAGTACTGTGCACTTTAAGGGATACTGAAACTTATGCAATGTCATTTCTCTTTTTGTCCTAACAGTAGTGGTTGAAAGACATTAAAATAAACAAAAATCAGTGCAGAGGTAAAACAAAGGAAGAACTAGGGATAAGTTATTATTATGTATGCTCACCATGGAGCATGAGCTTCCTGTCCTGGTCTGGGATTGGCTCACCCTCTTTTGTTCACACGTAACATACTGCCCTACTGGGGAGTTTACAAGCCGCCTTTATACATTAAAAATTCTAAGTTGTCTAAAATGATCTTAAGTCTCCAGTGTGCATAATCGCATCTTTTTTTAGAGCTCCTTTTGTCTATTTGATAGACAATTCAAGTTGCGTGCAGGATTTCCTTTCTCCCTCCAGAATCCTCCCAACAGATCATTCCTTGAAGAAGGAAAACTGAAAAAGCCCTGAGGTGGGAGTACCTGGCTTCGTCTTTTATTTACTTTACAGTTTTTGGTACGTGATGCTATTTGCTATCTTATATTCATTTTTTTTTTAAATTAAATGGCTTGTATCACTCTATGGACATCTATAACTTCTTGGTCTGACTGAATCTACTTCCCACTCTCAATTTTTTTTTTTTTCATAAATACCCCTCTGCCAATCTGTGAGGGCTTGTCAAACAAGAGGCTGACTCCTCTGCTTTTTCAGAACCTATGCAGATGCTCATATGGGTCCCACCCCCCCTTTGATTTTTGGATTATGGATGGATTACAGTAATAGATTTCCTAAGATTGAATCATTCTGAGAATTTTGTTAATAAACCAACATAGCCAAGTGAACTTTATTGAAATTAAACTGTTGGATGTACAACAATGTGAATTTGAGGTGTTGGCTAAAAATCCAGGTGGGACACCCAGCAGAAGATTGGGATTATGTGACTCTTACACAGGGAAGAGATCAGAGGATTACATATTTGGTAATCACTCAAAAATTGAATCCTGAAGCTAGGAGGGTGGACAAAAGCACCATAGGTGAAAGTAGGAACCACAGAGAAGGCTCAGAACAAGGTCTGAGGGCAAGCCCTGCGTGGTCAGGATCTGTGCAGGAGACCCCAACAATGTCTTTTTACGTTAATGCCATAAGTACTGCTGTGAAACAAAGCAAAAGCTTTTTTTTTTTTTTTTGGAAAAAGAGTGGGCTATCATTAAATTTATAAAGTGAAATATTAAGCAGAAGATTCAGGTAAGGACAGAGAGGAGGCCTACTGGAAGAGGAACAGATCGTGAAGATGACAACACACAGTCTCTGTGGCTTTGCATTAGGAAGGAAAGCCACAAGTCTTGCCTGGGCTCCTGCTTGCGCAAGAGAATCTTCTAACTGTCCTTTGTAAAGTAAAGGGCAAACGTTATTCAAAGTAGAGCTTCTCTAGTCATTTTCTGATTTTTTTCTCCTTCTGACACACTATTTTAAGAGCCATTTATTTGCTCCACATTGAACTCATACTAGATACGTGTTTAACTTTAGTTTCTATAATTAGACACAGATCAGTATCTTTAAGTGGTAATAAAAGAAAATTCCTCAGAATTCCCTCTCTTAAAAACTTACTCTCACCGATTCATACATTCCTCCAGAAACTCGAGATCTAATTTAAATGCTAAGTAAATTATTGGTACAGAGTGAAAACAAACAACTAACCATCTTTTTCATCTCCTAAAGAAAGAGTGTAATATCAAAGCATTCATACAATTATAACTCAAGTACAATTCATTGCAAGTTGAAATGAAAAATATATCCAGCAAAAGGAATGCCATATCCAAATGTAAATCTAAACAGTAGGTGCCATAAAACAGAGCAAAAATAAAGCAGGACGCGGACAATTTCACTGAATGGCCTGCTGCCAGTGCTGGGCAGAGGTCAACTGGGAAAAGATGAGGCTGACAGGTTCACCTCCTGGGTTTGTGCCACTCCCACTCATTATTTCCGGCTTTGCAAAACAAGACCCCATCCCTCGTGAATAAGAACAACGTCCGCTGAGCACAAGATACACGTATAACTATGCTGGACATCCCAACACTACACAAAGCAGAATATGAAAAAAATATTTAAAAATCACATCTTACATTCCCCCTCCTTTCTTTTTCTCACTTCACACGCCAAAGATAAAGGATCTAAGGGAAAGAAAGCTAGAGGATAATAATGACAACAAGTGCGTTTGAGTGTGCAGTTCTGACAGGGAGAATAAACAAAGGCAGCCTTGGGACAGTGACAAACAGGCAAAAGCACAGCCTTGTGAGGATGCAAGGGAATATTATATCTAATAAGATTAAAAGTGCCATCAGCTCTTCTAACTCAATAGTAAGATGACAGCTGCTTAAGTGGAAATGGTACTTCAGTCTCAATAGATGTTCGCAGTTTGGATTGCCTGATGTATGAGACCTGGGAAAACTTTATAGACAGGTAAGCATAAGTCCTGGGAACCAAACACTGTTGAAGGACTATGACTCCAGAAATAGTGACTCACACAAATTAATTAAAGGAAATGTGATGACACTGAAAGTGCATAGGTTGGAGGATTTCTCAAAGAATTATGTCATCTGAAACGGAAGACTTGGAAGTACGTGTGTAGGTGGCATATCAAGCAGAGAGATAACTAGGTCTACTTTCTGGAGTTCTAAGCAAAATTTGTTCTAACTGCATGAGCCTGTTCAGGATTTATGGCCTCTTTTAGCCAACATCAGACCACAATCAGGGCCATAAAATTCTCTAAAAATGTGACCTAGGAGAGAATTTCATTTAGCACTTGGCTTTCTCTCCATTTTTCCTTTCCAAGTGGATATTCAGGTCTGCATGTCAAATTTTGATGTATCAGCCAGACCCAGGACAAGGAAATATTTCGAAGAACCCATGTAGCCAAGTGAAGGAATGTGCAATTTATGAGATATCTATGTACATACAACTAACCCTAAAATACTACTGGAAATGGGAGGAACTCTCTTTTTAGCTAAAGACAGGCAGTAAAGATATACTACAGACCACAGACAATTAACCTATCAAATAAAAAAGAACTGATCTCCAGAACTTAGGCATTCTTGAATTGTTGTCTGTAGTATATATCATGAGAGAAAATTACTGTTTAGCTTTGTTTCGTTTTTCCTCCCAGTGGAATCATATTATACACACTTAATAGTTTATTTCATATACTGTGGATATTTTCACATGTTATTAAATAATTTTTGTCAGCAGTACTTTGCAGCTAGTGCTGTGCATTAGAATTACCTTATGGAGTTTTGTTAAAAAAAAATACAGGTGCTCAGGGTCAATCCTGGATCAGTCTTGCCCCTCCTCCATCAATATCTTATGTAAATCTCCAGAGGTTGTTCCAAGTCAGTGTATCTTTGAAAAATTTCCCAGGTGAATTGGAGGTGATTCTGACGACAGTTACCATTTTTAGTGGCTGAATATATTCTATTATGTGAGCATACTGAGAGTTGAGTTAACTCATCTTAGTTAACTTGGATGGCATAGCTCTTTTGAATGTACAGGGCAAACAATGAAAAGAAGGTTTCTTTTAAAATGTGTTTATAGAAAAGTTTCTGAGGACAAACATTTGTTGATCCTTTAGAATTGTTCTATTAAAAGAGATTGTTGGAACTCTACGTTGCATCAGGCAGTTTCAGCTGTATCATCTGAAATCGTTTTAGGGCTGAGGTCTGAAGAAAGCAGACAAATGGAGCCTCTGGTGATAACGGTCACGTCTGTGACAGAGTCGGTATGCTAATATTGCTAGTGCTTTCAAGCCATTTTCAATATTGAGAAAATAGAGGGGTGCAAGGTTCAAGAAACAATAATGTAAAAGAGTTGTCATAATTTAAATAAAAATTACAGGTCCTCAACCTTAATGTCACTCCCATAAACATTTCTTTATCTCCAAAAAATAAAGATTATACTCCAAAAACCATTCATAGGAACTGAAGATAATGCTCTGAGTTGTGATTTAAGTGTAGGATATGATCACCCTCAGTGTTAATCATCTGGAGGTTGGGCGAGAAAGGTTCAGACAGTGTGAGGCTCACAGCAGCAGAGTCCATTTGGCAGCATGTTGAAAACCCACAGCAATGGCATATTATAATCTTCTGCCAGCTTCCCGCAAACCATAAAGCAACTCTACACTAAAATAAAGACCTGTGCTTGAACATTTTTAATCAGAAAGTTTAATAGAGAAATTGTCGTCAGCTCTCGCTAGCTTGGACAATGATGTACAATTCAGAAAGAATCCTAAAGATGGTTTATGAGGACTTTAAGCTGCTGTCACCAAATTAACCAAGAAATAAGACACCTGAGCAAGCCTATAAATTGAACACAAATTTAAAGTGAAATAATCCTTATCACTGAATAAAGGAATTCCAGCACAAAAAAGAATTAAACCATCTTTTATAAAGGAACTTTTTGGTGTATGCCAGAACCAACTAAGTAACCAATAAATAGACTTCATCATCCAGGCTATGCAAGATAAAATAGCATAAACTTCATTAGGCCCTGTTTCTGAAACATTATCTCTGTACTACCCCTCTATTAATTTCCTGCAGGATCTAATCCCTATTCCTCTTCTTGCCTTTCCATGAAACTACGGCAGCTCCGATGCCACCACATTTCCAATGTTACTGCCTCCAGCATCCACTCTACTCTCATCAGCCACCGTCCTCACTTAGTAACCATAACCACTAACATTTACTGAGGGCTTACCCTGTGCATGGCTCATTTACTGCTCACAACAACCCTCTGAGTCTGGTCGTTTCCCCTCAAATAGATGAGCCTAGAGAAGAGTGAGGCTGAGTAACCAACCACGGCCACGCAGCCAGCAAGTGGTGGGGCTCACACGTGTGCCCCATGTGCTCCTTCAATGCTCATACCGTTGCCCGTTAGGATAGTCTCCTCCCTTTGCAGATCCAAATAGACCATCGTCCCAGATCCAGATCAAACCGTATCATCTTTCTCAAGCAATTTTCTCTCACTAGATCTTTTTAGAGTTGGTCACTGAAATTGTCCCCACTGAAATAGCTGAAATGGCTACTTGGGAATGACTGTCAAAATGCCAAGAACCCTTCGACACTGAAGGACGTTTTACACATCAAACCTGAATCAAAACTGGGCTTTCTGGACTGGTCATTTTCCAGGGGGTGGAGAGGGATGGCATTTTGACATGGCTGCATTAAGACAGCTTTGTCAACATGTCAGTTACTTCTTGGTGATCTCTGGATGCATCTGAAAACATTCCTAGCTCTCAGCTTTATAAAATATAATGAAATGGTCCCTACTCCTCCTCTGTTTTTATTACCTGACAAAAATCTGGAGGCTTGGGGGTGTCATATTGGAAACGTATTTCAGTGACCAAAGGACAGAGGGCATTCAAGAAATACTCTGAGACACAGCATACAGCAACAGCTTCTCCTTCATGACTATGACCAAGCAAATTAGGTTTTATCCACTCATAAGAGACCTCTAGCAGTGTATCTTGTTTGTGCTATCTCAGCTCTCTCCAAGTAGCTCCCACCAAGAATCAAGAATAGCCTCTGAGGGTGCCCACTGGAAGGTACCTAATGGCCATATGGAAGCCAGAGACTAAATTATTCATGCTGGAGAAAATCCTAGGTGAAGAGAGGAGGGAAAGCATATGTAGTCAACTAACTGGAAGCAGAAAGGTGACAGAGAGGGGATGAGGACCCACACATGTGTACAAACACACGCCCTTCGATTTACTGCGGTCAAGGCCATAAAATGTGGATATATGAGCATGACACCCTGCCAGACCTTGGTCTTTCTAGTCACGCTATGTAAGTGACCCATAAGCGTGATCAAAATTAGATTGTCCTTGCGGTTTCTGAAGTATCCCAATGTCACCTTAACATGTGTTTTGCTTAAGAAAGGCCACATTTGGAAATATGCAAGTCTAACTGTACAGTTCTGCGGTAGCCACTGTTCCACATTCAAGAGAGAAGCCCAGGGAAAGGGAAAGCAATGAATCATTAGATTAATTTCATCTATTTCTAAATTCAGTGGCTTCTATCTCATTTGTGTAGTGCAATTTGATAGATAGGGACCTGCCATCATTCACTAAGGAAAAGACACATTTATTTACTGGTCATCCATGTGAGGGAAAGCAAGTGGATGAAGATGACAGTCAAATTTCTTGGCTGAGTGGGCTGCTGTCAGAGCCAATCCTTCTGAGTGTCTGTAAAACACCTTTTAGACAGCATCACAGTTCAGTGGTCAAATGTAGATTTTATCATACCCTCACCCATTCCAATTCTCTGGTTTCTTATTAAAACAATAAACAAAAGCAATGCTCTAGGGAAAGCTATGATTTTGCTCAAAATATAAAAATTTTATACAATCTTCAGTATATAATTTCCCCAAACACCTACTTTAATTCACATTTAATAATTCAATACTGACATATAAACACATTAAACATGTTGCTCGTATGTCAATATTACAGGCATATGCACATATAAATTGCATGATAATCATGCAAGTATCATCTCAAAATTAAGAAGTATGTTTATTGAAAATGAGTTACATAATTAGTCACACAAGTATAAAGTCAAAATATGAGTTACTCCAATGTAATTTTGGCTTTTAACACCATTAAGATAGTTCATTTTAGTCCTAACAAGCAGTCTGCCTTTTGTGATTTTTCTCCAGAAATCTGAAAAGCAAAAGGAGAAAGTTCTTTTCATATGTTGTAAAATTTGTATTCTTGTCTTCCAGAATCCTGCCAGGCTGTGGTTTCCTTGAATTTGTATCATACCTCACACCCCGCACTGCCTGGCCCAGTAACTGACATGCAGCAGAACTGTAGAAGTTTGTTGAATTTATGAACAAGTGGCTTTTCTTAAAAAACATTATTCCCTTATATTTAAATAAGTGTAATTTAAGACAAAAGTAAATTGTCTACTCTGCAATATGTTGCCTTAGAAAATGGCCAAACAAAACACCTTTTCTGTGTTCACTCAGGTATTAAACAAGCAATTACTGAGTCCCTACCCTATCCTGCGGTACATAGCCTGCTGGCATTCAAACATTTTAAACGCACAGATACTGAAAACAGAAGGTATGAAATGATGAATGTCTCAAGAAAAGAATGAACAAAATTGTACAGGTCTTTACCAGTCTTCGTTTTCAACCATATTTAATCTCACGATCAGGCACCCTGAGACCCAGAATTTCAGACAACCCGCAAAAGGGCTAAAGCTTCATTCATGGAAAAGCCTTGGTTACCCCGCAAGCAAAACTTTCACTCTGAGAGTCAGGATAAGCAATGTATCATCACCTTTCCAACATACAACCTGCATATCCAAGCCCTTTTCCTTCTACAAATCTTTAAATCTTCACGTATACTGGGTCTTACTTTGTAAGATGGTTTGAGGGGTATTTTACTTTTTTGGCAGAACTGACCAGTGTGTTCCCAGTGGGAAGTGAAGCTAAGGGAATGAAAGAATAATTGAATTGGATGTGAGGAAGACACAGACGTGCTGCTGCTGTATTTCAGCTCCATCTGTCCATTTGATAACTTCTCTTTCTTTCCTGTATCACTATCCTCACACCCAAATCTGTTATGATTTAAATGCCATACATATAGGGAGCACATAGAGAGTAAAAGCTTGGGCACGTTCCTTCACCTCTCTGACCTTCTGTTTCTTTTTTTTGTAAGATGGCTTAAATACACCTAGCTTTCAGAATTTTAGTGTCTGGCAAGTCCTCAGTAAATGATGGCTGGTGGTGGGCTGATTACAGGAAGAATATTCTTATAATAGGACAAACAACTGTCCTAGCAACTGATTAAATCAGACACAGATGACCCTCTCTTTCTCTCTCTCTATAACACGACAACCTACAGCGTGGTCCAAAGAATTAATGAGATAAAATACGCAAATTTTTCCTTACTTACTCCCTTATATAAATAATTCTTTGGTACTTCTCTTTGGTTTTCAATTTTCCAGTTCTATTCTGCCTACACCTAAACTTCTGTGGTTGCTGAATTAATGCAAACAATGATAACCACAAATCTCCCAGGGGCAGTACCTTAAAAGACTAACAGTGAGGACGAAACAATCCTGTTTTGAACAGGTGACAAAATCTTTAGTATTAATGCAATCCTCCCAGCAATAAAGTATGGCAGAAAAGACTGAAAATAGTATTCTTATAAGATCTTTTAAGGACCTTAGAACTGGAAACAGTTTAACCTTAGATGAGAGTTGCCTAAGAAAAATGAAGAACCATTTAACACCTTGGTTCTAATATAGCCATTTATGTGTTTCCTCTGAATATTTTTCTTGACTGAATATATTGACTTGTATTTTCAATTTTAAATTATGTGAAAGTAAACACATTTATACTATGAGAGCAATAACACATTCCAGGGTATACATTTATAGGTCTTAGAGTCACCAGCTCTGAAATCATATACTACGACCACTTCCAGAAACAGACCAGTCACCTATTAATGTGAGACCTGTAATAGTGCTTTGAAACACAACTACTATATTTATACAGGTGTGTAGAGTGGTTTTCTCATCAAAAAACAGGAAGAATCAAATCTACTCCTGAACTTAGACAAAGAAAATATAAAATTTGTAAAGAAAAACTTCAGGTAAAATTCCTTTTTATAAGTAAACGCTATTTTCTCCTAGGCTGCCAAATATGTGGATATCTAATTGAGGAAAACTTTACTGTCAATATTTAAATTATGAATTTATAGCCTAAATCACTTTTGGTGTTTCTCACAGCACTACAGTTAGGGACTTAAATTATTTTTCTCCCTTTGAAGTTCAGGATCTGGGAGCAACATACTTCCTAACTATTTTCTTAATAATATTCAATTATGATACAAAGTATACAATGTCAGGCAATGCTCAGCTTCCTAAGGTCTGAAGAAATGAACTGTGGAGCAGGTTTTGTTTAGGGAGTGTTTTTATAGGTTGTATTTTCTGTTGTGATTGCCACTAAAGTGTGTGAAAAAAAAATAGATGCACATTGTTCTGGCTTTGCACGTCTATAATGTATTTTCCTGTAGGGAACACCTCATGAAAATCCATCCTCAGATGGCCCCGAGGCTACGGTACACATTCTACAATTCACATAATCACCGTTTCAGACAGCCCACTTGAAGATTAGTTTCAAGGGACCAAAGCACAACTCTCATTACCATCACTTACTCTTCAAAATCAACTTCCCAAACCAGAAAAGTAAGGAAGGGGAGCAAATCCATGAATAATTTGCCAATCACACGTCTTCCCTAAACAGTTAAAAGTCTGTCATAAGGGAAGTTTAAATTAAAACAACCCAGATGAAAACAGATGGTGCTTTGTCATTTTTCCTATCTGGTTTAAAGGCGCAGCTGGGGAAGGACCTGTCATTTAAGAGTCTTCTTATTTTGTAATACACACAATAGGACTGATGTTCCCTCTGTCTTCCCTCCCTCCCTCCCTTCCTTCCTTCCTCCTACCCATCTACCTGTCTGACAGGTAAAATCTTACATTCTCCAATGTTGATTCTAAGTGCAGTCGATTTATAGCATGAACCAGCAGGTAAATAAAGAGTCTGTTGAGTGGAGTGGAATTAAACATCCAACCACAGACAGAAAGCCAATACTCTACAAATGGGACCACATGATATTGGTGGCCATCGACATCTGCATGCGACTCCTTAACTACTATTACTCACGAGTCTTTCCAGATACAGTTTGTAATCTTGTCTCTCAGTGGCTGACTAGTTTGTTTCTGCATTAGGCATTATAAATGCATTTAGAAACTGACAGTAAAAGATTAATATGCTCATAATCATCAAAGAGAGCCTTCCACTGATTTCAAATAGGTGCCTTTCCTTCAACTGCCCACCCCTCCGCACCGTCCAATTAATACTTACTCACGAAGGCTTCCTCATCCATTGGCAAACGCATTGACATGCAGAAGTACGTATCAGACTATTAAAGAAAGAAAGATACAAAATCCAAATTAAACTGCTGCTAGTAAAAAAAAAATAGTAACTTGCAAAAGCATGTGCCCTATGACTGAAAAAGAACTGCTGGTCCAGCAAGGCAACACTGCCTGCCAAATGCTGGGTGGCAGGTTAATGGAAGGGCTAAGTCGAGAACTTAGATACTGTTTTTATTCCCTACTACTCTTTCCTAAAAGTCATCAAATCCTATTTACAAAACCAACTATCTTGAGTGATATTTCTAGTACTGTCACAGTTAAAAGGCAACACTTTAAATGCTTCTATAGAAAAACAGTCTAATGCATTTGACTTTAAATGGTAGGAGTTAGTTTTGACCATCTTTGCTATTTGCATAAGTAAATACTTAATTTCTTGAATCACTTTACAGCTACCCCAAATATTAAAGAAGTACAATGAATAAAAGTTGGTCTTAAAATGTATTCGGTTGATCTCCCTTACTTTAAAATTTTTATGTAGTGCACTGAAGAAATCAACATAAACTCAATTATTCTTACTTTTCCAGTTATTAGTCTCTTATCTAAAATGCCATTTTCCACTATCAAATATATTAACATCAAGAATTTTTAGTGATAAAAACTGCAGTTTAAAGAGAATGGGCATTTGTTGGTTGATGCATTCCACTTCCTTAAAGGAAATCCATATGTAGTGAAGTATGTCCTGTGATTGATAATATACCCAACAACCCAATAGAGACTGAATTCATTTAATAATTCATGATTCATGGATTCTTACTGCACAGTGCTGGAATCTAGAGACTCCACACATATGGATGGAGATCATTTGGGTTTCTCTAGATCTACTGGTTAGCACGAAAAATTGTGAAATTTGTACCTCTTTTCTCACTTCTGTGTTGGGAGGGAAGCAAGGAGGTTCATACACACATCAAAGAAGTATCTTAGAGTTAGAAAAATTACAGAAATATGATTCAGCCTTTATTACTATTTTTGTATAGGCCATTTTTTCTGTTTGAGAAAATTGTTTCCTTTCTTTTTTTTCATAACGTTTCAGTCATATATATAGATACATATATTCATTTTCATTATAGGTTACTACAAGATACTGATCATAGTTCCCTGTGCTTTACAGTAGAAACTTATTATCTGTTTTATACATAGTAGTTAGTATCTGTAAATCTCAAACTCCCAATTTCATTTCTTAAATGTTTCATTTCTTAAAAGGCTTTATAATTATTTAGATGCACCCTTACTGTGATAAGAAGGAAATGGGCTGGGAAATGTTGAAGGTTGCACAGTCAGAAGGTTGAGCTACATAAATGCTGACAGTAAAAGATTAATATGCTCATAACCATCAAAGAGAAACTGCAAAATGAACTATGTATCTAAAACCCAAGAAATATACAGGTGAAACACTGCTTAAAGATCTTACAATCATGTACAAAATTGCTCACAAATATTTTTCCAATCTTTGAATTACGAATGTTACAAAACACACCTATTCTAACATAAGTAATAGTAATCCCAAGATTCTCTTCTGTTTGATCACCCAGGTCTATGAGTAACTCAGGACTAAAAGGTATCTGGTGGCTCCTATTGCTGCTGCTGCTATTACTATTTCTAGTCAACAGTTATTATAAGTTTATTATGTGCCAGGCATGGTTCTCCATGTTTATATGTATGATATCATTTAATAACAAAACCATCCAATATAGTAGATAGATACTATTACTAAATCCATTTTAAAGATAAGAATAGTAACGAGCATTTATTCAGACCTTACTATGTGCCAGCACTGCTGTAAGGACTTTACACGTATTAACTCCTTTAATTCTGAAACACATTCCTGTTATATGGGTACTATTATTACCCCCATTTTACAGATGAGGAAACTGAGGCAAATCAAGGTTAAGTAACTTTACTGTTCGTTCCAGCCAAAACCTAGTAATAGACAGATAGGCTCCTAAACCCCCTCTTAGTGCAATTCCTTTAGAAAGCAAGCAATTGTAAATAATCTTTCTTCTGTCTCTTTGAGTTGTAAATCTTCTATCTCACATTCAAGGAGATAATTGTGCACTAGTCCTCAGCCAGTGGATGCCTTGCTCTAACTTACGTCACTGCCTCCTGTCATAAAGATAGGAGAAGTCTGTTTTTCCTCTGGAGAAGTGCCAATCAACAAACCCAGATGGCCTAGTCCCATGGGCCAGTCCTGCAACCTCCTTCAGTGCCTTTCCCTTAGCACATCTCAGCCTTTAAAATAAGGTCTCCTGTCTTTTGTTTCAGCAAAGCTGAATTCAGCTCTTGCTGGATCTCCTTCTTTATTGCAATAGTTTTTATTGAAAAAAAAAATCTGTCCTTATCACTTTAACAAGTGACCACCTACACTCAAAAGTGCAGGAGCTGGGATCAGAACAGGGCCAGTCTAATGCATTTACAGACCATTCAAAGCAATATGAACAATTAATGACTTAAAAGCAAATATGAAAACAAAAGTAAATTTTAAGTAGCTAAGCATATATTTATAACAAGAAAGGGTCCAAAGGTTGCAATCAGATGGAAACCAAACAGAAGTTCTTCTAAATTTGTACTTCAAGTTTGGGGCTTTATTTTATCTTTGATTTTATTGCAAGCCACCTCAAGTTGTTTTTGGAATAGAAAAGTTATAGGTATAAATAGGTATGTCAAATTCAGCAAGCTTGTTATTTTGATTAAAAAAAAACTAAGGACAATAATGGTTATATATACAGAATAAAAGAAACTACTATTTATACACAGAATTGATCAGAACAATATTTTAATTCTTGCTCTTATCATCAGCTGAGTAATTTTAAATGACAAAATAACTCAGGAATGGCTTTCTTTTATCAATTTATATTTCTCAGCTTATAGCTTCTCTAATATTAAGACTGTGTCCAGATTTCAAATGTCTCTTTCCTGTTCTGTTAAAGCCAGTTAAAAAAAAAAGAGGAAGAGGAGATGAGGTAGATCCTCTTCAGAATAATCAGTATCCTACAAAATTTGGGGGAGAGAGCAAAGTCCATTGGACACTGCATCAATCGTCTACTATGCACCATCATCATACTCTGATTTAGGATTTTATTTATGCCCCACTTCAAGATAAAGAATAATTCTGTTAGAAGAAAAGAAAGTAAAACTTTGTTTCTAAAAATGAGCACATTAAGTAACATAGTGCGCGTCAGATCAATAATCAGCCTTCAGCTGAAAGCTCTGAAGACCACAGTTCAATAGAACAAAGAACAGCAAAAAGTAATTTATTCTTTTCTCTGAAACCGTAAAAGATATCAGTGATTTTGTCTGAAGTATTCTGGTACCATAGTTGGGTTTCTGGAGTTAAGGGGAAAGCTCAAGATCTATGTAAAGAAGATACGTTCCTAAGGGTCATTTACATGGTTCACTGGGAGAAGTCAAATCTCAAAGATGCCTAAGGGCCAAGGCCTTCTCCCTTGGGCTGTCTGAGTATAAGCAAGCACACTTTTGTGTTACTTCACTTTCTTCTCACAGTTAAGCTGTAAGTAGGTCTATCAGGCACTGCATCTTTTTACAGAAATGAAAATTTTCACAGAAAGGTTATTGATCTGCCTAAGGCCAAGTGTCAGAACTAGGATTAAAAATCTTCAAGTGTATGCCTTCCAGATGATTAGAAATAATTATGTATCTTTCTCGCTACTAAGTTTTAATCCAGTTAAATTGTGATTCTGGAGAGTCCTTCAACCTTCATACCTCTGTTTTTCTAACTGTGAGACTAAACCCATATTTTAAATAAAATTTAAGGCTTCATAAGTAAATGAATAACTTTTTATTTTACAAGATATGTAATTTGCTGAAGAACAGATTGGACAATGGCCTTTGCCAAACTATTATAAGTTCATTACAGCATGGGGAAAGAAAGATTACTTAGGTGATTACAAAATACTGTTTCATCAATACAGGTTAATTTCTATAGCAGGTCACCAAAAATACATAGTTACTTTAAATTCAAATTCCATGCCATACGCAACAGTCAGTTTAAGAATTTAAGACTATAATAACATGTAATCACACAGTTAACTACAACTAACCCTTTGATGAGAAATTCTGTTTTAAAAAAAGCAAACCCTGCAGAGGTAACAATATTAAGAAAACCAGAATGATACATTTCTCAAAGTGATAAAATCATTACATCACTGATATGAATAAGTAACCATTGTTATTTTCTTTTCTTCAGGATGAACACTAAGAACACTATTTAATAATACCTGGTTAGGTAAATATGACTCCACAATCTCTGTCATTTAACAATACAAAAAAAAATTCAAACGATTTAAACATACAATCAGTACTTAGCATATTATACCTTGTAAAAGGGAGAACAATTTATTGAGGCTTCTAACTTCCTTCTAGAAGCTTCCTATTGTAATTATTTCCCATGATAACACCACCCGGTAGGTATTACAGACACTGTTTTAAAGATGCAAAAACTGAAGTTCAAGAAGGTAAGTAACTTGTGATTAAAAAAAAAAAAATTCTCGAGGCTGATGAAATGGAATTTGAACCTAGTTCAGTAAAGCTCTCCTCTTTCCACTATAGAAAGATAGCTATTAAAAGGTTGTTCTTCAATTCTCTCTAATATTTGAAAAGAAAATGTCAGTTCTTAGACAATTTTAGCTATTTATTTGATTAGTGGGAGAAATAAAGGAATCAAAGACATAAAATTTAACAAGAAGTTTTTGTCCAAGTCCCCTAAGTTTTCAGGAGGACCTGAGAACATTTCATGACAGCTTGTTGACAAACTGCAGTGAACGAGACTAGAGCTATTTAATTTTGTCATCATTTTGTTTCTGCAAAGTTAAGCAATTTGAAAACAGACATAATTCAGATCAATGTTTCTCTTCTAGACTCTCTTAACTTTCTGAAGACACAAAAACAGCATCTTACTGCCTATTATAATAGTTTTTTCATTCGGACACAGTGTCCTAAAAAGGATGCTTCTGTAATTCAACCCAAACTACCAGTGCAACCATTCACAATTTTCCATAGATCATCATCAAGAATCCTCTTTTTCTCTCTGTGGGAAGAATGCTGTATCTGAGCTTGGTGCCAGGGGACTGTCTGTAAAATACCATGGATTCAAACTGCTAGCATAAGATTCAGATGTACGAAAAGGGAGAAATGATGTGAATCTGCACAGCCATGTCTCCCCTTGCTATCTCTTTTGGCACATCAGCCAAATCTGAATCAGGAGGGAAATGATACTGCTGATGCCTCTTTACTGCTGCTATTGGAAACTCTCCAAGAAAAGCACATTTTTCTGACAAAAGAACACAGTGTGGTAGAAATGAAAAAAAAAAACAAACCACTTATTACTAAAGAACTATTATATTCTATTATTACTCATTTTAAACCAAGAGTTCTCATGTAGACAGTAGTGTTCAGTAATATCTTGCTTACATTATTTAAGAAAGTGTTCTTTATTTTGATTTGTGAGACAGAGATGCAGTGGATTCTACAGAACAAGTAGTTAATAAAGTCAACACTTTATTTAAATTAATATGGGACAAACAAAACCATCTGTATACTATTACACATGAAAACTGTTCACATAAAACCAGTAATTTTTGTTTGGGGAAACCAGAGGTAACATTCAGATTCTAGTGTTGAGCGCTACGATTTGATCCTGATTGGATAATATCCTCACTGCCTTTTTATTGTTCAGGCTTAAAGAATCCCTGCAGACTACCTTTCTTAAGGAGACTATACAATGTGGTGACACAAACAGGTGTAGAAATAGACAACACGACTGAGCTTTACATGGATTTGGCCCTTTTGCTTATACCTGTGGCTATTTACAGGTCGGCTGTTCTCTACAAATAGGCCATAACCCACAGAAATGTTATATTGTGTATAGTACGGTGTCTGGTAGCTTTTCTCAGTCATCTTTTGTTAAATAACCAGAGCAGTGGAACCATCTCATGGTGACAATTGTGACTTTGTGCCTTAGAGTAGTTGCTGAAAAGGAGGTAGTAACCTCTCTTCTAACCCAAGCACAGTTTAAGTGTGATCTAGACAAACCACGAAGGATCCATAAAGCCCTGCATTTTCACACAGTACTCACTCAGGTTCAAATAATTTGAATTCTGCAAAGAACTCGAGGAAACCTCAGGGACTGACAGTAGTGCTGCTTAGACCAACAAGAGAAAAGTACTGGAAGGTGATCAAGCCTCTGACAAGAACTGTGGTTATGAGAGGAAGAAATCAGTTGGAAAATTACTTTTCAAAGCTTTCTTTTAATTGATCCAGACAGATAACAGAATCAAATTGTGATTTCCCGAAGTATTTTTAATACATGCATAGTAAGTTTATACTGACTCAGTGGTGTTTGTACTTCCAACCTTTTCCTAGAATAAAAGGAAGTTAGGGCAAAGGAAGACTATACCAAAGCATCCCTGATTTTTTTGCAGCAGAAAATTCAGGTTTAAAAAATCTACCTCTCTGATACACCAGAATTTAAAGACTCTTAATTTCAGATAAAATTCCTTAAACTGTCACTTTTGGATACAGTCTGTGCTAATTTTTCTTTTCCAGTTGCCCTTCTCTTACCAGGTAAATAAAAGATATGTTGCTTATTTATTAGAATAGTCAGATTTTTGTGAAAACACTCCCAAAATGACTAAAAAAGAGAGGATCCTCCAAAAATGCTCCACTCTGTTCCTTACCATTAAGCTAAGCTCCATCCGCATCAACTTTTTGGATGTTTATCCCAACCTACCATGTAATCTTGTTGTGATAATGTCTGCTAGCATCCTGAGCATTTAGAATAATGTCTGGCACACACTGGAAGCGCTATAAATAGCTGCTGAATTTTGCATGTACTTTTTTCTTTTGCTGGCAATAAACTCACAGTTTAAGAAAGGCTGGACTGAAATCTGTGTTATAGACGCCACCTAATTAGGGTTTTATACAGCATCACTTTTTCATACGAATTTTATCCTTCAGTTGATTCATCCCAGAATCCCATTTGCATTTTTAAACTATAATCACACTGTGGCTGATGATGACAAGATTCTCAATGCCAAGCAGCTCACATGGAAGCTGCTTTCCTGGCAAGGGTTTTTCTTTGGGAATTACAAATCTGTACAAGCAAGCGAGGAAGGAAAAAATATTTTGGTGAGAGAACATCTGTCTTCGAGCTCTCACACTTTCATTTAAGAGGAAACAAAAAGGAGCATACTAATAACGGTCTATAATAAATCACCTAGGCACAACAGGTGGTGGCCATGGTGGGCTCCTCCTTGGCCTCCCGGTTACTGGGGGGGTGATGTGAGGGGAAACCGAATTGTTCTGAGCAGGGGTTGCTGAGGACCTATACCACTCATCCTCCCCCAGCAGAAGCCAGTGGTGTACACTCTTCATCAAGTTTCCCTGAATATGAAAGCAGTCAATTTTCTGAACCTTTTGCCAACATTGACTAGTCCACCCATGTTCTTTTCCTTTGGCACAGATGATTGGAAACTGACTCTATTTATCAAGTCTGTTTGGAGATGCTTCAGAACAGGAATGGCTCTACAATCACTAGCCCCACACACCGTGTTTCTTGCTAAATGGCTTACATTTGATTTGGGGACAAAACAGAGAAGCTCTAGACTGGAACAGGTCTGTCAACTACTTTACTACATGAGATGTTCTCTGTTCTCTTGAAGTTTAAAGTGGACCATCAGATACCAAAGTGGCATATACAATGTCTGTTCAGATTCTCACCCTTGTTCTCATATCTCTTGCCATGGTCATCTCATTAATACATGCCTACTTTAAATCTCTTTTAATGCCTGTATAGAAATCCATTCTTCCATCCACCTACTCATTCATACTTAAACATGTGCGTTGAGCAACTCCCGAGAACTAGACACTCTGTTAAATTCTGTGAGCAAAAGTATGCATGGTCTCAGTTCTCACAGAGTTTACAGTCTACTCATTTACCAGACAAATAATCACACAAATAAGTATGAAATGTTTACTGTTTTACATGATACATAGAAGATGTACAGATTACTACAAGTGCCGGTAATGCAAAGAAAATGACCTCAGTGAAGGGGTTTGGCAGTTGTTTTAGGAATAGGAAATAGTATTTTCAAAGTCCTGTAGTTGGAGAGAACTAGGTATGACTGAGAAAACAAAACCCGGTACATACAGAAAGGAGGAGCATGCTTTAAGTCGGACAGGAAGAGTAGACGTGGCACATGACGCAGGACTGTGCAGTCCACGTTAAGGACCTTGGTGATTTTGTTTTTCTTGACAGCAACAGAAAGTCAATGAAATTTTTTTAATAGGAACCAACATGGAGACTAAAACTAATTAGATGAGGCCAATAAAAAGTCATGTAGTTGTTCAGGAAGGTAGCTTGAAACTGGGTGATTTTTTTTTTTGGAGGCTGAATTACTGATTAAATGTACTTGGCAACCAGTACCAGCCTCGTAATGACACACTGTTTACTATGCCAACATTAAAAATGAAAGTGAATTTAAACATTTTCGGGTATTGGGTACACTCATAATTTGTTCCTAAACTGAGACTTAGAAAAAAATGCTAGAGAAATGACAAAAAAAATGTATATTTCTTCCTGACACAAGAAATTTGTCTAAAAATCTGTGATTATAAAACAGATTAACTTTTTATTAAAAAATGGCTAACTTTTTTCAGTGGTTAGACTCTTAACGGTAGAGAAGGAAAAAACAGGACAAATTCTGGAGACATTAAAAGGCAAGACAGACATGACTCAGGAGTGGATCTGAACGGAAGGTAAGGAGGCAGTGTTGAGGATGACTCCTAGATTTCTGGTTTGCATTTACTGAGACGTAAAACAGGAAGACCAGGTGTGAAGAAGATGATGAATTTGTCATTGACATGCTGAATTTAAGAAGCCTTCGAAAAATCTACATGTGACGTTTAATGGGCAGCTGGGTCAAATGGAATTTGGAGGAAAAGTTAACCTAGAGATATAAATTTATGTGATACAGACATTGGCAGTAGGTATGGAAAAGGCTACTTTGTGAGAGTAGAGAGTAAAGCAGAAAAGAGAAGTGACAGAGCTGTGAAGTAGTCGGTCAAAGGAAGAGCAGCCAAGGAGTTCAGAGAAAAACCACAGGAGTGCTATGTCACAGAAGCGAAAGAAGAGAACGTTTCAAGAAGGAGGGAGCAGTTGACCATGTCACTAATCAATCAAAATTCATATGTGAAAGTGTTCTCACGAGGATGGCTATAACACAACACTAACATTTGGGCACCTACTGTCTTGTGTGTTAACATTCCTGACTTAGTTAAGGAGCCCAGTTCTTCCCTGTAGCTCCTCCTAGAAGGACTATGCCTGTGGATACTCTGGTCCCATGACCCACGGTCCTCTCAAAGCTACGGAAAGCTCCAGCCACACTGGCTACCCAGGTCACTCACAGTCCATCTAGTGCGGCCATCTACACTGCCTCCCAGTAGAGAGATGCCTGCAGCATCAGAACATGGCAGAGTCACCAGAGTTTTCCCACCAGCTCCTTCAGTGATGGCCACAGAGCATCGGGTGACTTGGGAAACAGGAAAGAACACCAACAGAAAAACAAAGATTCAGAAGGCTGAGAAAGAAGATGGGTCAGTAAGTCAATTAAAAAATTCCAAATATTCAAGATAAAATAATATAAGGAAAAATTATTTGAAGCAATACTGGCATCATATAAGCTCCAAAAGAGTTTAGTGCCACCATGGAGTGACTCTCTGTGACCGCTTGCTGATTTTCAATCCAGGAAACTACTGCTGTTCCATAGACAAGGGGTGTCAACTCAGACCCAGGAATCTGAATGCCTGATTTACCCTCTCAGCACAAAATGATTTCAATTTCTTATAATGTATTAAGAATTAATGTGGTGAGGTACTATAAAAGTACATACTTTCCACATAAAAGAGTTAGAAAAGAGCAATATTACATATTAAAATAGGCAACTTTTAGTAACAATCCTACAAACTTTAGCCTAAGTCTATAAATGCTTCAGTTCCGGGCAAGGCTTCCTAGCTTTCAGGCATTAGATATTTGTGAGGAGACTAATATTCTGAAAAATACTAAAATGTTTTATTCACAGTCCTCTCCCAAATAATCACATTTGGTTCCCTAGCAGCCACCCTGTTATCATGGCCCCAGGAAAGGGTTAGCTTAGAAAGGGAGAACACATGACATAGCGAATACCCTTCCAGGCAGGGGGAGGAAATAGAAGAAAGACTTTGACCAAGGGGAAATTAATTTCACAGTCACAGATGAGGTGCCAGAGTTGACCCCAATGAAGGGAACAGAGCTCACTGGCCCCATTCATTGGGGACTGTCCAAGGCCATTCATATACCTCTTTCTGTACACTCAGATATTATCTTGACAAATAAAAAAGGGAGGAGGAGGGGAAATGGCTTAATCAAAAGTTTAGCTGGCTGTCTCAAACCAAAGAGGGTAGGATATCTTCAATTGATACTTTTAAGGCTTTCTCTTCTTGTTGTCCAAAGGGTTAGGGGGTTAGGAAGCTACGTTAGGTAAGTTTTAAAAATTAAAATTCTTTTCTTTGCATACTTAAAGAATAGTGTGTAAATTGTGACTCTGTTACATACATAAGAAAAGAATAATTTGTTAATTAATGTATTCTATTTTCACTTTTTGTAATGAATTGATAACTGGTACTAGCAAAGTATGACACTGACTAATAGGTTTCCTATAGAAGAAAAAAGTGTAAAATATGCAAATAATTTTGTAAAGCTTGAATATTTTTATGTACTCATGGCAAACATTAGCAGAATTTTTGACTTGAAAGAGAATTAGTTTTTTATTCTATTGCTGGTGGCACTTAAAATTGGGACACAGATTTTAAAAAAGCAAAATGGCAACACATTGGACTATGAAAATCCTTTTCTCTTTAGAGTGGACTGAGCATACAAATATCACAAAGACCACAGTAAATCAAATATATGCCATCTCAGTCATATGTAAAAGGTCTAAGAAAACGTTAATCATCACTAAGAATAAATTTGGTTGCAAACTGCAGAAGACCAACTCAAAATGGCTCAAGCTATCAGAGACGCAGGCTTTCATATAATGAGAAGTCCAGAAGTAAGAGAGATGCAAGAAGGGTTATTTCATCCAGCAGCTCAACAGTATCATCAGGGACCTAGGTTCTTTCTACTTTCAGGCCTTGTCAGATTCTATATACTGCATTTCACCTGTAAAATTCTTTCTCCATGATCATAGATGGTTGCAGCAGCTTTCAGGATCATATTCTCACAAAGCAATTTCCCAAGGCCAGCAGAGGAAGTCTCTTCCTTAAGTTCCTTTTCAAACGTGAGACTTTCCCAGAAGCACTCCACCTGCAGTAGAACTCCCTTCACATCTAAATGGCCAGAACGGTGTCACATGCCCATCTCTAAACCAGTCATTAGCAAGGGAAAATGAATTACCATGTTTGGCTTAGCCTAATCAAGATTCACTTTCTCAGCTAGGGAAGGCCGATGCTGAAACAAAAGTGGGGTTCTGTTAGCAAGCAAGAAAGGGAAGAGATGTATGTAGGCAACCAGTATGTCCTGACAAGTACATTTCTGCAAACAAAAGCAAAACCTTCATAATCCTAAATTTAACCAGAGGTAGATAATCTTTGGGCAACTCGGTCCATTTCAATTTATTAATTTGCAATGCTCAGAATTTCTGGAACCTTGTCTTCCTGTCTAATAAAGTAACAATGCCAATTAACTATATTTTCAATTAGACATTTTCTGCTGCATCTCCTAACTAGATGTCAAGATGCACTTAGACACAGGGGTCAAGAATGGATAAAATGCCGATTTCCAGTTAGGCATGCCTGACGATCTTGAGAGAAATAAGACATGGAAAGCCAATCCCGTTCTAAATTAAATAAAGGCAACTGTGCCTCTGAAAACTGAACTTTTTTTCCCTTCAAAATAAGAGGTATAACAGGCATGGGGGTACTTATGTTTAATGATGAAGTCATATATTTAACTGTAACGATCCAGGGCAAAGTCGTTCTGCTTCTCTCCACCTCCCGCACAGCGATTCCATGACCTATTCATTTTCCTCTGACTTCCAACTCATAAAGAAAACATTACAACAGATTTGCATCTTTTGCCTTGAACCTCTAAGAGGAACAATAAAATCAAGCATAAAAATATTCTCTGGAATGTTCGTTTTTCCTTTGCACTTCATAAACATCTCTGTTTCAACATCAGGCAATTACAACAAAGCTCCTTGTTTGCTAGTCTATCTCCTACTATTGAACTGTGTTTCAATGGTTGAAACCCTGATTTATTTTTGTTTGTATTCCCAAAGACCACCTGGCATAAGAACTGGATAGGCAGTCAATGATGAAATTTTGTTGAATTTTGTTATGCTAATGACTAATAACCTTTCATAAAGGGCCTATTCCTACAAAAATAGCTCCACAGTGCTGAGCCATTTTTTCCTTTAAGAACTTATGCTTTTTTTTTAAAGGCTATCAAACCAAATTTACCCAACTGTAATTTTCCAACTTCCATTGAAAGACTATATTAATAATTCAAGAAAAGGAATGACTCTACAAAGGTTGTCTTCTCTTTGTATCTAAACCCCCAGGGGTGAATACTTGTCATATAGTTAATGGAATTATTATTATAATGAACCGAATAGCTGTAGAAACTGCAAATGTCCATTTTCCTGATATGTTTTTACTTGTCATCAGTTCTCATTTTACATTATAAACACGAATGCAGCACTTCAGCACGACATCCTTCTTTAAGCCAGCTTGGAAAACTCCTAATGCTAAATGAAAAAGTAAATTCAGTACTTTCAACTCAGCTTTATTTCCTTATGATTTCTCAGACTTACACACACACAAACACACACACATACAGCATGATAAGTACAATAGAACTAAATAATCCTAAATTATCATCATTATATAATTAGGTTTCTATAGTCAGTGGTCCTCAGTAGTGTTATAAGAAAACTTGACCTTTAGTATCCAGCAGTTTATAGAACATAAACTGTACAAACAACATAAACTCAATTTAAGAGTGATTAAATATTTCATGGGGAAGTTTCTTTCTATAGAAACACTTCCACTGACAAATTCAGAAGGAATGACAGAATTGGAATGCTCATCACATGCAGCTTCCAATGAATCCAGGCAGTGAAATGTCCATGACTGCTAAAACCAAGAGGTGACGAGTTGATAGAAAACTTTATAATGGATTAAGCAATCCCACAATTCCTAATTTAATAAGGAAGATTAATACCATGAGAGAGCCAATCAGAAATTATATGCTTCCTACAGATACTACATAACATCACCTATGAAAATATTCTCGCCCAGAAAGCAAAGAAAATACAAAGGAAAAAGGGACATGCTGAATGATACTCTAGTGAAGCAATCAGCAAATTCTATAATGCAGAAAACTCTTTCGGACAAATACCATTTTCTTTACTAAGAAATTACAAGTCAAAACAGAGACATATCAACAACACTTACCACATGGACCACATTTGGATCCTCATGCAAACAAAAGAACATTTAAAAAATATAACAATCAGACAAATTTAACACCGACTAGATATTTGATGGTTAAAATGGTAGCAGTGGTGATTGTGGATGTGTTTTAAAATAAAGCATGTATCTTTTGAAAATACATCCTGAAATAATATGCAATGGAATGAAATGATATCTAGTAAATGGATCAGAAAAATTCAGTATGTGTGATGGGGAGGAATCAAGTAGAGGAATGTAGCTAAAACAAGAATGACCATGAGTTGATAATTGCTGACGGGTATATGGGAGTTCACTACACAAGCCCTTCAATTCTGTGTATATTAGAAGTTTTCCATGAGAATGTTTAAAATATAGTAAGACATGGTTTGTCCTCAAAAATCTTTTTTACCAATCTGCCAACTAATTAACGTAACAACAAACTGAACAAGTATATATACTGATTCTCTATATATTTTTGCTCCTGGGACATAAAAATAGATAGGAAATCTGAAATATGTGTAGTTTACTTTACAGAAATTATACGACAATAAAGTTGTTTAAAAAAAACTTTACAAAATTTAAAAAATAAATAAAAATCAATAGGAAAGGTTCTCTTCCTTCAGAAACTTCAGAATCTAGTGAAGGAAAAAAAGCCTACCATTAGGAAACAGTGAAAGGTTAAACTTTTTGTTAAGGGCTGGAAGAGTGACAGGAGTCCAGAGAAGGGAGAGATCCAAAGGGATCACTTGGTCCTAGAGAGGACCTGTCAGGGTGCAGGGGAGGAGGGCCATTTGGCTGGGCTAATATTCAGGGGGTCTTTTATCCTAACAAGAGTATGCAGAGAGAGACACAGGCAGGACTGAAAAAAAATGCCACATATTACAACTTGTCCCTTGTGTTCAGATTTCACCACTTATAATGCACAGACTTAAAATATTTTACAAATCCTGTAATTTTCTTGTGAATGGCCCTGTATATTGCACTGCTTCATTTCTATAACAAAAGCATTAATTTGCTTTGCTTAATATTTAAAATACATCAGTCACAAATCCTTTAGGAAACAGAAGGTACAATTAAAGGGGGAAATTGAGAACTTAACCAAAGAACCAAGGACATAGCTGTTGGCTACATTAAGGGAAGCATGTAAGGGATGTGGAAACACCCCAGGATTCATATGTAGCAAGCTGTTACCACTCAAAGATGTATGAGGCAAGAAGAGGAAGAGTTACCAAAAGCAGAAACTGTTACAGCCACAGGAGAAGAGATGACAGGAGCTGGGGCACAGGAAGAGGACCCCAGTCAGTCACTGTCAATCTGCAGCCCCACAGAGAAGAAACCAAGGAAATACATACCCTGATCTCATTCTGCTACTTTTCAGTCTTCTGCCAGTTCCTCCCAGTGACTAAAGCCAACTGGAAGCCACAAAGCGAGGGAGCCTATTGATGGCATCCACAAAGGTCAGTCTCCTGGAGCCTGGAGTAGGCTGGAGAAGGGTGGAAAGTACATGTGGCAAAGCCATGGGAGGATGACCAGCATGCAGAATACACCCCTGCTTTCACACTCCTGCTTTGGCATTTCTTAATATTTAAAAAGTGACCAAATTGAAGCCTCAAAAACAAAAGGAAGGGACTCAGGCTTCTCTTAGCGTCTGAGAGGCCCTAAACAGAGAAGCTGAGGCTACATAGGGGAAGACTTCCACTAAACAAAGGTAAGAAGAAGACCTCTTGAGGTGAAAAATTAGTTTGAACAAAACCCAGAGATGGGAGCAATAAGTGTGGTGAAAGCAGAGACAATGTGCTGACTGAACTGACAGGCACAAAGGTGACAATTTAGGGAGCTCTGAGAAAGGAAATTGGGTAAGTTTGAATAAAGCCAGTTAATAAAATGAGGGATGGGGCATGAAATCATGAGCACAGTCTTTCAGGAAGAACACTGGGATGGGAACAAGAATGACCAATGAAGATGTAATGGGAGGAGGAAGGCAGTGGAGGCTGGAGTCAAACCAGGAGATGCTGCCATCAAATTGGGTTAAGTCTATAACAGGAGAGTAGCAGTGGAAATCCACCCATTCAACCAGCCATATGTTCCACAGCCCACCTATACCACAAATGTACAGTGAATCTACCATTAGCAGATCCTGGACTAGACAAGGAAGATACAACGGTGAGCAAAAACAGATGTGTTTCCTGTTCTTACATAGCCTGTAGTCTGATAAGGAAATAAAGGCATGGATGGAGTAATGACATGAACAAGTGTAAAACTGTAGTTGTGGGCACATGAAAAGATGCTCAACATCACGTATCATTAGGAAAATGCAAATCATAACCAAAGTAAGACATCACTTCACACCTGTCAGAATGGCTATCATCAAAAAGAGCACAAATAACAAAAGTTGGCAGGGATGTGGAGAAAAGGGAACCCTCATACACTGTTGGTGGGAATGTAAATTGGTGCAGCCACTGTGGAACAGTATGGACATTTAAAAAACTAAAAATAAAATTGCCATATCACCCAGAAATTTCACTGTTGGGTATATATCCAAAAAAAAAAAAAAAAGTCCAAAAACAATAATTTGAAAAGACATCTGCACTTCAATGTTCATAGCTCCACTGTTTACAATTGCCAAGATATGGAGGCCACCTAATGTCCGTCAACAGGTGAATGGATAAAGAAGATGTGGTATACATACACAATGGAATACTACACCCATAAAAAAGAATGAAATTTTGCCATTTGTAGTAACATGGATGGACTTGGAGGGCATTATGCTAAGTGAAATAAGCCAGACAGAGAAAGACAAATATTGTATGGTATCACTTATATGTGGAATCTAAAAAAACCCTAACAAACCAGTGAATAGAACAAAAAAGAAGCAGACTCACAGACATAGAGAACTAGTGGTTACCAGTGGGGAGAGGGAAGGAAAAGGGGCAATATAGAGGTAGGGGGTTAAGAGGCACAAAATATATGTATAAAATAAGCTACAAGAATATATTGTATAACATGGGGAATATAAACAATGTTTTATAACTATAAATGAAATATAACCTTTATAAATTATGTATCACTATATTGTACACCTGTAACTTGCATAATATTGTACATCAACTATACATCAAGAATGTCATTTTAAGTGAAGTAAGCCAGAAAGAGAAAGAAAAATACCATATGAGATTGCTCATATGTGGAATCTAAAAAAAACCCCATAAATACAAAATAGAAACAGACTCATAGACATAGAATACAAACTTGTGGTTGCCAGGGGGACGGGGGGTGGGAAGGGACTGGGATTTCAAAATGTAGATAGAATAGACAAACAAGATTGTACTGTATAGCAAGGGAAATATATACAGGATCTTGTGGTGGCTCACAGCAAAAGAGAATGTGACAATGAATGTACGTATGTTTATGTATAACTGAAAAATTGTGCTCTACACTGGAAATTGACACAACATTGTAAAATGACTATAACTCAATAAAAATGTTTATATATATAAAAAATAAAATAAAATAAAACAGAAAAAAATTTTTAAATAAAAGTTAAAACTAAAAAATTAAGAAAAGAAAAACATTTGCAGTTGCAAAGATGTTCTGAAAAAGAGGCATGAGGTTCTATGAGAGATGCAACAGCTCTCTGAAAGGCAGGAGTCGGGGATGAAGGAGAGAGAGGGGAAATGGGAAATGGTAGGGCAGAGTTGTCTGAGAGAATGATGCTCAGACTGAGAGCTGCAAGCTGGGAAGGTGCTGCCCAGGGCAAACAGGGAGGGAAGGGCAAGCCCAGCAAGGACACGGTAAGGGCAGAGACTCTGGACAAAAATGGGAAACAGGGAATGAAGAAAACCAGTGTCAGTGGGAAAGAGAGGAAAAGGGCCAAATCGGAAAGACATTTCAAAGGAAGAAGTAAAAAGAATTGTAGATACCTAGAATTTAGACCATTAAGGAGTTAAAAACAATCTAATGCCGTTCCAGCCATTTTAAGCAAGGAGATGAGATGCTTAATTGCCTAATCAATCTGTATTTGCTAATGTGCTCTGTGCCTTGACCAAAGAGCACAACCAACTCTCAACAAATATTTGTCAGGCACTCTGCAAAGCACTGGGAATACAGCCTTAACAAGACAGACGATCTTTATTACATCATATGGGTCATCAGCCAACTCGCTTTCCCATGCATCCCCAAGAGCAGAAGAAATAGCCAGGCATAGATTCAAGGAAGACCTGTTAATCAACAAATATTCACCGCATACCTTCTGTGTGCAAAACCACAGTATAAAACACTTTGCAAATAATATCTTGTCTGCAGGACAGGTATAAGCTGGCTTCTTTTAAATATAGATTGTGATGTTTGTTTGTTCAGAAAGAGCATAAACTGACAAAAATACACACAAAGATGAGTGAGACGCAGTCACTGGTTTCAGAGGCCCTTTAGTGGGAGAGATTTAAAACAAGAGAATGAATCACTGTAGGTGACAATACAATAGGTCTGTAAGAGTGGTGTAAATTATTGTGGCACTAGATCACATCAGCTTAAGGGAATCACGTAGATTCATGGGGAAAGGGATACATATTCAGTAACTTACTGGGGTATGACTTCAGTAGGTGAAGATGCAGGGCAAGAAATTATAATAGGCAGAGAGAGTAACGTCAGGAGGTTCAAAGGCTTGTAGGAATAACAAACAGGCTGTGTCGATAGAAAATGGGGAATTCAGGAAAGAGCAATGCAGGGAATAAAAATTAGAGTGGCACAGATGGGGACCATCAAGCAGAAAACTTAAAAAAACCAGAATATGGACTAGCAAATGTATTTGGTCAGAATAAGGAGCTGCTGAAGATTTTTGAGTAGGGGAAGCATTATCAGAGATGACTGTTAAGAAAATTACATGAACTGAAAAGCATCATAACATAATGGTTTAAAAGCAAAGGTCTGGAGCCAGCTTGCCTGAGTTAGAGTCCAGACTCCCCCACAGCTACGACTTGCAATACAAATGAACAAACCACTGATAAACACAATGTCATGGATGAATCTCAAAACTATCATGGTAAGTGAAAGAAGCCAGACACCAAAGACTATATACTTTTTTGATTACATATACACATAAATCTAGAAAAGGCCAAACTATTGTGAAAGATCAGCAGTTGCAAGGGGTGGGGGATGGGGAAAGGCGTTGGGGTGAGCATGAAGGGGCACAAGGGAACGTTTTGGGGTGATGGAAATGTTCTTTATCATGTCTTGGTGGTAGTTACACAACTGCAAATATTTGTCAGCATTCATCAAATTATACACTTAAAATTGGTAAATTTTTATTTTTAAGTAAGTCATATCTCAAATAAGCTGATAATCAAAATATCATGCAAGAGTAAAAAGTTAGGTGCCATTTGAAATAAAAATATTGAACTTCAGAATATTTCTTATATGTGAAGAACATGCAGAAGGGGACTCCTAAACTGTGATCCGTGTGGACACACAAACTTACTACAGTCATTGGTGTGTGTGTGCTTTTTTGGGGGGGTATTTGGAGGGGCAGGAAATATTCTTGATATGAAGATAATTTCCTTCCCTTATAAAAAAAATTTATGCACCTAATCTTTATTGGACACAGCACTGTTTTCAGGCCCAGAGAACAGAATAGTGAACAAGACAGACAAGTCTTTCCTTTCAAGAAAATTGACTGTAAAACTCAAGAATGACAGAAGTGGGCATATTTCAATGAAGAGACAGGAAATGGAGATTTGTTCCTGGAGTGATTAACACTCAGATAAAATTCAGACTTCTCCCCCAGGCCCACAGAAGTAATATGTAAATAATGGCTGGCTAACAAGGCTATTTTATTCACTGCATTACATAATAGGTGAGGTATGCTGCAGTGACTGCTGTACGTTGGTGTTACAACGGTGACACAAGATTATTTTATAAAACCTGGAAGAGAAAATGGTCTGGCCACCTGATATTTAGAAAGGGAAGAGTTGGAAAAATCATTTCAATCTGGTTTACATTTCAATACTTTAGCAAAATTGCTTCAAAAAATGTTATACGTGCCTGCAATAACTCTACTATTACTAATATATATGCAATCATATCTTTGGATTTCACTAGTAGGTTTGAAAATACTTCGAAGAAAAAACTCATTTTCAGTCAATGATTTCCTGAACTGACTACCACAATGAAGATTCAAGATCACTTTTTTTTGGTACCCCAAGTGGGACTCAAGATCACTCTTAATTTAATTAATGCTCTCCTTCATATCATGATTCACAGGTTAGCATATCTCTATTCTCTATGAAGCTCTTAACCACAACAAATAGGTTTTAGAAGGTTTATTTTTAAAATGCAAGGAAACTATCTTGGATTCATATACTTGTCAACTTTTTTTGGACAACTGACATGTTTTAATCTTGGGGAAAACATGTTGAGGAAAGAAGGGAAGTGGGGAAATAAATGATACACAGTTTTCCAATAAACTCAGAGCCTTCCAACAGCAGCAGGCTTGAAAGCATTAAAAGAGTGCTGGATTTGGCTTTTATTTGCTTCAGTGGCGCTTCAAATCTCTTTGGCTATTGTAGAAGGTTTTCAGGTCATCACAAACCAAAGTGAAAAGGGAATACCGTGGGCAGTAACTGTATGAAACACCTTATTTATTTCAACTGACTCCTGCCACAGTTGATTGAAGGACTAAAAGTCCCCTTACACCTAACAGCCGTGGGCTTCTAGACCCATGCTTACTGTGCTGATTAAATAAACTATAGGTAGAAGACAGAATAAGTATATGGCTCTGGCAGAGTCAAGGAATTCACGGTGAGTAAGATAAACTGTTTACTCTCAACTCTGAGCTCTTTAGGGCAGGAACTTAATTTTCTCACCCCTGAGCACAATTTTCTCCATTTTGTATTATGGAGTGGCTATGACAGCAGAAAAACAATACAGAGACTATTTGTTAACTTCTAAACTTGTTTGACCCACTACAGTCACCTCTTTAATACTTGCATTTGCCCAGGCTACCAATCTATCTTGTTTCTTACATCTACTGCATCTGCCTTCAGAGCCCGAGGAGAGTAGATGAAACCACAATAGTAAAGTATCTGTGAACACTGCCTTAGCATCTATGAAAAATATATTAAGGAGATAAAGTTAATATTTAACATTCCAAAATGGGGAAGCTAAATATTATAACTAATAATATCAATTGTAGAAATAGTAAGGTAAACAGAATTTGGATTTTCATAGCAAAATGGTCATTCAGTTGGAAGCAAATTATTTAACCATAATTCAGTCACAGCTTACTACAAAATAAATAATTTTTATTTCCATAAATAGATATTTGAAATATTTTAGTGGTATATTTCTGCCTGTATTTAATTTGATGTCAGTTTTTGTTAAGAGTTTGTTGTTCTGTTTTGGATACAATTTCCAAATCTAAACATTTAAAAATAATCTAGTAAAGCCTTTTCAGTCTTACATAAGATTATTAAATGAGGATGCTGAAGTGTTAACTGTGTGCACATCTGAAATCTATGAAAGGAAATATCCCAATCCCACAGAAACATCATTTGCCCTTTGTAAATCGATGTTGCCATGGCAAATGTCTTCGTTTAATACTGGATTAGCTCAGGTGGGAGGATGACACGATGTAGCGGTTTTTTATACACCTCCCTTTTCAAAAATGCTCTGAGGTTTGTTGGATGGGGTGACTTCTGCATGCTAAGACAGAGCCATTCCTTTAATGTGTACATCAGACTTGTCCCTTTATTTATGATTAAGTAGAATACATTATCTGTGAAAAGCAATCTGTGCCTGGAAAGAGTGTGTTCTGCACTTTTGCTTAAAGAATGTAACATTCATGTGGAATGGTTCCAAACCTCCTCTTGAATAGGGTTATTGAAATATTAATTCAGACTACATAAATCTGAAAATAAGTGAAACAAAGAGGACTTTTCTGGTGGTTAATAAGTGCAAAGAGAATCACTTTTCTTGCTAATGTGGAAAGATATGCATGGTTGCCTTCCACAAATATCTTCAGACTGATTATAACAGAACAATGACCCCCTACAAATCTGGCTCTATTTGTTTCTAAACGTGTACCAAATTTCCTAAATTCTTTCATTAATCAGGCTCTCTTAATAGCACTGTTGCAAAGCAGAGGAATAGGAATTAAAAATTTATCAATTCATGGCATTGTGTAGAAATTTCCTCCAGAGATTTCTAGAACATTAGAAGTTTATATCAGGAAGGTAGAACATCCTTTTTGTTGGTATTCTTTTTGTCCGGTAATATCGCTTATTTATTCCTTTATTAATTTTTAACAATTACAAAATCATAGATAATTTTAAAATAATAAAACAAACTTCAATATATACTAAAAAAATCCATTGCCATCCTCCTCCTTTGCTTCCTCTTCAAGGGGAACCAGTGTTTTACAGCTTAATATACCTCCTTCCAACTTTCTCCATGCTTGTACAAAAATGTATATCCAAACAGATATACATATGAAGAAATTTTATTATTTATTTTTATTAAGTCTACATGTGACTCTGTAGCTTGTTTCTCTCCTTTAATACACAGCAATACTTCTAGGGCAAGACACAGACTTCTCTTAGTCTTTCACTTATTATATAATATGCTATGGGATGATCTCCCACAATCTCAAGAATATGAGTATTTTTACTTTAAAAGATAATTCCAGATAACTTTCTTAAAAAGCTTATGGCAATGCATGTTCCACCAACAATGTATGAGCCTGTCCATGCCTTTTCATCCTTAAAAACTCTGTGTAGTATAGTTCTTTTTAAATTTTTTTGCCATGTTAATGGGAGAAGAAAGATCGCATATTATTTTTTATTTAATTTTAATTTCTATGATTATTAACAGGGTCAAACTTTTTTCATTCTATTAATTTAATATTGATAATCTTCATTTGCTTTTCTTTTGGGTTGCTTGTCTTCTCAGTGGTCTGTGGGACCTCTTTGTATTTATACTTGGTATATTAGGCCCTTTTCTGTCATATATGTTTATACTCATTCTCAGTTTGCTCTTGGTTAAATAATTATCATCTTTAAAAGTGTGGGTGTGTATATGTAAAAAAATGTATATAATAAACAAATTTTTTACCTTTCTATTCTCTTTCATAGTTAGTGGTCTGTTCAGTATTTTTAGTATCTTTTTAGGTCAATTTGGATAGCTAAGTATTTTCTAGAAAATCACTATTTCCTCTAGATTATAAAATTAACCAAGAGAGGGACATGCAATGGTGTCTAACATTTCTTCTTTACACTAATATTTAATAATGTATAATTTTTGCACTTTTTTATATTTAGGCTTGCCATGAGCTTATCTATTTTAATGGATGTTCAGAGAATTGGATTCTTATCTTATTTATATTATTTTTGATCTATTTTATTAATTTCAGCTTTTGTCTTTATGAATTCTTCCTTTTCATTGATTTGAATGCTATTTTCCTCATTTTTAAGTTGAACTATCTATATAATTTTATTTTCATCTGACTGTTTTAATTATAAAAGAATGTAAGGCCATCAGCTTTTCTCTGACTAGCTGGGTCTCATGGGTTTGTTGTCATCTATTTTTTTGCCATCACTCTCTGCATAATTTATAATTTCAGTTTTTATTTTTCTCCTTGTTTCATGGTTTGTGTAGAAGAATGGTCCTAAATTTCTAAGTAGCTAAGTTTTCCATGGTATCTCTTCAGAGTCTATTTCTAGTTTTACTGGATTATCATCAGAAGATAAGAGCTATAAAACTCTAATTACTGTGGTACACTGAAGTTCCTTAATGTCTAGCTATGTGATTTTTTTAAATAAATGTTTTATATACATTCAAAAATGTATATTCACTTCCTAAAATGTAAAATTTAATATCTACATTGATAGTAAATGACATTTACTATACATTAAATATGTATTAAATTATTCTGTTGATTGAAATATTCAAATTCTTCATACATTTCCTGTTTGGAGTCTATTTGATATATCAAATATCTCACTATAATTGTATTTTAACCAACTTCACTTTGCATTTTTATTTTACATGTTTGACAGTGATGGTTTTTGGTGCCTAAAGGTATATGACTGTTCTCTTAGTAAACTGTACGTACTAGATTGTTTCAAAGACAGAGTTAGAAAAGTTGAGGTCTGATTCCTTTATCTGGTTATAGCATATTTCTAGAATGGTGCCTTTATAGGGATTCTAAACGTTTGCCTCTCCCTACCCATTGAACCACATTTTTCAAATCCTACTGACTCCACAAAGATTTTCCTAATGATGCAAGAGAGAAATGCAGATTCTAATCTGCTTGTATAATGTGATTTAGAAAACCATGACTGTGATCTTAACTGAAGTATTCTTCTTGCAATCATCCTCTTCCTGCTCAACTTGATCCTCTGTAATTCTTTATTTCTACTATCCTAAAGAATGTATCATACCCCGGTGCCTTGCATTAGGTTGACAGTCTTCCTCAACTCATCCATCATCATGTACTTTAGGGTTATAAACAATAATAACTAATGATTTGCTGGGTGGTACTGGCCTTTATACATATTAATTCAAAACTACAATCCTATGAAGTGATAACTACCATTGTCTCTGCTTTTACAGATGAGGAAACTGAAGCTCATTAAGGTTTAAGTATCTTGTCTAAGATCTTGCAGCCAGCACGTGGCAGAACTAGAGTTCTGATTTGTCTTATACCCATAACGACTTAGAAATGAAGGATGAGGGACAAAGGAGTGGGAAAAGACTGCAGAAAAAATCAAGAGCTTTGCAAGTTGCTGTAAAGTCTTCGGTTTTAAATGTGAGGGGTATGAAGCTCTTACAGGGTATTCGTAGAAGGGGATGTGGCCTGATTTCTGTGTTAATAGGATCTCTGTGGCTGCAGTAGGGAGCACAGACTCCAGGGTGCAATGCAGATCCGTTAGGAGAACTGTTGTAATAATCCAGGAAAGAGAGGATGCTGCATGAGCCCAAGCAGGAAAGATGGGTGGGGACAACTGGATGGATTCTGGACGTATTTGGAAGGTAGAACCAACAGGATTTTCTGGCGTGTTTCTGGGGTGTGAGAAAGAAGAGCCAAGAAAGACACCAGTGTATTTGACCTAAGGAAACTATAACATAGAAATTGCCATTTACTGAGATGGAGGAGTATGAAATACAGTATTTCAAAGAACTCTTGTTTAGGACCATTTACTTACCAAAACTGACTAGGTAACTAAGAATTAAGGGTCATACCATACCTCTGTTAACCTTGCATTGGTATTTTTATCCTCTATGTTTTATTAGTCATATGACACCGTTCATGAGATGTGAAAGGTTAAATCCATTTATTAGCCCACATGGTATATGCAGTGGTTTCGATCAGGGATCAGGAAACTACAGCCTGTGGGTGGCTGCCTGTTTAGTAAGTAAAGTGGTTTTTTTTTGGAACTCAGCCAAGTTATTCATTTACATATTGTCTAGGGCTGCTTTCTAACTGTAGCAGTTACAACTGGGAACTTACGGCTGGCAAGCTGCAAACATTTTTTAATCTGACACTTTAAGAAATAATTTTCTAATCTCTGGCTTAGATTTAGACAGGAATAATTCATAAATGTGTTAAAATAAACTAAACTAGGTTGATTGCAACATGTCTTTTAACAGCCAGGTGATCAGGAATATTTTATCAGAATTCAGATTAGCAGCATGTCTTTCTGGATAGACATGAGAAAATATGAAAAAAAAATTATTCAGTGATTTAGGATGGAGCCAGTAATCTACATTTTGTTTGTTTAACAAAAGTTAGTTTTTATTTTACAACACATGTGTAATAAAAATGTGTGTGTGTGTGTACACAGGCTTGCACAAAAAATGTATGATAGTAACATTCTCTGGGAAACACATAGGCCATTAATAGACTGGCAGCACAGAATTATGAAATAAGCATGTGTCTCTGATTCAAATAAATCTGTATTTAAAATCTCTGTTCTTCAAGTTACTGGCTACTTGACTACGGACAGGTTATTTAATCTCCCTGAGTTTCAATTTTTTATGTAAAAAAATGGAAATAATAGTACCTCAAACACAAAGTTTTCATGAGTTAATGAGACAATGCTTGTAAAGTGCCTAATACAGTAGTGTTACATTATGAGCACTCAAAAATGTTTTCTCCTTTAAAAAATTTACTAGAAAAAACAAAATAAAAAGAACTCTAAGTCTTACTGAGAAAATAGGTGATCATAAGGGATTCTCTTAACTGCAGCTACTTTTTCTAGTAGCCCCTTTAGGTATCGTGTTAATTCAAAAATATCAAGAAGTAGTTGAAAATAAAAGTCTCCTTTCTGTTTCTCATTTTTAATAAAGGAAGGAAAAATGGTAAATATATATTTGTAGCTTTAAACCCAGATATGTGACATATTTAGATAATTCTCACAGAGGCAAATGTTGTTAATAGTTTAAGCATATCTTCCCTAAATGGACATTAAATAGATTTTAGTAAAAATAAAAAGGAAGCATCATAATTTAAACTTAAATAATTAGCAATGAACTACATGAGACTTTAATTTGCTGCTTACAGGATCCATTTCACATTTTTGTGTTCTATCTATTTGTATAGTTGAGCCTTGCTGATGAATCAAGTGGTGAATTATACAAATAAATACAACTTAAGAATTTGACAAGTAGCATCTTAAATGACACCAATCCTGAACTTTGAAAATAGTGGAAAAAACAATTTTATGTGAGGTAGCTAAGTAAACAAGACAAGGGCTGGTGACTGTCCTTTCTGATAATCACTGAATTTTCTTAGCTATTTGCTTCTCCATTAGTAAAATAGATAATATTACTTCATTAGTTTGGAGAAGTGTACAGCATTTTAATATCTTTTGTTGCTCTTTTTCCAAATTTGGGGATTTTATACGCATTGCCTAACTCTTTCTAAATAAAAAGTAAATACTAGTCCAGAATTAGGTTATCTCTCAGCTTTCCACCTTCAACAGCAAGATCACCACACTCCTATTTTTTCATAAAGAGAGAAAAAACTAAGAACTGAGGAAGAAGAAACACTAAAAGCCCTGAGTCAAGTTCATTTAAGACAATGACTTAATGCAATCACCCTTCACCCATGGTCAATTTTTCCAACGACAGAAATGCATGGGTGCAGGACCAGCCACCAGAGCCACCACTTGTGTCTTTCACACTCATAGCCTCAGAATTCTTAATATTTTTCCAGGCAGCTTCTTTCAATCAAATCCCCTTTGCCATATTTGTTCTAGTGCACAGATAGAGTCAGAAGAGGGGAGGTTAGTGGCGGACGGGTCCGAGGACTAGAGAGGGTAGAAAGGAATGTGGCTGCTGATCACACAGAGGTGGTCCAGGGAATCCATCGGGCTTCCGGGTGCACAGGTGCTGGGGTCAGGTGGGGCTCTTCTCTGGGCACTTTCCAGCAATCACCTAGCTGCTTCAGGAAGAGCCAGGATCCACTCTCTATAATAAATTTAACAGATAACCTACTGCTGCTGCCCAGAAGGCTGGGGGTCATTTTCTCCTTTTGTGTAATGAGGTTTAATCTGAAAGTCAAGCTGGCCTGTGAGGGGAAACAGAGAAAAGGAAGTGTGGGGCAGTCTCCTTTCTTTTTATTTCTGTGCTTAAAGAATACTCAGTTTTTAATTTAAAAAATGCAAATATTATTATATACTAACAACTAGAGAAGAGACAAGTAAATCACAACCCCCAAAGAACTAAAAATTACTTCAGTAAAGCCTCATTTTTCTGGGGTCCTTGCTAATTTTGTCTTGAATTTTAAGCACTGACTGGGGATACTTTTGGTTTTCTCCATAATGATTGAATTAAAATATATAGACTTCACATACTTATAACGTCCCCAGACTAGCCAAAAGCCAAACTTCAGTACAACTAAGTGACTCTACATGAAAAAGTTTAATCAGCATTCTGAACCTAAGAAAATCAGAGCACCACAGCAATTCTGCATTTACCTTGCATTACCTCTTTGATAAACAGATATCCTGAGCAAGTGCTGTTTACAGGTGATGTTATGATAACAGCTTGAGATTTTAAAACTGATTACTTAAACTAGTGCTGTAAGAGAAGCCTATGAAAGCTGAGTTCTTATTACATGATTATATATGCATTGTGGAGGCAAGGGGACTTTCTTCCTTCTGTTAGAAAATGAAAAAGTTAAAATACATTAGTAACCATTTTCTAATGGTTGTTCATTTGGGAGAAAAAAGCAAAGAGAAACACTGAGGGACGCTCTTGAGAAAAATTTGTAGGAGTATTTTGTTCACTCTGATTTTATTTCAATGACTACCTTCTTTCACCATTATTTAAAACTGACTAAAAAATTTAAAAAACAAATAAAAATAAAGAAAATAAAAGGCTTTACATTAAAAAAATAAAACCTAAGGCTCTAATTTCAATTTTTCCAACTTGTTGCTCTGGGATATCTGATCTTTAAACTTAGAATTGTTCCATTTTCTGCCATTCCTGGTGACAGATATTTGTATTCAGTTACACAGAGGAAGACAGCTTTCTGATTTCAAAGCTGATCTACGACGCTTCAAAAGACAAATACAGAATGAGACCAGAATTTGGAAGAGGTTCGGACAGGAAAAAGCGTATTCCTCCAGAGTTCTCAAATTATTCCCAAAATAAGGGAGGAAAATAAAAGCCTCACACATCCTAATGGAAAGAAATTCAATTATCACATGGTTTCAAGTTTTTAGGTTCAAAGAAAATATTTTGTAAAAGTATATTTTTTACAAATGAGTTTACATTTGTAAATTCTTAAACCAAGACTGTAGAGGACCTAAGCGGCACAAATAATAAACAAATAAAATGCTACGTAAATGCAGGATTTGAAAGAATTTAGATGAGAGTAATTTTAAAATAAGGTCAGAGTACAAAGTCCTCAGCAAAGTGAAGAAATCCAGGCTGAATTCAAATTATTATACAAAAAATTAAGGTTTCATACTGATGAAGCTTCTTTTGATAACTTCTTTTCTAAGCATAAAAGATACATAAGAATTCTGAGAAAAACACATCCGTTCTCAGTGTTCATTCTCTGGTCATAAGGGCCATTTTTAATGGAAATGACTTAAGAATAAGCACACTAAGAGATTTACTTCCTTGATTACTTTCCCCAGATTTCTGCTGCTGAAGGTTCATACTTCCTGTTTTTCTTCATTTGGCTACCTTTCCTCTCCTTCAAAATTATTATGATGTCTTACTTCCTCCATGAAGTAATTACTGAAACTATAAGGGTGGCGATTTCTTTCTTATCCTAAGGTTCATTCACATTTCCCTCAATGCAGAAAACAATGAAATCACGAGTTCACGTTTTGTGAGAACTTACCAGGTACAGGGTGGCAACTGAACATACCACTGGTATTACCATGCTCAGTCCTCAGAATAACCCTGGGTAGGTACTATTATTATTCTGTCTATAGATGAAGGGGCAGGACTAGCTGGTCAAGAAAATTCTTAGGGTGACACTGCAGGAGATGGGACAAAAATGCTGTCAGCCTAGTCCCAAAGCCTACATTCTAACCCACTAGAGTTGCCTTAGATTTAGACAATAAACTTTATGTAAAATCACTGCAATTATGCTTTATCTATTTTATTTTAAAATCAACCCCCCATGGGATAGTTAACACATCAAGTCTATAATAGCACCTTACAATGACCCTGAACTGGCAGTTTACCAAGTTGTTTTGTTTATTGATAGAGAGTTGTGACAGCAAAACCCCACAGGGTCTCTGGTGAGAAAGGAAATCAAATGAGGAAGAAAAAGTGCTTAAAGGAGAGTCTCAAAATACCACCACTTCAAGGTTCTGCTGGATTTGAAGCCAGTGTTATCAGACACCAGCTTCTACTGACTTTACCTCTCTAGGCTACTTAAAAGCTGCCTTACTCTTCTCTCTCATATTCCCAAAGCCTGAAAAAACACTGATTAACAAGAAATTTATTGGGGATGAAAGTGATTTTTTAAAATTTCAAGTCAGAAAAGAAAAAAGAGTGAGCTTACTTTGAATATAAAATTGATATGGCAATAGATTATAAACTACTTTCCCTAGACTCTCTGAAGCTGGTTTAATGGGAGCAATTGTTATTTTATTATTATTAAAATATAGTCAGTTATGATGTGTCAATTTCTGGTGTACAGCACAATGTCCCAGTCATGCATACCTATACATATATTCGTTTTCATATTCTTTTTCATTAAAGGTTATTACAAGATATTGAATATAGTTCCCTGTGCTATACAGAAGAAATTTGTTTTTTATCTATTTTTATATATAGTGGTTAACATTTGCAAATCTCTAACTCCCAAATTTATCCCTTCCCAATCCCTTCCCCTTCTGGTAACCATAAGTTTGTTTCCTATGTCTGTGAGTCTGTTTATGTCTTTGTGATATCATATGGTATTTTTTTCTCTTTCTGGCTTACTCACTTAGATTGACAATCTCCAGGTCCATCCATGTTGCTGCAAATGGCATTATTTTATTCTTTTTGTGGCTGAGTAGTATTCCATTGTATAAATATACCACAACTTCTTTATCCAGTCATCTGTCAACAGCCATTTAGGTTGTTTCCATGTCTTGGCTATTGTAAATAGTACTGCTATCAACATTGGGGTGCAGGTATCTTTTTGAATTAAAGTTCCCTCCGGATATATGCCCAGGAATGGGATTGCTGGATCATATGGTTAAGTCTATTTTTAATCTTTTGAGGAATCTCCATACTGTTTTCCATAACGGCTCCACCAATCTACATTCCCACCAACAGTGTAGGTGGGTTCCCTTTTCTCCACAGCCTCTCCATCATTTGTCATTTGTGGACTTTTGAATGATGGCCATTCTGACTGGTGTGAGGTGATACCTCACTGTAGCTTTGATTTGCATTTTATCTGGTAACTAGCAATATTGAGCATTTTTTCATGTGCCTATTAGCCATTTGCATGTCTTCACTGGAGAACTGCTTATTTAGTCTTCTGCCCATTTCTGGATTGGGTTGTTTGGCTTTTACTATTAAGTTGTATAAGCTGTTTACATATTCTGGCACTTAAGCCCTTGTCAGTCTCATCTTTTGCAAACACTTTCTCCCATTCCATAGGTTGTCTTTTTGTTTTGCTTATGGTTTTCTTTGCTGTGCCAAAGCTTATAAGTTTAAGTAGGTCCCATTTGTTTATTTTTGCTTTTATTTCTATTGCCTGGGTAGACTGCCCTAGGAGAACAGTGCTAAGATTTATGTCAATGTTTTGCCTATGTTTTCTTCTAAGAGATTTATAGTGTCTTGTCTTATGGTTAAGTCTTTAAGCCATTTTGAGTTTATTTTTGTGTATGGTGTGAGAGAGTATTCTAACTTCATTGATTTACATGTGGCTGTCCAGTTTTCCCAACACCATTTGCTGAAGACACTGTCTTTTCTCCATTGTATGTCCTTGCCTCCTTTGTTGAAGATTAATAGACCAAAAATCTGTGGGTTTATTTCTGGGCTGTCCATTCTGTTCCATTGATTTACATGTCTTTTTTTGTATCAATACCATGCTGTTTTGATTATGGTAGCTCTGTAGTATTATCTGAAGTGTAGAGGGGTTATTCCTCTAGCTTTTTTTTTTTTTTTTTTTTTTTGGTATTGCCTTGGCAATTCTGGGTCTTTTGTGATTCCATATAAATTTTAAGATTATTTGTTCTAGTTCTGTGAAGAATGTCCTGGGTAATTTGCTAGGGATCACATTAAGTCTGTAGATTGCTTTGGGTAGTATGGCCATTTGTTCTGGTCTTCATATTATAGTTATCCTTAATTTATTTTTTTCCTTTTATTTTTGTTCTTTTTTTTTTTTTTTTTTTTTGGCCAATTGTTCTTATTCCCTTCCATCCTTTCTTTCTTTCCTCTAATACTTTTTCATTTTTTTTCTTTCCTTGCCTTTTTATCTCCTCTTAAGGCTAAGTGTTAAATTTAGTTTCATCTGTATTTGAAAAAAATACATTCTTCACTAAAAGTACTCACACTATCACAGTTCCAGATCTTCCTCATAAGAACACCAAATTCAGGAGGGAAAGTCTTCCAGGGTTTCTGTATCCATCTCTTCCTGACTCAAAAGGAGTATAACAAACATTTCTCATGAGGGCTTATGAGGTATATGACCTATATGTCAGCTGGATCAAGTCAATAAATACTCATCGCATGAGGTCAATAGATGGTGATAGGAAAGGTAGAAGAAACATTCAACAACCAGTTCTGAGCTGATCAGAGACAACAAGTGAATCACTTACCCAGTGAGGCAGTTTCAGTTACAACAGAAAACCCAACTCAGTCTGGTCGAATAAGAAAGGCTAACATAATGGTAAACTCCCTAAGTAGCAAGGTCACCAAGAACCTCTATTCTTTCAGTCTCTCTACACTGCCTTCTATAGCATTAGTTTTATTCCAGACATGGCTCCTCTCATGAACTTAGCAGACCCCAGGACTACATGCCTTTTGCTCACATGCAACAAAAAAATGTATTCCCAGGAAAAGTCCTAAGATTTGATTGGACTGGTCTAGGTCAAACACCTTCTGAACCAATCACTGTGGAAGAGAATGTGGAAGGCAATGATTCACTAATCCTAGCCCATAAGCTCTACCTCTGGATTCTGGGTAGACAGTTCCCCAGAACCACATGGTTTCAGAGAAGAAGCAATGAGGAATAGTAGGCTAGGAAGGCAAGCAGCAAACGTCTGCTGCATGAGGCAAAGCTGAATGCAGATAAAGCAAAATAACAAGCTGCAGTTTACTAAATAACTATATGTTCTTTTTTCCATAGAGTTATTTTGACAACTTTAAGACTACAGAAATGATTAAAAAAATTTTTTAAATCAAGTTCCTCTTCATTCTTTTATAATCAATTCCTCTAGGAACTCTTTCTGAGAATATTCATCCCAACACAGTTACCTATTATTATTATTAAATAATTTAAATGTTTTTACTGTAAAATAAGGAAATGAAAAAATAACAGAATAATACAGAATTACAACAGACAACAATTTGAGAAAATAATGATACTCCTGTCATTTTCAGACTATGTATTAAGTATGTACTAAGGAGTGCTTAAAGATGAATTATTAAACTTAAAAAAAATAATACAAAGTCATTTTGAGGAAACAGGGAAAATCACTTTCAAAAGTAAGAAGAGACAAGAAAAAGCACACTTCATAAGTGAGTAACTATCATTCTTCTCTCCTGTTCTTCCAATCTCATTACACCTTTTTACTAAATACTAAAGAAAGAGCTTAAAATATTAAGGGCCAAGATGCTAATAACTAAACATACAAAAAAGTCATCTGCCTGGTTATTTGGGAATGGGCAGGGATGAGGGTGTGACAAGTCTATTTTACGACAGTATTTATTTATAGATCCTTAGATCCTACACAGGTATTCAAATAAATGAATATAAATCCTTAGTCCTACAGAAAGTCCAGCGCAGGTTGGCTACAATACAGTGGGTATTCTCTTAGAGCTTCTGAATGTCTATTTCAAAAGAATCCTCTCTGATATGTAGAATACTTTTATTCCAAGTACTTGAAAAAAAAAGAAAGAAAGAAAAGGAAAGAAAAACTGAGTTATCTGCAGCAATGAGTCATCAGCACTGCAGCTCTATGACACCCAGGTCTTTCCCTGTCTCGGCAGCCCTTCAAAAGAAGAAGACTATCTTAGTGACACATGCAAATCCCTGCACTGCCTGGCTGAAAAGCATAGTTAATTCCTGGTCTTTTTATGTTTAATGAAACACCTTTCACACATGACAGCAGTGGGTTTGAGCTTCTTGTGTGTACCTAAAATAGGAAAAGCCTTAGCAACAACCTAGTTCTACTCAAAATGCTCTGTAAGTCACGGTGGTATAAGTTCTGCCACCATTTCTTCAAAATACATCTCATACGACAAGCAGATCACACGAAAGAAAACTCACAGTCAACCACCTGTAAGAACTTGTTTTCTTAACTTTTAAAGGTGTGAAATGTTTTACTTTTCAAATTCTTGGCAGTAATGACATACTTTTATTTCTTAACTTGTGGCTATGATAGAAGGGTATATACACAACGTAATCTCTTAGATGCAGCTGCTCAATAGCATTTCCCTTTATTAGAATAATTTTTCATATTTGAGTACATACTTAGATGCTGCACTACAGAGGCTATTACTCCACTGAGACTTTTAAAACATAAATTTTCAAGGTTCCATTTCAAAACAAATACAGGTAAAAATTTTTAAAAGAAATTTAACTGAAAGATTTACCTTGAAAAATTTACTCCTCTTTGTAATGCTCAATTATTCTAACCCTATCTGAGGAGTCTTAAAACAAATGCCTACTTTTAAAGAAGTTACTACTGCTGGAAATGCAGTTTCTTTCCTTTAATTATAGACCATACAGAACATGCGAATACTGAAATACAGAATTCCTCTCACCTGTTTAGGTGTAACTCCAGGCATGCGAATATCCAATGCAAAATCTGATGAATCAATAGGAATTACTGGTCTGGTGGTACCAAGACATTCATTGGAAAATGATCTGGTAGTTTCTTTAAACCTTAAAAAAGAAGACAATTTCAATATCCTTGAACATAATGGAATCTTAACTGGACCTGAGAAGGGAAAAAAAGGAATTCTATGACTTTAGAAGACTCTTAATTTAAGACCCAATGAAAAGAACTATATAGGGTTCTGTAACGATTCTCAAAATTGCATTGTATAATCCAAGAGCAATAAATACCCAGCTTGAAAGCAAAGTATAAACAAAGCAACCAAGCAGGGTACATTTAAAACTTGATTCAATAAAAACTTGTTAAAAATATATATGTTTCTAGTTAATGAAAATACAGTATTAATAAATTAGAATTATCACAGGCCTGCCAATCCTCTAACGGCAAAAATATTAACTACAAGCCAGTAAAATTTTTGTAACTATTTTATGAGTGTCCAGTGTTACCAGTTAGAAACAAAAAAACCAACAATAATATTGCTAGGAGACAGAGTTGCCTGAGGTAGGGGGAAAATTGCGATGTGAATTACAAATGTACAAGAGCATAAATATTTAACATGGTAATTATGAGGAGCGAGTATACAGCTCAATGTTTTCTCCTGAGCCATTACAGTCCGTGATCTGCTTCTCCCTACCACTTACCTATCTCAGTATTTTATTCTTCAGGCTGCTATAAACAAGAAGGCATTCATTCAAAACTGAACGACTATATTATAGTTCCTGAAATATCTCCCCAAGAGGGAGGGATTAATATTGGAAATCACAACTTCTAATTAAGTTTTGAAAGCACGTTGTGTACAATACAGTGGGCATTTTTTGTAAAGGGGACTTCACCAGAAGTTACTGTGCTAAAATTCCAACAGATTTCATTGAAGTTAATAAACCATGTATATTTCTCCAACACTCTGGTTCATAAAAGTGATTACATTGTCAAACGCATGCACAGAAACCATCCAAACAATATTTCGCCTGCTTTAAGAAAACAAAAACAAACACCCACCTCTTAAAGACAGAAAGTGGGCTTCTGAAACCCAAACAGCTGCTTTGGAAAACAAGGAGGAGAACTAGCAGGCTACGAAAGCCAGCCATGGCCACGCCGCTCCAGCCCCGCCGGGAGGACCGGGCAGCGCAGCGCTAGGCTGGGGCCGGCGGTCGGGCAGCGGCGCCAACAGCAGCCGCTACTTCATGGCCGGGGCGCGGCGGGCGTCCAGCGGCGGCCACACACCACCTGTCCGGGAGAGCCGCGAGCTGGACGAGGCGATGTGTCTGGATCAAGAGCCGCAGGCAGAAACCCGTGGGAAGGAGGTACTTTTGTCCGGTCCGCAAGCGGAAGCTCTCCTCCCTCCAGAGCTGCTTTCTGCCCTGGTCCTGGGGCTAGACGTGCGGGCTGCTTATCACTCGGGAATGACAGGGACTGTGAGGGATATCACACAAATCCGCGTCAGTCATCATTCAGAACCTGCAAAAATAGAAGCAGATAATGGATGACTAACACATTACAGCATTTGTCCTCAGCAAATCCCAGCTGAGGTTCTTTAATACATTAGTAGTTTCACAAGCTTGAGCCCAAGCCTGGGTAAAATGCCGGTCTGTTGATCTCCCGCCCCCACGACCAGCCCCCAAGAATTCTGCCTTTTGCGCTTCCCTCCTCCCTCACACCCACTCCTTTTTTCCCTCTACTCCTTTCCCCTCTTACCCTCACATCCACCTCACTCTCCGGATTTCTTCTCCTTACTTGCTATATCACTCCTTTCTATTATCAAAAATGCACGCAATACCTCTGCTGAATGTAAACAAAGTTACACAAATGATAGGCTAAGGCACAAGGGAAAAAAAAAAAAAAAACCAAGGCAGAGACAAAGCACTTGGTATACAACAGCAATCAGGTAGAAAAAGACTCTGAGAACAAAGGCATGTTTACATATATACATATATGCATCACAGAGCTATAGAGCTAAGGAGAAAAGATGCCTCCTGCCAAGAATGATCACCACAGAAGTAACTGCTGAAATGCTCAGAATTACTTTGAAACAAACCCAAACTCTACAGCTAACATGATATATGAAATGTAAGCACCTGTTTAAAAATCCTGCATCTAATATACAAAGTAATAATTACTCCCTTTTGGGAGACATGCCTCCCAAAAGATATTCTTTCCTGAATAAAGTTTGGAGACTTACAATGCAAGGCAATTAGGAGGATCTCAGCTGCCCCCCACATGAATTTTATCTACAAAGGGTATGATCAAGAACTTAACATTAATATAAATGAGAGGCTGTGCAGAACTAGTGCAACATCTCAATATATTTTGTGAAGAGGACTCAACTATGCTAAATTTTGAAACATGCATGTTTTGACTTTACTGTTGTTCTGAATATGTTTCAGACTATGTATCAAGTATGTGCATTTTAGTCAGAAGGCATTATTTTAAAATGTGCCATTCACAACATAAAAATACCTTCAAAGAAAAAGATTTTTTAAAGTTTTATTTTCCTAATTATGAACATGATTTGGGGAATTGCAAGTAAACCCACTGGCCAGACGAATAACAGTAAAAAGCAAAAATCAGTTAAGATCATACAGAGGTGCTCCACAATAATAAATTAGCCTCTACATTATGCTCTGGAAATCACAAGATACTGAAGCTAATCTAAACAAAACAAAACAAATAAACAAAGAAACAGAAGAAAAGAAAAACTAAACTAAAACAAACAAAAAGCAAGAACTAAAGTTTAAATTAAATCAGAAGAGTTCATGGCCACTGCTTTCTAGAAGAAATATACCTTATACCAAATATAAATAAAACATGATTGAATGTCCAACCTATCCAAGGATGCTTGAGGCTCACCAGCATCCAGAGACTACAGTTAATTTACATAAGCAATGACATTTTTAAAAGACTGATGATATTTGTTTGAACTTTCTCTTTGGCTTGCTATGTGAGCTTTCAGAACAAAAACCTTCAGCTATGTTGGAATCCTGTGAGTAAAGGAAAGAACTTCTTATGGGGGAAGAGAAACACTGGCCTGCAGGCTATGCTGTTGCCTTTGCTTACAACAAAATATAATCCTGTGTAATGACAATACTTAATATTCCCTGAAGTTCTCTTTTTTCTTTAAATATAAGTGAAGAATGGATTATACAGAACAGGATTCAAGGACAGTCTTTCCAGCTGGCAGGGATATTTGGTATTTTATAAACACTTGAAAACAAATGTAGTATTAAAACTCTGTAACAGGAACACATCCTTAAGTTCTTGTCTTTGAAAAAAATTCCACTTATCTCTTTGATTGATTTTATTACCTTTGGTGTCCCTGAACCACCCACTGAAAGAAGAGGGAACTGAAGTTGTGGGTGAAAGCAAAGTTGCTGTTTGCAGCCGTGAACAGAACAAAAGGTCTTATAGAAATGAAAGCGAAATATGCTTCTTGGTTCTTAATGTCTTAACTAAAGACAAAAGACAAATTATCCTATGAAAAAAAAAAATCATGTCATCATTTCATTTGATATTTTACAATGCCTGATAATTGTGGACTTACATATATAATATTCAAATCTTTGTAGTCTTGTTTAGGATTTTAAAAATTCAAAATATATTTCCTTGAGAAAATTCATTCTCTAATACAAAAACCCCCATAATTTTATATTTTGTACAAAATACTATGTGTTGGGGTTTTATAAAGTGAATAAAACCAAAAGAGAATATAGTCTGTTAAGGGAGATGGGGACCTGACACAATTAATATCAGGTATGTTTAGGCTGTAGCATTCCTATGAGAATACATAAAAGGGACTTGGGAAATTTTGAGGAAGGAAAGATAATTTCAGCCTTCAAGAGGAGGGTAAGAAAAAAGAGAAAGGTAAAGCAGTCTTCAATGGAAGAGGTGGCTACTGAGCAAGAGCTTGGGGTATGGTTGGGTTTTCACTGTGGGAGATGGAGAGTGCTTCTACCAGGTGCAGGAACATGGGAGCCCAAATGGGGAGCAGAAGATGTCTGAAAAATAAGTCATAAAGGTCCTGCATCCTAGACTCTAGCTGTGGACCCAGATGTACTATTTTACTTGTAACACAAAGCAAATATTCTGTTTACACATTATCAATTCTTAGTAAGAATGATGTACAGTTTATACCTGTACAAATATTAATTCTAGGAGCAGTATTATTATGTAGTAAGGATAGTGTAGTACAGAGCACCATAAAACTAATTCGGCTTTTACAAAGTGAGCCGTCTATTCTCTTCAATTTTCATTTGAAAAAGGGGGAAAAAACCCCAAAAAGATAGTTAAAATTTGGAAGTGGTCGAAGAAGCCAAATAAATACACTGGCCATTCACTTATTGATTTACCAGCAAGAGAGAACCAGTTTAGTACAGAGGCTGGAGAAAAACTGGACTCCTGGCTCCACGTTGACTAGCCTTGTGAAACTAGGCAAATGCTTAGCCTCTCTCTCCCTCAGTTTCCTCATCTGCAAAATGGAAATAATCCTACCACCTATCTCATAGGCTTGTTACAAGGAATAAATAAATTCATTAGAAAAGAGCCAGGCACAAAATAAACGTTTGCTATTACTATTGCTGCTACAAATATTTATTGAGTGTCTAGGACTACCATTAATGCTGGGAATGGTGATAATCAAGACAGATAAAGTTCCCACTCTTACAGAGATTACTTTCTAGCAGGGGAAAAAAACAAATGAAAATAATGACCAAATTATAAATTTCATTTTCTCTTGAAATTTTATGTGGCTTCCTACAATGACTTATAATTCAACTGATTAAGAATGCATATCCATTTACTTAGCATTTTGACTCTAGGGATTTATTCTTGGGTAAAAATTGAACAAAGGCACAAACATGTTTATAAGGGTATTTACTAACATTGTTTATAATAACAGATAACTGGATGTTTATGATAGCAAAGAACTGAAATCGATTTAAATGCTCATCAGTAGGAGACTGGGAAAATCTGGGGGCATACTATGCATCCCTTTCAAAAAGGACAGATGGGTCTGTTTTATAGGCAGGGTCATATTCTAGGACACATTTTTCCTTTTTGCATAATTTCTGAAAATGTTTGAACAGTCTCAAACTTATGAAAATTTGCAAGTACAGTGAAAGATCTTTTTCTCATTAACCATTTGAGAATAAATTGCTGACCTGATGCCTCATCACCCCTGAATTCTTTAGCATGTATTTCCTAAAGTACATTCCACTACATGACCACAGTACAGCCATCAAAATAAAAATATTCACATTGACACATTACTCTAACATCTAATCTGCAGTCTCCAAACTTTGCTAACTGTCCCAATAATATTCCTTATAGCAAGAGAATCCAGTTCAGAATCAACCTCTGGATGTAGAGTTGTCAAGTCTCTACACAGTATCCTTCACTCCAGGATAGCTTCTGTCTTTAATGTTTATGCCCTCGATGCTATTGAAGACTGCAGGCCAGTTATTTTGCAGAAAGCCTCTCTATTAAAGTGTTTGTTTTCTCTTTATTAGGACTAGATTCAGGTTGTGCATCTCTGGCAGGAACCATGGATGTTCTTTTCACAGCATCTGTATTAGCTGCCCATTGCTGCATACGAAAATTACCCCAAAACTTAGTAGTTGAAAACAATAAACATTCTCTCACATAGTTTCTGTGCATCCAGGTAAAGCAGCAGCTTAGCTGAGTGATTCTCTCGTGAGGTTGCAAGCAAGATGTTGGCAAGGGCTGCAACCATCTGAAGGCTTGCCTGGGGCTGGAGGATTTGCTGGCATGATGGTTCACTCACAAGGCTGGCAAGTTAGTGTTGGCTGTTGGTAGAAACATCTTCTTATTGTGTGGCCCTCTCTCTAGGGCTGCTTGAGTGTCCTTATAACATGGCAGCTGGCTTCTCCCCAAGTAAGCTTTACCTTTTGGGTCCTAGCATTAGAAGTCTCATACCATCATTTCTGTAATATCTTAACCATTATACAGGTCAGCCTTCAGTGTGGATGAAGTCTACCCAAGGGCATGAATACTAGGAGACAAGGATCATCCTGGAAGCTGGCTACCACGGCATTTTTTTAGGTGGCATGCAATTTTGATTTGTCATTACTGATGATATTAACTTCGATCATATGACTAAGGTGGTGTCTTCCAGGCTTTTCCACTGTAAAGTTAACAGTTTTCCCTTTGTAATTAATATTTTTTTGGTGGCGAAGTTATCTTTGACTTTATAAATATTCCATTTCTCATCAAACTTTCATTCTACTCATTTACTTACTATATTGTAATGGACACAAAGTTTCCTATTTTATTCAATGGGTTTTAATCTGTTACTAACTTTATTTATCTACTTTACTTACTTTGATGCTCAAATTATATCAGTTGTGACTCCTTTAAGTTAGCTTTCGTGTCCTTTCAACATGTCCCATCATCTTTTGAGCACTTCCTTGCTTTCTGTGCCCTCTCCCAGTCTGGGCTCAGAATGCCTCACCAGGCCTTGCTCCTTGTGTTTTTCATCCCACATGGCCTTTGCTGACACCCTGTAGTGGGCTGCCTACACACGTGGGTGCCCTCTTCGCCCTATTTGGGCTGTGACGCCCCATGCCAGGCCATCAACCCCACCACGCTGATTCCCTCCTTACACTAGCTGGGCTCCATACCTTATGCCTGGCTACCTGTCCTGAACGCCTGTCTTGCTCTGCCCCACGTAACAGCTTTAGGACTGAATTTTTCAGGAAAAGAAAAGAAGGACATTAATTTTTAAAAAATCAAATTACAGAACAGTATACACAAGTATTTAAAATTCTGAAGTAATATAACTCAATTATATTTCCAATGATCTTCAATGGAGATTGAAGGTAAATGAGGTAAGAAAAAAAGAAAGGAGGGAATGTTCACTGTCCATTTAACCACTTTTGCAGTCTTCTAACTTTCACAAGCTTCTATCACTTTTGTAACTGGAAGAAAAAAGGGAAATGCAATTTTTTAAAAAATATTGAATGTGATTCTACAGATTTCAATGTATGTATCAACTTCCACCTGAGTTAGGTGGTGTTTTGAAACGTAACTCTTCTTCTTTTGCTTGGCAATAACTTTACAAACTAAATTTTATGGTGATTATTTAGCTGTAAGGCAGGGTTTCTCAAGCTCAGCACTAGCAACATTTGGGGATGAATGATGCTTTGTGGCAGAGGACTGTCCTGTGCATCACGAGATGTTGAGCAGCATCTCTGGACTCTACCCACTAGATTCCAGTTGCACTCCCTGCAGTTGTGACACCCCAAAATTCCTCCAGACATTTCCAAATGTCCTCTGGAAGGTAAAATAAAGAATCACCCTAGTTGAGAATTACTGTTATAATATGGTTAAGATGAAGCTTAATTTTAAATAAACATAATTCCCTTTAAATACGTATAATAAGATATAAACTGATTTTTTAAAGTGCTTGCAAATACGGAACACCTAAAGAATGGGAAAAGAATTATCACAACAGCAAGTAACGTTTATTGACTTACACACCAGGCGTTGACCTTCTGCATATTATCTCACTGAATTCTTATGACTTTAAAGTACCAGTAATTATTCTCATTATACAGATGAGAGATCTAAAGCTTAGGAATATTAATTAACTTGCTCTGGTTACACAGCAGTAGAGTAAGGATTCAAATCCTGGCTAGCAGACTGCAGAATCCATCCTCTTGACTCATACTCTTCACCATTAAACAAACTCTCTACATTCCCAGGGTATGTCTTCTTCAAGGACAACAAAACACAAATCCTCTGAATATCATCTTACTGTGAAATAATTATAGCCAGTACTTACTGAGCAGTTACGAAGTGCCAGGTACTGTATTAATGAGCCTTATCTATAGATTAGCTCATCTGAATTCTTACAGAAACTCTATGAAATCTATACCATTATCATTCCCATTTTACCAAAGTGAAAACTGGACAGAGAGAGAGAGTTGGTAACTTGCCCAGGGTCCACAGCCAAAATACAAACACCGGCAATCTGACACCACAGTTGAACCCCTTAACAGCTCAGCTATAAATGTATCCTAGTCTTTTTTTCAATCATATATCAGGAAGCATTAACATTTCCCCGACAGCCTTACAAACACTCCTCATTTAGCTAACTCAGAAAGAACAAGTTGAAGATCTGTGACAAGGGTCCAAATCTGGTCCCAATGGTAGGCTTTGTTTGCTTGTAAGAATTTTTCCTAACTCTTCCCCTGCATTTGAATTCTGAGTAAACATTTTAAAACAAAAAGATTTCACATAAAAAGTGTCTCTTGAAGAGTTGTAAAATCTGGCATCACTGGACCCACATTTCCACATGGGAACAATTAGCTGAACCAAGTGTCTTCCATCTTAGACAGGGCGGGCAATCTGCAGATCACCACAGACCCCTGCTGCACCCTGTTTATTCCAGGATCCTGAGGCCAACAGTAGTTGTTTTAACTGTCGCTTACCACTGAGGTGCAGTTTTGTTGTCTGTCCATTTGTTTTTTTTTAACACCTCACCAGCTTTTCTCATGAACATTACTAGCTGTACCCTAAAGTCATTTGTGTTGTGATCCCAGAGGTTCATCCTTTCTTTATGTAAGAAGGTAAACTTCACCCTACATACAGCAGCATAGCATCTGCCCCATAGATATACAAAGTTGGTGCTTCTTTCCTTTTCTATTTTTTTTTTAAGGCTCTCTTCATTAGCAAGGCACACCAAACTGAATGGCATTTTCTGCACGTGTGTTTGTTTGGGATTCATTTCTTCTAATATGCAGCCAATTTGAAGTATCCTTCCCTTGCAAGTCAAAATTGTCTGGGCATCTATTAGAATATATATGTTAAGCAATCTCAGAGGTCCCATTCAGCATGTGATTCTACTGCAATAGGAACTTGCCAACAGTAACAAATTTTATTTATTTATTTTTTTGGTTTCTGTGATCAGTACCAGATGCCCTTTAAATATGTCCATTAGTCATCAAATTGCTCGGTCCTGTAAATACTTCCATGGGGGAAAAAACAAGAGACATTAGTCTTAATTAAATTTCTCAGCTTTGACTAATACAAATGTTACTTCATAACACGTCTCTAAATTCAGTGCTAGCATATTTTAATGCAAGATAAAACAAATTCCTGTGTTCCAATCAGCACACATCCTTTAGTTCTAAGGGCTGCACTAGGAAGTTCTCGAGAGACTAGCGCACTGCACAGGGAGGCACTAACCGTTACTGATGATGCCAGAGAGGTGGAACGGCTCCTTTGTATGCTACTCACTTGCCCACTAGGTATCTTATTTATTTATAAGCTGAGAACGTGACACAGAATTTAGTTTCAGAAGTAGAGCACAAAGCACTTCTGCCGCTTTGGCCGCCTTCCTTATAGTTCTTGTTGAGCTGGGGGAGCAGGCCCTGAGCAGAGTCGGTCAGCAAGGCAGAGCGCCCTCAGGGACTTCTGTCCTCACTCACAGCACAAGTCAGAGATGAGGAGCTAGACTTACAGGCTATCTCCATAATGTGCCAATTCAAAAATTAATAAGCTCTCTTCTTCCTCATCAGTGAGGTTTCTGAGGAATTAGTTTGAAACTAATATCTAAGACCTGACTAAATTTCAAGTCTTTTTTTTTTTTTCAATAAAGTGTGACTCATTGGCTGATTTAAGTATTGAAAGATCTTTCCATTATCTTTGTGATGCTTCCTTGGTGAGTCTTTGCGTTATTATTTTCTTTTATTTTTAAGAGGAAGTTGTTGTAGAATGAAGGGTGGGAGGGTACTGCATTTAAGTGCAAATACTTAGTGCCAGGCGCTGGCCTTGGGGGAATGTGGTCTGAAGGGGAGGATCTGCCTTTCCTTCTGTCTTTCTTGCAACTGATCAACATATTTTTTTTTAATGAGCTGTCCTATTTTGCAGGGATTTTTTCCCCCTGTTTATGATTCCACATCCTTAGGCATAGTTACCCCCGAAGCATTTTAGTACATATTTTGTTAAACGCCTCCCTATGACTTCAGAGGCAGGAGTTATTAACTACACATGAATCTGGCTCAGATTCAGAACATGCAGTTACAAAATAAGTATTCTTTTTCTTGATAAGCAAAAAAATCTACAGGAAATGTCTAGATTTTCACTCAAAAATAACACTAAACTTTATCTTTTGTCTTCTGTGCTATTCACCCAGAAGCATTTTCTCCCATAGCAGAATTAAATTTTCAAATGATTCTTAAGTTTTCCATTTCAAATGTTCAAATGATCACAGTAAAATGCCCATAAACATACTCCTTGCTATTATAAAAGTTTTGCCATCCTTGTCTTTAAGCCTCTCAGCTGTATAATTACAGTACTTAAAGTGGAATCTATAATCATATAATGCCATTATATAATTGAAAAACTTATGGGAATTTTTCTTAAAGATCATGAAAGAATGTCAAAGCATTCTCTCATTTATATAATTCTGCTCAGTTGAGTTTACAGTAACCTAGAGGGATTCTATAAAATATACACCACACATTGCCCCCTCAATCCATCTCAACTATATAATTTGAAAGTCATTAACGAAAGAAACAGTTGCTTAAAAACATTTTAATGTCTTTTATTTTAGAGTATAGAAGCCACAATAAAACATAGCTTAATCATAAGAAAACCATTTGAATTTTTAGGTATGCAATTCACCACTGAAAGAAGTACACTGTACTGAAGTAGCTTACATTCAGTTATTTTAATTTCTCATCTATAATAATACAGTTTTCTTTGATCAGTGTCCCCAAACTCCCCATGAACTATCAGTGCAGAGCTTCATAATTTTCTTCTGGCTGAAAAGGATCAAAGCATTCTTATGTTTGCTAGAAGTCTTTGATACTGCTGCACAAACAGGTGGGGAATTTATTTCATTGCTATTAAACTATTTCTTACTGTCTTGAGTTTAGGAAGCAGTGGTTTATTTTAACAAGGTGCTTACAGACTGGCTTGCTCTTCCCCAATATTTAGTCTTTTTTACAAAGTTTCCCATAGTGATTTGCACCACACCCTGGAAATGAAATGAGAGTTGAAAAAAGACGAGGCCCATGAGCCTCTGGGCCTGAGGGAACACACTGGCTGCCATCCCCAAGTATCACTCCAAGGAAGTGAGGCACAAGCATGTTGATCTTATTCACCCTCTCTCCCATCACTGAAGTTATATGCCCCAACCTTGAGTTATATCACAACAAAAAGTCAAATTTTTAAGTCACAGAAAAATGTGAAATAGTCCAACTGTGTTGCCAATTTTAACCAAAATAAAGAGGTACACGGGAAGTCTGTATAAAGAAGTGATTGCCATCTTTGAAATGTGAAAATCCCCTCTTAAAGTCACAACATTTCATGTACTTACACACTGTAATAATGATACTATTAATGATTAAAATAATATTTAACAATTACTGAGTATTTGCTATATGCCAGGCTGTGTTTTTACTATTTTTTGTGTGTTACTTAATTTAGTTCTCACAACATCCTATGAGCTATGTTATAGTATTATCTACGTTTTACAGATGAGGAAATAGAGGCAAAGAGAGGTTAAGGAATTTGCTTAACATTACCACAGGCTGATTTCAGAGGCAGGAGCTACTAACTGCCAGGCTACATTTGATAGAGGCTGTACTTCAGGTATTTATTAAGAGAATATGTAAACGCTGAATAAACTATGACTGATTCAGTAACACTTTTAAGTGAATCTGTACTTTATGCCCCATATAACTAAAATCAGCAGTACACACGAGCAGTGAGACCTGTTCTTTCACACTGTACCGTGCCTGCTTCCCGTCAGGGACCCCAGGCTGCACCTCAAATCTCCCTCTTCCGGTGGATTCAGAGCCAACAGGCAGAAACCAGTGGTGTAACGTGTAGAGTGCAGGTTTACACTTAAAATCAGAAATTGTGGCTCCAAGTCCCATTTTAGGGATTCACTTCACATTTCTAAGCCTTGGTTTTCTCCTGTATAAATAGGGTATATTGCTAAATGATAAATCCAAGGGCTATCTAGAGAAACAGAATCATCTGAGCAAATTCTGAAATGAGAAAAGTGCCATTTATTGTTGTTCTGAGCTCAGCTTTACCAATGGATACATTTTTAAATCTTTCTTTTATTTTTCTAATTTTGCACTGTTCATTCTGAATCTACTTATGTCTCATCTTTAAGTAAAGTTTCAGAGTACCAGAACACCTTCAGATGGCAGGCACTGTGCAATTATCACTGAAGTTAGGAAAAACACAGGACTAAGAAATCCAAATTTAAACACTCTTCCTACCACTAAACATAAGAGTAAAAACAGCAACTCTGGCATTCAGCAAAAGCAGAACTAAAATCTTAACCTGAATTATTTGAAATGTGTGTCACTAATCAGGAATAACAATTTATATTTCAAGGGAATTACCACTGTTATGTCAAGATTATTAGGAAATATTTGCTGGACACCAGCACTGAGAGGTACTGTATATCATGGCTCAAATCTGTGTTGCACAACTTAAGGAAACTACATAGAGGCAGATTTGCAGAACCAATCGCCCAAAGAAATCAGTGGTGGAGGTAAATAACATGCATTTATATTCTAAAAGCAGTTAGACATTTCCTGGGAACAAACAAATATCAAGTGGTAGACCCAACTAGATGCTTGGGATTTAAATAAGACAAACATATTCTTATTAGTAATTCTTGCCTATCTCTTTATAGGAATATTGACAAGAAATGCAACTTATTGTTGCTAAGGCATTTTAAAGATGAAATGTGCTATATGACTACTAAGTACTACAAAAATGCTAAATGTTATATGAGTAATCTGTTTTACTACTATTTACTTGACTCTGCTGAATTTAATGTTTATTTCTAAATAGAGGGATTATGTGAATTACCTTACCAGAAGATAGTTCTTCTGAAATGCAACTGTTTCAGTTCTTCAAATGAAATTTTAAAAGTCAGTATATATGCATAAATTTTAAAAAATCTGCTTCTAATTATGATGAATTTCTATTATCATAAGGTTAAGTCTCTCAAACAGTGAAGAAATCATGCAAATCTAAAACCTTGGATCATGATACAACTAACTCATGACAATACGTAAAACTCTATTGATAAAGCAATGTACTTCCAGTCCAGTAATTCCACCAAAAGACTGTTGCCTCTTTTGAAAGGACATATTCCTAAAGATTTGGTAAAAATAAAAACCAAACAGAAAAAATAGCACCGTAAGCCTTTAAGTATACTATTCATAAAAGTACAAAAGGTCTAGATTTAATACTGATCTTTTTATTGTTACTTAGAAATACATCAAGGTCATCATCAAACCTATTAAAACTCTTTTGGCAAAATAAAACTATAAAATAATCACCGGTTCCCATAATCAGCCATAAGGTATATCAGAATATCCTTAAAAGAAGCTGACCATTTTATCTTTCAATACGATTTTCTGGGAAATTCATGACTCTGTCATATGCATTCAAAATTAATGGCCCATGCTTGACCTGCTGGTCATTTTCACTACCATAATGTCCAGCAGATGATTGCTTCATTGATGCAGCGATGGATACTAGCTGGGAAGGCATCTTCTAGATTGGTCATGCTGGTTTACATCTAGCAAGATACTGTGCTGACCACTGCTCCTTTGGCATGGTGGAAATTGTATTGTATTTCATGGTACCTTCATCTATTATTTTTAAAAAAGCTGAATGACAGAGATGAAAGAATGATATTGTTAAATATGAGTGGAGTTAATTCAAATATAATGGAAAAAGATGCTTTAAATTCTCTGACCATTAAGTTAAGGTTGAGGGAAAAAAGCTGAAATATCTTCCTCATAAATAATAACACAGCACTAACATATGCTATCTTTGTCTTGAACAAGGCCATGGAGGTGTCTTAAGATATTTTTTAAAATAATGTTAACTGTTTTATTCTGGCTAAGCTAAATTAACATTATAAGATGGCCTACTTTATCTCTTGTTCCTGAAACTTTGTCATTGTCTCCTTATCTTTTTATAAAATATCAAAAATTTGCTTGCTATCCAAGAGGTCAACATCTTTTATCAGTAAATTTTATCTTAACCAAATGCTAATTTTAAAATCAGAAAAATAAATGGATTAAGCAGTATAAATTTGCCTAAAAGAGATTAAAACTGTGATAAATTCTCCCTTTCATTTTGATATTTAAATCACTATTGGTATTACATTGTAATGAGATAAAGGTTCATTAAGGCAGCCTTTGTTATGTAAAATCAAAACACACTAGAGGGGAAATTCTTTACTGAGTTACAATTATTCTCTAAGGATATAGCAAATGAGATATCATTAAAATATTTAAGTTTAATTATGCAACGTGTTCCAATACATAATCAAAATACACATGCACATGACCTAAGCATTTCACTCACTCCTGAAATCTTTTGAATTTTTTTAAGAAAGTCAACATTAATAAAATTATAGAAAAATTCTAAGAAGAAGCATTCACACTTCTATGCACATAAAATAATATTTCCTAAACTAATTGGAGAGTACATCTGATTACTGAGCAGAATTCTCCCCACACAGTCAGCTTCAGATTCTCTGGATCCCTTAGTCCTTCTGCTCCACACCGATCCAATCCAGTCACTACATTATCCTGCTTTTTGTTTTCCCCAAATGAAACCCAATACTTTGAGTTTCCTGTCCACTCATATTTTCCCCACAAATTAATTTCAGTCTGAGACTTAGTGTGGTAGTCAGTGACTACTGTTGCTCTTCTTTCTACCCCTATGTTTTTTTTTCCTCTATTCTTCATCTCAAAACTCCCTAAGACTGATTTTTGTAGGGCACTGTATCTGCTATAAAGGCGCACACCTCTGTTACCCACAGCTGTGTAGCACAGGAGCCCTGTGTACCAAAGATCCCTGTGACTTTCTTTAACCAATGCAAGGGGAGCAGGAGTGAATTGTGTCAATCCAAGCTGACGTTTCAAAAGCCATTGCTAATTCACCATACTCTGTCCCCCTTCTGTTTTCCTTCTGTTTCTCCCACCCATTCTACTGAGTGAGGAGTGATGCTCAAAGAGAGGCTGCTTCCTTCTGCCTGAACCCAGACACTCCCTAGGGAAGGCAGAAGGCAAGAGAAGGAACAGCCCACCTTACAGGCAGTTGAATTTAGAAATTGCCCAAAGATTTACATGAAAAGACAATGTTAAAGCAGAAGAACCAGACAACTCTATTGGGAAAAATTTAATTATTTCCCAGCTACCCAGCAGGATGGAGGGTCATGAAGAAGTTTATGAGTTACCAAGAAGGAAGGGTGTGAATTTCAATATATACTCCCATGCCTTCTCCTACCCAAGGCTCTATGTTTGCTAAGGCCTCATATTCATCTTCACTTAGAACTCTTTTTTCCTTTTAAATCCAGTGAGACTGGAGTGTCATCCTACCTGCTCCAACATGACATAATAAATATTAGGCAAATGAATGGGAACAAAGGATACAAAGAAATAGATTACATGATTTTCCAGGATCTCACAGTAAAGTTTAAGAAAAATTATGCATACCAAATTTGGATACACATCAAGTTTAAGAAAAAAAAAACTTTTTAAAATGAATTTTGAAATCAAAGTAGTATATACATACTGCTAAAAGTCAAACAGTACTAAAATCCTACAAGGAAAACAGCAGTTCTCTGCTCAGCTACTGCAAATCCTACTCATCAGATACAATTCTTTGGCACTCTTTTAGCAGACTATTCTGGTATTTTTCTTCATTTTGCCAAATGTGTTGATGTTATCACTTACCAATTCACATTCTATTCATTATATATTGACTTTTTACATTGGAATATGAGGATTGAAGTCTCTTATAGCCCCCTTTCCCATTCCATCAGCTTTCCAACAGGCATATCACAATTTTTAGTAAGATCAATATTTAAATTGTTAAAGCTACATAAACACTGTTCTCCACTGAGCCAAGTAATTGTCCTATGATTAACTTTCTTGTATAACTTTTCATTTTTACGGAGTTCAGGAACTACAGCATGTTTCCTGAATCATGTATGGAGTATCTTTATTTTAGCTCCATCCTTCACTGTGTTTGGTTGAATACAGATTTACAAGATAACAATCAATTCTTCTAAGAATTTAAAAGATATTATTACTCCTCTACCTTCTTTCTTATAGTCCAGTTGCTGAAAAGTCAGGTGCCATTTTGATTTTTTTGTCATTTATCAGTGATCTCTCTCAATATCTCTCCTCTACCCCTAGCCTGGAAGCTTTCACATTTTTCTCTTTAGCCTTCTGTTCTAAATTTTTACTGATGTTCCCCAATATGAGTCTTTTCTCATTCACTCTCCTGGGCATTCTCATTCATCTTGCTAGGTCATTTAAATCTGAAGACTTTTGAACTACTCGATTGATAAATATTCTTAATTATTTCTTTTCTTCAATTATCTCTGTTATCTGTTTCTTAGAACTTCTATAATTAGACATTGGACCTGATGGAACACTTCTCAAATCTTCCTGCCATTTCCTTTCTATTGTCTCTGTTTTGTTTTTGTCCCTTTTTCTTTCGAGATTTCTTCAACTTTACCTCTAAACTTTCTCTATTTTCTAGTTTCAACTTTTTCTTTCTATGTTGGTCATTCCAGCTGAGTTCCTTTTTCTCTTTTTCCTTCTTTTTTTTTAGAATTTTCCCTTTCAAGTCATACCGTTCACTAAGTGCCCCTTCCATCTGAGGGCTTTTCAATTCTCTAGAGAAGAATCACCCATCTCCTAAAAGGGTGAACAATACTCTGAGTGTTCTGGGAGAAGGGCAGGGAAGAAGGTTGGAGAAGAGCTCTCACATTAATCCTCCCATGTTACCCACACAGAGCATCCCTACTTTCCAAGGTACTGATATCACCAGGGCTTGAACTTTACATGTTGTCTTTGAGGCTGAGCAGCCTGTTCCCCTGTGAGTTTTGCCTCTTGAGGGCATTTATTTAAAACAGCTCCTGTTCTACTAAGTCTGTTACCAGTCCTCCACTTCCCACTTTCCAAATATGTATTACTCTCTTCTTCATTGTGGAACCTCTCTTAGTCTCTTTATCTCTGTAGGTTTGTAACTTTTAAAGTTATTTTACTATCCTTTTAGAGGGATTTGGGGAGGTCAAGAAGACAAAAATCATGGAGTCAATCTGCTCACATTGAACCTGAAGTCCCAGAAATGCAATTTTAAAGTAGATTATCCTGAGATAATCTTGTTCAATTTCTTCATTTAATGGCTGAGGAAAGAAACAAAGGTAGGTTAAGTGCTCAAAGTTCCTTCTCTAAATTCAGAGCAGAACCAGGGAAAAAGTGTCTCTTGTCTATTACTCTGGTGTTTCTTTGACTCTCAACAAAATGTCTTCCTAAGAAAATCATTTTGTCAGCCTTCTGGATGAGAGACAAGAAATATACCACTGAACCACCCACAAATTATATACTTAAATAGGAAACTAATAACCAAGGGAGTGTATACTGAATGTTATGTGTCAAAAATTATGAGCACCAAGTGTTGAGAGAAGGAGAGACACCTGACAGCTAGGACAATTTCAAAAGACTGCACGACGCAGCTGAGATTTGTATTCGATCTTGTGGTAGGAACTCCAGAGGCAAGCGGAGCACAGGGCAGTGTGTTGGCGGTGAATCCATGTTGGGAGCAGAGAGGGATCAGTGCTTCACAGACTTTCACCAAGGCTGCTTTCATGAAATGTAGAAACTACTCCTGCAACGTGTCCCTTTCCCACCCATACTCTGACAAGCGCCCAGGACACACAAATTACCAGAATCACTGTTTGCTCTTCTGGACTCTGTCCATCTGTGCTAGTCAATAAGATTATGTTGACTCTTAGGTTCTACAGTTTGTATTGTGGAATCAATGCCTACTTTGTCATTTTTTATTATAGTTACATTATCTGATAGCCATTTTTTAATTATACAACCTGAAATTTATGACTCAGCTGCAATATTTCTAGGCAAGACACTGTGTTTAAGGACTCAAATAGTAATCATAGGACAAAAATTGGACTAGGTGATGCAGAATTTTTAAAATTCATCTGAATGGTACCAAAAACATTGGCCCCTTTCTATGTCACACACTGAAAAAAAAAAAAAAAAAGGAGAAAGCATGAAGAAACATTTCTTAATAATCAATAAAAGCTTAAAATAATGTTTTCAGTACTTATCTTTCTTAGGAAAACTAAATGTTTAAATAGTAAGACCATGGTAAAATGCATCACTTATTTTTTGCTTTTGGTATTTCAAAGCAGCTTTTGTAGCTAAAATACCTACCTCCACTGCTCTCTAACCTTGGCACATACACTCTCTTTCAATTGAAAAGAGCAAGTTTCTATTTAATTCTGTCAACCTAAGTATAAAGGCATAACTGGATATTTTAAAATAAAACAAACGCTTTCAATTAATGAGGCATAAACAAACAAAAAGCACTTAATCTTTGGCAAAACATTTCCATACATTTCCTTTTAATATTTTTTCCTATCTAATTCCATCTAAATTATAGGACTACTTAGAGATTTAACATATGTGTGCTTTAACTGTTTGTTCAGAATTGTGGCAGCAGTCCGCACTACCTAGAATACAATTAGACTGTATTTTGATGAAACAATAATTTAACTGAAGGGAGGTAAAGAGGTAGATTTTCCAAATGCCTTTAGATTTAGTAATAGCAGTAGACTTGAGTATCGCATAACTGTGGATTCACAAATGCTCAAGAAGCATTCCTGAGTCTGCCTTTGCAGCAAGCTAATTCAAGTCTACGTGTCATGTCCAAGCTGGCCCTGACATAGAATTTCCAGCACTCACTCTGATTACAAATATTTAAAGGAGGACAACAAAACCTATTCTTTCCCTCTTTACCTCAGAGGGATTCTGGGAGGACAAAGGAAGACAATAACCATGAAAGGACACTACATATTTTACTTAAAAAAACTTACTCCTATGAGGATCAACCAGAAAGACAGGACTTGTTCCAAAAAGTAATGTACTCCAGCATCAGTCTTAGCAGTATCAAAATCTGGTCTACTTGTCCACCTGCTGCACTACACCAAAGCCCTTCTGAAAGGTCAGAAGCAAGCCAGGAGGTGGGACCATCTTGGGGGCTGATTCTGAAGCAAAATTAGACTAGATAAGTAAAACCATAAGCTTGATTGGCCCCTAAATCCTCTGATTATAGATCTTGTATCAACACTTGAGTCCAGATCTACTCGGTCATAAATACTGGAAATGGGACAAGGAATATATGATTTTAAGTTATTCAGGTTGAGACTCTCTGCTCTTCAGGTCAGTGTGGTTCTTACTGAAATGTGTCTGCTCAGGTCTAGATGGGCCTGGTTGGAGGTAAAACCAGGAAGCTGCTTCCAGCAGAAAGTCTTTGGAATCCACATCACCTTTGGGTCTTCCTAAATCTGAGTTTAATTCCTGCAAATCTGTAACACATTCTTGTTCAAATTCTAGAATCATCCAGAACTTAAAATGCAGATTCCAGGGTTCACGTTTACAGATTCAGTTTTAGTAACTGTGGTTAAGGCCCTGGAATATGTATTTTCTGATGCAGATTGGGTGAGGATCAATTTTGAAAATCATGGCCTAGGAATTTTGGTCACCCTGCAACATGCAGAGCATTCTAGGGTTTTGCAGAAGTCTGACGATCATCTGAAATTTGAGGCATAATAATCCATTCTACTGGTCAAATTCCCAAAGCAACAATTTCCTCTCAGGACCAAAGTCTAACTATTAGTCCCATGTACCTCCCCCTCCTTGATCTTTGCTTTCTTGCACCACACACATCTAGACTGGTCTGTGACAGAGTGTCCTGAAGAACCATTTCATTTGCACTAATCTAAGATTCTGTATCTTGTTTCTAAATGTGCTATCTGGATGAGAATAAAGAGCTCAGAGGCTACTATGAGGGCAGAGGTGAGGTTTTGATGTATGAGGGGAACCAGATATAGCTAGATTATCTTCTAGTCAAGTTCTCTGCACCGACTTCCACCCACTTCCAAAAATGATACACTGAAATCTCTCAAAGTCAGCGGCTGAGACTGGAATAGAGTGAGATGACAGAAGGCCTCGTGAACATACAGTGTGTGCACTTCAGTTCTCCCTGACCCTTCGTGAGTCCAGACCACAGTATGTTCAAGGATGTGTAGATCCTTTACCACCATCTCCTGGACTTTGGCAAGAGCAGAGGCTTCATAAGGACTAAAAGGAACATGAAATGTCAGCAGGTGCCCCCTCCTTGCAGAATTACAAAAGGCCACTATTTGTTTTGCACACATTTGCTCATTTTCCATACAATACGTTTGTCCCCAGAAGGCAGGAAACTATTCTATCAGTTGAATGATAATAAGGTGAACTTGGATAGTTGTCAAATTATCAACATAAATCCAGATATAACTCATGATAGCTGATAAACAGGGAAAACGCAGACAACTGACAAAGGACTTGTTAATTAGAAGCTAATTTACATATGTCTACTCTGAATACAATACTTTTTTTCTGTAAAATAGTGTGTACATTAATGACTTTCATTTGATGGAAATGTGTTCAAGTTTCTATCCAAAACTGAAACTATCTTAAGGTGAAGAAAACTGTCTTCTAAACTAATGACTGAAAATAGAACCAAAGAGAATTCTTATCCATGAAAGTGCTAAATGTCTTTAGCGTAGCATCTACACCATCGATGAACTATATAAACAGCACTAATTTTCACAAAAGTGTGCAGTGCTAATTCTCAGTTTGGGGAGTTGGTGAAGACATCACACATTTGTGTTCAAGACACCTCTAAAATGTAATAATGGCCTCTCTCTTCCTAGCAGGTTAAAGTTCCCGCTGCTAGCTATTACGAGGCCTGATTTTCTTGACTATTTCTGTTACCACAACACTTCAACAGGAGTAATTGGCTTTTTGGTACCTTGTCAAAATCCTAATACATGAGTTTGATGTACTACCAATGCTATCTATACAAAAGGGGTCTTTGGCAAAACAAATAAGCAATAGACTAGCAACAAAATGGTCAGTACAATAATCTACTCATATGTTAGTCTTGATAGTCATTAACTGGTTGTTGGCCAATTGTAGTTGACTAATTCAATTACCTGCCTAAAGATAATAAAGTCAAGGTGATATATCCCTACTCCTCCCCTCTCTTTCACCTTCCTTATCAATGCTCTGCCTTCAAAACATACACATGCACATAATGTGGACCTCTTATGTTCCACGGTCCACAACTATAAGTCCAGCCACCACCAAGTGCTTCAAAACATAATCCCTGGCTTACAAGAGGGATTTAATAGGAGCATGTGACCAGATCAGACACTCATCAATCAATAACTGCTTCTAGAGAAACAGTGGCACACACTCACTGTGTGTCACCAGCTGCCACGTGTGTGTGCAACGGGCAACATCAACAATGTCCCATCAGAGCCCCGAGGTCCCCTCCACCTAGGGCTTATGATTTTGATTCTGTGGCTCCAGTCAAAAGGTTAAAGCTCTAAACATTCATCTCTCTGTAATGGTAAAAACATATAAATCAGACAATGGGACTGGTAGGCTTTTTATTACAGCATAATAATGGCTCTCATTTCTAGAGCACTGCCCATATGGTGATGTTCTGCTTTTTGTTTTTTCACTGCTATAGCCCTAGCATCCAGAACAATGTCAAGCAGATAGCAGACACCCAGAAGTATTTGTTGAATGAATGGATGGATGGATGGATGAGTGCTTTATTGACTGACAACAATCCTGAATTTGTTTTATTATCATCCTTATTATTAAATGAGAAAACTGATGTACACATGGTTAAGTGACATGTTCCTAGGTCACTGGCTGTCAAATAAAAAAGCCAGGACTTGAAACCAAGTTTTGTAGGACCAGGTTCTATAAAACGCTAGAACCTGCCCACTAAACCCACCACACACACCACTTCTCACAGTGATAGGCCACGGAGGGAACTCCTCTCCCCCATCCCAAATGAAAGCTCTCCCTCCTATTGCTCTGAACTACCAAGACACGTTATTTGTACTTCCCCTGGGGGTCTGATCAATCCCTTCTTCATTTTATTGAAAGGAAGGAGAACTACCATTTATCGATTACTCATCAAATTCCAAGCACCATGTGGGTCCTTTCAGGAATATTACTTCATTCATACCTTGCCATGATTGACTGGCTAGACATTTTGTTTTATCCCCCATTTCATGAATGAAGAAAATAATCTTGAAATATTATGTCAGTATTTCCCAAATTTGTCAATAATGAGGGGGAGGTGCTTAAAATAGTAGTAGGCCGTACTCCAAATCTTGTGACTCACAAGGTTCCGGCAAGGAGCCTAGATTTGTCTGATTCCCAAGCCAAAGGTTAACCATTTAGGGCAGGGCCCGCATGTTAGGCATCTTTGTCCCCTTCACTGCACATATGAGGTCCCCAAAATGTCTCATCTTTCTAAAATGTAATTGTTTATCAAGTGCATTCACATGATTCCCCAAAATAATCATAGGAAGCAAGCATCACAGATGTCAACGTCCTCTTCTTACAGATGGAAAAGTGAAACATAATCAAGTTCTATGGCTCCTGGTTAGAAGAAAAAGAAGGAGGGAGAAAGAGGTTATGTGGAGAGAGAAAGATACATAATTCAAAAAAATAGGGGTTGGGAAGGGACAGACTGGGAGTTCAAAATTTGTAGATACTGACAGGCACATATAGAATAGATAAACAAGATTATACTGTGTAGCACAGGGAAATATATACAAGATCTTGTGGTAGCTCACAGCGAAAAAAAATGTGACAATGAATATAAATATATGTTCATGTATAACTGAAAAATTGTGCTCTACACCGGAATTTGACACAACATTGTAAAATGACTATAACTCAATAAAAAACGTTTTTAAAAAAAATTTACCCAGCTCTTCTCTTCACGTATATCCTTCTTTTGACACCCGCACCAAGAAATCATTCTACATATTTTGCAAATTCCACCATGAAACAAGAGGTTTGTTAAGAGGACCGTACAGGCTATTTGGAACAGGCCCCTTAAAAAAAGTGTTTTCCATTGGTAATAATCAATAAAATCTTCGCCATGTTCTCATTCTCCCTATTACAGAACTGGTAGTCTCTAAGGTAAACTCTCAAAATAGGGCATCATGAAAGAATTTGTAGGATGTGGTATGCATTTAAAGAGAAAACACCGTAATTCTCTGACCAATTTCAGCTTTGGTTGAGTTTCTTTAGAATTTCCACTTAAATAAGTTTTCCTGGAAAAATTTTGCCCCTTATCATCTGAAGCACTCTCACTGGAATAGTCTTAGGAAGTAGTTTAGAGAGCTGAATGGTATTAACCTAAATGTAATTTTACTAACTTTAGCTCACTCAAGTAGATAAATTTTCACAGTGCAAGGGATAAAAAAAATCCAATTTCCTTTTAAATTTTACTGCAATTTTTTTGGTCGCAAATAAACAAAGAATTGAGCCTCCTGCACGAACAGAAAAAAAAAAAAAAAAAGATTTTATAATAATCCCGGTCAGAGCATGCGCATTCCAAAAAGTGAGCTTGCTCTTCTTATTTGGCAAGGAGATCTTAAGAGAGGAAATAACCCTAGAATTTGGAGAATGGTTTCCTAATATGAAGTGAGATGCTGCACCCAAGAATCTGAGAACTTTATACCCTTTGAAAGAAGGGTGAGTACAACTGTGTTTGAGAGCTCAGTAAAGTGGGACTTGGGGTCATCCACCGCTCAGTGGTGGAATCCAAACAGCAGCACTAAACATCCCCTTTCAGCCTTGAAGGGTGTGCCCCTTGCAACGTGGGACCCCACTCCCCACCATAGCTAATTGGCCACTTGACTTAATGGGACCAATCCAGATCTCTCTCTCTGGGAATTTGAAACTGGGAAAATGTGATGTTAGCTGAATTGAATTTCACACAGAATCAGAGCCAAACTGACACAGAGTAAGGCCCAAGCAAAACCAGGAACCAGCTGAAGTGACAAAGCCGTGGAGAAGCCAGAACATCACTTTGCAGATTAAAAGAGAAGAATGGAGCAGATGCAGAGAGAAGTGGTAGAAACCGGCAACACCACGTGAGCAACCTTGGTTCCCGAATGTCCTCTTCTATCCCCAAAGTCCTGGCTATATTTACTGTCCTATTTGGGAACGTCCATTAAGTGGCCTGCTCTTTCATTTATATAAACATTTTTACTTATGATAATTTGAGTGGGTTTCTATTCTCAGAAACCAAATAGCTTTGACTAAGACAGGCAGCTTCACGGAGGAAGTCCATATCTGAGCTAAGCACCAGGTGTTCACCAGGTGGCCAGTGGAAAGAAAGCACCCTGAATAGAGGAAACAGCTTACAGGTCAAGCAGGAGGCAGCAAGTTGAGTTCCAAAAGCTACAAGTACAGCCAGAGCGCCGGGAACACTGGAAGCAGGACCCACGTGAAAATAGCCAGAAGAGAAAGGCAGGAGTCAATGCACAAAGGACCTGTGGTCCATGCCAAGGTATCAGCCTTTATCCTGTAGCTGATGGGACCAGAGGTGTGTGATAGGAGATTATCCTGGCTGTGATGCAGAGGCTGAATACAGGCGGTTGGGGTCAAGATGGGAGGCAGGAGACTAGTGAGAAAGTGAACTTCTCAAGAGTAGCTTTGTGTGCCACTATTTCCACCATCAGGGACTATTCTAAGGGAAGAGGAAAAAGCAAAAAGCAACAACTTGGGCATAAGAAGCAAGTCAGCACAACACCCTCTGAAATGAGAGTTTTGCAGCTTGGCTAGTGGCAGAGTTGTACAGTGTTCCACCCTTTATGCCTGAGGTTTGAAAGAAATGACTTCAGCCTAAGGGCATGTTGATCCACAAGCAAATCCACCACCAAATGTGACCCAGAACGTGACGAAATACAGATCACAAAAGAGGCTCACAGTTGAAATACCACACAATTTCACACTTCATTTCCCCAGTTCTCACCCTCATTTATTAATTTCCCATCATAACATACAGCCAAATCAAGCGTTAGTTACTTCAGGAAACATGGCACCTTTCATGAAGCCTGATAAAAGCATTAATAATTAAAGGATGACTTTGAAAGAAGGACATCTAAAGCTCTCTGGCACAATGTTTTTGTTCTCTTCAGTAATACAAAAGGAAAACCTGCATACCCCTGAATAAACGGAAGCTACGGATGTTCTGATCTTAATTAGTTTAGATAACAGGACGAATCAAATCCCCAAACACTTAAATGGATGGAAATGGAGCTGTCAGGTCCGATGACAGTCTAGGCTGTGGACACAATAAACTTCCCACCTTATCAGTAACTTCTCTTACACAGGAATTTAGAAAGTAGGCAACATCACATGCACAACAAACAGCTGTTATTACTGCAACTGACCTCAAAGTGCCACTTTATACTTTCACTCAGTGTTTTCTCTTCCATTCAAAATGCCTGTCAACTGATCTTCACTTATGGCTAGATTCCCAGGTTTAAACCATACCCTGACAGCGGTTTCCTTCCTCTCCCATTCCACGTGCCTTTGGAGTGCAGCAATCTAACCACATCCAAAGTGCTGTTTGTTGTAAGGCATTCTTTTAGGTACAAACAGCGGTGATAGAAGTTCTTCTCATCCTGGTTGCTCAGCGAATGGTCCACAGATTATAGCTTTAGCATCACCTGGGAGCTTATTAGAACTACGTAGTCTCAGGCCCCAAGCAAGACTGGCTGAATTAGAATCTCCATTTTATCGAAATTTCCAGGTGATCTTACGATGAGAGGCACTGACAGATATTTTTGCAAAACACAGTTGAGAAGAGCTTGACTACAACCTAAGGTCTGATCTCAATTCTCTTTGCTACTCTGGAGAAGTGGATTCCAAAGGCTGCATATAAAAATCACTGCCGTTTACCTTGGGTGGGACATTCCAGGAAGATGACATATGCTGTGGAAACAAACTAACTCTAAAGTTAGAGAGCTGAGTTCAAATCTAAGCTCTGCTGCTCATAGGCTGCGGGACCCTGGGTAAGTTACCAAACCACACTTGAGTCTTTTGTCCCTTTTCCCTTAAGTTGAAGAAACCATTATGTTTTTGTTTGTTACTGGTTTGAGTTTTTTTGTTTGTTTGTTCAGATCACTGTAGACTCACATGCAGTTGGAAGAAGTAACACAGAGAGAGCCCATATACCCTTCAACCAGTTTTCCCCGATGGGAATAACCTGTACAACTCTTGTACAACAGCGCAGTGAGGAAATTTGTTCTCCATCTCGTGTGGAAGTTAGTCATTTCAAGCAAGTTACAAAAGCAGAATCATATAGTGGGTAATCTTCTGAGACTGTCTTTTCATTTACTGTAATTCCTCGAAATCCATCTAAGGTGTTTCATGTAACAATAGTTCATTCCATTGTACTGCCGAGTCTTATTTCATGGTATAGATGTAACACAGTTTGTATAACTATTCACTTTCTGAAGGACATTTGGGTTGTGTCCAGTTTTTGGCTTCAACAAATAATGCTGCTATGAATAAGCATGTACAGGTTCTTGTATGAACATAAATTTCTACTTCTCTAGGATAAGTGCTCAAGAATGCAGTTACAGGGTCACATGGCCATCTTGTAAGAAAATGCCCTACTCTTTTCCAGAGTGGCTACTCCATTTTAGATTCCCACTAGCAACATATGAGAGTGATCTCCACACCCCTGCCAACATTTAGTGTTATCACTATGTTTTTAAATTCTTTTATTGTAGAGGCGGAGGTAATTAGGTTAATTTATTTATTTTTAATGCTGGTACTAGGGATAGAACCCAGGACCTTGTGCATGCTAAGCACATGCTCTACCACTGAGCTATACCCTCCCCCATCACTATTTTTTAATTCTAGCCAGTATGATAAGTATGTAGTGATATCTCACTGTGCTTTTAATTTGCATTTCCCAAGTGGGTAATGATGTTGAGCATCTTTTCATGTGCTTATTTGTCATCCAAATTTCAGTGAAGTGTCTATTCATGTCTTTTGTCCATTTTCTAATTGGATTGCTTGTTTTTACTGCAAACAATTTTGTGAACCTCTGTGAGTTTTGAGAACTTGTTATAAATTCTAGATACCAGGCCTTTGTCACATATTGTGGTTTGCAGATACTTTCTTCCAGTCTGTAGTATGTCTTTACATCCTCTTCACAGGGACTTTTGTAAAGCAAAAGTTTTTAGTTTTGATAAGGTCCAATTCATCAATTTTTCCTTTTATAGATTGTGACTTTAACGTCAAGTCTAAGGACTTTCCCCCTTGCCCGAGGTCCTGAAGATTTTTCTCGTAGGGTTTTTCTAAGTTTTACAGTTTTATGTTTTACATTTAACTCTGTGATCCATTTTGAGTTAGTTTTTATATAAGCTGTGAGGTTTAGGCTGATGTTCATCTCTCTCTCTCTTTTTTTTTTTTTTTTTTTGTGTGTGTGTGTTTTATTGCTTTTGAATGCCCGTTTATTTGGACCATCCTTTTTTCAGAGGCAACCTCAACTTAACAGCAACTTTGCAAACAGAAAAAAAATCAAGTCATTACATTAAATGCACATCTTAAATGTAGGAAACTACATTTCTAGAAACTGGAACTACCTAAAACCCAGTATCACTGTGCATATCCAATGGAGAAATCATGTCTGGCTCAAAGTCTGACTCATAAAATTCATCCAATAAGCATGTGCATTGTTTGCTTTTTCTCACATTCGTAACTGTTTTGATTTAATGAATAATGTATTCATTCATTACATTGTTGTTCAAGAATTAAAATAACACAGCAATACTTGGAGTAAATAGTGAAAGACTGCCTCACACAGCACCCTGCACAATCCCACTTATTTAAAGTAACTTGTACTAACAATTTTGCATGTATTCTTGTCTCTTTTCCATGTGTTTGCATATGTGTGAATATACACATACATACATTTAGTTTGTATTTTGTGAAATCAAACAATCAATACTTTAACCTTTGTGTTTTTCTCTCATTTTTAAGTACTTCCTCCATCCTGAGTTTAGTCAAATCACGCTTTAATTTTTGACAACTTTTGAACCCATCAGAAATATATTTTTGTGTATGGCATGCAATAGGAATCAACTTTCCTTTTTCACAAATAATTACCAGTTTTGAGTATGGCCATATTAACTCCTATCCAGACAGCCTGACACATGCTATGACTTATATAAATTTAAGCATATTTTCCAGATGTTTATTCCTTTTCATTGATTTAACTATCCTTTTTTGGGGGTCAGATTTTAACTTTAGATATCTGACAATTAAAATTCTCCTTGTCTTATTTGTCAATAATTTTGTTGGAAACTACTTTTCCAGCTTACTTTTCAAGACAAATTAATGAATCTACATTTTTCAAGTTCATAAAAACAGTCCTAGTGAGTTTCTGATTATGACCAAATTTATAAATACTTCTAGCACATGCTCTATATTTTTGCAATTGTTTATTTATGACCCTGAGTAACGTTATAAAATGCAGATAGAGAGAAATGGTCAAGAATACTCTTTAAACCTACCTGAAGTACTAAAATTCTCTTTCAACTGTTAAAGCTCTTTAAGTCTTTATGTACACACAACAAAACTGCCACAATCTTCAAAGGACAGAAAAACCACGGACTGAGCCTGTTCTGATAAGTACTTAGTTTTGATCTAAAAAAAAAAAAAGAGGAAATAATGATCCTTTTGCTACAATGTGGGGGAAAAAACAGCCTCTGTGTGTGTGTGTGTGTGTGTGTGTGTGTGTGTGTGTGTGTAGGAGTTTGAGAGTGAGCAGGTGGAGACAGTAGAAAAAGCAAGGCTTGATTCTGGGTCCAAGAATACATAAAAAAACAGTGTGCTATTACTCCAAGTGCAGAGGGTAACTGCCACAATAAACGCAAATCAAATCACTTAATCCGGAAAAAAAGAGAGAGTATTAACCCAGCAATTATGCTAAGTACTATTTGTTAGCATGAGTTGCCCAAAAGAATTAGGTATTTCACTCTAAATAACTGAATTTTAATGAAGCTTATTATGGGTGTTATTTCTTGTTTCTATCCTAGTTTGTTTACTATTCACAATGACAAAATTGTCTTAAAAAAAAAAAAAGCAGCTCAATGACACACACCATTCCTATACTGAAAGAAACAAGGTAAAATCAAGTAAAGAATATGTTTCTTCTAAATTTCCAACAATCAAACTGGTTTAATTATTAAGTGAAAATCTCCTCCTGTAACCAAGACCACTAGCCTTATGATACCCCTTTCCTCCTGCCACCTTCATCACAAGAGTCTAATTTTTTTTTTCAGTTAGTCATATTAATGCTCAGTTAAAGGACATGCCCCAGCCTCAACTGCAGATACGTAAAGCCATCTGGCAGTTTTGGTTGTGCGCCCTTTTTTGCTCCTTCTTCAGTATTGCTGGTTAAAAGGCACATAAACTGACTGGAGTCTTAACAGCTGTACTGGACCATAACGTCAGGGTTACATTATAAAGATGGAAGAATGCAGAGCTGGAAAGAGTCTGGGTCCCGGATGAATATATGGAAAAGTCATTTTACGTTCTATCCAAAATTCCTTCATTTGTGATGGAAATAAGTTCTGGCTATTGAAGCTGTTTCACTTGTTTTGTTACATGTAGCTGAACCCAATCCCAAATTATACATCATGACTATACCCAGTAAGATCAAAGTCTGTGGAGCCCAACATATTAAACTATTAAAATTTCTTTTTAAATTATCATCATTATAAAGATGCACAATGTCCATGTCAATACATTTCAATTAAAGAAATTTTATGTCAAAAATTTCCAACAAAACAGTAGACTTTGTTTTATCCATCAACATCAACACTTCTGAAGAGAAGCAAAAACTATACAGTCGTCCCTCAGTGTCCACGGGGGGTGGGTTCCAGGACCCCCATGGATACCAACATATCCCTCCACTACATTTTCAGCTGATCCAAATTTTTTTCATTAATTTATATGAGATCTTTTTAATTGAAAATCCTTACTGTCTTCAGGTGTTATCAGGTAAGTTCACTTAAAATCTTTTAATATATTGGCTTAATAACACTTCTCAACTACACCATGATAAGTTGAATTGTTGTTTTCTTAAACATACTGCCATAAACCAATTTTTTCCATATTTTTTGGTTACGATTTAATGTCAAACTTTCTCCCAATAGCTTTCATCCTTTCACCTTGCTATTTTATTTCCAAATCTAGAAAATAGAGAGGTATTACAGACAGAAAGTATATGTTCCCCCCCGAATTCATCTGTTGAAATCCTAACCCGCAATGTGATGGTATTAGGAGGTGAGGCCTTTGGTAGGTAATCAGGTCATGAGAGTGGAGCCCTCCTGAATGAGACTGGTGTTCTTATAAAAGAGGCACCGGAGAGCTCCTTCACCCCTTCTTCCACATGAGGATACAATGTGAAGATGGCCATTTATGAACCAGGAAGCAGGCTCTCACCAGACATCAGATCTGCTGGAGCCTCGATCTTGCTCGGACTTCTAGGCTTCAGACTGTGAGAAATACACTTCTGCTGTTTCTGAGTCCCACGGCTTATGATATTCGGCTGTAGCAGCTCAACTGGACTAAGACAAGGGGCTTATGATCAACTCTCCTATCTGATATTATTCTGCTTACTCTGAGATTCTCATTCCTCACTCCCATCTACAAATTAAAGGAGAACCGTATCACACTTAGAGTTGTGCAGAAATCAAGAAAGAAATTAAATCTAGATAGAAAATGTCTCCTGTCTTTAGCAATTCCCTTTTGGAACCAAATAGGATAATAAAGGGTTTACAAATGCTTTTGACAGAGACAGAGATAAGGCTGTTATGATCACTTAAAAATAGTTCAAAGATATTTATGTTTGAGACTTACTCTCCTTTTTAAGTTTCAGTTTTAGTATTTGGTTTAGGATGTAAGAAAGCGGATGCTGCCCTATATTTTATAAATAGTCATTTATTCAGTACATAATTCCTAAGGGTTTAAAAATATATCATTAGCAAATAAATTTTCCAGCAGGAAACATAATGAGTTAATAATATAGTATGTTAGGAGGTGATAATCATCATGGAAAAAAGATGAAGGGAAGAAGAGTAATGGAGAGAGGGACCGCCGGGGTGAGGTGTGGGGTAAGTTGCAGGACTACATGGGGGGCATCTGACCAAGATTCAGAGGTCATCAGAGAGGGAGCACAGTGACTATCTGCAGACGTCTCCAGGTAGATGAAAGAGCTGGAGCTAAGCAGCTACAAGGAGGCAAATGAGGTTGAATCAAGAAAGCAGAGCAGTTCAGGCAGGTAATGGAGAATCGACTGGAGGTCCTTGTAGGTCACTCACTGTAAAGACTTTGGTTTGTACCCTGGGTCAAATGGAGAGTCACTGCAGACTCTAGGATGAATGACATGATTGGATTTCCATTTTAACAGGATCACTGGCTTCTTTATAGAGAATGAACTGGGGGGAAAGCTTATGCCCTTCTTGCTTATGCAAGGAAATTATATAATATTATTGTTTTCTGCTGTAATCCAGGTGGGCCGACCAGGGTGGCTGAGATACCAAGCGGTTGGAATCTGTATCTATTCTGAAGGTAGAAAATAGGATATCCTAATGCATTGCGTCTGAGGTGTAAGAAATTTTAGCTATAAACGATCTCACCCAGGAAAAGTAAAGGAGAAACAAGAAACAAATAGATGGGGTTGTAAGACACCCAGGAGAGACGTAGGAAATAATATTGATTAGTTCTTGTTCTTCACTCCAAGTAGTGACGATAAAAGCATGACCCTTTAACATGTTAAAGAATACTCTCTAACCAGAAAACGGAGCACTCCATTCAGAGACGCCTCTGAAGGCAGACAAGATGTTTCAAAACTGATATATAGTATAGGGAATCCCTTGGTTCTCTTTTCAAAGTGTAAAGAAGAAGAGGCAAAAAATACAGGAAAATACAGTGCAAACCTGTAGATGGATATCACCCAAAGCTACCAGCTGAGGATTCTTTGTGTAGTGACATTTTTCACAATAGCATCTATGTTTTATAGGTCAAAATAAAGAAGACCTGTTCTGTCTGACACCATATTTAATGTCCTCTGTGTCTTAGCATGCCAAAACATCTCTCTTTGTAAAGTGTCACCTCTCTGGCTGATGACAGTTTTACCCTGGAAGCAATGATTATTAAGCAGATCTGTAACAGAGTATAGAAGTAAACAAGGAGGGCAAGAGAGAATGAAAACAAAGAATCAAGTGGCACAGATACAATATCAAATCCTATAGGGTATTTATTACACTCTATAATTATAAATACAGATATTTAAAGGCAATGTTTTTTCCTCTTTTTAGAAAAATATAAGTAGACTTGCATATGGCTAATTTACTTTTTTGCTTCCTTTTTCCTTTCTGTTCCAGTAATCTGATTACAGATTGTTATACTTTGCCAACAGCTCTCCCAGGGGAAAAACACTGCAAAACCCAGCAGCCATCTAGTCTTTCATCCCCAGCACCATTTCAATGATGTTTATAATTCCTTTTATAGGAATAAAGTATCTGCTTAGTGATTAATAATTCAAAATCCAGTAAAACAAAACCAAACGAATGGCCCAATGTAAGAAAACAGCATAAAAAATAAGTTTGAACACAATGCATTATCTGTCAAAATGAAGAAAAGCAACAAGTTTTATGAGCAGAGCACTGAGCTGTAATATTAAATAAATGTTTAGTCAAGAATGGCAGTGGACATTCTTCCTTCTGAAAAACCTGATTACATTATTATTACATCATTTGTCTGATGTCTTATTAATTGAAAATTGCTTTCTAGTAGCTGCCTTCTCCCCTGCTATTGCAACAACTGATTGTAGTTCTAATGGATTTGTTACATCATCATGAAACATGGGCTTAATTGGTGCCAAACCAAGAAACTCTTCTCAACCCCCTCCACCCAGACCTCTATCACTTTTAACCTTAAGCCTCTGCCTTTCAAAGACAGAGAGAAGGATACTCCCGGCAGCTTATTCACCAAGTGCATCAATTGGCACAACAACCTAACCGATCCACTTTCACTTTCAGCCGCTAAATGCATTTTGAAAGAACCAGGAATGGAAACACCTCTTGCCTAGACAGGATGTCTATGGAGTTTTAACTCTTTCCAATAACAAATCAATTGTGGGGGAGAAAAACTGATTCTACATGGAATCCTTGAACACAAACTTTGAAAATAACTGGAACTAGTTTTGACAGAAAGGGAATGAAATTCCACACGGAGAGGGCTTCTGGGATACTAGTAATGATCTATTTCTTGACCTCGGTAGTGGTTCCTGTGGGAGCTTATATCTTTTCTTTAAACTGTCTAAGCTCTATGATGCATCTGTATGTATGGTATATATCACAACAAAAAAGTAATGAAAAACTTTAAAGATCTTTAGGAATTCAAACACTTACGGACGCTTCTTCTGAGATTCAGGGAGTTAGAAGTGATATTTCAAGGATTATTCCAGACCTCTGATTCTGTATTTATTACATATTAGTCAATCCATCACTGTCGACTCTCCATATTAAAGAATATTTAAAGGTGAAAAACTAGAAACTCTTCCATCTTAATCAAGAGTTTTAATCAAGAATTAAGGATATTCATGATTTATGTGTTATCACTAATGGATTAGACTAGGAAACAGAACCTGCAATTTTGCCCTCTCCTCACTGTTTCCTCCTTATTTTTATTTACTGATCATGGACAGAAACTCATTATGAAACAACCATTCCCTTTGAAGTCACAATAAATTAAAAACAAAAGAAAAGCAGACATCTACCTTGAGAGTACAATTACACTGATGCTACGTTCCCCTTTGAAATAATAAGAATTATCATTCAACTAAAACCTGAGGTGTTTATAAGCTCCTCTGCCACATATGAAGAAAACAAAAGTTAAGAAATTATTGCATCATATTCATATATTTCCTTCCCTTCTCTCTATTACACTCACCTGAATTTAACTTTTCCCTATCTAGTAATTGACATTTTAGAAGGAACAGTATAAGAGTGGTCTTTAAATGTAGCTATTTTCACAAAAGACAGACTAAGCATTTGTGTTGTTTATCTTCTCCCCCCTTTTTGGGAGTAACAAAGAACATAACGGCCCTTCTTTCAAACTGGTGTGACTAAGAGTGGTGAAATCATACATAGATACAAAAAAAAATTCACTAGAAATAGTGTGAAAATGATGTTTCAAGGCAATGACTGCTATTCTATAAATTGATGATACTTACGTACTTCTTTTTAACTAATGAAAAAGATGGCAAACAGTTTTAAAACTGTAAGAATGTATTCACCATGATTCCTTTCTTTCCATTTTTGGAGTGGGCAAACAAACAAAAAGCATGGACAACTAAATGTTCAAAATGTAATTTTCTTTTGAAATGTTGCTTTAAAACGTTAAAGCTCTGTCCATGAAAAGTTATATCAATACCGATTCCTGTAAGTGCATGATGACATCATCCACATAAAATATTTCTTTAGGCCACGGCATTTTCTCAGTGTTACTTTATAATTTAAGGTGAGCCATATAATTGATTGCATTATAATGAATCACACAGATCTTCAAATGAACTACTTCTCTAATTTCACTTCGCAGTCTAGAAGTGCATGTATAATTATGTTGTTTTCCACATCTCTAATGTTTCTTCTGATTAATTCTAAACGTGATTCAGCATCCTCCTCTCTTTAGTTGAGAAACATATAAATGGTGAAAGAGAGGAAACTAGTTATTAATGTATCATTTACATTTTACTTCATTGACAAGAATGTGTTAAGTTATGGAAATTAACCCCTTATATTACATTTTATGCTTTAATTTAATCACTTAGGTATTAGAAAGGAGAGAAGTGTATTTGTGAGTTGAAGTTAAAAGAGTGAGCATTGTAAGATTAAATAATTTATTAGTTTGGCTAAAAAATACAATAGTTTTCAAAACTGATTTGCTTCAGACATTGTGTTAGCCTCTGGAAAAAACAAAGATGAATAGAAATGATGCTTACCTGGCTTTTAATGGGGCAGGTGGGGATGACAGGTGGGACTGCCATTTAGAAAAGGGATGAAACACAAATATTGCAAGGTAGTGAGCGAAGATCTAAGCTAGAAACAAATTCAACATGTTGTGTGGTACTAAGGGAATGAAGCAAAGGACTCGTGGAAGGAGAGGAAAATCTTCTAAAATATGTAATAATTAGTGAACTCTTAATGGGAAGTAAGAAAGTGAAGGTGTATAAGGGAATGACAGCCCATCTGTATCTCTGGCACATCCCTGGGGAGGGAGAAAAGGTATAGGGTACCATTGGCTTCAACTCTGGGTACATGGAAAGCGTGAATACAGCCCTCAGTCTTGGCCTATTCACAGTGAACATTCTCATTTGTTAAAGCTGTTCACTGTTCACCTCCCTCACGAGATGGTAAGTTTCCAGAGAGCAGGCAGGTGTATTTCTAGCCCCTAGAATAATGCCTGGCACATGGTAGGTACTCGATAATACATTTGAGTGGAGGAATTAAGTCAACAAGAAGAGAGAATGGAAAAGGAGGGAAGGAGGACACGAAGACTTGTCCACACAAAGAAGACTAATAGAGAACAGCAACAACAAACCACTGTCTCAAATGTCGCCCGTGGCATCAACCGCTCAGCTGCCCCAGAAACCATTCCTGAACAAAAAGTTCAGAAAGGATATTTTGAAAGCACTATGCCTACCACATATTCCACACATAGCAAAAGCTTGTCAGAGTGAAAGCCAGAACATCAACTGCACTTTATACATATTGCTATTTCAACTGAAAAGTGAAAAAAATACATCTTCAGTGAAGAATAGTATAATTGAGAGCTCATTCAAATAAGTAGGTTTTTCAACATAAACTATTAATCTGTTCAACAATCATATTTGTTACAAAGTAATGGAGTACTATTGTGTGAAAATTCCTATCCTGAGTATTTAAATTTTTTTCACAAATATCACTATACTAATCTGCCTTTTTTGTATTTTATTGCTGCTATAGTCAAAAATTCAATCTCCTAGACAAATGGCAATTCAAGAAGACAATTCAAGTGATATATTATTCCCTTGGACTACAAAGGTATATTTGCCCATTCAGTTTTTTTTTTCATTCAAATTTTCCAACTGCTGTTACATGATATATTTCTGAATACAAAATACACACTCTGCTTTCTCAACTACTATAACATATAGCAATCTCTACAAGCTCTCATCTTCTCTGAAACACTTAAAATATATTTTAAATATAAATTAAATCACACCGAAAAGTTATTTACGCTATTTGCTTCAACATAACATGAATATTTTAATTGTACTCAAAGTATCTTGTAGGTTTAAAGTAAAATGTCACAAGCCTCATTATTTAAATTCCATATAGGAAAACCATCTTAGTCGGAAATATTCTGGCATATACAAGGAAACATCGTACCTAATATTACTGATAAGCAAAAATTAATTATCTTTTGGTATCATAATTTCCCTTACATTTGGGGAGTTCTTCCAAGTTTAGTATACTTTTAAAAATTTCATCTTTAGAGATGTGTATCTTATAAAAAGAAGAGAACTTAAAAGGAGAAAATTATGAATGCTCTTGTTTATAAAGAATTTCCTCTGAATAATTTACAGATTCAACTCCAATAATAATGAATTTTTTCAGCTTGACAAAATAGCCACCAGCAATGACAGATACAATCTCTAATGAGTCAGCAGCTGGATAAATTTCTTAAAGTGCACCCAAGTCCCACCCTCCACAAATAGATGATTATTGGTCATTGCTTAGTTTGTATGCACTCACTGAAACCAATATGCATTCCTGAAAAGAGAAGGGACCAGCTGTGTGACTCTGGACACATCCTATAAACCTAGCAACTGTCACCCTAACCAGGCCATCGTGAGGGCTAAATGTGGCCATATATCACATAAGAATGGCTTGAAAACTATAAAATGCTGTATACATGCAATAGGCATATCACTACCAGTAAGGACTAAAAAACAAATAAAATGTCATTAATCTCTCTCTTTCCCTTCTATGTAAGATTTGAATCATGGCGGGGGGGGGGGGGGAGAAGACTGAAAAATAAAACAAAATGGCCCACAGGACATTAGACACACCGTAAGTAGATAGATACTCTCTTCCCACGCCTGGATTATTGTAACTGCCTCTAAGTCGTCTCCTGGCTTTTGCTTGTGCCACCTTATCATCTGCTCTCAGTGCACAGCAATCACAGTAAGCCTTTAAAGCTAAAGCCGTCCATATCACTCCCCTGCTTAACACCCCCGCCGCTTCTCAGCTGGGTCAGAGTAAAAGCGAGAGTCCTTTTGCTGGCATTCGAGGCCCTCCAAAACCAGCCTCTCCACCCCCATCCCACACAGGCCCCCCTCTACACAGCATGTTCCCAATACAGGGTCTCTGCATTTGCTGTTTCCTCTGCCTAGAAGATTCTCAGCTCCCTCCCCGACCTCCCTGTGTAGCCATGTGGTTTCCTCTCTTGCTCACCGTCAGGTCTTTGTTCAGCCTTCTCTGTGAGGTCTTCACTGATCTCCATGTTTAAAACTGCAACCACCCTGTGCTCTTACCTTCTCCTGTCCCCCCTTTACTACTCCAAGTACTTGGTCTCATTACAGTATTTTACTTTATTTAATTGCTGACTGTAAGCTCTATGAGAGCAGGGACTTTTGTATGTTTTGTTCACTACCATACACCCAATACCTAGCACAGAACATAGCAGGACATCAGTAAGTAATTGCTAAATTAATAGATATACAACCTTCACATCATATCATATATATATGAGCCACCTGTAAACTACTGTAATATTACAGTAAACTTTATTAAACTCTGGTTCAAGCCAAATGTTCCAAAAAGAAGGGGATAACATTGTACAAATGATGAGGAACAGAAGTGAGATGTTTCTCTTTTTAAAAATCACCACAAAACAAAATAAACCAAATCATGCCTAGTGAATCAATAAATTGGCACTGAACTCAGGAGAATTCCACCATACTCAAAAAACCTTTTATATAGTCAAATACTCACTGTAAAATTAAAGAAGACATTTCAAGTCCATCTTTTGACTAAAATTTTCAAAAACAAAAACTGGGAACCATTTAATGTCAAACACATTCAATAATTAAATCAATTATATATGCCTTTGATTCTCTGCTATATGAAGTCAGAATTGTCACTAAAACAAGCAAGCAGTTCCAGTACCTCTGCGTTTGGCTCTGACAAACAAATAGAAACAAAGATTGTATTTTCACCATCATATTATAACAGTTTATTGGATAATCAATCACAAATGGCTCCAGGTAGGATCTGTTCCCAGAAAATGTGGGTCCCTGGAAACAGGGTTAGGAAACCTGGCATCCTTCACCTTGGTAGTTCTGGGCTCTACTCATTGGAATGTGAAGAAACCAAGCCTCTAGCTGCCTTTCAAAAGTTGATGGCAAATGAACTAAATACTTAAAAAAACAAAAAAACAAAAACAAAGAAACCCCTACTGTCTTCTAGGAAGTCAAAATCTTGCAAACAAGATCTGGCAAAATTATGATTTTTTACAGAAGCTTCTTCAGGACTAAGCTTATTGAGTCCTGGTGTCAAACATACTTTTAAGCCATTTTATTTCAATGGCCACATCAAAATAGAAAAGTGGCATTGTCATTCATATGATGTTTCGTCCCCACAGTGTTCATTCCCTTCCCTGATATCCCATAGCACTGATGACCTTTATGGAACAAGTTCTACACTTTAATTATTTCTCGTATGTCCATATTATCTCTACACAAGAGCTACTTGAGGGTAGAAATCTTCAATTAATAAATACTTGATTTGATGAGGATGAAACCCTTTTAATAATACCATCAAAGAAAAACAAGCTAAAATGTTTATAAATATTGGGAAGCAAAGCTGCAGGCACCAGCACAAATATAACTAAGATAGAACTCGCTGAGCCTCCGTAGTCCCCCAGCCAATAGAAGTCAAACAGGAAAGACCTTCTGGTAAGGATGTGTGCCCCACAAAATCTGCCTTTAGAGTCCTCAGCTTCTTTATTCACTTTCCCTCCCTCTGCTGTTGTCCAGTGCATTGCTATTTTGTTCTTATATGAATTGACATTTTCAAGCATTGACTGAAAATCAAGCAAATCGCTCGATTTTTTAGACTTTTCTTTTACTCTTTCAAGGAATACAGTTGATAAAACGTATTACCTTCATTTTACAGATGACTAAACAGTGGTCTAAGTGAAGTTACATAACTTTCACTTGTTCAGTGACAGATGTCTCAAAGAAAAGGCTTAATCCCAGAACTATGTGACTCAAAGCCTGTGCTCTGAATTCGTTAGCAGTTCTTTCTCCTGTTAGTCTAGATTTGGTTATGTGCCCAGTTATGCGTTTTATGCACTTTCATGTGAATGAATTTCCAATAACTTATTACTGTAACCAGTAATTGCAAGGAAGCCTTGTATCTAGTCACAGAATAAAAGGCAGTATATCAGAATAAAAGAAAATGGGGGTAATATCTGGAAGGAAGAAAACATGCAAGGCCCTGGAAATACACTGGACTAGCTGAGCTTTGTCCTAGGTGTGGGCATGGGTCAGTGTCGGGCCTGCCTTGAGAAGATGCTGGCTCCAATAATATTTTAATATTTTCGTTAAAGAGGAATTACTGTGTATCCTCCAAATAATCAACACAGTGCCAGACACAAAGTAGGACTCAAATACCAGGACACAGAAAAGTGTGGGAAGTTGTGATCATGGTTAAATGTGGACATTTCTCAATTTTTCAGGCTACAAAGAACCACCAGACAAAGAAGTAGAGGGAATAGCCTGAGACCATCTTTAAAAAAGCCTGGGTTTCAATGAAATGCAGGACTTTGGTATGGCTGGTTACTAAGGTGAGGAGGTGAAGACACAGAGCATGTCACAGGAGAGGCAAATGACTGGAGGAAGGTGTATGTATATATAAGAGGGACAGAGAGAGGCTGAAAGAGAGAGGAAGAGAAAAGACAAGTCCTATTTAAAAATGATAATACTGTAACAGAATGCTATGAAATTCATTTAGCATCTTAACAAACTTTTAAAATTGTACCACATTAGCATAGCAGTAATTTTTTTCTAGTTAAAGTAAATACTGTATGGGAAAAGAGTTATCATTTTTGTTAGATGTTCACTGTGTGCCAACAGCGTTATCCAAGGAAATACACAAAATATACCCACTGGGCTTAAAAACAGTATGAAATACAGCTGTATTATTCATAACATCACAATACAAACAATTACTCTTAGCTATTGACAAATATATTTCTATTCCACACACATAGATACATGCATGTTTTGGCAATTACAGACCGACCTTGTTTCATTGTGCTTCATAGATATTGTGCTTTTTACACACCGAAGGTTTGTGGCAACTCTGTTGAGCAAGACTATGAGCCCCATTTTTCCAACAGCGTTGGCTCACTTCATGTCTCTGTCACATTTCGATAATTCTTGCAATATTTCAAACTTTTTCATTAATAGCTATTATATCTGTTATGGTGACCTATAAGAAATGATCTTTTCTTATAAAACAAACAACTTTTTATTGAAGTATAGTTGTTTACAAAGTTGTATTAGGTTCAAGTGTACAGCAAAGTGATTCAGTTTTTCATATATATTCTTTCTCAGATTCTTTTCCTATTATAGGTTATAACAAGGTATTGAATATAGTTCCCTTTTCCATTATAGGTTATAACAAGGTATTGAATATAGTTCCCTTGTTGTTTATCTATCTTATATATAGTAGTATATATAGTAGCTAACCCTAAACCCCTAATTTTTTCCTCCCCTCCCTCCCCTCATAATCAGTGACCACAAAAAGATTATGACTCACTGAAGAATCAGATGATGGTTTGCATATTTTAGCAATAATATTTTAAATTAAGGTATGAACATTGTCTTTCTAGACATAATGCGATTGCACACTTAACAGACTACAGTAGAGTATAAACATAACACTTATAAGCACTGGGAAACGAAACAATTCATGTGACTTGCTTTATTGTGATACTCACTTTATTGCAGTGGTCTGGAACCAAACCCGCAATATCTCCAAGGTATGCTTTTACTTATAAATAATTCAAGCTAATTCCCCAAAGAGTTAATCCATGTTGAAACACGTCCTTTTAAAAGCTGATGATACACTTTGTAAAACAGAGCTCAGTAACGAAGGGCCATACTTAAAAGATATGTATATGAAGCCACATTCCTCTTTCACACATCTCTGCATTTTCGAAATTGAATAATAAGCATGCTATTTTTAACAAGATAATTTTCACTTTCTTTGCATATAATAAAAATGTCAGAATCTTACATTTTCATGCCTACATAATGGATTACAAGGTTATAAAAATGTATTCAGTATAAAGATTTTCATGAGGTTTATAATAAAATGACTCGGAGAAATGAAAATGAGATTAGAAATGAAAGGAACTGAGTTCTAGTCCAGACTGCCACAAACTAGCTATGTGACCTTGTTCTAAGTGAAGAATGTCAAACTATGGCTTCCAACAGCCCAAATCCCAACCAATCAGAGCTGACTGACATGGAAGCTGAAATGTATCTATCCCTGCGCTAGTAATTTAACTGCTCTGAACTTTATATTCTGATCTGTAAATTGAGAGAGCTGGCTTCTGAGTTGCTTTGCAACTCTAAGACTCTTAGACAACCAAAAAGCCAGAGATCTAATATCTGATAAAAACATTATTCCTTTTAAATCTGTGAGATTCCTTTAGCCTCCCTCCCCATTTTTTCAAAGCAAAAATGTTTAACTTGCAGGACAGAACTCTTACTTAACAGAAGACAAACGCTGTTCATTAATATAGACAGCCTAACAGAGAAAAAGGCATGGGCCACACTGGTAACCTGGGCATTTGATGCTATCAAATAACCAGTTAGGATGTTAATTGACTAAAATGATTTAAATGCTCCTTATAAAGTGAATCTGATCTCTAATATTATCAAATCTCCTACAAAGACCTCTCCCACCTGGGCTTAAAGATCAGGATTATCTAGGATATCGTCTCATCAGAGGAATTTCATGTAATAGGAGAGTCATGGAGAAGAACAAGCAGTTACGAGTTCATATCTAAAAATACTCCGAAAAAGTCAAACAATGGCCTCACAATGCATATCAGTGGTGAGGTGCCACACCCTTTATGAAACACCGAGGTTCAGAACAGTGACAAATTAATCCACAACTCACCAGATACTGTAGTTCTTCTACAGAAAGATCTAGCCAAATGGTAGAAACCATCTCACTCAAATGACTTCAACCTTCCTATAGTGAAAAACAAAGGACACATAATAAGATTATGTTACTCTTACATGAGAAACAGGGATGTAAACATAAATAGTTCTGGGCAGGGGTGATATTAGAAACATTTAACAACGGGTCCTACATAGGTACTAATCAGTCAGAATGAATGCCAGCCATGCAACCATTACAGTCACACCAGTGCATGTCAGCTAAACATAAGCCCTGGTTACAGACAGAAATAATCACCTAGTAGACTGAAAGAAATTTACATATGTTGTTAGATCAGTAGAACATTGACCTGCTACAATGCCAGGGCCCATAAAGAGGGACTAAGTAAATCTCTTCTAGATTCTGAGATTTCTAAAGGTAATATAACACACAAACAATCTGTATACATTTGGATAAAAAAATAAAGTATATTCAGAATTTTTTCTCACAAGTACAATTTTCAAAAAACAAAAAGCTCCTATCTGTTAATTTTGGGCTCTTTAACTTAAAGACTATATATTAAAGATCCAAAAGGGACAGTTGATATATGAATATATTTGCAAATATATTCTCAAAATTTAGCTACTTTTCAAATGTATTCTCAAAATTTAGCTAGTTTAACTGTTAAGTATAATCATTTAAAGCTTAGTTTTTTAAAAATATGAAGATTAGTTTAAACTGGAATACATAGAAAACATTTTGTATATATGTCTTTTAGCCATATTTGGAGCACCCAAGCTCTACTACCAGGATTGCATCTTTCCATTAGTAATTGCTTACTGTTACTAAGCACTTAGCATATACTAAGCTCTTTGAATTGCTATATACCTTAGAGTCTTTAACTTTATGAGGAAGGAACTTCTTATTTGCAAATGCAATTGATTTAGTCATACATATTTTCAGCTTAGGCTGAGGGCCATATCTACTTTTGAGATTAGTTTCATTCACAATTTTTTTTTAAATAAAAAGCAAACAAAGAAATGATCAACAATCAAACAATCATGGCTACAGGAGCAGTCAGCATGTATTTAGCTCCAAACCCAAATTCAAACCCAACCATTTGCATTTCCATCTACCACAAACTACGGCACTAAATTTATTGCACACCTTCCATATGCCAGACATTGTTAGATGCCATTCAAACTCATGTAATCCTCACCAGTGCTCTAGATGGGTATTACTAGCCCCATTTCACAGATGAGAAAACTGATTCTCAGAGAGGCTAAGTAACTTACACTAGGTAGTCAGAGAGTAGGGCTCTGACCCTAAAGTCAGTGTTCTCTAGGATGTACGTCGTGGTTTCTATGGCACAGACACAACTGATATTCAAAGTTATAACCAGAAGCCATCAAAACAAGGTAAATGTATAATGAATAAAGTATATCTAAGAAGAAAGAAAAATAAATAGAATATTTTAGAAAAATTGAGAATAGTTTTAAAAGAGAAAAATATGATAACTATCTGGTAAAGTTTTACTATACAATAATTTTTAATCTAAATTATTCAGTGTTATCTAAGAGTGGTTTTTATATTAAACTCATGGTGACCTTCAAAAGACATTGTAATGTATATTTTACATTCCATTGGAATTCTAGCTATAAAAAAGTATGCTTCATGAAAACAGACTTGGAATATTTTATAATTATGGACATTTTCTAAAAGTAATATTTATTTTAAGTGTTCAGTCATTATTCATGTTAGGATATAATTAAAAACAAAAGGGAATAAGACAATTAGAATATGATCAGGAATGTGTCATAAAACAAATTTTACTAATATTTTGTCTTCTTTTATTTCCAAGGATCCTAGTGTCTCAGTATGCCTATATCATCATTCTGTGGAATTAACAAATGGTTTATTGAAAGAGGATAAAAAAGAATAGGACAGTTTTTGACTTTTACTCCTTTTATAATGAATTCCAGCCAAACCACCTTAGAACATTTTTAATTATCAATTGATATACTTAAATTGAAAACATTTATTAGCATACTTTTCTTTTAAAAGTAGTAAAAATCAAGGAAATTTTTTCATATATGGTTCATTGGTTTATAAAAACATCTATATATCACTATTTTCTGAATTTAGGTTATTCATCACATCCCTTCAATGACACCAACATTGAAAAACAAAAATGAAGAGCAACTAATTTTAAGTATTTCAAGACAGAATACTTTTCTCTTAAAGTCTTTGAATTTCCTAATCTAGCAGACAGAAAGAGGTCTGAGGTCTATGTCTTCCATTCCGACAGTATCCGTTACATTGTAAAACCTGTCAAGGGGCATAGAATTACCAGGTAGGACATTCGGAAACAAATCGGTATCCTTAAGGACTGCAGTCCAAACAGAGTGCTAATCCCATTACCTCAGGAAAAGGGCTTGAGGTTGACTCTAAATGGATCATAAGAGGTAGGCAATCGCTGGTGCATCTCAAATATGTTCTCTAGCGAAGGCACTAGCAGCTCAGAGTGGCCTCAAATGGGTTTTCCTCTCAAAATTAAAAAAAATTTTACTGAACATTTGTGGAGTCATATAAGCACTTCTTGTTTTATACCAAATTAACCAACAGAACAATTTAAAGTATTAATTATGACAAATTATAAACAATTAAAGCATCCTGGCCATCCATTCCTTCATTAAGTTCCTTATATCAGAAAGCTAAAACACTACATAAGGAGGGGACATTATTTGTCTAGGAAGAAAGCTTCTCATTCTACATAAATGCTTAGCTTACAAGTTATTTATATTTATAGGAAATTATGTGGAGAATTAAGTTTTCAAGTAAAAATAAACACCTATTGAGATGGACTTTCAGTGACTTGAAGCAAAATACAATCTTAATACATTATTTTAAATCTCTAGATGACACTAAATACATTCACAGAGATTTAGTTTTTAAGAAAAAAGTGAGCAACTAACATTTTTTGAGCTCTTACTCTGTAACAGTTTGTAAACACTGTGTAGTTATCCTCATTTTAAGATGTAAAAAATAAGGCTTTACTCGGTTAGGTAATGTATCCAAAATTACAGTGCCATAAAGAAGTAGGGTCAGAATTCAAACCAAAGTTTTACAATGCACAAATAACTTTCATAAACAATCTCACTTACTTCTCATGATAGTCCAACCCCAGAAAGTAATATTATTCTCATATGTACTCTTATTCCTTGTGGTGAAACTGAGACTCAAAGAGGTTCTGTAACCATGTTCTGTGTGCCAAGTTCACACAGCCTGTTCTCCTGGAGCTTGAACTCCAGGCCAGCGCCTCATGACTCCACATTAAATGGTCTTTCCAGCACAGCATGCTGACACTAAAATCTATTTGATCTCATACACAGGCAAATAGTAAATGGTCAGGTTCTTATGAAGATTGCTGCTGATTCTCTTCTGAGTCTAATCTCTTGAACTATTAATAATACATTTAATTTGGGTAGTATTTAATTTCTCACCCAACTCTTAGATCTAAAACTTGCAATGTTGGAGGAAAGATGACTTAATCATAGAATCTAAACCCACCTGTATCTATGGAGATCCACTACCCAAAATTTCTTCTGAGAAGTTCTATAAGGAAATGCTCGATTTTGAAAATAAAACTATTAGCCATTTAATTCATACATTTGAAAATGGCTTAAGTTAGATTTTTTTTCTTTTGCTGTTAACTTACACATGAGGCTGGCAGGTAAGGAGTCTGCGGGACTCTCAGAGTACCAACGTTCAGGTAGAAAATGCACTCCCTTTCCAGCTGTTGAGTCTCTTGGGTCTGAGGATACCCACACAGGTCTATCATCAATTGGGACCTGTATTAGCAGTGGCTGATTTCCTATTTTCTGACCATTCAGCATCTGCCGAGTCTCCTGAAGTCTACTTTAAACCTAGCAACAATATGCTAATTACATGGATTATAACACAAAAATGTTTTAGAGTGAGTCCTTATTCCAGAAAGTTTACATTTCTTAATAAAAAAGAGGTTAAAGAAGCTCATGAATTTTTAAGTGATTTATTTCTATTTTCATAAAACTAATTAGGAAACACTGCCACCTATATTTAACATTGCTTTGAAGCCTTGTTCTTTTCCTCATCAGAAAAAAAAAAAGTATTCCTAAGCAGAAAGCATAAAAACTTTCACAAATAGAGTGATTATAACAAAACATTAAAATGAGTAACAGGAAAATTAACCAGACGTCAGTTATCACAGTTGCACACAGTACCAATTAATTATACAAAGCTTTTTAGTGTTTTAAGTGTTGAGGAAATATTTAAAGACGAAAACTTGGAGACTCTGTGTCTACTGTGAGAAAGTTTAAATACACAATGACTATTTCAGTGACTATTACAAATGATAATTTCTATTTGCACAGAGAATGAATAAAATAAAGCAATGGAGCTATAAAGTTTTTGGCTGGATTCATTACAAAATTCTATTGTCCACAGGTTTATTAAAATGTTACATGAATAAATACTACAGATTTAGAAAAGTTTGCAGATCCTTCTTCTCATGGAATATCTATTTGCTTTCATATACTATGCTCATGAACACTTATCTCTTATTTTCCTAAATATTTATGAAAACCTGTTTTTAACTCAACGGCATTGTTCTTGGCATAGCTCTTCTTCCAGATGCAGCATCAAGTATGGTCCTGAATCAAGGATCAAGTAGCATCCTTAGTGCTGCCTCCCTAAACCATCTGCTAGTTTTGTGGGCTTTTAATAAACCAAATGCCATTTTAAATATTTCCATTTCCAATGCTCCTAACCACTATAAAATCAAAAGAACAAAAGTGTTAAGTTAAATTAACTTGATGCTCAGTAAACTAGAAACATACACAAAAAGTTAAAATAATGAAAGTTTAAGTGCATTTCTCCTTAACAGAGAAATAGAAAAGGCAGCAGAACATCTATCTTTTTCATGGTCAGAGTTTATTTGAGATCCAGCTATTCCCTTTCTGTGACAAGATTATCCTAAATCTGCACTCTGCTTTATAAAGTAGACATGAAAATAGGTCTATTAAAAGTTAACAAGCTTGGAATGTAAGGCTTTATAGTAAACTTAAACTCAGGACCCCTGGAGTTTACAGCTTGATTTTGGGTCATTTTCTGCCTCTTTACTCATGTCCATTTTTGGAAAAAAATATCAGGAAAGAGAGGATCCGAACTCCAAATCTTTGTCAAGTGTGCCCTAAGATTACTTGATTTTAATTGCTCACTCTGACTGTAGTTTGGCATCTGCTTCAGTGTTCCTTCCAGGAACAAAGTCACAGATGTGAGAAGGCCTGAACCACCCAGTTGCTCAGTCTTTCATGTCTGATTATTTCCCACACCAAAGTTCTGCATGATAGTAGGTTACTTAAAATGAAATACATTAAGGAGAAAAAAATATTTTAAGCTCTGATTTAAATTTTTTTTTAATTTTTAGTATAATATACCATTAATTTCCACTTTGTTTTAAAAAAATATTTGTTTAATTCTCTTGTAATTTTTCTTCCTTAAAGTTTAATAAGACCTTATAGCAACTTATGACTCTATTTCAACTAATTGTTGCTAATTAACAGTGCTATTTCATTCTCATTTGTAGCAACGTGTGATACTCTTAAAAATCTCTGCTTTGGTGATAAAATTTAAAAATGTGAAGGATCTAGTAATTCTGAGGTAACTAACACTTAATAAAAAACTTTTTTCTGTCTTCTCATGACTCTAACTCTTCATTCATTTTCCTCTTCCCCAATTTTTTTCTTTCAAAGAGGTAGCTTTTGAGAAGTTTTTGGTTCTCAATATGGTACAATTCTGTAAAATAACTTCTATCACGTCCATTTGGAGAAGTTTAACTATTCACTGTTGAGAAATTTCAGAGGGTTGGCAGTGGGAAAACAGAGAGCAATGTGGCTAGCTGAAGAACCTTAAACATGAACTTCTACTGTTACCCTCAGATTACATCACACATTCAGCCATGGTATTCTATAACTGTGGTAAGAGGAGTTTAACAAATTAAATGGAAACATTTATAATATGCCGCAGTTGTGTAACATGATTTTGGCATTCAGATTTTAATAACCCAGGATCCTTAAAAATGGAAGTGATGTGGTGCTTCTCTGCACTTAAGAGAACCTGGAGTTAATGCCCAGCTGGGGATTCATGCATTGAATCTGGCCACCCAGTGAACTATACTAAAAGAATCGAGAATTGAAATTTTTACAAAGTTCTTTAGAAACATGTTTGTTTTCTTTTAAAGTTGTCTAATCCCATCACTTTACCCCATGACCTCAGATACTACCACTACCCACACCCCATTCCTGCTCTATCAAAACTCTTAGATTGGACACCTTTAGCTATCAAAACCAGCTCAGATTAAAACTCTAAGCAGTCTGGAGTTAGCTCTCCAGGAGCTAGGGCTATAATCATGTAAGATACTGAGCCCCAATCCTCCCCCTTCCTACTGCCTAAGCACGTGGCTCCAGCCTGCCCTTACCTGCTGGAGAATGGGAAGTCAGGAGCAGTGTTCCTGGACCAAACTGTGGTCCACCTTGCCCACCTCACTTTCATCTGCCACACTCCAATTACTGGTGCCTATGCTGCCACACTCCAGTTACTGGGGCCTATGCCGCCACATTCCAGTTACTGGGGCCTATGCCGCCACATTCCAGTTACTGGGGCCTATGCCGCCACACTCCAGTTACTGGTGCCTATGCCACTGTTCCACTTTCTGTTCTAACCCTCAATTTCAGAGATTAGTGTTGCCTTTTGAATTTTGGAAACAAGTAACATTGAGCATGAAATGTTAAGAGTTTAGGGGACTGAGGGAAAAAAGACCAAAACTAACAATCACTAAGTCAGCATGGCCCAGAATGAATTCAAACTAGCAAAAATCAAGATTGGCCAACTATGTCAGTGGCATTGGGACAGCATAGAATATAAGGAACATCACAAACGGGGCAGACACTGCTGCCCTCCCTTATCTTATGCTTCTTTCCGTGCTTAATACTTCATCTTTTAGGAAGAGTAGTATTCCAGCTTCTTTCATCTCTTCCCTCTCCTTCTATCATTCCTTCTTGTTTAATGCAAGACATTTGTGTATAACGCATTTTAATTATATTATCTTCTAATACTGGTGTCATCTAACACAGCAGATCATGCACTTTTTTAACTTTTAGACTGGACCTTAAAAAAAAAACCAATTTCAATCAAGTCACTCTTAATGTGCTATTTGTACATATGGGTAAGCTAGTTGACCACCAAGGTTAAAGGAGCAGTGAAATAACAGTTTAAGGTTTGAAACAAAGATAAGAATTTTAAATAAGAAAAAAACAGAGGAAAATTTTTAATGAACAGTCGAAAGTATACTAACATATCTCTAGAAAAAGGGTAGAAAAAGTAGGTGAATGTTTAATTGATTAAACAAAAAAACGTAAGTCATGCTGAAGCACAAATATATAGCGAAATAAATTCAACAGTTCTTTGTAACTAATATTAATGGAGTGTTAACTATGTGCCAGGAACTGTCTAGACATGTAAGCTTCACACAGTAACTGCAGGATTTAAAATGAAAAAAAAGCTAAGGAGGGTCATTTGAAGAATAGTTGCAGCTAATTAAAAAAAAAAGATAAAGAAAAATGTGATGCAATTTTTAAAAGACAAGAAAAAAGAGAAAAATCAAATAGTCTCAAAAATATTTCATGAAATAAAAATAGCTGAGGGAAGCAAAATAACAGCTTATCATTCACACAAAAAGTGATGCTGGTTATTGAGCTATCTTAGACCACCTTCCTAACACAGCACCTCTCCAGAATTTTTAGCCCTTACTTGGAGTTTGTTATTTGGAACCTCCACATAGATGTGAGACACATTTTTTAACATGCATAATTTTTTTCTTTGTTGTGTATTTGAATGAAATGCTCATCTCAAATGTACAATTCCATGAGTAACCACCTTATCCGTAGGCAGCTCCCCTCCAATCAATCTCCACACCCTCGTGAATAACCTCCATTCTTATTTCTTCCACCACATATAAGTTTTTCCCTCTACTTAACATTTTATACACATTTTTCTTGTCTGTTCGGATAGATTTTAAGCTCGTTATCATGAACTTTTTTTCAGAGCTGGTAGGGACTCTAAAATTTTAGCCCAGCTCCTTCACATTACCCACAAGGAGACAACGAACCAGAGAAACTTCGTGTAAAACCTGGGACTGAAACTCAGTCCTGTGACGCTCCCCCAGGCCTGTGCACTTCCTATCATATTTGTAGTAGGAGATTCACTTTTGCACATCCCCTTCAATACCTAGTCCAGATGCTCAGAAATCCCTTTTAACTGGGAAAAAAAAAAGTAATGAAATGAAACTTCTTTCCCACTCAGGAGTACTTTTTCTCACCTTGTCTCTCGGTTGCCCATCAGCCTTCAGGATGGACACGGGTGGAGGGGCACTGACTAGGGGGAGGCGGAGGGACCTGGTGGGCAAGCATGGAGTCTGTGTACCAGCCAAGGGAGCTGTGTGCCGGGTGGGTGCCTGTGCACCCACAGTCTCTCCCGGCTGTGACTGCCCTTCTCAGCTCCCCTTACCTCTTTTTAGTTCAATTTCTCATGGTGAGGCTGTCTTCTCAATATCCTCTGCAGCCCCTTCCTTGGTTTAATCCAGAGGTGGGTGGGGATGAGGAAGACATTTACTCTTTACGCTCTGGGCAGTTCTAGGAGCCAGGTGGGTTTACAGTAATCTGCAAGCAGCCTGCCTGGAGTGATCCCAGACCCACTACTGAATTAGCTGGGTCACTTTGGGCAGTTTCCTCATTTGCAAAATAAAGTGAGAAGGAAATGAGAAAGTATTTTGAAAAGTGTCGGGCACACAGTAAGTACACAACAAATGTTGGCTGTCACCCAAATGCCTTTGGATAAAGTTCTCTGAAAATCCTTATTATATATTCATAGTATATTATCGTAAGATGGGTGTTTGCAGATGTAAACTGTATAGAAAATGTCGGCAGAATAAAGCTGGCACAGAAGGAAGAAATGGGCTGGGAAAGAAGACAGCCCAAGTGAGAGCAGGAGAACCTAAGTGAATGAGCACGTGTACGTTCAGGTGGTCTGAGCGCCTCCTAACTTGGGAACCCCCTTTTCTGAACTTCTGCATCACCTTGTTTATGGCACTTACTCTAGTCTGCTGTATCAAAATTACTTATGTCCTTCCCTTTATGAGAATGCGGACTTCTCAGGACAAATGTTTACTACATAAAACAGAATGCATTTTAAATAAAGTTAAAACTCGTCCTTCCCACCCTACTCCTTACCTTGAAAAATTCCAAGCTTGAATAGAGGTGACTACAGACTCAAACAAAATGAGGAGCTAATCCAAAGTTTATCTTTAAAGTTTTCTGGTAAGAGAAGATGATAAACTTCTATACATTCGTGATTATTATCCTTCTTTTCTGTTGGTTCACCTCCAAAACTCACCTTACTCTTCACTGCAAGTGTGGAGTGATTAGCTTTACAAGTTAATCTTAAAATTCTTACCAAAGTCCCAAAAGTCACTCTTGCTCTTTGCCATAAGCTGGTTTCCACAGGAACCATAAGCAATGAGTGTATTCCAAGGTTCTTCAGAATGTTTTTCAATATAATTCCTTTATTCTTTGTTTTAACATTCTATTAGCAATAGCTCAACTCATTCAGTTTCCACCATAAGTACCAAATAGCTTGTTTTTCATCTTGGCAATCATAATTATATATCTATTTAGACAGCAAAGTTTTCCATTATTTAATTGCATATAGAATTTATGTTATTACACATAACACATGTGTATTCTTTACAAATCTAGACTATATGTTTGCATAAGTATCATACATTTCAGAATATATTTCCAGGACAATAAAATAATTATCTTTTTCTTCTTTTTAAAAGGTCATTATTTCTGTGCTTCCAATGTCTTGAATGTATGTTTTTCTCCATAATAATCAATCCACATGCACTTATCTGATCAAAATTGGATGTACCTAAATTTCTATTTTTCACAATGCTATTTAGATAAAGAAGTGCCATTTATCATAATCTGTTTCTGACAGTTATAAATATACAAAAAATTTTAAATTAGTATATTCTTCTAAACTATTTTAGGGTTGGGTTTAGGAGACAGCATCCTAAAGTATTTTTATTTTTAACTAGTGCTCACACTGTTGGTTCAAAACACAGGACCCTGATCTGAAATCATCTCTAACAACCTCACTAAAAACAAAATGCCCCATCAGCTCAATTAGTTTAGAAACTTTAACTTTTTAAGATGTAGATTTTATGTTATGCTCTAAATATTTTAATCAGAGAAAGGGAATGGTGGATTTCAAAAAATATTTATTAATGAATATTTCATTAAGTTGCAAATCAACTGTCATGAAAACCCTTATATATCACACATAATTTTTCACAAGTCATTTGATGGCTTCAGCAAGAGGAATACCCTCTTTAAGCTGCGTCGTGTGATGATCAGGAAACTGCCGCTGACCACTGTAAGTCTAGAAGGCAGATGGTGCCAACGTGTTCAGCTGAGAGAAGTGTTGATCACAAGTATCTGCCAATCAAACACTTGGGAAAGAAATGAGTGCCATCTGTGTTTTAATAACTACAGCAGAACCATCCAGTGTAACTGCTAGAGCTGCACATTTTCACAGAGTTCAAGATGCAGAATGCGTACCTTCTTTCATAAATGAAGTAGAAATTGCCATATACAGTACTGGCCAGAAAAAACAAAATAAAACAAAACCAAAAAAACAGAGAGTACTGTCAATTTAGAACAAAAGCTAGTGACTATGAATATCCTCTCAAAAATATTTATATTTTACTGCAGCTCTAATATTCTCTTTCTCTAAGTCAAACCTAGTATATGAAAGAATTATATACATAAAAGTGAAGATGTGAGGTTTGAAAAGTAAAATACTGTTCAACTATTTTGGACACCTAAGAGTTAATCATACTAAAATTTAATAAAATGAGAAAATTTACAAACTTATAAATATACAAATTTCTATTATTATATTTTAATCACATTATATTTATTATATTTGTTAATACATTATTATATTCAGATTATTATAAGAATTTATTTTATTAAAAGAAATACAAAACTTTCAGAACTTTTCTAGCAAGGGGCACCCTATTCATTTTCTCCCAAATGATAATCTGGTTGTTTTATTGTTCTATTTTGTTTTTCTGTTTGCTATTATTCTCATAAATGAATTTATTCTGAGACTCACCTTATTTCATCACTGTTTAAACAGAAAATGTGAGAGCACAAATATAACTTAAAGTTAGCACTTCCACCCTGAAGGTTTCAGGAGCTCTTTATGACTGGGACAAGCGTGTGAGCAGAAAGGAATTGAGGATGAGATTAAAGGCAAAGAGCTCTCCCCTGTCCTTCCATCCTCTCACTAGCACCAGATACCTGGCATTAAGGCTTAGAAAGTTAGTTCAGAGATTCATACCAATTTCAAACTTTCAGTTACATTTTGAAGTTTAAGAAGAGGTATGAACATACACAAATACTGATGATGTAATGATTTCTAAACCCTAAATGTGCATCATAACAAAATTAATTCATTCTTCCAATAAGCGTTTATCGAGTGCTTACTATATACTGAGAGTTTGAGTAACAAAGATGAATAAAGAGGTCCTTGCCCTAAAGGATCTCAGTGGCCAACCCCTCAAGTAACAATGCAAAACAAGGTCACGCATATAATAAGACGAATGAAAAAGCTGCATGGCTGCTAGCAGAGAAGAGGGAAGAATTAATCTTGTTGGGATTTGGGAAGTCTTTCAGGGGGTTAAGTGGGCTTACACTGGGACAAAGAAGGCAAAGAGGGGAAGAACATACCAGATGGGGGCAAACGTGGAAAGGCAGGGACATCTGACAGTTCATAATGCTTCCTCATGTTGACCTAACCCTCAGGAATGGTGATCTACAGTGTCAAATGCTACCAAGAGGTTATTTGGGATACGGTCTAAAAAGGGCATATTACATTTAATCATTTGATCATTACTGGTGACTTTTTATAGAATAGCTTTAGGTTGGAAGCAGGTTGAAGTGAATGAAGTGGATGAATGAAGTGGAGAAGTGGGCAGCAGCTGGAATGAGTGAGAAATGAAGAAGCAGGTGGCAGTTTAGCAGTGGAAAGATAAGAGGAGAGAGGAGAAGTGGGAGGAAGAGGGAGAGAAGTAGGAGGGGCAGGGAAGGGAGAGATGGAAGAGGAGGAGGGGAAGGGGCTAGAGAAGAGGAGGGGGATGGGAGGCAGATGGGTGAGTATCTTGAAGAGACAGGGTGGAAAGAAGGTTCAAGATTTGAGCATGTTGAAGCACATAAATACAGAGAACAGATTGGTGGTGGCCAGACATGCGGGGAGGGAGGGAGAATGGGTGCAATGCATCAAAAGCTACAAACTTCCAGTTATAAAATAAATAAGTACTGGGAATGCAATGTACAGCATGTGACTATAGTTAATAATGCTATATTGCATGTTTGAAAATTGCTAAAAGAGTAGATCTTAAAAGTCCTTTTCACTGGAAAAAACAATTTTTGTAACTATGAATAGTGACAGAAGTTAACCAGACTTATTGTGGTGATCATTTCACAAAACATACAAATATCAAACCATTACATTGTACACCTGAAACTAATATAATGTTATGTGTCAGTTATACCTCAATTAACAAAACAAGGTTTGAGGATGTTGACATGTGACAGAAATGGCTACCCTTGGTGACACTGTGTAGAAGTTTGGTTTATTTTTATAATTAATTGAAGAATTATATTTTTATACTGAATACTCAGAAAAGTTTATACAATCATATAGAAAATGCTTATCTTTGGCTAAAATAATCCAGTTGATATTTCTCTTATCCAAGTTATTCCCCACACTTAATGCTACCTACCTTCTCATTATTTTAATTCTTATTTGTGTCCCCAGCATAAGTAGTGACAGGACCGTTACTGTATGCTACATTTTCATAGCACTGGTAGCACTGGTCTTGCCTTGAGTCAATTTTCAGATTTACTATGGAATTAAGATATCAATTCATTATCAGACTCCCATAAGCATAGATAACTCAAAACTGAATGTACTAAGATAAACACTTTCAAAATGTTCGGAAAAAACACAAAACTTTAGAAATAGGTCACAGATCACCATTATAATCTTAAAATCACCACCAAGTTACAATTATCAGAACCTTGATCATCAGTTAATGCTACCTCATCCACCTACAAAGGGTAACTAGGTAATACTGTCAATCTATTATTCACAATGAAACTTTTCAGTAACTGGTATGCTTTCTTTTCCTTTTTTTAACTTTAAATTTTTACAAGACTAGAAGCCACATTATCCCATTCCCTTTCCCTACTCCAACAAATCATGATTATTTTTTAAAGAAAATGTGTCCTCCATATAAAGTTATTTATTAGACCAAATTACTAAATTTGGAGTAGAACAAAATATATTACAGTCTTTGTTATACTGCTACATCAAAGGTTTTTCCCTACAAACAAGTAAATATATATCACAACAGATTTATAATTGCAGCCAACATTCCAATTAAATAAAATGGTGAGAAGGTAGCTATAATCCACTACAGCAAAGGATAAAAGTTTCAGAAAACAATAGGTTCTCTATACAGGGGGAAAGGGAAAATTTTAAATGAAGAATAAAAAGGAAGAATCCTGAGGAATGACAGGTGAAAGAAAGTAAATTCTTTGACATTCATAAACCTTGGAAACTAAAAAATGACTCAAGGCTACCAAAAAGGAACCCAGATACTCTATTTCAAATTTCATTGAAAACAATAAGGAAATTTCACACAAAGTTTAATGATTTGCTACATAGATACTCTATCCTGCCAGTTGTTCAGGCCAAAAATCTGTCATTTTTAGTTCCCTCTTTCTTTCACACCCAAATCCCTCGGCAGTTTCTATCCACTCTATCTTCAGAATATACTAAGAATCTGATCTCTTATCTCCATTGCTCCCCTGGTCCCAATCATCTCTTGCCAAGATCACCACAGTTCCTCCCAACTCATCTCCCACTTCCATTCTTGGCTCCTTGGTGTCTAGTTTCAAAAGAGCAGACAAGGTGAGTCTTGTGAAAGGCAAGGCAGACCACGTTACCCCCATGCTCAAACCTCCCAGTGTTTTCTCCTCTCCGCAGGACCTAGAAGGCCTTACACAGTCTGGTCCCCGTTCCCCATCAGATCTCGTCTCAGGCTGCTCTCACTCTCACTCATCCCACTCCAGACCCACTGACCTCCTGGTTATCACTCAAGCACGACTGGCACACACCTGCCCCAAACCTGTGCCCTTGCTCTTCCCTATGACTGACAAGCTCTTCCTGCAGCCCTCTGCATGACCTTCATTCAGTGGTAACCCTCTCAGTCAGTCATTCTCTGACCAACCAAACCAAAACTGCAAGTCCAACCCATCATAACTCCTACCGCTACTTCCCACTTTTCTACTTAGTGCTAACCATCCTCTAACAGTCAACATATTTCAGTTTGTTTATTGTCAGTCTTCTCTTACTAAAATGTAAACTCCATGAAGGCAGGAGTTTTTATTTATACAAATAGCACTTAACACATAGTTGATTCACAATAAATATTTGTTGGATGCACCAAATCAGACAGTTCAGGGAGCAGAGAGTTGATAACAAAACATACATTTCTTCAAAACTTAGCCTGGTTAAATCTCATGAGTGCTTTTTACAACTTAAGCTTTAGGTAAAAAAGAATCCCATAACAAGCTACCTCCAAGGTACAGTCATAACTTTAAATGAAGACCTGGCACTAATCATCAAAAATAAGAGATAAAGTCAACTATAGTGGTACTAATTTGAGTTCATCCTTAAATAACCAGAAGAAATGGATGAGTTTATCCCTGATGCCCACAAACACTGGCCAAGCATTCAAAGCACCTTTATGTAAGGCTCCTTGATGCCAGTACAGAAAGCTTTTGAGTAGACGAGGGCAGAGCAGACTTCAGTTTTTAAAGACTACAGGAAGTTAGAAAATAAAATATCACCACCAAAATAATTTGTAACATACTTCCTGACTTTCTTTGCAAACATGACTCAAATAATTCAGTTTGAGTCCCACTGACTGCTCCAACATGCCAATCCTAATTAGCAGCAAGCCAACACTCTACACTAGACATTCTTTCACCAATACTCCAGGTTATTAGGAGGCCCAGACTTACTCAGGGGTAATAATTGTTTCTGCAGTCTGCAGATCTAAAGTTGAGATCACTAGATTTTCATTGGCAAATACTAGTAAAAGCAATGTCTTCCTTCTTTTGTCTTTTCCAGAACACCTCCATAGCAGACAAATTCAGAGGCGGCAAGCCCCCAAGTTTGGTTAAATGTGCACTTATTATTGAAGAGCCTTAAAAGACACATGAAAACATTTCAGGAATTCAGGAGACATCTCATTTCATGCTGAAGACTTTCCAAGACTGAAATCACCAATTTCCCTCAAACCTTGCCTCCTCAAGCTTCTTCATTTCTTTTCCTTATCTGTTCCATCAACTCTATCATCGAGGACAGAGCAAAGTCATCATTAACTACTTGTCCCTCCTTTCCCACATGCAATCAGTTGCCAAATCCTATAGCTTCTACCAATGGATGGTTTCATGCATCTTTTTCTTTCACTTTCTCAGCTAGCTAGTCCTTAATTCTCAGCTGCATGATTGCATTATCCATCCAACTGGTCTTCTTGTCTCTTGGTCTTTCTATAATCTCATCAATTATTCTTTAATGCACTGTTATCAACTGTCTATCCATCTATCTATTCTCTCAGTTATAAGATTAAAGTAAACCCCAATCTGCTGCTTAAAGAATTTCAGTGGTTCCTTATTTTCCACTGAATTAAATATAGATCCTTTGCCCTGGGATTTAAGACCTTTTCCAACAATGCCCCACCATAACCACCCAGTCTTATCTCCTACTAGTTAATTTCAGTATAGGAAGCAGCAGTGAGTGGTCTTCTCTCCCAAAACACCCATAGTTGTTCTCTTTAAATCCCTAGAGCACCTGGGTACTAGTAAACTTATTTACTTATCCATTCAACAAGTACTTGCTCATCACCTAATATGTGCTAAACATTGTTTTCAGAGCTGGAGATACATCAGTGAATAAAAACGTTCCTGCCCTCATGAAACATATTCTGGTGGAGTAACATATAAAATTAATTCAATCAATAAGAGAAATATTAACAGAATACCGAGTATAAGAGGAAGAGAAGAAGAAAGGATGACGCCAAGGTTTTTGACCTGAGCAACTAAAACAGCACTGTCCGACAGAAACATAATGTGAGCCATATATATAATATTTAATTTTCCAATAGTCACACTTAAAATAGTAAAAAGACAAAGATGAAGTCAGTTTTTAAAGTATATCTTATTTAGTCCAATAAAAGAAAATATTTCAACAAGTAATCAATATAAAAATTATTAATAAGATTTTTTTTTAAACTAAGTCTTTGAAATCTGTATTTTACATTTTACAGCAATTCTTAGTTTGGACTTGCCACATTTCAGTGCTGAACAGCTACCCGTGGCCACCATACTGGGAGAGTGCAGAACTAGAACGATGACCTGTTTTTTTCTTTTGTATCCTTGTATCCTTGTATCTTTTGTATCCTTAGTATCCAAGGATACTAAATGTAACAGGGATACTAGTTACAGTTTAAATTTTAACAGTAAGTCATGGGAGGCAATGCAATGTTCACCAAAAAGGGTAGTTAGTTAATAAATGATGGTACAACCGAGTAGCTACTAAAAAGTTAGGTTTCCAAAGAATATATGAGTATGTAAAATATGTTCATAGTAAAGCGGGTATTGGATAGTTAAAGGAAGAAAACAGTGGGCACAAAATTATCTCATGAATGGTGTTGAGAAATAAACATATATACCCACATGAGCCTGGAAAGGCACATCCCATTGTTTATTTCTGGGATAACTGATACAGGAAAGACTGTAGGTTTGACATAGAGGAATGATGAGGAGTTCTGGACACACTATGTCTAGGATGCCTGCTAGATATCCCAAGTGGAAATACATTGTCTAGAGGTCAAGAGAGAAGTTCAGATGAGAAATATAAATTTGGAAACTGTCATGCACAGGTGGAATTTAAAGCCAAGAGACTGCACGAGATCTCGAAGACAGTGAGTTTCAACAGAGAATAAACCAGGACCAAGGACTTCATCTTAGAATACCCCAACTTTTACAGTCAGGAAGATGATAAAGAACCAGTAGACTGGGAAGAATAGCAAGTTAAGCTGAAGCAAAACCAGAAGAATGCAGTGTTTGAAGGAACAGAGAAAGACCACCCATTTCAAATGGTAACTGCAAGCCAGGACAGGGAGGAATGAGAACTGACTCTCCTTTTGACCTGAAAACCATTCTTGGTCCCAACCGAAACAGTTTTGGTGGAAAGCTGGGTTCTGAAAAGAGTGGATTCAAGAGAGATCAGGAGGAAATGAACTGCAGAGAACATGCAGGTACCACACATGAGCAGTTCTGCTGTGAACAGGGACAAAAAATAGGGGTGTTTGTATCAGTCTGGTATCATATCCCTGGTGTTCTTCTCTCTCCCACTCTAAGTTCCTTGAAGTGGGGAAGTACATTAATTCTCCAAGTCCAACATTACTTTTGTGAATTAAACATGTGTGTCCAGCAGTAACAGTAATTTTACACAGGCTAGCAGACTGCTGAGGTAAACTACAGAATTAACATGAGACTTAATCCATCATTCAGATCATCAATAGGAGAAACCCTCAACTCTGGGCAAACATCTCTCAAAAGTAACTGCAAGCTGATAATTACTGGCTGTCAGGAAGGCAAAGTATAAATTTCTTTCTAACTCAGTGAAAGCTTTCATCAAGAATGGGTTTTTTCTTTTTCGCTAAGCCCCAAATTTAAAAACCACCGAGCCCTATATTTCTTTGACATTACTGCGAAGACGAAAAAAATCCCAACTATTGAAATCTCAGGCAGATAACTAGTGAAATACACATATAACACAAAAGACCATAGATTGTAAACCAAATCAATACAGGAGATTGTTACAATGAAAAATACACTGACTAGAAACATCAATTATTCTTCAAACTTTCAAATTTTACTAAGTCTGGACAAATTTCAAGCTATTGTTTCTGCACAGTCTTTCAGCAATGGCTCAGCCTAACTGGAAAATCATCATGGAGCTAACATGCAAAAAGGGCTGACAGATAGGAGGATAAAAAGCTTAACAGGATAACAAGAGGTCTGCCATCAAGTAAATTCGTCAGTTCATTTAGAATTTTAGGAAAAATTTACTTTTCAGTAAAATGCAAATAAAATGCATTTATCAAATCCCAACTGAAATTTGCCACTTGGTAAAAACTATCATGAAAGTAAGACGGTGATAGTTACTAGGCGATAAATTATTCTCCACGTACAGTTCTGTTCTTAGCTGAAACTCCTTGAAATCCGAAGTCACATTGTCCTTTGATTAATTCTGCATTGTGCTTCGTGCACTGTCCTGCATGTGAGGGCATTCAATAGTAATTACTGAGATTGCATTTTGATTGAAGAGGACATGGCTGACCTTTGCCAATAAGACAAACAATGCCACCTGACTCCTGACAAGCTCTAATATTCCAACTGGTAAGTCATAGTCCTCTAGTCACTTTCTTTCCTGAGACTCTTGGGAAATTTTTAGCTTAAATTATTGGTATGTACTTGTTATTGGAAGGTATGAATTTATAAAAATCTTTGGGTTGGTGACCTCATTCCCTTACTTAGGGATATTAAAGGCTGCCCGACGGTCTCCAGTTGCCTCCCCTCGCCTGCACCCTTCATGGAGAAAAGACATTTATTTCTCAGCATGGCTGTGGCTAAAACCCAGACACCAACCTCCTGTCGCCAACACAGGCTTACTTTTTGCAAAGTCCTCTAGGAGAGAAAGTAAGCACGAGGCATGGAGCACAGCTCTCTCTAAGCTTTCTCACCTCCTGGCTAGCCCTACACTGTAGTGGTCGCAGCTGCCGACCCCCAACCCCCTCCCCAGTCTCCTTGCCTTCCTGCCCTTTCAGGTATTGCTGATTAAACTTTCTTCTATTTGCTCCAGGCCACAGGTTTTGCTGGCAAAATGGATGCCCTTTATTTCCATTCATCCTCACTCAAAAGCTACTTTAGAGGAGTTAATTTAAAAAAAAAAAAAAATTGATCCAGTTATAGAACTTCATACCCACAGTAGAAACTGGCAGAAATAGGGGCATTCTACAAATTAAATGAACAAACCTTTCTTTGTAATCATTCCAATAGTTGCTTCTCCTTTTGCAAGTTTGACCCGTTTGAAAGATGGAAGTCAAATTAAAGCAACAATAAACTGAGGGAAAACAAGTGAATGCAAGGTCAGTCAGGAAAATGAGCAGAGCTTCTGGTGGCTCTCTGATCTGTAAAGCTGCTGAAGCGGGAAAGACTCAGAGTAACTTCCTAGTTCCATCACTTACTTGCTGGTTGCCTTTTACCCGTATTACTACGGAAATCCCCCCAGACATAAAATCCTGAGCTAGTTTTCAAAACAGTCAATAAGAAATTGTAATAATCTTTGAAGCTTCTGATTCTGAAGGCTCCTTCCATCTTATCCACCGTCCACTGACCAAATACAATTCAGAGCCTCAAAACTCTCGTCTCCATTAGTTCCTTTATTTCTGATTTCTCTCAAAGATAAACTACAAAGATAATTTTTATCAAAGTTAAAGGATCAAGTAAAGCGACTGAGCCAGTTCAAAATGATTTAAAGATTAAACAGTCTCTTCTTCTATCACAGAGAAGGCAGCTGCTCTGTGAAGTTTTTTTTTTTTTTTTTTTTTTTTTTTTTCTTTAACGGAAGAGATTTCACCTCTGCTCACTCTAATTTACCATAGCTGGGGAAATTCAGTGTTAAACTGAATATTCTGTGTACATTTTAAAACACGTTTAAAGCTGTTTGAATTTTATTTATTTATATTTTGGGGTTTATTTATTTATATTACTTACGAAATTGTGTTATAGCTGATTTTAATTTTTAACTTCATTGTCAGATAACAGGTTTCCTTTAATGAAATGATATTTCGGCCAACAAATAAATCCCATGATGGCATAAAATAAGATTTCACTTTTATATAGAAGCCTATAGTTGTTTTACCTCTCTAGTACCAAAAAGAATCAATGTCAAAATAATTACCTCTTGCAAAGAAGTATTTGGCATTCTACAAGTCCTTTTCTTCTAAGCAAGGGTCTTAAGGTACTGTTCAGTTTTCCTCCAGAAAATTATTTCAAAACTAAAAAAATTATTTGCAGGAAAGGAAAACAGTTGGTTTTCTTTCTACCTCCTTTCCTGGAGAGAACCACAGCAAACTGTAATTTTAGGCTTCCTGTCCCAACATAACATGCTCAAGTACTTTCTCCTCTGCATCTTTTACCACTAGTTTTTAGCAGAGAAGTTTTAACAACTCCTACTAAATGTAAATTATCTTATGCTTACTATAGATGGATCCATGTGCCATGAACTGGCTTAAATTTAAAATTAAGCACAGGATGTAAACAGTAAGAGAGAGTATTTTTGTAGCTGTTGGCCTCAGGTCTAGAGTTATTGATGATGGTAACAGATTGTGCCTTTCCTCGGAAACTGTGGTGCATACCTGCCAGATTCATTTGCTGGGTCTTGTGACTCCAATGGCTTTATGCCAGATCAATGAGTGACAGTGTTATTCAAAACTCAGGGTTACTAGATCTCACATGAGGGTCTCTAGTGGCCAAGCTATTACCCTTCGGCTTCTAAAGAAACCCAGGCTCATTCACATAGGAGTTAACTAATGGAATTTCCCCAGTCCCAAATCAGCTTTGTTTAATTAACTTCATCTGATGTGAGCCTCTTACTAAAAATACCAAACTGAGAATAGTGTCACTTTATAAGGCTCACATCTGTACCTCAGAGTTTTGAACATTTGAGTTGGTGAAACATTTCTTTCTAATACGACTTCCCCTCATTAATTATCTTGAGGCATTTGAATATCCTTGGGGATGACTGCATCCACTGAATTAGGTCAAGACTTCATGGTCTCTGTTGGCAATCACCAGCTTAACTTATCATTAAAAATATCGGACTTGTGAATTTAATGTTGGTAGATTCAGCCATGCATTTTGTAATCTCTGAGGCGGGGCAGAATAATGGTCCCCAAAGATGTCCATGCCCCAATCCCCAGAACCTGTGAATATGTTACCTTACAGGACAGAAACGATTTTGCAGATGTGATTAAGGGTAAGGAGCTTAAAATGGGCTGATTATCCTGGGTTATTTAGGTGGGCCATATCTCATCCCATGAGTTCTTTAAAATGGAGGACCCTTCCCAGCCTCGGAGAACCAGAGAGATGACCACGCAAGGATTCGGTCTATACCTGCTGTGAAGATGAAGGGGGTGGCCATGAGCCAAGGTATGCAGGTGGCCCCTAGAAGCTGGAAAAGACAAAGAGATGGATTCCCCAGAGCCTCCAGAAAGGAATACAGCCCTGACACCTTGACTTTCTAGTCCACGGAATCCTCTGTCAGACTTCTAACTAGCAGAGCTCTAAGATAACAAATTTGTATTCTTCAAGCCACCAATTTTGTAGTAACTTGTTACATCAACAAAATAAAAATAATCCACTTTCCCAGTTCTTACACTGTTTTAATCCCTCCTTTTGTGGAAGAAAGGAAATGCTGATTAGGAAAAAGTGCACAACTCCAACTAGGGCGTGTGGTGCCATGTAAATGAAAACGGGCCGCACCAGTGTAGGCAACCAGGTCCCAGCCCTGGCTCTGCCCTTAAATGCACCCAGAAAATTGGGCTAAGCACCCAACCAGTCCCTCACCACTTGAGCTTCTCTCCTCTCATTGGACAAAATGTTTACTTCCAGGTCCATGTTCTCTATATAGCTCCCTCTTGTTCTTCTGGATGCTGGTTTCATTTGGTTTGTGGTCTTTCCAGGGAGAGCTCTCTTCTGCCATAATTTCATTGTCTCACACTGGTAAAGTCTGCAGACCTGGCATTTCCACATTTCAGCAAGAACGTGTTTAAGTACGTGTAGAACTTGAAACATTCTTATTATGACATAAAAATAAAATGAAAACTCCCCTAAACCAATTTCTAAAATCACCCTGCCTAAAACCGTGTGGAGCTACTTTCTGACTCAAGCATGAAGGAAACTGTAACCTTTACAGTACACTCTATATAAACTGCTACTTGTATCAGCTATGCCAGCAGGAGGGTATTTTCATAGATATCTTAAGGGTTCAAAACTGCAGAAGCATTTGTTTTATCACAAAGAGTTAGCTATTCAAGAGATTACATCACATTACCCAAAAAGTTAACACAACAAAGAGCAAAAACCTGAGGTAACATAGCCTAGAATGTAACAGTCTTCTTTCCAACACAGACATTAGGAAACTGTTTTCAATAAAAGGCTTTTTTAAAGTATGGAAACAGTTTATATTGGCTTAATTTCTTTAACATTTAACCTACCATAATCTAAAATAGGTAGCATCATAACTTCTCTCCATTTTTCAGGAACTTTTTTTTGATGGCAATTAACTGGAAAATTTTCAAACATACGAACAGGGTTAAGAATCCAAAATAGTAAAGAAAGGAAAAGTCAAAGCATTTTAGTACATTTTTAGGGTAGAAAGGAATTCACAAATAAGCAAGCATTTGTGATATTCAAGATAAGACAGATATCCTTTACATAAAAGTAACTAAAATTTTAATTTTAACTTCTTTTTACACTTTCTCACAACTGTATTTTTCATAGATTCTTTAAAGAAAAGTGAATGAAGAGCATCGTCAGTCCACTGATATCACACAAAAACAAAGCAGAGGTAGTCAGGAGAGTATATTCCAGAAGACTCCAAAGATACAAGAAACAAAATGCTAGTTTTCATCAACATCTCTCTAGAAATGGACAGTCTAGACCATTTATTGACCTCAAAAAAAGCCACCTGTCTACCTCCCACACAGAAAAACGGTTCAGCTACATAAAGAGATGGGAGAGCTCCCTATCCCATCCACTCTGCTCTCCCTTATTCCCTTATTCTCCCATTAATTCATTAGAAACTGCCTTTACCAACCACCTCCACTTAAACACAGTATTACATTCTTCACAGAGTAGACTGAAATAGTCCCTTGGGAATAAGGAAGAGGAAATAAATGCACAGCTAACACTGTCATATGGACAGAACTCTCAGAATGGAGAGATTCCGACTAGGCTGGTAAAGGGAAACCTGTGTTTGTCTCATCATTTAGTGTTTTTGGATGGTGCACATTTAGCAGAAAACTTGAAACAGAAAATTAACTTTTCAAGGGAAATATTCACTCATGGTTCTTCTATTTGAATGCTGTTAAGTGGCTCTACAGTATCCTTTTCATAAAGCTAAACACAGCTGGCTTATCCTTAAGGAGCATGGATATGTGCTGAAGGAAAACTTTTGTGAAGCACTAACTTCACTTGTCACAATAATAGGAGCATTATTTTTATTATCAAATTGAGAGATATTTTGAAAAGCATTAAAAGTACAAAATATGTATGAAATGATGGTTATCAATATACTTTAAACTTCATATATCCCCCTTAACCTAATCTTTGTTTTATAATTAAGTTTTAATTTCTCTAACATGCAAATTCTCAATCTAACTTGGCCCTTCTTCTTAATAGTATCTTCCCAAACATCTTAAAATTTTTTAATGTTAATACTTTTTAAAATTGGATAAAGTATATAAAGTATCAATAAAAATACATAATTTATGCCCTTAAACACATTTGTGCTGTGACACCTGTGAAAATATTTTATGGAATTTATAATTTCAAATCATTTGAAATAAAAGGCTCTACTGTGTTTCCTAATGCTGCTTACCAGGGAGAACAGCAGGCATTACACTGTGCACTCACAGTCATTTTTATAAGCCCACCCCACGTGTGTGCGCGCACACACACACACAAACACACACACTTTAAGTACAAACTGTAAGTCTGTTTGAGATAGCTGGCTGAAATGCTCCCATACACTATGATTTTAGCAGGGTATCTTAGAAGGCAAGAAACCATTCATGCACCTGAAAGAGAGTAAGAGCAGTATTTGGTAATTCTGCAATATGCAAAACAAGGCACTTACCTTCCATTTCTAGGGACGTCTGAAATCGAACTGGAAACCAAGCAACGGGTGAGGGGCTTTATTGCGGGGTGAATCATCCCCACGTAGATGCTCTGAACAACCCCTGTATGCACAGTGACATCATCAGGAGAGACTTGGAGGCAGAGGATACTATGGTAACCAGGCAATGTGCTGGGAGACAGAAGCCTTTAATTGCTTTAACAACTTCCTGGGGCTCGAGCTACCAGGCTTGTATTTGCTAAGTAGGAAATGAAGGTTGTCACAGAAGCAGCGAGTATGACACAGAGCAAAGGGACTCCATGAATTCTGAATCTACTCACTGCGATGTGATTTTTTAATGACAAATGTCATTACATGATTCCATTAGCAATATTCTTGTCACAGCTAAAGCTCTGACAGAGTCACAGGTCAAAAAATAATGCTCCCAGGTAGCAACAGTGTAAGTATTCATAGATACTTTTCTCACTTAACAAGCATTAATATTATTGCATTACAAACATCCTTTTCCTTGAGGGTGAATACTTGATTCCCTTTGAAAAGAAAGCTCACATCTGTGGCTTTGGTCAGAGTACAGATAACAATAAAAACGGATGCTCTCTATTTACTTCTCCAGGAGGCGGGCAGCTGCCTGTTCCATTTATCTCAGAGCTCCAGTAAATCCCTGCCAATACATCATTTATCCAGAAAACACTTCCAGCGAAATGCTTAATTATGATACCCCGATAAAATCAGAAGAAATCTGCTATCTTACGGCCACTCAGTCTTCTTGATTAAGTCTTCTATCACAGGCAGAATTATTTCTACTTCTAACAACCCCCAAAACTGTACATAATTTAAATCTTCCCTTTGAACTATTTGTCCTCCTCTGCATCTGTCACTCATGTTCACAGGAACACAATACCTCTTAAAAATACCAGGTTTAAAGTAAGTCCTTAAAATAACAATGTTTTAACATCAGACTGAGTCTATAATGATATATCATATCATATTTATTTGATCAAATGCTATGCTTTAATAAGTATCTAATTTATCATCCGTACTATACAATTGTTTCTTCTCTGTGAATATTGAATTGACATGTTTTTAAACAATACCATGGTCTAATTCTTCTACTATAAATACTGTAATTATAAAGATAAGCAAGTAACTTGACAGATTCTCTTTAACATATTCATAACACAATAAAAAATGATGGTTGTCATTCTGTACTGTATACTTAGATCTAAGCTATTTCAAAGATACTATCATTATCTCTATTTCAATTTAGACTGATGGTAAGCCTGCCTTTTAATGTTTCCCTTGTGAGTAAACAGCATACAAAATGTATAGCATGCAAAATATGTAGCTTACAAAAATAGTAAAAGAGAACAGCACAGCACTGATATACAATGTGGGAAAATGAAAAGAATTTCAACCTAATTGACAAGCTAGACTTTTCACTATTGTAGAGGTTAGGGAGAATTCTGAAAGAAGATTAGGAAAGTCAGCCCTCACAAAAAACACAGTAATTCAGTCTTCCTTAACTTGGGCAAAGTGCAAAGGCTTTCCAACAAAATGGAATTACTTCCGTCCTTTCACCTTTTCTTCCTGATAGTCTGAGTTTGAGAATCAAAACACACAAAATTTACCATGAAATGCATGAAAATAGTGTGTGCATATCTATATGTATAGATATACACCACTCCATGCATGTATATCTATACATCATAGATGATTCAATTTTTAAAATAAATGCATTTTGAAAATGCACTGAAAATATCTAGAAAATATATACTCAATTGCTGGGAGTGGTTACTTCTGGCAGTTTCAATTATGGACTGAGAGAGTCCTCCAATTTTTATATTACGTACTTTTAAACTTTTTAAAGTTTTTTTAACCATGGATATGAATTATTCTTGTAATTTGAAAAATGGAAATTCATCTGAACTTGCAATCCTGATTCACTTGCTCTCAGAGAAAACCAATGATAGCTTCAGTGGACTAGATCCTAACACACTCACCAGACTATTTCAAGGCTGTTTCAAACAACTCTTGCTAGGGAGATGATCCACCGGTCTAAACAACAGGAGGTTGGGAAAAGCAAATAAAGGTTATCTGGACAAGACACACTCAAAAGGGAGCAGGTGTAGCAGCTATTCCAGAGATGGGCTGGTCATAAAGTAAGAGTGCAATGGTAGAGCTAGTTTGTTAGGTTTTTTTTTTTTTTAAAAAGGTAGAGTTTAAAAAAGAGCCTATCCAGCCCCTCACGGGCTGCATGCTGTGGCCAAGCAGGATGCCCTGGTTCACTAGCTACCACACCGCAGGGCTCACCCACAGGGCTGCTGGATAAGTAAGAGGGATTTCCAGTTGTTCTCAAATTTGATCTTAATATTGTCATTGTTTTTAAAACTAAGTTAATTTACATGATCTTTTCATTGCAATGGTTCTTCTTATAAATATGTAATTTAATCAAATATTTTATACGTCATTTTTTAAAAAGCCTATCCAGAAATAAGACCAAACCAAAAGGTCTCTGACCACTACAAGAGGCTGGGGGAGCATAGGAGACCACTAGCAGGAACAGAAATCAAGCATCAGTGAGACAAATGGCCCCAGCGGCCAGATTTTGCGTCCTGTTAAAGACGCTCACTTTAGGGGAAAGGGGCCCAGGATCTCCAACGTTCATTCCCTAAATCCAGGCTTTATTTAGTTTTTATTCTCTTACTCTACAAAAACAGCTTAATGTGTCATGTTCTCATCGGCGTTCTATTTCCTCTTGCCACTCCACTAAATCTCTTGATCAATGCAATCTCACCACCTTCTTAGAGAAGATCATAAATTCGTTCTTAAATTGGTAACTCTGCACAAAAATCATTACTCCCTTTCCTCAGACCCCCAAGGAGAGAACAGAGAGACCCTGTGACGTACACACCCCCCTGAGGCCACTCACAGCACAGTTTGGGAGCTGGGACAAAATCCACCAGATAGCTGCAACTAGCTCCACCAAGCTCTGACATATTCTTGCTGGATAAATGTATACCCCCTCTTATCTGTCCTAAATATCAGAAAACCCACTTATTATTTCCCAGTGGATCTTAAGGCTTCAGAGACAGCCAATTTTCTAATTACTCAGACTGAAAGTAAACAAGTTAGAAGGTAAAATACTCTTTCAAAAGAAATAAAGACAGCAAAGAAATCTTTGACTGTGGAAAGTATGTAAGTCTCATCTAACTCCCACAAACCACCTTAATCCTTGTATTTGAAGTTTAGGGTTCAACAAGACCCTGAGCTTATTTCTTAAACTAAATTCATGTTGGCAAGTGCCAATTCAGAAGCAGATGGAGGCTGAAGTGTCGCATCTGAGGGGATATTTGGCCAGGATTTATAAAGCCTTCACTAGTTGGCTACAGTGGCCAGTCTGTCTCTACCCCAAAATCACTTTTCTGACCCTTAATCCTAAACTAGCTTTGCCTCATAATTTATGTTGAACTTTCTCCTAGTCTAGATAAGCAGCATTGTTGGCTCCACCGGTCTTGATACAATACTTTTCCTAATTCCAGTTAAACATACTATAAGGACTGAAAAATGACAATGTATATGGAATTTTATTATTAGCATTTGAGTTTAAATTTTGTTAATTAAAATAAATCCACAGTGATTTCATTTAAAAAAAAGTATCACAAGAACTTCTAACGGCAAAGGGTTTTAACTCTCCATCACCCGTAAATTCAGTCAGTGGCCAAATTTCATTGATCTGTCTCCTCTTTGTTCCAGTCCCACAGTTGCCCCTCTAGCTTAGATCTCCTCTATCTGTCATCTCATAATGCTCTGGTCCATGGTCTTCCTGACTTCAGTATCTCTTCTCCTTAATCATTCAGTGTATCACTTTGCCCTTCATGAGTCTTCACAAATCATTGCCTTGACCACAAAACTCAAAATCCTATAAAGTTCCCCCTGTGTACCACTGAGTCAAGTGCAGATTTCACAGCTTCAGTGTGAATCCATCTTTGCCACCCTTACCTCCGGGCACCTTCAGCTACAGCCGATTACTCACCAGAAATTCCCCAGTGTTCTCAACCTGACTAACTTCTCAGTCCATGTAAGAGACTGAAATTATTCAAAGTTTTATCTTTAAAGAATTTAAATTGTGCTTTCATTTAAACATCTGGGAATAGATCTTTATATTACCACTGAACTCACCCAAGAGTCAATTAACTTTAATGTTTTCCCAAAACTAAACACTGATCATAAAGCCTTCAATGTTTTGAATCTAAAAGTCAAAGGAATTACAAATGATGGCTTACTCTAATACCAAGAACTTATTTCAATATTTCATGATTCTAATTTTGATTCTAATTCCCAAAGGAGAGCACTGGATTAAGTTCTAATATACTTTTTCTAAAGAAGCCAGTTTAAGATAAGTTCCCATTTTAGTCTCTCAGTTAGTGGAACTTTAAAATACCTTTTCCCTAGGATACACAAAAAGAACTTTAAGGGAAATGCAGAGCATTCATATATGAATCCAAGCATAGACATTGCTGTCATGAAATAAAAGGAAGCATAAGAGGGGTTAAAGATGCAGCCTGAAGCCTGAGAAGACCAACAGAGCTGAAAGGGTCTGACAGCAGGATGTGGGTTATAATGCCTCTGAATGAAAACCTTTTGTGCGAGGGTCTCGCAAAGGGCACCCAGGCAGGACTGTGTGTGTGTTTGGATTTAAATTAATCAACCGGTCAGTTCCACAATGCTAAGATTCCTTCTGTTTAACTGATTAAGGCAGGTTTACCGACAGTTCCCAAACGATGTCAATAGCTTCCAAAAGGTCAAATGCAGCAACACACCCCAAATGTCCTAGAGTAAAAAGCACCAATGACTTTTCCCTCTGTAATCTGCTGGGTGTGGCTTATTAAATGCAGTGGATTATCCCATTTTACTCAAATGCCCTGTTCTAATTTTTCTTTTTTTTTTCCTCTCTTTTCCCAAAAAGCTGAAGCACATATATACATTTTAATGGTACACATTACAAGACTGCCTGTTTAATTCTACAGTAAGTCTGGTTAAAACAATATAAATAGCCCACTTCACCACTGCATTTTGCAAGCAGGTTGGGTGATGGGGTGGAAAGGCAAGGAGGTGGAACTATTCTAGTCAACAGGGCCAAGTACAGCCAAGGCATCATCTGTGTTATTAACACAAACTCACAAAACAGAAAGCTATAGCTGTAACCACTGTCAAGTAAAAAAATGCTCAAAAATACCAGGTATATAAAAAGGAAGGGCCCGAACCAGAGGGAAAATTCCATCTGGGTTCAAAACCATGGATTCTAGCCACTTGAGAGCTTCTTTAAAATTCCGTGTTTCATTGTTTTTCCCTAGCAGTAAAGGATTGAATGCGTTCTTGTAAAATATTAATCATGCGTGTCCTGGGCACTGAGTCGAAAAGGAAAAGAGAAGAGGAGATAAGCCAAAAGTGATCAGGCTCTAGTCTGACAATGCTGTGGAAACAATGACTACTGGCCCAAGGACTCAAAGGAAGTTCCCAGAGCTCAGCACGGCCCCCTCCCTCCTGCTGACGTCCCTGACCTTCAATTAGGGAAAGGAAGGCACTGTGGCACAGGTTTTTAGAGCACAGCGTTGATTCTAAATCCCAGCTCTGCCACCTCTAATCCCTGTGACCTTGGGCAAGCTATTTAAACCCCCTGGGCGTCACTTTTGTCACCTATAAAATTAAGGAAGGAACAATCATACTTCTGAAGGTTGTTGAGAGCACTTCTATGAGCCAGGTACAGTTTCAGGTATGGAGAACAACAGTGCTGAATAAGCCATACATGGCCACTGATCTCAGGGAGCCTGCATTCTCGGCTGGGAGACAAAATGATAAACAAATAAAAAATAACATAATTTTATATATATGGAAAAAGGCTCTGAAAAATGTATCATAGGATGATGAGATAAGAAACTGACTAGATGGGAGCATGACTTAGATACAGTTAGTTGTCAGAGAGAAACCTGAGTCTCAGTAGGAATGGCATTTGAATAAGGACAATCAGCAAGATGCGTAAAATAAAAGGACAGAGCCTCCTGGGCACAGTGATCAGCAAGAACAAAAGGTCCCAAGACAGAAATGAACTTAGAATGTTCAAGGCACATGAAGAAGCCCAGTGTGACTGAAGGATAGTAAGCAGTGAGCAGGAAGTTGAGACACTGATTAGACAATTAATTGAAGGAAGCAAGTGATAAATTAATTCGTGAATGGAGTTGGGGTAGAGGAAATAGCTGGAAATATAAATCTGGGTGGGGGTCACTTAACATAATTTCCTTTGAAGCACAGACAACAGTGCCTAAACGTTACGACTATGAATAACCAATCTCTCCAACTCTCTTCTTCAAGTAACTGAATTGATATTTGTACTAGGGAGACAGTCAGCAAAATAGAAAAAGGAAGACAGGTAGAGTTGGACTGGCTCAGGGAGAACAAAGACGTTTCACGCTGAGTGCCAACTTCTACAAAATATTAGGAGCTTCCTGGTGTTCTGAGTTGAGCAAGAATCTGAGGCCAGTTATGGGCTTCTGTAACAATGTGTCCCATTATTTGCAAAATATTCAAATGTAACATTTTCAAAGCTCTGGAATTGGCAGTTTTTGTTCACTGTAAGTTTTAATTTTTTTTTTTAATTTTTGGTACTTTTTTCTCAGAATAATAATCTGAATTAGATACCACCAGTATCCCTAATTTATAGTCAAGAAATCTGAGGCCCAAAGTGACCAGCCTTCAAATAGTTAAAACTGAGAACCAGATTTGAGCTTCTCTTACTCCTGAGACCATGCTCCTACGTACTGTCATATACACTTGTAATTTTGCTAAATAAGCTCCTGATTTGCATTCCCCTAACCGCACTTTTAGGGTCTTTCCAGTGGGACCTAGTACTTCTGGCTCCAGAACGGAATGTCTTGTACAACCATCACTCTAGTTCTGGCATGTTCTCTGCTTTCTAAATTCATAAGTCACGTTCCAAAGGAAGCATCCAGGCACAGTTCTTTTCTGTGTTGATGTTGCTGGAAAACATCCTATTCGTTAAAGTGCCAAATTCTTTTTGATTTAGTGATTAGGCAATCTTACACGCAAGCTGACTTAATTTTCGCAACTGTCAGAATTCCAAATTTTCTGAGCAATCAGCTACCTGTTACGCATTACCCACTCTCTTCTTCAGCTGATAGGTGTCCAATCTAGCTGCATGTAAAACACACACACATACACTCTATCAAATTCAGGTACTGACACTATTGTTATAGTTACCTTACTCACACAGCAGGAGATTCATATACCTTGACTGAAGAATAGGAATTTTTAGGAATTTAGTCCTAAGGAGTAGGAATCTTAATTTTAAGGATTCCAAGGCAATTAGAAGTAAAAACTCTGGTACAGGTCACAGACTTACCCCAACACAGGCAGAAGAGCTAAGATACATTTAACCCTGAATTGCTTTGTCCGTTCCTTCCACCCAAAGCTTTCCCTCCCATCTATTTTCTGAGAAGGCTTTGTAACAGGAGCGAAGTATGCCACATACTACCTTGATTTGATTCCAGCAAACTAGCAAGAATTTCAATTTTTATTAGCAAAAGCCATAGGCAAGAGCAATAATATGCTCTACCTATCAGAGCAGTTAGTTTTATTCATGAACTCATGCTTGGTTAAGGAAAAAAGAAGAAGAAAAGCTGACTTCAAAGCATTATTGAAAGATGATTAACTCTCTAGCCACAAATGAGAATCACAAGCGACTTTGATGTGTGAGAATTTTTAGTGCCTAAATTTAAAGAAAGGACATCTATGATACAAGTTTAACCACTTAAAAAATCTAATAATGTACTTCTTTTGCATCTTGAAAACCAGTAATTACCTAAGGGAATAAATAAAATTAGAACTCAGCCTCAGAAATTAAGCCCTAAATGCAAAGCACACAAACAATATTCCTCCCTCATCACTGGCAAGATGCCAGCTCTAATACGTTCAGTTTGGGAAGTAAACTCTTTACATTGCCATTTTCTCACCACTAGCCATTCCACAATGTGTTCTGGGCATTGATCAAGCTGCATGCACATCTTCACCTCAGAAATTCAACTAAGTTTAAATCAGAGCATTATTCAGTGTATAAACTATGTGGCACATGACCGCAAAGATGATGTATAAAAACTTGGGCCAATACTTAATTTGTTTTATTCATTATTTATTTTTTATTGAAGTATAGTTGATTTACAATGTTGTGTTAGTTTCTGGTGTACAGTACAGTGATTCAGTTATATATTTATTTTTTTCATTATAAATTATTACAAGATATTGAATATAGTTTCCTGTGCTAGACAGTAGGACTTTACTGTTTATTTACTTTACATATAGTAGTTTCTATCTGCTAGTTCCAAACTCCTAATTTATCCCTCCCCTACCTTCCCCTCCTGATAACCACAAGTTTGTTTTCTATGTCTGTGAGTCTGTTTCTGTTTTGTAAAAACTTCATTTGTATTAATTTTTCAGATTCCACATGGAAGTGATATCATATGATATTTGTCTTTCTCTGACTTACTTCACTTAGTATCATAATCTCTATGCCCATCCATGTTGCTGCAAATGGCATTATTTCATTCTTTTTTATGGCTGAGTAGTGTTACATTTTATGTATATATATATATAAAACATATATTTGCATATTATAAATGTATATATTTATATATTACATATATGTAAATATTACTATATATATTACATCTTCTTTATCTGTTCATCGCAGATACATTATACACTTACTATGTATAATTTGTAAAGGTTGTATGAAAATAGGCCATGGAATATAACTGTACAAATTTCAGGAGAAAAAGGAAATTACTGAGGGGAAAAGTGAGTGAATTAAAATGTGTGATATTTTATAACAATAGTCCGAAGATATGGGAAAGGTGAAAGGTTGATACAATGTACTTTAAATGGCTTTTAACTTATAAATATATTAGATCTGATGTTATTTATTAAAATACTTGTATTTACCAATTTGAATATATTTAAATAGTCTTCAGACCTATGCTGGAACATAACAATTTCCTCTCCTACCAAATTGACACATCTCCATCAATAACTACTTGGAAAAATATGCAAGGCAATCTCAAAAAGAATTACTGTGCTTCATTATGGAAAATGAAAATGCAGCTTTTAAAAAATATTGTCTGACATTCAGTTCTGTATGCTGCTACAGCAGGTCAAAAGCCATTAGCCACCTGCTGAAAATACATACTAGGAAATAAAATGTCCTTCAAAATTATTTTACATGTAGTATTCTCAAAGTAAAATGGGTGAGGTTATATTCTAAATATTTTAAAGTGCGATGCCTCAAAAAGAAATATACTCACCATGTCAGAAATTTATTTGAGCATAGATCTAATAATGGTCACATAATTTAGAATATTCACATTAGATAAAGAAAGTACCATGTCTACTATAAGAGAAATGAATACATAAAATAACCAACCATCTTAACACCAGATGGCTACTATTGTCTCCTTTTGCAATAAAAGTAACAGACTAAATACTATTCCTGGGATTCTTAGAACGTTATCTCTTATCATTCAACAGTCTTCTGGGGACTGATCCAACAGCCCTTTTGTATCTTTAAAACATTCTACAAGTCTATTTGGGCAGAAGAAGCAAAACAGGAGCCCTTGTCCTACTGGACATCAAAAAGAATTCACAAATCTATCTTATTATCATTTTGAAACTGGGCAATGACATGTATAGCTTTCTATCATTTTTTTATTAATAGATTCTATTAGCAATTATTAGATAACTGGCCACTCGGTACTTTGTACCACCAGGTACAAAGCTATGTGCTTGACACATCTTCATATATTTAATCCTCATAACAACTTTATGATGTGGGGAATATACTATTGCCATCTAACAAGTAAGAAAACCAAGCCATAAGAGGTAAAGTAACTTGCTCATAGTCATAGAGATAGCAGGTGGCTGCTTGTCACTGAGGGAAACACAGTTTACAGAATGTGCCATTTTAAGTAGGATGGGGAAGCCAAGGGAAAGAAAATGAAATGGCAAAGGTACAAGGAGAGACAAGTGAAAGGATGGAGAAATGCTTTCTTGTTCACTATTTCCTCTAATTTTATCTGGCTAACTATGGTGCCTAATAAACAAAAATTAAGAGGTAGCAGAATTGAAACCTAGTTTGCAAGAGTAAAGATAACTCCAAATTAACACTAGGAAGCTCAGATTTTCTCACCTTACTTAAAAGATGGATTTCTGCTGTGTGGAACTCCAAATACCCAATCTCACTCCCCAAGCCCTGAGATGATATCTGTGGATAAACACACATTTTGGTGCCAGGGCAGGTTCCAACTCATAGGCTGCAAAGGTGGAGATGGGTCTACAAGTGTCCTAGACTATTCAGCAATAAACCTGGTTCCTAACATGGACTGAGGGCAACCCCTGATGCCTGACCTCATGAAGAGTCAACAGGGTCACAGATGGTTATCCCTAATGGTTTCAGCTGCACTGGTGTTGCTCTCATGGACTTGAGCCAATCTAAACTTATTTGTAAGAAACCCTAAATTGGCTCCCCGGTATAATGTCAGTGTCCCTTCTAGGGGCCCTAATCCAAAATCTATTATCAGATCATAGGAGTTTCTGTTGATGCCCATTGGGTATTTGGATTTTGTTTGATTATTTAATAAAAAGACATTTATCCCTTAAAAATAATATTGTGGGCCTCTAAATCTTCAGATATAAATTAAACAAAATAACTCTTGGTTAATAAAACATGAATTCAAACAAGATGCTTCTGTTGAAATGTAGTACCTAAAATATTTCAGGAAAAAATTCACTAACCCCTCCGATAATAAGGTTGGAAAAGATTCCTTTTTCCACACCCAAAACAAAGGAAATTGAATCCCTGCTTTAACTGGAGACTGTTACTATTTGTTTTGTGGATAAAGGCCAAGTTATGCATATTTTTGTGACTTCAGTCAAGAATCAAGGTCAATCAGCAGATTTTCTCCCACATCAACAACACAGCAGCAGCATGAATACAGATGTTCCTTATCCCTTTCACCATGATTTTTCAAACTCAGTTTTCCCTCTCAGAGCTGCTAAGATTTCTTCGTTTGTCAAAAGGGTAGCCATTAAGAAAATTACTTAGCTAATAAACAAGGAAATTAGCTAGCATGTCTGATACAAAACAGATAGCAGCAACACTAACAGCAATCTGTACACACAAATTGAGGCAGTAAAGAGTTGCTCTGATAAGCACTTTTAAACTGTTAGTGGTAGTCAAAAAAACTGAGCATCACTCGAATTAGGCGTCAGACAGCAGTTGCAAATTTTTCTTCTTGTCTCACTTGGTTCCCACAAAAATCACAGTAAGGTTTTAGTTTTATCCAAGGATGTGCAGAGAAAGATAGCAGGAAAAAAGAGGAAACAGAGAAAGCATCAGGACAGGATAACTCTTCCCGCTTTCCAACCACTTTTCAAAATCTTTTAATTGCCCATGTTTGAAGGAACCAGCTAAACACTTGTTTAATTTTGAGAAAAGCCGCATAACTAAATAAACAACACAATGGAAATAGGGCTTGTGACTCTCACGAAGGATGGTGGCAGATTTTGAAAAAAGTAACAGGAGAGTGTTCATATGTACATTTTACATGATCAATAGATAAGTATTTTTAAAGCTGACAATCTTTAATTTATATACAAAATAATTTTTGGTGGGGAATAAGTAATTGTAAATTTCACTACATTTCAAGTTTTATCAAAATGTCTTCAGTTTTCTACAAAAATTAAATTTCTCCTAAAAGCCTACATTGGTATCGTCTGATTTTAAAGTAGGAAAGAAAATTCTCCTTGATTTAATCACTTCTTACAAAATGCTTGAAATGCTTTGTTCAGCCCTCGGTTTAATATAAACTCCTCCCTTCAGCTGGTCAGAAATGTATCTAAATGTAAGATACATGTAAATGTATTTCTGTCAATTCATTCCAGAAGAACATTTTTTTCTACCCGCCCAAATCACACCTCAGCTCCAGGATGGGACCCTTCCTGCCTTCACTGAGATGATGTCCTGCCTCCTCCCTCACCTCCATGGAACCCAGTCATCATGGTCAGGGCTGCATGACCCTCAATATACCAGAAAGAGAAGATAACCAGTAACAAAAATTCATGTTTAAATGATCATTTAAATTGGCTTCATAACACAGTCTCAAGGGGGAACTGGTAAAGGGTAAACAAGCCACTTCAAGCACAGTTTAAATTCAGAAGTACTAAATAAGTAATACATTTTATTTAAAATTCCCCAATAAAGAGATCAGTGGGTATATGAATATACTTAATGAATTTTAAAAAGAAATGTGCATTTAGTTTGTTAAATCAGAAATTCTCAGGTAAATATAATATAACACACTCCATATGTTTCACATAATGCTGAATTTTAAAGTTTTAACTTCTAAATGTAAAAATAATCTGCTTTAACTCTAATCAGTTTACAAAATTTATAAATTAATTTTGCATATAAATCTAGGATAAAAGTGTTGCTATAATCATTAACTCATTTAACATTTTCAAAATTCTTTTAAAATATTTTACTAGTTCAGTTTTTTAAATGAGAAAGGGTATTACTGTATCACTGCTATTTGAGCTTTAAAATAAAACCAGCACATATATACGTAATATACTTAAGTATATAATATATATGTATATAATGTAATTAAAATACTGCATTAATCAACTTTTCAAAAGATTGCCCAATAGTTTCAAATTTTAAAAATTTTCCATTTACAAGAAGCTTTTGATTTGAACATTAAAAACAGAAAAGCCTTGACAGTTTAAACTTAGTTTATGTAATTATTTAAATATGTATCTGTATGTTTCTTCTAGGAATTTCAGAAGCAAAGAATCGAGTGTTCTACAAAAAAAATTCACAAGTTCAGAAAAGTTATCTTAAATAATTTTAAAAGGAAGAATGGAAAAATAGGTCGAAGACGTCATTTTAGTGTAGAAAGGAAAAATGTATGTATTCTGTTCCTATGAGGACCAAGACTTCTAACCAACCATAATGCCAAAGGGAGATTTTTTTAGAGAAAAAAAAAAATTCTGTGTTACTTAACACTAAATTTCACTTGGCAGCAACCACTCTTACCTGTGACAGAAGAATTTTGTGTTACTTTTTTTCCCCTAAGTTGGGTACAGAAAGCATATTTCCTGCTCATATTCAAACTGTCTGCCAGCGTGAGACTACCACAGCCTCAAAAACTGTGAAGCTGTACTCTGATTTGAAACAATAAACTAATGGTAACGATCCATCACAAATTCTTCACTTGACAAAATTATGGTTTAGAAGTTCTTTTAAATTGGGAGCACCACTAGTGTATTTAGAAGAGATTTCAAATTACGGAAACTAAATTTGCCATAAAATCTTGTCAATACACTGCCCCCATTCCAACTCTTCATAATGCCAGTCAGTGGCAAATAGGTGACCAGGTAGGATATGTTTTTGAAAGCCTATACAACCAAAGAGACCATAACAATCAATTGCGTAGTAAACAGAGAAAAAGGTTTGTGCAACTGCCAAGTGTTTTTTTATACAAATACGTTCATTTCCTGGAAGTGGTAAATGCTTGTTTTCAAAGTAACCTTATAGTCTTTTCACATGTCTTTTATCACTATTGAATTGGAGAGCAATTTATGGCAATAAAGATTTCATTTACTTTTAATATTCTTCTCAGCATTATAATTTTGGCATTACTTTTCCCACCTCCCATCTCCTCTAACATATACACAAACCTATATATATATATATATATATAAAACATATATTCAAATCCATGTTAACTTTGATATATCCGAAGTGAATTTCCTAAATTCCATACATACTATATTTAAATATAAATTATAACTCCAAAACAATAAATGGTTCTAGTCTCCATTCATGGGAAAAAAAGGCCAGAGAATTGCTCAAATAGTTCGCTGTAAGAAACACTCAATAATCAGTTTATTATCATATTCGTTATTAGCATGGATACAATTTCTTTCACTCTTTACTTTGTAAACACAGTAAAAATGTCAATTGCTGTGTGTTTCAGTAATACTTGGCATAGTGGAGCATACCCAAATGGAAACGTTCACTACAGCTACACTTTCCTTCAAGAAACTCCTAGCTCAGCCTAGAAAAAACCCTAGAGACAAGCTTTCTGAAGTTATCTGGTTGTATATCGTAAGACTGGATGCCTTACAACTAATTGGCAGGGTTAAGTTTTTTTCACCTAAGGCTGAAGAAAGGTAATTCACCTTATCCAATCTGCATTCAGAAACAAACCCCAAATAGAGTTAAGTAATTTATCTAAAAGGAATTTATTTTATGTTTCCTTGGAATTCTTGGCAAAGTGTTGAAAACAGAAAAATCCACTGGGGAAAAAATGGTTGCCAAAGAAAAAACATACAATCAGGTTAATATCCTTAACACATAAGTAGATCTTACAGAGGAATATATCAGATTAACCATGACATGTAGAAATACATATGCTAACCAATCATATAAAAATGTTCAGGTCACCAATGGAAATTAAAACAAATGATTACAATTCTTCACTTCTCAAATTGGCATTAAAAAAAAACTAATTCCAAGATGGGCAATGGGTGTTCTCACATAGACCACTGCAGAAATATAAACCTGCACGGCCTTTCTGAAGGACAATTTGGCACATCTGTATCAAACGCCTTTTAAAATGTTTGTAACTTTCTACTTAATTTTACTTCTAGGGATTTATTTTTTTTAAATATAGAAAGATAAGCAAAAGATTAAAAGTATTTTTATCATAGTGTCACTTATAATAGCAACAAAAGAAGAATATTCTAAAATCCTAGTACAAGAGGTTTGGTGCAGGTATAAAACAAAAGAAAATGCAGCTACTTTGAAAGCAGCTATAAAAGAATATTTAGTGACGTGAGAAAATGTTCACTATTTAATGCTCAGTGAAAAAATATGCAGGTTATAAAACAGAACAGTCATTACGGTCCTAATTTTACATTTCCCAGTTTTGTATCTCTGTTCGTGTGTGTGCATATATGCATGGTCAGAACAGTAGAATTGTTGACACGCAAACAAATGGTATCAGTTCCTATCTCTGAGTGGTAAAATAATGGGTAATTTCTAAAATATTGTCATCTTTGTGCTTTTTTTTTTTTGCATTTGCCAATATCCCATAATGAACAAATATAATTCAAGAAACAATGAGGGAAAAACATAATTATTCACAAAAGCAAAACTGTATAACATCTGATAGAGGTGATACGCAGTTTCTGGTAACTAGAACAGCACTGCTCAGAAAAAGGAAAATAGCGTTCCTGTAAGAGGCTTAAAACAGACTCTTGCCCACAGAAATGAAGACAGTGGCATCACTTCCCCACCTGGCAAAAGCAGCAATCTGAAGCAGCATTAGGTAACCTCTCACCACAATATTTAAATAGGTTTCCCACCCTCCACTTAAATTCCAGGGTAAGACTCAAATTACCCTCATAAGAACTAGAGGCTCAGACGATGAAGCTACTGTCATAATAAAATAAGCACGAAGATGGCCACGAGACCCTCCGTGATCTCTGTACAGCTCTAACGTGGGGATGATAACACTACTGCTCCTAGAGGCAGCCTTCAGGCAAATAACTACCCATGTCTCAAGATAATATTAACATTGTTTTTATATCAACAACAAAATTATGGCAAATGTTATAATACCTAAAATATATAATCTAGTTCCCATAATCTAGTATATCATATACTTAGATTTTTGATTGCCTGTATTTTAAAGGCTATATTTTCTACCTGTTCACTGAGCTTATAAGTAGGCTTACGAGTTACAGTTAAGCTGATTACTTTGCATGCGAAGCTATAACTGTAATTTCCTGAATAAACAAATATCAATCAACAAATATTTACTGAACATCTTCCATGTTCCAAGAATTATGTCAAGTACTGAAAGAAAGTATTTTTAACTATGGGCAAATCTTTCCCCAGATCATATACAAGATAAGAAAACTGTATTTTTCCCAAATTTAGTCTAATGATGACTACTGAATATTTATGAATATGAATAATTAGCGAATCCCTTTATCTACCTTGTTAGTTTGTTCTTGAACTAGCAGCACTTTATTACTTTATAATACCACTTCAGTAAGTTTTGCTTTTTTTATTGTAGTACCTAACATAAATGTACCTGTTTAGCCATTTTTAGGTGTACAGTTCAGTTGCACTAAATACATTTACACTGTCATGTAGCCATCATCACCATCCATCTTCAGAACTTTTTCATCTTCAAAAACTGAAACTCTGTACTCATTCAACAATTTTTCCTCATTCTCCACCCCTACCTACCCAGCTCTTGGCAACCACCATTCTATTTTCTATCTTTATGAAGTTGACCACTTTAGGTACCTCGTGGAAGTGGAATCATACGATATTTATCCTTTAGTGTCTGTCTTATTTCACTTAGCATAATGTCTTCAAGGTTCATCCATCCATGCCGTAGCATGTATCAGAATTTCATTCCTTCTTAGTAGTGAGTAACGTTTTATTGTATGTATATACCACACTTCGTTTATCCATTCATGGACACTTGGGTTATTTCCATTTTTTGGCTGTTGTGAATACCATTGCAATGAACATTGGTGTAGAAACACTCATTCAAGTAGCTGCTTTCAAATTGTTTAAGAATAAACCCAGAAGTACAACTGCTAGATAAGTTTTGCTTTTAAAAACTCTAATTTTCAATTAACATGTCTTTTGATTTTTTAAAAATCAATATCATCAAATTCAGTCTCTAGACTGAGCTTTTAACAGCAAAACAGCTATTTTATTTCCTTTCATTGTATGCTTTAAAAGCCCAAGTTAAAAATAAAAGTACCTTTCATACCTATGACCTGAAGGTGAATCCTCCAACAATGCCTGTTAGCCAACCTCCCTCTAGCAAAGTGCATCGTTCATCATTCTTCATTCTTTGTTAATGTCATCTATAAATAATCTTTCCTGTTTCCCCACACCTTCTACCCACTGTCCTTGAGTGTCAACCATCAGGGCACTTAACCACCAAACCATTCTGTTCTTGCAGTGATATGTTCGCCTCCAACTATTAACACATTCTTCTCTCCCACTTTGTGATAACACATGCTTATTTTGATAATGCCACCAGGATGCTCACGGGTTTGCTGTTTAAGTAATGGTAACTTAATGGGAAGTATTCCAGCCAAATGAAATAAAAACAAGGCAGTATGTTTTCAGATAAAATTATGAGCCTCCCTCAACACAATATTTAATTTCATACCATCACAAAAATCAGATGTAACACAGTTGGCCCATAATGCAGATATCATCATCTGTTACTCAGCAGTGTTACAAAAGAATTCCACCCTATTTTAAAAAATTAATGTGTGAGGATTCCACTCACATTAATATGTGAGTATTTTTAAATTATATAAGTATAAATAATTTATATTTCATGGTTGTTGTGAGCAGAGAAATAATCTAGAGATGCAGAGGCACCATTTTTGAATCCCTAACTGTGAATTACTGACCACTTGAGAAGAGAAATGTAGTTCCTATCAAAAAGAAAGAGTTATTATGCTTGGCATACAATCCATAACTTTAAGACACCAGTGGCATGATGAAGTTATTAAAGTCTTTCTGACAAGTAAAGACCATAATGACTCACTGCCACCTTCATCAAAGCTGGTGAGTTATGGAGTATATGAAGGGTAATTACCCTGTAAGTAAAGTATGTGGGCAGTTTCTTATTATAAATTTTTATCTTTAATACATGAATTGCTGCACTTTGTTAACAATTTAAAGTAGGCTGAATTATGTGATTAAATTATAAAAGAAAATTACTTCATGTCTGTTTATTTCTCATCTAAGACATCAAACATGTGATTTCTATTACTAGGGTCCAGTGATTGGTTTGAAGTCAGTCGGAGCTGTGGATGTGCAAATTAACTGAAACAGAACTTTCCTCAAGTATTTTTACAGTGAGAAAGAGCAAAAGATTCTTCACAGATGTGATACAATTTTAGTTCTTAAATCAAAACCTAATTAATCTATTCTGTCTACTGTCAACAATGATAGTAGCAACCTTGAAATGTCTGTAATATACGTACCATTTGATAAATCTTGATTTATGCACTTACTGTGCTTACTCTACATGCTAAACCATGACTCAGAGGATTCCAATTTCTTGGATGAGGGGGTCATAAATACTGGGTATTTCCAGTATGAACAGATACTAATCGATCTGGAAATAACCAGTACTTCCTGAGAATATCCAACATCCATTTTTATCTATGTAAAGCCCAACATATTTCCATTCATTCACCAAAGAATCCACACCTCTAAAAGAGCTACTGGCCCCTCAAGAGTATCATGGAATATGGATTTCCTTGCTGAGAGTTGCACAATAGTTCCCCTCCAGGAGTAAAGCTAACTGGGGTCTTGTCAGGGCTGCAGTTGAACACTTGGACCATAAGGTGGCATATTTTCAATACCTTCTACTGAGCCTAGGAAGTCTATCCCAACTATGGGCCATTCCCAGTACACAAGAACTCCAAGTAGCACAGTAGAGTGTTGGCTTCATCAAAACCCACATATGCTCAAGTGACAAGAGCTCTGTGGGTCTGACAGGGCCTCGATATAGTATCCTGAACTACATCTTTCCCTCTGCTGCCAGTTCCCAGCCCCAACTGAACGAGGCTGAAAACTGTGGACTGTAAAACTATTCTGAAGAGGGTAAGTGAAATGTTAAAGATGAAGCATTTCTCTTTGGCCTTTACACCAGCATAATGGTTTCTAAACTAAGGAAAGATTTTTAAGTGAAATTCAGATCATTAGAATTCATGAATGGTGAGGAACAGCCTTAATTGACAAATCTTGGACGCTACAGAGGTGTTACCTTCTTCTTACTCTTCTGTCCTGGTCAAATGGGTCGGCTGGGAACTACCATTGTTATTACTAATTATAATCTCACATTGTTCAGTAGCTTTCCTTTATGTACCTTTTGGTGTAGAAATCATTATGACGTACTCTTGACCTTTACATTCTGCATGAGAAGAGTAGTAATTTACCCATTCCTGTTCAGGGTAAATTGCTGACTTGCCAGTGACTATGCTCAGAATGAGGATTAATGAAATATAATTTAAAATTGTAAAGAATTTGGAGCCTAGTTCCTCCTAACCTTCAACTTTGAGCTAAAAACCTCGAATGTGTCTAAATTAAAAGGTACGTTTTAATTTCTATATATTTAGAAACTATACTACATTTTTTGTACATATCTACATTTTCTCCATGAATGATTCAGAATTTAATTCCTAGAAGTTCACTGGTTTGTAATCATTACCTTCAATGTTCAGAAGTTCATAAAGCTGACAGAAATAACACAAGGAAGACTCAGAAACTATCAATAGCAACAATTTAGAAAAAAGACTAGGCAGAAAGTGAGAAAAACGTTCTCAATACTAAGAGCTTGCATTTACAAATTGTTAACTAAATGCTAACCACCTTTCAAAGTACGTTGACAAATATTAACTCATTCAACGCTTACAATAAACCCTACGAGATGGTTAATATCAAGTTAGCCATTCTGCAGATGAGGAAACCAAAGCACGGAGCATTTACGTAGTGTGTCCCAAGTCAGGGCTCCTCTAAATGGATGGAACTCAGTTGGCTGCAGAACTTACAGGTTTAATCATGACACAAAACTGCCTCCTTTAACAGCCACAATGAGAAATTTATTCTTGTTTTTCCCATCTCAGTTCTTTCTCTGAAAATGAATGTGTTTGGTGTTCACTTGTTACATACATAGAATAGTAAGTTTATAAATAGTAACTTTTAGTATAATTTTGTTAGCATATTCCATAGTTTCTATTAAGTACTAAAAATAACTTCATGTAAATGATCCAAATATGATACATAGGATAGACTTTTAAAGTTCATCATCTTTGGCTCAATCTGAAATGAAATGGACATATTTAAAAATAAATCATTTAGTGCATATAGAACCATTAGAATGAATGATTTTAAAAATGTAAATACCATACTGAGAACTCCCAATGCCACACCCCAATCCCTATTTGTTTTCAAAGTTCTAGAATCAAATTTTCAATGAAGCAAGGCATCTCTTGGATGCTTAAGGGCACCTCATATTCAATACTCTAATCATTTCACCCAAGCTTACACTTTCTAAAGATATTTCTGCCTTATTTAATGACATGGCTCAATCAACCCAGAAAGAAACTTACATTTTCTTTGCCCTGGCTCTCTCCTTCAAACCCCTCAATCCAGTCATTCAATCATAAAATTCCACCAATTCTGCTTCTGAAATGTCTCCTGAATCTATCACCCTCCTTCATTCCCATATTCATTGCTCTAGTTCTTAGCCCCCTTTCTCACCCCCAGAATCCTGTAAAGGTAGCAGCTTCTAACAGGTAGCCTTATCCTCTGGTTTAAGTTCACCACATATCTACCAGAATTCTCTTTAAAACACAATTTTGTAAAAAAGCTTTTAACAGTTTCTAGTTGTTTATAGCAAAGGTTCCAAACTTTAAACTGTATTAAATTTACCTAAAGGGCTTGTTAAAACAATCACAGATTGCTGGGGGGATACCTCCAACTTTCCAATTCAACAGGCCTAAAAGGGAGCCCAGGAATCTGCATTTCCTACAAGTTCCTGGGTGATGCTAATGCTACTGGGCCAGCGACCGCACTTCAGTTTCTTAACTGATGCTGTGCATTAAAATTACCTCGGGAAGTTTTATGAAATGCCCTGCCACAAGCAGCCTGAACAAATTACATACCGGCACTGATTTTGTTTTTTCAATCCTCCAGGTAATTCTGCTCTACAGAAAGTATTGTACACTTGAAATTTGCTAAGAGGGTAGATCGTAAGTGTTCTCACCACACGCAAAAAAATGGTAAGCAAATGAGGTGATGAATATGTTAACTAGTTTGACTGTGGTGATCATTTCACAATGTATCCATACAGAAAACATCAAGTTATATACCTTAAACACAATTTTTATTTGTCAGTTATATCTGGACAAAGCTGAAACAAAGCCAAATTTAACCAGGTGTCATCTATTTTTATTTGCTAAATTTGGCAAACCGACCCACATTTTCATTTCATACTGGGCCTTACAAATTGTGCGACCAATCCTGATCAAGATAACCAATTTAAACATTCATTTCATAAGTCAAATGGATGAAATGAGTAATACATGACATCAGCTAAGATTATACTGAAAGAAAAACTTTCTTACTTTTATTTAAGCATCATACTTTCCTGCCCTCACACTCTCCACATAAACCTACCCTGACGTATAACTTTCCTGCCAAGTCTCCATCTGCACGAAGGTGTAAGTGGTGCTGCCAACTAGGAAATAAAAAACTTGGAAATGAAGGCCTGTTAGAGTTTCAGGTACAACCAAACAAAATGGTGAGTATCACAGAAAGAAAGAAAACTTTAAAAAGAAAGATTTTTCATAAAAGCACAATTTATTTAAAAAAAAAAGTTGAGTGGGAAAAAGAAGCCAACATGTTGCCTGTGCCAATTTTACCAGTGAAAAATCAAATGAGAGAGAGAACGAGAGAGAGCACTAGGAATACAGAACTTAATTGATCCTGCCTCTTCTACTACCTGGAACTTAAAAACCAAATATTAACTTTGGAAATATTTCTAAACCCAGTGATGCTATTTTTGTTTTAAAATATAATGTTTGAGAGGTTTGCATACACTTCTCAATAAATATAGATGTTTTTTCCTTCAAGTGTCTTGCTGAAATAAGGGCTGGAATTTTTTCTTTCTTCTTTATAGCCGTCAGTACATATACATTATTTGTGTCTACTTCAAACTCATTTTGCAATAAAGGATTTCAAAACCTTCTCTCCTTCCTCTAGGGGAATAACAAAGGGTGAAACAAACAAGGAAAATAACTTCATATCCTTTCATTTGCGATCCCGGTTCCTCCTGCTATGAACTTCATGCCAGGGTTCTGCTTTACTGTGCTTCAGATATGGACAAGATGAAAGAAGCTCTTAAATCCTATAAAGAGCAAGTTCACCTTTGGTATAAATGTTGGAGAAGAGTGAAGAATGATTTAATCTTTGAAGAAAATATGTGTTCTGAAAGTGTTCAGGTTTGAAATTTGCCAAATGTTTGGCTCTTAGGAATGTCACTTTCACAAGCAGGATAAAACAGCAATCTATCCTTCATCAGTTCAATGCTTAAGGCTTAAAGCAAGTAGACTAGAGCCGGTAGCAGACAAGAGCACAGACATGGGCAGCAGATTGCCTGGCTTCAGATCCCAGCTCAGCCACTTATGAACCCTCTGACCTTGCACAAGTTTCTTTGGCTCTTGGTACCTCATCTACATAAGGTGGGTGACAACAGTAGTGTCTATTTCATACAGTTGTTGTAAACACTAAAAGGTACAGTTCTTAGAACAATACCTAGTCCACTAAAGCACCACGGTAGAATTATTATATTAGTATCAAAAATATTTCTGAATTCAATCTAAGAATGCAAGATTCAGTATACAATAGCTAACCTTCTCACTTATTTTTCCTGGTATGCATTAATGAAGATCAGAATTTTAAAGAAAAGTATTATTTTGTCTTTTATTTCCTATCAAGAGTCAGTGCTTGCAGAAAGCTAAAACTATTTTACAAACATAGCCTGGTTGAGAGACATCACAATGTTCGGGGGACATCCAAGACATGAATTAAAATCCTGGTTCAGAGTTAAACTGTGGCTGCACTTCAGCATTTAGTTCTTTTCTCATCTCTAAAATGAGAAGGTACCCATAGATTTTCTAACATTTCTTGTAGACCTAAAATCCTGATTTAGTACCCTTTAACATTAATGTCATACTTAGAATGGAATTTGGTGAACTCACTTTTAAAAGGGGCTTCCTGGGGGAGTTTTTCTTGAAATTCTCATTCCCTATGCGCTCATACTACAAAATTTATCAACCAGTACTATATATACTTCCCACCCCTCCAAAGCCAGGCAATAAAATAATCCCAATGCTAAATGACCAGAGAAACAAGAATGAGGAATTAGTAAAAAGCATTCATTACTACCTGAGCTTGGTAGAAAATTTAACAATACCTATTAGTGTGGTATGCAATGCTTTTATCCATATTAATGAATATTATAGTATCCTAAAGACACATTTTTGGAGCTGGTAAGACCTCAGAGTCCTGTTTCTCAACTCGGGCAATTTTACCCCCTCTCCCCCAGGAGACATTTGATAATACCTGGAGTCATTTTTGGTTACCACAACTAGGCAAGTGCGCTGGCATGGAATGAGTAGAAGCCAGGGGAGCTGCTAAACATCTTCCAATGCAAAGAGAAGCCCCCACAACAAAGAATTCACTGAATCAAAATGTTGTTAAGTCCTGCCCTAGAGCAATGGTTTTCCATGGAAACAGTATTGCTCCCTACAGAGCAATTTGGAAATCTGGTCATGGGGTTGGGGTAGGGAAAGAGCTACTGGCATTAGCAGGCAGGGGGGTCCAGAGATACACCATACAATGCATATTACTTCTGACTGAAGTCCTGTACCACATTCTACTCAACTCTCAACTGTCCCCTTAACTACGTAGGTGATAAACCTGCTTGTGATTATCTAAGCCTAGAACCTAATTCCATTTTGCACACAAACACAAAGAATTTTTTGCATGGTTTTAAAAATTCTATGTTTAGAATGAAACTGTATAAATCAAGAGAAGATGGTTACTTTGTTTGATTTGGAACTTCTCCAAGAGTTGCTCATCATTCTGGAAAAATAACATCAACAACGCCATTCATAGTATTCGAGTGGCCAGTACAAAAAAGTTCAGTCTACATTTGTAGCCTTCACACACACTGTTATTCCACATATAGGCACAAGCTTCTGAATACTTCATTATGCCTTCCCGTGAAATAGTAACTAAGCATTTACATATTATTTTATTATAAACTAAATGATTTATATTACTCTTTTATACTATAGTTAGAGATTTTACATATACATATATATTTTTCTAATTATGCATGTAGGCGGGTTGTATTATATATGAATTTCATTTCATGGTAGTAAAGAGGGCACCACAAAATATATGCTATAAAAAAGAGGCATTGGATCCAACAGGGTTGAAAATCTTTGCTTTGCAAATTACTTCATTCAACCCCTTCACTTTATGGAAGTCAAGCCCAGAGAGGAGTCCAGGGTCTTCTTATGGCAAGTACAGGGGGTTTCCACAACAGGTCATTCTCGTCTAATCTCACCTAAGATCTGTGCTATCAATACATCTGAGTTCTAGGGCCTGCCTGGGTCAAATTCACACAAAATATTCCCCCTAAACACACACTATAAACCTGACCTGCACAGCATCAACATATAAAATATTACCATGGGAACCTTAACAAGGACAAACTGAGAACATAGCGATGGCCAATCCATAGGAAAGCTAAGCTTCATTCATTTGGTTGTTTATCTATACACTCTTCTACGTGAAAACAAAATGAATAAAAATGAGAATGACTCATTTCAGAGGTTTCTAATTTGGAAAGATTAAATCACCACAGGTCTAAAATTTCCTCTGGAACAAAATGCCACAGACCAGGCTTTGGAAGGAAACAATAACAATAATCTACTTGAGCAGTCCCATAACTCATTTTATCCATTCATATGGGTCCAGTTTTCATTTCACTCTAAATGCCAGGGAGACCAAATGCCTGTTTTGATTACTCTGATTCCTTAATATGATTTTTGTAATACAACAATCTCCTTCCTTGAAACCTTAATTTTCCCTCTTGTTTACTTGTGAGGCAAAGATTAATTGAGTGCTTCTTGTTTAAAACACTGTACAGAATGCTCCAGAGAATTATAAAATAGAAGACAAACTGTCTGCCATTGACAATGTTACCACCTAAAAGAGGAGTCAGAACAAATATAAACATATAAACACAAGTACAGGGTCAACTCAAGGAGACTGCAGAAGTGTAACATGCAAGTATTAGAGGGGAAGACAAATCAAATCTCTAAAAAAAACAAAAACAAAAACCCATGTGGGGAGCTGAGTAGCTGAAAAGTAATCCTCTCAAGCCTCCGTTTAAATTTTCTGGGAGGCAGGCTTTCTCCTTTGAATTTATTCTGTCTAGTGGGAGGGTCCAAAAGGTGCTTCTGAATATTTCACATCTTCTCATATAATTTTAACTAATAATTTACATATTGAAATATTTTGTTATCAACTACTTGATTTGTACTGCCCTTTTATATTACAGTATATATATACTATATTTAAATATATATCATATATATACTTAAGCAGATACCACCCAGTCTGCTTACCCAAGATGGCATGATGTAATTCAAATGTTAGGTCACAATGAAGACAGTTTTGCCTGCAGAATACCTGATTGCAGGTCTCTTAAGGGCAGATAGAAATTTGGTAGATGACCTTTCATTCACAGCACCGCAGAAGAAATAAACAGAGCCATCCCATATTAATCTCTAATCTAGCAAAACAACTTTACTCCCTCTCTTCTATTTTCATCTATAAAAATGGAGAAAGATAACTTCAATGACCTCTATTTTGTAGGGGAAATTAAAAAAGAGGTTAAACCAACATCCTCTATTTCTGAGAGAAAATAAAAGACTATGTGGAGACATAGTAAACAGGACCGTGGGAATGAACAGAGACATCCCTGTTCCTCACATGTTCAAATATACATCTCTTACCTCTTAGCTGAAAGGCTGTTTTCTTAATACACATTTTACCCACAGATTTCTTCTGGGAAGAAAATGCCTACTTTGGGCTAATTTTTAACTTCTCTAGTAGAGTCAAGTTTCTCACCTTTACACAATAACTCACTATTTTCAGAAACCCTCACTTAAATACTTGATTTTTCTCCATCTAATGTTTTATTCACTCAACTAAAATTTATAGAACATTTGCTATGTTCCAGGCACCGTTCTAAAACTCCCAGCCCAACAAAGGTTCGATTCTAACAGGGACCCAGGCAACAAGGGGAAAATTTTTTCAGTAAATTATATGTTAGACAATAGCAAGTCTACGAGGAAAAAAAGAGAGCAGGGTAAAGGTATCAAGAATGAGAGGTGAAGGTTTACAGATTGAGACAGAGCAGTCAGGACAGGTCTCAACGAAAAAGTGACCTTGAACAGTCTCCAACTCACACAAAATCCCCTTTCTCTCCAGCCTGTAAGTCAAGTCGTATGTTATTTCACTTTTTTCATTTTCATGTTACTATTTTTATTGCTACATTGTTGATTTTGAAAAAGATCCATTTCAAGTAAGATGTTCCACATAAAGAAAAAGGCTTTACAACATAAACATTCCTCCCTGCTTACCTCCAAAACTTTTCTGCATACCCACAAAAGCAAATTAGACAATATGAGGGAGCAAGAGGGAAGCAGTGCCCACACACATTTTTAAAATAAATAAATAAGTAGGAATAAGCCTCATAAGAAATGGGTGGAATACAAACAAAGAAAAACAACAAAAATTTGATGAGAACTATAAATGCAGTTATGCAACAATGGGAAATACATACTGTTATCCAGAATGAGAAGACTAAATACTGTGAAGATGTTCTCTCTCTCAAAGTTAATTGCTACGTTTAATACAATTCCATTAAAAATACCAAGGTTGAGTAAAACTATGCTAGTGTGACTAAACAGTGGTTCTTAAACATGGACACATAGAAGAATCCATCATGGAGCTTTCTCAGAATACACCAGCCTGTGTCCCACCTTAGACTTACTAAACTGTAATTTGCAAAGACTATGTATATTTTGGCAAAGCTTCCCAGATAATTCTGATATAAAACACTAGTTAAGAATAAATGATCAGGAATAATGAATGAGGGGGAAGCTAACTGAAAGCAAAAGAGTAAGAAGTACAACTTACAAGTCACTACAACCTATTTTCAAGCTACAAAAACAAGATCAATGCAGTAGTTGAAGAACAGACACATCGATGGAGAAGAATAAATTTATAAACTTCCCAGGAAGGCTTTATATTCACATACAATCAAAGAAAAGTCACAAACCAATGGAGGAGAAATAGAATGTTCTCTAAATTGTTTTAAGAAAAGTGGGGAAGGGATCAAACCTCAATTATACCTCACACTACAAAGACCTACACACACACACACACACACACACACACACACATGCACAGAGTCACACAACCAGGTGGATTAAAAGCTAAAGGAATGGGATGCAGGGTCAGAGACAGACATTAAAGAAATGATTGAAGAAGAAAAAATTAGAAAATTTAGGTCATTTTTACCAGATCACTTGAAAGGAAGAAAAAGGGGTAACAGACATGTACCCACAAATTCGATTAGAATACAGTGAGTAAACAGATGAGAGATTACAAAACAGTGAGCACAGTATGATTCTATTCTGTATTTATCAACACGCATACTTCTAAGGATATACATTCAAATGTTAACAGTAATTGGCTCTGGTTGTTTTTTTTTTTCCTTTTAGTTTAGTTTGCTTAGTTTCTTGATGTCATACAATGAATTTGTATCACACTTTAATTTTTTTAAATGTATCTATTTTTCAAAGCTATTTAGCTAATTTGTTCACTGATTTTTTTTCCACATAATGGCAATTTTGGCACATAATTGGATAGGCTTATGCGCCAAAAATGTTTTCCCCTAATTATTGCTTTGCTATTTCTTATTAATTTTCAGCTTGCTGAAAATTCCTGCTCTAATAAATCATAATCTCTTTAAAACTGGAGTAACTAAATGTCCAGTCATAGTGGTAAGTTGTGACAACTGAGTATTCAATAAAAAGGATATATTAGAGCAAACCAAATTTCAACAATAGTGGTTAATCAGGTTTGGCACAGAGGGGATGAGTTAACTATTCAATAAATGAACCAGAATAGGACTCTTGACCAGCTAATGGTCCTACCACAAGAGATCAGCAGGAACAACGTGAGTGTCCAAAAACAGAATTCTTGCAGCATTATTTTCCAATAAAATGTATACATGCTCTTTAAGATAAATCCAAAAGCTACAAAACATACAGGACATCCACAATCCCATTAGATCAGAGACATTAGATTTTCAAACACTTCTATTTGACACAGAATTAGCAAGATACAAAAAAAAAAAGGAGAAAAAGTTTTCAAAAAGTTCTAAGTGACATTATGTTAAGTGAAATAATCCAGGCACAAAAAGACGTATACCTTACAATTCCATTTATATGGGATATCTAAAGTAGTCAAATTCATAGAAACATGAAAGTAGAATGGTGTTTACCAGGAGCGGGGGAGGAGGAAGTGGGAAGTTGTCTAATGGGTAGAGTTTCAGTTTTGCAAGATAAAAAAGGTTCAGAGATCTATCGCACAACAATGTGAATATACTTAACACTACAGAACTATACACTCAAAAATGGTTAAGATAGTAAACTTTGTGATGTGCTTTTTTACCACTATTAAAAAGTAAATAATTCTTAGAGTAACACAAAATGCTTCATATTACACCGAATTACCACTATTGAAGACTAAGACATAGTGTTATATCAATAGCTTTGTTTTAAAAAATTTTTTTCAGGTCAAGTTCCATTCAATGAAATTTATCTAGGGTCTGATAACAGTGGCATTTAAATCAGTGGGGAGTAAATAATTATTCAATTAATGGTGCTGAACTAATTGTACACTCTATGTTAAAAATATACATTTAGATACTTACTATCATCTATTATCATGACTTACATAAAATTGAATTGCAGAATTAAATAGTTAAGATGTGAAATTATAAAATATGAAATTACAGGATGACTATAATAGAAATATAGGTAAATATTATCTGAACTTGGATTGAGAATATTTTTATAAAAATAAAAGTAATGAAGAAGATAAATGCATAGAATTTATCTTCAATAATTGAAATAACTGAAATAATTGTCTTTAATAACTGAAATACATAAAAATGAAAGATCATTTCTGTTTTTTAAAGAAACCCACCACTACAAAACCAGAAGGTAAACAGAAAAAAAAAAAGATTTGCAAAATATCTGGCAATGGTTGTTAACCTTAATTCATAAATATTGTGCCAATATATAAAGAACAAATAAATATAAATGTAGAAATTACAAAAGAACAAATAAAATATTTAAAATGGCCAATAAGCACATGAAAAACAGTATAACCTCAGTAGTAATTCTAGAAAAGTAAGAGCAAAAGCTACAGACTATTTCTCTGTATTACATATGTCCAGTCTCTTATTTCATCTCCTGCAAAGTTATGAGGAACAAAGAAAAAATTTCCCCTATTTTCCGGATAAGAAAACTGAGTCAAAAAAAGGTCACATTCCAAGGGCAGGCAGTCTCACTTCCGAGCTACTGTCTTAATCCACCTGTGGTCTCTGTGGAGTCCACATTCCATGTCCCATGAACAACAGGGGAAAAGAGCTCCCTTTCCACTCTGTCGAATGCCACCTAGGGCAGGCCTCCATAAACGAGGCTCTCATGTCAAATGCCCTGCTGTTGTTTCTGTTCAACCTGCAAGCTAAAAATGAATGGCTTTTCACATTTTTTAATTGTTGGAAAAAAATTAAAAGAAGAGTAATATTTTGTGACATGTGAAAATTACATGAAGTTTACATTTAAATGTCCATAAATAAAGTTTTATGTATTGTCCGCGGCGGCTTTCGTACTATAGCAGGGCTGAGTAACTGCAACGAAGACTGTATGTGGCCTGCAGAGCCTCATGTTTACCCCACTGGCCCTTCATTGAAAATGTTTTCTGACTCCTGATATGGGATGTGGTAAACTGGGCTCCCTTCCAAGCTGTCACTATAAATGGCAATCAAATACAATACAAAGCAAGAACTTTGTATCTTCATCCTTGTTAACACAGTGATTTTAGCTTATCACAAAGAAATGCAAAATTCACAGAAATTTTTGTATAAAATGTATTGTTGCAGCAATGTGAACCCAGGAAGTCTAATTCCAGGCCCTAAGCTCAGAGCCGGGGCTCCAGGACTCCGGTGAGGTCTGCACTTAAATATCGGCACCAAAGGAAATAAAACAACTTTTCATGTTTACCAAGTAATACCCATTGAAACAGGTATTCCTGAAGTTCTATCATTCCGAACTATCAAACAGCACCTTGAAATTAGTACTACCAAGTTTTATGACACACTTGTTTTAAAAGACACTTTTTTAGGTTGAACCATGTGAAACTACAGATAGTCAAAGGTTTATGATATATTAATATCATGAAATCAACAGACAGACTCAGATTAAACTAAGTCCATCGTGAGTAGTAAAGAACCCAAAATTGACAATTTGCTTTCAGCAAAACAACACATCTGTCACATAAATTAATGGAATTACTTGAATTTTTATTGGTTTTATAGTTTTGTTGGCATTTAATTTATAAATTTGTTTTATTTTTAACTGCTATGAATTAAGACATTTATGTCACCTTGGACTGTATTTATCTCACATTATGACAAAGGTAATTAAGTCAAACTAGAAGTAAGTGAGAATGTTTTCCTTTGGAAGGGCCCTATCAATTTCATAAGTTTGAGAACACTTGTGGGTGTCTTATGAACTGTATAAGCATCCTAGCATGTAATTTTGAGGGAAAAAAAAATCAAAATCCCCTTCTGCTCTATCTCACAAACTTGGTATTGATGGGCAACAGCGAAGTACAACCATCAGGATAAGGGAGATGGCAAAGAAAGACCATTTTCACATGCCTTCACATTTAAAACCAAGCGCTTCACCTTTGAGTCTCAATTTTCTTTTCTGTAAAACAGTGATAATGGCTTACATTGCAGGGTTAGAGACAGCATTAGAGGTACTCTAAGTAAGGTATATAACATATAATAATAATAATAATAATACCTAATATTTACTGAGCGGTTAACCATGTGCCAGGCATTTTGTATGCATTTTTTATGCATATAACATTTTATACATTCCACCTCAAAGAATAATCACAGCCACTACAGTCTTTGAAATAGGTACCAGCATGTCCCCTGTTTTCAAGATGATAAAGCTGAGGCATTGAGACATTCGGTCATTTTCCCAAGGTCACAGAGCTAGCAGGAGGCAGAGTCAAGACTTGACCATAATGTCTAATGCCAGGAAGCTAGTTTCCTTCTTCACACAAAACTACCTCAGTAAATGGGAGCAATTATTATGATACTGATGTCCACAGTTTGCCAGAATGAGAACAAATAAACATTTCTTCTTTTAACCTTGCCACAGACCTTCGAGTGCACCACAGCCTCTGAGGGGGCCTCCAAGCCACTCGGGTCATAAACCTTTCCAGAATGTTATTTTCCAAATGGCGTTAGGCTTCTCTCTATAAAATCTGGGGCATACAGTGTCACTTTATATTTGAAAGGATTCTAAAATTCTAGCAGTGTAAACATCAATTTCCTCTTCTCAGGATGCTAAAGGGTCCCTCCCCCAGTCCTTCCTCCCTTTGTGTTCCTGTAGTTGAAAACTGTAGACTAAGCCACTAGGCTTGAGTACACAGTGCTTATGAGAAGAAGCCAGAAACATCATCACCAGCAAGTGTGCCGTATAGATGAAAAACCGCTTAGTTAATAGTACGAAATTGGTGAGCTTAAACCCCAGAAGGGTTATACTCTAAAAAATAAAACCTTTTTCTTCTTATCTTCCATGTTTCCCCTGCTTAAAACGTAGCACAAATGACAATAATTTTCAGTTTCATTTCCACCTGGCAAATGGGTTTATTTTCATTTTTAATAAGCATCCTAAATGATTCTTATAACAGAATTACAATTTTTAAAAGTGGGGAAAAAAGGTTATTAGGTGATATAGTTCCCAATCACCCTCAAGTCTTACACCCTGGAATCAAGTACACACTGTACTGGAAAATAAAGATTTTAAACTGCTACAGGGCCTCTTTTGGAGAAAATCTAAAATGGCCACCAGCAGTTTTTATAGCTCTCAGAAAGCTTAACCAAAACCCTGCAGCTTTTTTTTCACTGCACAGCTGCAACCTTACAATGGTTCCACTGTACCAAATACTTTATTATATGAATCTGCTAAAATAATAGGTTTAAAAACAAATATAAACCCCCTTGAGAACCAATGCAAGTATTGCTGCCTTGTGGGGAAAAAAAATCAGAGGGACACCACTAAGGTCAGTTTTCAGAGTCTACAGAGAGTATGTGGGAAAATTATTAACTACCACTAAAATGCGGTTAGGTGCGAATTAGCGTGGACAATATTAGTAGCAGTAATAGTAGTCACCTCCATCATAACAGTTGTAGCCCCAGCGGGGTGGGGAGGAGCAGCAGGCTGAGGGCCTGCTCTATGCCAGACCCCATTCTAAGTGCACTCATGATCACCTCATTTATTCCCAGTGATACAGCCCCTAAGGCAGAGTCTGTGGATTCATATCCTTGCCCCACCACTTAATACGTATGTGACGTTGGGCAAAATGACTTTAACCTCCGTGTATCTCATTTTGCTTATTTGTAAATGGAGATGTCAGAAGCTACCTCACAGGGTTGCTGTGAGGATTAAGTGTGTTAAAAATTGGTGACATGCTTAGAACAATATCTGGCCCATAATAAATAGTGTAAGGGCCAGTTTATTAACGATTATTATTCTCTGATTTCAGAGATCAGGAAACTGAGGCGAAGACAGGGTGAGTCACTACTCTGAAGTCTCACAGCTCGTAAATGTCAAATCGGGGGATGGAACCCCAGGCTGTCTGACTCTCAAGTCCATACACTAAATCACCTCAAAAAAGCCCCTATTTTCAAGTATGTATTTTTTTTATGTTTGTATCTCAGGAAAGATGCAGGGAATTCATCAAATAAGGTAAATGGTATCAGTGAGGTTATGACTGTCCTGGAACCTGGTGGCTAAGCACTTTCAGGGTCAAACATCTCCACCGAATGCTGAGATAACACAAAATATCAGATGGTCCCAGGTGTGGCCTGAAGCTCATATTTTAGGGAGAAAGAACGTACATATAAATATTTTGACTTGGAACAATGGAAGGTTGCAAAAACAAAAACAGCAAAAAGAACATTTAAATGCCCAGAAAAAAGGTCTTTCCTGACTCCAGGGACAAATACACTTTTTAAAATATCCTGCCCTAACCCTCCGCACACCCAGCCCCATCACCTCACCACCTTCTCTTCAGCCCATAAAATTTTCTATCCAACACATTCTCTCTTCAACACATTTTTTGGTTGATGTTACCACTTCAGTAACCATTTTGACCTTCTGGTATTTATGTTTTGGAGGGAAAATATTTGTCAGAAAACTTTGCTTAAGAACAAGGAAGAATCAAAATTTGCAGATGGAGATTAAGGTAACAATAAATTTAATCACCTCCTCATTATTTTTATCCTTTTGATTTAACTCTTTAATAGTTTCAGAAAGAAGGTATTTTGTTAGATTTGGAAGATTAAGATCAAAATATTTTTTCCTCCAGGTAATAACTACTTGTTAAGACACCAAGAGGAAGTTTCTTTCTAAAATAACACTGAAACCTGGAATTCATTGTCTTTTTCTTTAAAATTTTTTTCACAAATAAACTATAAGCAGAAATAACAATTTATGGCCGTTTTTTCCTTTAGTGAAAATCTCAGTGCAGCAATATTGATGAAGCAAATTAGTGGGAGGGCAACAATTTAAAAAAAACTTCTCTATCATGTAGGTATTTTGAATATGGGAGCTGTGCTCTTCTGGTTGACCAAAAAAAAAAAAAAAAAAAAAAGCCACTTTTCTAGGTAAAGGTCAGGTATTCAACTTCTATTCACTAAATCTGAATGACTTCCTACAATAAGCTTCTCAGATGTGATTTACATGCCAGACTGTTAGAAAGTCAAAAATGATTAAACTTTTAAACTGGTCAACCAGGTACACAGGAAAATACCACCCACCAGCTTCAGGTACCTTCCTCAATGTCCCTAAAGCAAAGGCCATCCTAAATGCCAGAATAAGAGACCCTATGAAGATTAACACATGCTCACCAAATAAAATGTTATATCATATTGTCAAATCTGAAAAAACGCTACTAGAGGTGCACTTAGGTATTCTCCAACATCAACAGGTAAAAATGTAACAGACTTTCCTGCATTATTAAAAAATAACAAAACCAAACAAAAAAATTTATTAAAAAATAATGTATCGATGAGATTTTTAAGTTTGAGAGGAATGAGTTTTTAACAAGGCTCTGGCATCTAATAAGATAAAAACAACAGACCCTTCTGGGTGTTTAGCAGAAAGGGGTTAGTCTGTTATAGGACCACATGTGGCCTTTCAGAGAATCAAAGAGAAGCACGCTGGGCCAAAAAAATCAACTGAAGCAATAAAAATTTTCACACACAAAAAGTTCACATAAAGATGGTACGAACAAGCACAAGGACTGCACGTTCTCCCACTCATAGCCATGTCGTCCCTGAATGTATTACTAAAATTTGGAAGAAAAGTTATTGGGTTCTTTTGTTCTTTCTCTTGGGTGGCCCTCTATGCTGTAACTTATAACCGATCTGTCATTCACAGGACTTGCAGAACACTAAAATAAGTATTTATGAATGTTCAGAATTTCACATGTAATTTTTACCAAATATTTCCCTTATTTTGCCCTATATCATACAGGAAACTAGCTCTTACATACCCAGTTCTCCTCCTCTATGAATTATTCAAGTAACACAGAGCTAATTCACAAAGTCTGTGATTTCTCTTTCTTGAATGTGTACTGAATCATGTTAACTTGAACTGTGTCCCCCAAAAAGATGTTAAGGTCTTAATTTCTAATACCTGTGAAACAGGGTCTTTGTAAATGATCAGTTTAAGATTAGGTCACGAGGGTGGGCCATAATCCAAAGACTGCGACCTTATAAAAACAGGAAACGTGGACACAGTCGTGTGAAGAAAAGCAATGTGAAGACACAGAGAATTCCATCTGCATGCCAAAGAATGCCTTGAGCTACCAGAAGCCAGAGGAGCGGAAGAGAACAGACTCTCCCTCAGAGCCCTCAGAGGGAATGAATTGTCAACACATTGATCTCAGGGCCTCCAGAACCATGAGACAATAACTTTCTGTTGTTTAACCCAGTTTGCGGCATTTTGTCACAGCAGCCCTAGGAGACTAATACACACGCCGTGGATGGAACTGTCCCAAGCCTGCAGAGCGTGGCTGGAAGCTCTAGAGGCCTCACAGAATTCCTGCAGCACACATGTGTGCCCCTGCTGGTGGGCACTGGGGTGAAAACCTTGTAGTTCAGATGAGAATATGAAATGGGCCCATCTAAAATATGAAAAATAATGTCTTGCATTTGTTTAAAACACATTGTCCATGTTTTATTTCACTTACTCCTTACAAGCACACTGGGAATGAAACAGGGAGGCTGACTACCTTCGTCCTGCCAACAAGGACATTGAACCTCACCCGACGGAATGTTTTCGTCAATGTCACGTATACACATAGCAAAGCTGGTATTAGAACCAAAATTTTTCTAGGAAGAAAGAATATAATCATAAATATTTTTATTTGGAATAATGGTGGCCCTTGAACTTAATGCCTCTTCAAGTGACCCAAGGAAGGAAGGAAAAAAATAGCACCACACAGACTGAGTAGACTGAGGGGTTCAGTGATCCTGGTGAGATGGATGAAACCAGAAGAAACTGGTAGAAAAGGTAACATGTCACTTGTGAACCTGGCCTGGGAGGAAGAGATGCAAATAGACTAACAGAAAGGAAAGAGACATGCACCGTGGTAAATAAATGTAACACCAAGGAAAAAAAACAATAAATAACGTGCAAGGTCTAAACAAATATTGGAGGAAGGCTTTCCACTGACTAACTAGAGGAGTCCAAAGAGGGGTTGTAACAGGAAACAGGGTTAAAATAAGAGAGGGGCCCTTCCACTGAGCTGATGGAAGGGTTGTCATCGACATGATGGACACACAGATACCACTTTTGGGTTTTCAGCAGGGTGTGAGGGAGGCAGCCGTTTCAGCAGCAGTGTTAAAAACAGGCAGGAGGCTGAGGAACCTGGGATTGTGGTCGGTGCTGTACGTGGCTTTGAAAAACTGGTTTTGACTAAAGAGAATACAATGAATCTATTCAGACGCTTTAAGTTTCTGGTACGGGCAAAGCATCCTTGACACCTCTTTCTCCCCTCCTCGCATATTTTAGACATACTGGCCTCCTTGGTATTCTGAGGCTGGGAGGTGCTTATTCCAGCCTCAAGATCTTGTACTGATCGTTCCCTCCACTTGGTGGAGGATCTGCATGGTTAGCTCTCTCACTTCATTTGGGTCTTTGCTCAAATGTCACCTCTTCAAAAAGGCCTTTCTTGGCACCCTATATAAGAGGACTCTCCTCTGTCAGTCTCCATTCCTATACACAGCTTCATATTTCTTTACAGAACTTACTGATATCTGAAATTATTTTTATTCTTCTACTTACTGATTAGCTGTCACTGCCATTAATTAAAAAAACTCCATGAGTACAGGGATGTTGAACATCTTGGTCATAGTTGTGTTCCCAGAGCCTGGCACAGAGTTTGGCATAAAGTTAAAAACTCACTAAATGTTTGTGGAGTGAATAAAAAAAAAAAAAGGCCATTCTTATTTCCAAGTACAAGTGATGTTATCCCCTAAAACTCTTTTTAATCGATTTTCACTGCCACTCCCCAGTATATACAATAGGCTTAGTACATCCTATCATTTCTACTTGGATTAATGCAGCAGCCACTCAACATCTCCCCACTGCCACCCTGCGTACCCCTTTAATTCATTCTCCAACAGATGATCTTACCAAAACAGAAATCTCATGGGGTCACCAGTATCTACTTAAAACCACCTCAATGGTCCTTAGGATAAAGAGCAAACTCTTGACTGACCCCAGCCTAGGTGTCCAGCCTCATCTCACATAACTCTCCCATTAATTCTCCTTGGTTCCTTGATTTCACCCTGTTCCTTCTGTTTCAGGGCCTTTGCACAAACTTCCCTCTGCTGTCCAGAATGCTCTTCTTCCCACCCTCTCTCAAATTCTCCTACTCACACTTCAGATATCAATCAACTGTCATTTCCTTGGGTTTCTGTTATACAAGCCCACAAAACCATATTGCTCTACTCAGAGCATTTATCTCCGTTTGTAACTGTGTAACCATTAGTTGCTGGGTTTTTTCTTAATTAATAATTGTCTTCATCTTGGACTCTTTGCTCCATGATGGCACAGACCATGAATGTTTTGCTCACTCTCGAATCTCTCTAGGGTCAAGAATAGTGCTTGGTACAAGGCTGACCCTGAAAAATATTTGTTGAATAAGCGAAAGAAAGTGCCCTGTTAGGAACCAAAGAGCTGGAAGTCAATATCAAATACACAGATACAGAAACTACACAAATACTGAAGTAATGCTGAAGACAAAGATATTAGTGAAAATCTGATGACAAGCTGCTGTTAAAACAGGAGAGAGGGGAAGCCTAGGGCAATGCAAACTTTGAAACAGACTGCAGACTGGAATCTGCAGACTGGGATCAAGAGAGTCTGCTTCATTAAGGAACTAGAACCAGTTCAAACAATTTGCTAAAACTAAATAGTTATGACTTAGGTAATGAAAGTAACTAGGTGAAAGGTTACATTTACATATTCTATTAACAATTCCTTGACTCATCAGTCTCTCTGGAAACATTTACCTATACTAAGGAACCATTCAAGGCATTTTCCTTCATAAAAATTCTCCCCAAAGTCCTTAGTCCCCTAGAAAATATTTTAAAGACATTCCACTGTGGTCGATTAGGCATACAGGAATAGCTAAGTGAGGCAAGGGCCATGGAGGAAATGGCATATAATAGAAAGAATCCGCTTTGCTCCTGATTAAAATCAGTCATGTGCAACTTGAGAAATGTACACACTACAAAGTTCTGAGCACCGCAGGAAATCACGGGTTAAAGGACAAGGCCTAATTTGTGACCCTCATTGTTATTGTCTTAATCACCTAACACTAAAATCCACATAATTCTAAATTCTCTGGGGGAAAGAGAGAGCTGATTAGTTTATTTTTATTTCCTTATTTCAGGCTTCTTCCAAAATAAGACGTGCAAGAAAAGCAATCTGGTACCATCTCCTTTCATTTGAACCCACTGGTGACTCATGCAACAAACAGCAAGTCTCCCGGGTTTGTTTCTGAGGGCACACCAACAGTGCCAACTGCACACTCCAGTGCTACTGGAGCCAGTTTTCCAAAGATGATTCACCACGCCCTGCCTGAAAAAGGACAGCATGAAACTGGTGAAGTTCTGATTTTCAGAAATGCAACAGACAACGATCATTTCCAATTTCATGCTGTTTAGATGAAGAGAATGGAGGCACCGGAAATGCAAGCCTGAAGCACAGGTTAAGAACTGTGGCAAACAAAACAGAAAAGAGAAAAATGAAAGCACACGGAACAAGTGACTTTACCATATATATTCAGGGAGATGGCAGGGCAGGGGTGGGGTACTTAGGGTGGATGACCAAACTTTTCCACCTCTACAGAAGTAAGAGTTTTTAATTCACAATTTAAAAAAATAAGACATTTAGCCCAGTAGCACTGAAACACTAGCTGGAGTAAAACTTCACTAATTGAGACATATATGGAAGGGACTCTACTGGTACAAACCCTACTAGCACCTGACCTTGACTCTCCCAGAAGTTACTGAAACTTGATAAGGAGTACCTGTGAAAATAAGGGTTTGTTGATGCAATTAGCAGTGTAAACAAGGGGTAAATGTATACCCACACAAGTTTTCTTTAAACACTATGGAAGCCTCCAATTACATGCAAACAATCCACATTCTACTTTAAAACTGACATGTCTCTTTATAAAAGTTTTCCTCAAAAGAGCTCTAAAAGGTAACAGCCTTAGCAGGTTCTAGGTTATGCAGCAAGCACTTAAAAAAAAAAACTCAATCTTTAAAATATTCTAAAACTCAGATTTTTAAAAATTTGAATTAGTCTTCAAGTAAGTAAAATTTTACCACATACAAATAACTACTATTTTAAAGCAAATTTCTTCTGGCATAGGTCAATGAAATTCGTAATTGCTTAAATTTTTGAAAAGGCATTGTTACCCATGGAAATAGCAGGTGGTAGTATGATTCTTCCAAATGGGCCTCCACACCTTTAACATTTCTGCCGCTGTTCTTTGTTTTGCTTATGTTGTAATTACGTTATTAGCAATCAACTGCACACTCAATGCAGGTAAAAAGCTGTGCTTTGTGACCACGGCAGCTGCTGGCTGGGCTGACAGAATGACAGAAAGAATGTTGTGCTTTCACTTCCCAGCCATTGTGGTCTATGCCCTCCTCAAAATGAGCTTCCCCCATACCAGAGGGAAGCGGATCTGCTGCTTCTATTGTTTCTTGGCATTCCCCCCAACCTCTGCTGTGTCATTTAAACTTACGCTTTAAAGCACTAATATGTTTTTGTGGGTTTGGCTGGGGCGGGCAGTGGGGGGCGGTGAGTTCAGTTCCCTCTTTCCTTGAGTTCGTCCTCTTAAACCCCCTGCGCGAGAGCCACGTGGAAATCTCGTTCCTGTCCTCCACCCTTTCTGTGAGCTCAGGCAGCACAGCTGGGCTGCAGCAGGCGCTGCCCGGGTGCTGTTGGACTGGCCGCGTTCCAGAACCTCGCTGAGAACGTGCCGCTCTTGTCCTTTCATGTTAAGCACGGCTAGTAGATGAAGCTGAAGACAAGTGCTCAGAAGTTCAGGCTCCTCTGAGCACAGATCCTTATCTCACAGCCACACATGATTTCGAGGATTGCCGTATAGATGGAGAACTGTCGCCACAAGGCCCTAGTCCACCCAGTCTCCAAACTGACATTGCAAATTTTTCCCAGCAGGCCTGAACTAAATACCGTGCTAATTATCCAAACTGAAGTATTTCTTTTGTATAAAGGAACTCCTCTGAACTGAACACAAAAACAAGCATCATTTTTATGCCATCATAATCAACAATTTTTGCCTCTACTCATCTAGGAAAACAAAAAACCTTTAGCTTTAAACTAGCAAAAAATCCAACAGAACTTTTACCATCATGGAAATGTTCTACCCTGCTCTGTCCACTACCCACCACCGTAGCCACTAGCCATACATGGCAATTAAGCATTTGAAAGGAGCCTAGTGTGACTAAGGAATTAACATTTTTTATTTTAATTAATTGAAACAAATTTGACACTGTGGCTAGTAACTTAAAAGAATTGCGAATAATTTGCCCTTCTTGCAGGCTAACAAATAAGCAGGCCACGGTTTCATAGATGCTAGCTGAAGGAACGAGATTCCTAGGTCAGAGACAAAGGATTACTTTACTCACAGAAATAGCCTTAGCAGAAGTATTAGCATAGTTGTGCCAGTTCTCGAAGCCCAATTTCCTCAATGTGATGCTGAGAGGACAGGCAATCCCTATACACTCAATGATCTGCATTACAGAAGGGAACCCTGAGCTTAGAGCACCCAAATCTTTTACAATGGATGGTAGACTTATCTGATCTTTGCCCCATAGAGAAAGACTAGCTCTATTTTCCGTAGCTATCTGCTATACGAAAGTCCTTGAAAACACAGTCTGGAACGAAAGCAGTGCCTCTCCCACAAGATTTGCAGAAACCTGAGTGACAAATGGAGAATTCTCTCTCAACAGTGGAAGTGTCACACATATCTCTGAAGTCTACCCATCTCTCAACATCCTGCTTTTTCCTCTGCTTCCAGACATATTTATTTCTCGCTAGGACATTGCAGTAGCTTCCAACACTACAGCCTCTTCCCAGGCATTTTCCATACAGTAGCCAGAATGTACCCTGGACACAAGTCTAACCATGCCACCCTTGTCTCAGTCTTTGATGTCATCCACTGCTGTTAGGATTAAGCAAGAAAAGGTAACAGCCTTAGCAGGTTCTAGGTTATGCAGCAAGCACTTTAAAAAAAAAAAAAAACTCAATCTTTAAAATATTCTAAAACTCAGATTTTTAAAAATTTGAATTAGTCTTCAAGTTCCATAGGGGCCTGAATGATATGGCTCTGCCCCTATCTGTGGGCACTTCTCTTGCCTCTTCTTCTAAGACGCATTCCTTTAGTCACACTAAACTTTCACTTCCTAAAAATACAAAGGTCTTAAAGTGGTAGCCCTGGGTTGAATTCCAACTACATATGTGTCTGGTTTGGCCCACACAATAGTTTAAAAAATATTGGGGCCATTTCACATTTGGGGAGAGTACACATTATGAAATATGAATCATAAGCTCCTCTTTAAAGATCAGGGCATCTGGCAACACTTGGCTTTCATCCCAACCTGACAACACTTGGCTGGAGCTGAGTATATCTACTCTTCCCTTTAGACAAAGCCTCGGTTCTCCAGTTGCCACACCTCTCTCTCCTGCTCTGATTTATTTATTCTTTTACATATCTACCTGACTTCCATTCTAAAGTATCATGCTCCGTTCCCTTTGGTCTGGAACACTCTTCAGTCCTCCAAATTCATCAGTTGCTATCACTCATTCTTCAGGGCTTACTGTATTCATGGGAAGTTTTCCCTGACCACCATCAACTCCAACTAGGAGGAGGTGATACGTTGTATGACACCTGCTCATCCAGGCCCCCACCATCCCATCCTGTCCACCTTCTGTGATTCTCCGCATTACTCCTATCATGGCACAAATCACATAAGACTGTACTTTTCTGTTTACAAGTCTGCATCTTTCCCCAGACTTTTAGGTTATAAGAGAGTGATTATGAGTGTCTCATGCCCCACTGTTTGCCACTGCCTAGGGAAAAGGCCCAACACACAGTAGGGGCTCAAAAAGATAAATGAAACAAAGTTAGCTGAGGAATGGTTAATTCAGAATATTTGGGGGGGGTGTATTTATGTTTTTATGCACTTACATATTTTTAAAATTTGGACCTTTGAAATGTCAACCCCCAGCTTCAGGAAAACTGAAATAACTACTTGAGTAATAGGTATGTACTAAGTAACAGGCAATGCACTAAGGACTTTACACTGATTAGCTCATTTAATCCTTGCAACAATCCTTTGAGTTAAGTACTCCCTTTATTCCCATTTTGGAGATGAAGAAACTGAGGACTTGGGAGGTTAAGTAACTTACCCAGGGTTACATAACTAGTAAACGCCTGGCAGGACTCAAACCCAGGCCCATCAGAACCCAAAGCCAAAATTCTTAACCAAACACAATTTATAAATGTGAGATTTTTAATGTGCCCTGGATGATAAGAGAACATGCAGGGTAAAGAGAAACTACAGAGCTATTTATCAGGCAACTGAAATAATAGTTCAACTCCTGCCACTAGCTGACCAACCTTGGATAGGATGAAGGTCTTAGTCTCTCCATCTGTGCAGTGAATTGTAGGAGATAAAGATGATGGAAACTTCTCTCAGGAGACTTGAGACAACCCAACACCACCACCAACTTTATTCAGAGTGCTTCTTTTCAACTACTTGTATGTGGTTTTCACAACTAGCTTTCACTTGCTGAAAGAGTTATAGGAGAAAAGAAAGTTCTTACACACACAAGAAGCTTTCTGGCTTGATATTCATGCCTATAATACCAAACTACACAGTTCCAGGGCAGTGACACGATCTTTAATCTCATTTCAAATAGGAAAACAAAGACACTGAGCAATAAGGCTAAGTATAAAGCTAGCTCCAACACCTTTATCCCTCATGCTGCCCCTCTCAACCTGCCTTGCCTCCCAGGGCGGGGTGTGAGTTGAATCAAAGCTCTCAAAAGCTGAGTACTGGTATGTTAAAGCCAAAGAAATTCTACACATTTCCAGCAGACAGATGAATTCTTCCTAGGAGTAGGAAAAGAATCAGAAATGCCACCAAGTAACACCAAATACAGCCTAGTCTGGTCAATCTTTTCCAAGTGAGATTCCTGCCCATTCTTCACACCAAGCTATAATTTTTTTTAATGGTTTAGAAAAATTATCTCACCAAGAATCTTATAATATTTTAGCTACATTTGCAGAATCAATCCAGGGCTCACCAAGCCATTAAGTGTTCAAGTTTCATCATATTAAAAATATTACACTCAATCTCTGTATTTTTTAGGCAATATAATATAATTTCCTTTCTCAAGAAGTTGATTAAAAAAATTGTATATGAACACCATAAATTGACTCATTGACTGAAGTTAGAATTGAAATTTCTACAGCTTTTAACATTTGATTACCACATCATACATACATGGGCACTTTTCTGAGCTTTCATTCTAAAAATATATGTTATTTTATTTCCAAGTATGCCTCCCATTTGATGGAGTAAAAGCATTTGAAATGTTATTTTAGAAAACACTGGTTTTAAAATTATTATTTGATCCAATCTATTAAGTTTATTCACCAAATAATGATCTTAAAGGGCCTTCAGTAATGTATTCTTGACACTTTACTTGCCATATGTAGTTACTAGAATACATGTCATGTTTATACAAAAATATAAAATAAAAATATTAGTCCCTGAGTTAGATTGAAGGTCCCTGCAGGGCAAGGAATATATTCTATACCTACCTTTAAAAAGCACGTAGCACAATACATTGCACAATACAGGAACTCAAGAAATGCCTATTAAATCAGGAATTCATGAATGACAGACCTCAGCTATTTAACTACAAGTCTAAAGTTGACTTTCTTAGGCCATTTAGTTGCTTCCTTCATAAAGTAATCAAAGTGGTGCTAACAATGTGTCTTGTGCCTGTGACTTTAAACTGAAAATTTACAAGATAGGGCACATATAGTTTGAGCTGAATGGCTGAACTTACTTTACTAAAATAACAGTCTACTTCTTAAACTGTTAAAATTAGAAGCAAATTTAAATTTGCACTTATGATGGAAAAGACCATGTAAAGATTGGCAAACATCTGAAGCAAGCACAGTTCTTATTTCCAAAGACTTGTGCCAATAACGATCTTCTGCTATTTGAAATTCTAAGACCACAAGAATATGTAAGGTCCATCGCTTTGCACATCGGGTTGTGTGGGGAAGAGACGATTTCAGTTCTGAACACAAATTATCAGATTCAGAAGCACGAGTCTTTTCCCCTAACAAAGTTAATTGGCCAAATCACTTAGAGAGACATAATTACATCTCAGGTGAAGGACCTGAACTCAGATCTTCTGATTAGAACACAAGATCCGCCGTCAGGCACCTTCATGAGACTTAAGCCCGTGGCTCAAAATCAAGTAACACCTAAGTCATCCCACTGGATCCTCACAACGACCCTCAGAGGTGGGCAAAGCAGACAGGCATTTTGCAGACGAGAACATAAGGTGTCCAAAGGGTCAGGTCCCAAGGCCTCACCGATGAGGAGGTGACTGAAATCAGGCTTAAATCCCTATTTTCCAAGTATCCGAGTGGTGGATACGTTCCCCCCCGCCTCTGCGCTCACCCTTCGCCGGCGTGCTCTGCTCTCCAGCGGGCAGAACGGCAGGAAGCAGAGCAGAGCCGGGCAAGGACGCCAGAGACGAGGAGAGGGAATTTCCACCGCTGCCCGGCACCCAGCGCCTCGGGTCGCTCGCTGCTCCGCGCCAGCCCCTCTCTCCCCTCGCGGCGGCCCCAGCTTCCACCCGAAACTAGTCTCAGGGAACGGCCGGGGGACCCGGGAGCCTTTCTCCCCGGTACGGAGAGTTCCCCAAGTTGGGGGCAGAAAGGGCGAATGAACAATTTTACCCACAGGGTGAGGGCGCAAGGAGAAGTGCGAAGGTGAGGAGGACAGGACGGGAGGAGAGCCCTCACTCGTGGCCAAGGCCCTGGTGGTTCTCAGGGGTCGTCAGTGAGAGGTCTAGGGGGGTGCGAGGAAGGCTAGGTCCCCGAGACCCTCCTCGGCGGTGGCGCTGGACTCCCCGCGACCCCAGCAGCCCGGGAGGAAACCAGCAACCGCCTCGGGCGCCGGGAAGCCGAGGGAGCTGAGGCGGCGGGCTCACCGTCCCGGCCCAGCATCTGCCCAACTTCGCGAGCCCCCTTCCGCGCTCCCACCCTCAGCCTCGCCCTGCCCGCCCGCCGGCGGCAGCGGCGACACCAACCTGCGCGGCCGCGGGCACAGTCCGGGACGGAAGCGGGAGCCTGCGGGCGGCGGGCGGAGTTAGTTGGGAGGCTCCGGCTCCCAGGGCGGGGACAGGCTGAGCGCCCGGCGGCAGCGGCGGAGGCGGCGACGGCGGCGGGAGCTCCTCCTGGCGCGCGCGGGGCCCAGCCTGGTCCGCCGGTCGCCCTCGACTCCCGGGCACGGCTCCCAGCCCCTCCTCTGGGGCGGCTCCGCGGTTCCCGGCCGCCCCGAGCCCGCCCCGAGTCCGCCCCGCGCTCGCCGCGCCGCTCCGCCCCCGCCCCCTCGGGCGCGGGGGCCGCGGGGGTGGGGAACGCGGTCCCCTCGGAGTCCGCTCGGGGCGCGCGCAGCTTCCTGGGGTTTCCCTGCAGGGACCGCTGTCCCGGGTGTTTGGATTCCCGTGCGGGCGGGACGTGGCCAAGATGAGGAACTCTCGCCCGGGGAAGCGGGTGAAGGCCCGGACTGAAAGTCTCCCGTTGCTCCGCCCGAGTCCCGCGTCCCTAAAAGCAGCCCTGCGAGGTGGGCCACGCCGGCGGCCCGGAGAGAGGCCGAGGAAAATGTCGGACTCTCCCGCCGCCCAGCGCGGGGCTGGCAGGACATTTCCCGAGAGAATACAGGACCCCCGCCCGCACCACCACCACCACCACCCGTTCCTGTTCTGGGGTTGGGGAGTCGGGCAAAGAAAGTGCAAAACCGGCAAACGGGGCACTGGGGTTGAACCTGTGGAAAAGGTGTGATTTCCTTTCACACACGCGCGCCTAAGGGGGTCGCTGGATTCAGGCCACCTCGCTCAGGTCTTCGCAGTGCTTCCCTGCCCGCACCCCAGGCCCGCCGTGGGGGACCGTCTCCTAGCTTGGCTTCCCACCTCTGTTTGCACATCTCTTTTTTCGAAACCCAATGCGCACACTCGGACCACGTCGCCCCTGAAGTGCGGGCGGGGAACCCGGAAATCTACCCACTTCCCACCTCACCCCAAAAGAGGGTAAAACTGGGAGCCAGCCATCTGGAAAGTTCCAATCGGAAGGGTGCTGTGCATTACTGACCCAACACACAAACTGATTCGCGTTTAATTCGAGGACAGGTGTTTGCCACTGCCTGTAGCTCCCTGCAGGTAACCTCTTGAGTGTGTTCACCACGCCTTTTCCTTCCCAGAGCTAGCCGCTCTTATCTTCCAAAGTCCTACCCTCCTTTTGCCCCAATCTCTCCCATCCAAGATCCTGGCACGGATCACCAGAGCTGTCTGATCTTTCCTGGCATCTCCTTCCAGGGTTCTTGGGTTAGAGTGAGGGGAGCAGGCTGGGAGGAGGGATGCTGAAGAAGAGGTAGAAGCCAGTGGAAGACAAGGAAAGAACAGATTGACTAAAGAGGGAGAGGTTGCAGTGAAGGAGGCAAAGCCCTCCAGCCATAGGGAAAACTTCCTAAAAGAACATCCATTGCTCTGTAGGACAAACACCCATGTTTGCACTGAAAAATCTGGAGGCCTCCCAAAAACATTCTGAGCAAGCGGTGGAGAGTCAAGGATAAATTTAAGGACCTAGAGCATACCTTCACCCGCCCCACTTCCCAACCTAAGTTCCAGAGAAAGCTGACGCCAAGCTCTTGGCCAGTGACGAGAAATTCATCCTGTAAAGTGACGGTTGCTGACAAGATCCAAAAAAACAAACAAACAAACAAAAAAACAGAGCTGGGTCAGTTTACAGCCTGTTGGGCTGTTCTTCTGTTTAGGCATCCCCTAAGTCATTTATCCCTCCCTCCTGGCCTGGGTTATTAACTAAACCAAGCAGTTGGGACCCTCCTTTAAATAAGTCACTTTTGGTGAGAAGAGAAGAAAATGAGGAAGGATAGGAATCCTAAGGCTGTGGTGGTTGTTATGTTTAAGCTCAATTCAGTGCATTTTTATGTCAAGATAGTTTTCCTGTTCAGTGGATGACCACATTTTTACCTTAAAATGTGGAAGAATGTCTGGGACAGCACTTCCAATGTTACCTGATGGCAACCTTCTCTTACACCCTCAGGTCCATGTGGGCACAGCCACAGCTTCAGCTGTGCTGACAGAGAGCCAGTGTGCCTAAGGAAGCCACCGCCAAGCCTGGATGTCAGACATTACAGCCTTAGGGCGTTCCAGTTGGTGTGCCGTCCAGTCACTGAGCGCTCGAGCTTGGCATGTACTTGTGGAGTGAAGCCAGCTACCCCCATCACCTCCCAGGTGAAGAGGAAATTCCTTACCCCTGGCCGCAGGGATCCATCTCTCCTGAGGTGGGCTCTGCACTCTGGAAGTGTCATTACAAAACCAGTCCTTAGTGTCCTAGTTTTTCTTTTGTAAAGACTACTTCCAATTTAATTATAAAATCTCCTTTCCTTCCCTTATTTCTTCTAGTGCACAAAAGGCTAAGCTGTTGAAAGTTCAAGAGGCTAGACGAGACCTGCCTGAATGAAAAGTTTCTCTTTCTCTTCTCGTTAGGAGAAAAATCATCTCTGAAATGGAACCTTACTAAACTTACATCCTTTCTGAATATGGTAATCTCTCTATATATACTAGTTATTTTAATTTTATATTAATGGTAGAATCTTGTTGCAAAAAGTGTCCGGTCAGCTGAGGGATAAAGAGTCCAGTTTTTTCCTGGGAATAATTTCGGTAACAAAAAACATAAAAATAATAGGGGAGAATTTACTGGCAGCAGAATTGGTCTCAGGCAGTGTTAAAATTAGATGGAGATGGACATTCCTCTGGAAACCTCCCCTTTTCTCAATTTGCCTTCATAGCAGCCTTGTCCACCTAACATTGCCTGTTTCCAAGCTAATCTACCTCACACAGAAGTGTTAGGGTCTTCAGATTGCTGTTGTCTACTAGTGTTTGCCTTGGAAAAGAGTGGCATTTTCAGCACAGTAACAGGGTAAAGGAAGCTCCATGGAGAATCTTTCCTACTCTTTACTTTTAGATTTTTCTGGTAGTCATTTCATTGTAAAAATGGGTAAGATGGACAGAAATTATCCTGGACAGTTTGGGAGTGTGCTGGCTTATAGGCTTCCCTTCCTCATTACACAGCATTTCCAATAAGATCTAAGGGCACCTAACCTTTACAGATAACAGAAAGTTACATTCAAATAGTAGAATAAGCTTTGAATTGGTTATATCAAACAGTCAAATTTGCTTATGCATATTCAGAACGACAAGAGAAAATATTAATTTCAATTTGCAAGTCGTCAAAAACACCTTGTGGGCCACATAATGAATAGCCTCATGTTAAATTAGTGATATATATTTGTTCTTTCACAAGTAAATTTTCCCTTGAAATATAGACATCTGTCATGGAGTCAATTATCTTGCACAGCATGGGCTATAAAAGCACATAAAAGGAATAACACACTACATTGCTTATTTGAAAGTGATCAGGAATACGCAGCTCGATGCTGGCATGTCTTTAATTTCATGGTGTTAAGAAAAAACTATAGGAGTATGAAATAGCAAACCCTTTCCTACTGGAGTACTAATTCAATTACATATCATGATATATATAGAAGGAAACATTTTCCCCATTAAATGGCAGAAATACTATGGGTCTGTTTTCTTGTCTTCCTCTACTAACCCTTGTAGAGAGAACGTGAACATGAAATTTCCTTTGAAAACAAAGGGATCACCACACTCTGAACAGCTCTGAGGTATGCAGAAGAACTAGATGAGAAATGGCAATCTCAGGGCAAAAAGTATCATTCGACTGAGGCTAGACTTTTATGAAAATCATGCATGAAGTGAACCTCAAGATGTGAAAAGTGCAGTAAGAGGTGGTTAGGCCAAGTCAAACTTTGATGTAAAGTGAGTGTGAAACCTTTCTCTTTTTCTTTTCTCAGGTAAACTCCCACTCTTCCCTCATGCACTGCATGATGCACACATAAATAAAATACCTGAATATTTTGCCGACAGCTCTGCCAGGTTAAGTACACTGAGCTTTCTTGAATACCTCACATTACTTTCTCTTGTGACACTTTAAAATAGACTTGAAAAAAAATTTTAAGAGGAATATTTTAATAGCTTCCCAGAGAGTAGAATATTATCTTTATGGTACAAAGGGCATCATTCATTTTTAATTCTTGGCTCTACAGGTGTTCCCTGCCCAGACTGTGGTTGACACTTCAAGGGCCTAATTATGATTCATGTATCCCACATTCCCCAGGAATTGGTTCCTCTAATTTCACACAATCCCTTTATTCAGGGGAGAAGAAAACATTTCAGTCCTAGAGGCTAGGATATTGATTCTTGATCTTGACTACACATTAAAATCATCTGGGGAGCTTCAAAAATCCTGATGCCTCAACACTGCTTCAGATCAAATAAGCACTCCTCTCTGGGGGTAAGGCCTGAGGATAGGTGTTCATTTTGTTCACTTAGGGAGCAAAGTGGTTTTTATGCACAGTCAGGGCAGCCATTGGTAGAGTATAAACACCTAACAAATAAAAATAAAAACATTCTTTTTTAATGAGCTATTTAATATGAATTCATCTACCTATTAGGTGCAGTTTTTCACTTTTTTTTTCAATCAAGAAAGTTGTTCATTCGTTTTGACAAGTGAGTTTTTCATACCAAATTATATTCTGTCTATGTAGCTTTCTGGTTAAGATGGCAAGACTGGCTCACAATGAAAGCCCACGACCCACTCTCATTTTGGTGAGTTTATTACTAAAATCAAAGCCATAGATCACGGGAGGAAAACAGACTTGGGGGAAATTGAATCTTATAAGTCTTAAATTCCCACAAGTAGTACCCCTGAGCTATTACACCATTATCCAATTTAGCAATTAAAAAACAGAGACATTTTATGATTTATTCTTCAGTATAAAGTCCAAGGTTTAGAAACAAAATAATTACAAGGACAACCAGGATCATCAATTTTATGTAGATTCAGCATTAATGAAGAACCAAATATTTGATTCTGAAAAAAAAATAGTATTAAAATGCTGCCAGCAATTTCACATAAGTAGTTAATACTTTGAATATGCTTGTGGAATGAAAATAATCTAACCCCAGAGAGAATACATGATAGGTTTTATGAATAATATCATGGTGTAAGCCATAAAAACTTTCCCCATATACAATGTAGTATGTGAGATAAGGGTGAGTGAGGTAGAATAGGGGGATGTAACAAAGAAATCAGTTACTAGAAAATGGATGTATTGGAGAAGTTGAAGAGGCTAATAATACTTGACTGGACAGTACAGATCACAAAGTCAACTAAAGTCTAAGTAAATACTGCTTTCTCCACTGCCTTTTTTGAAGAGGTTACTAGCAGGACGAGAAGCTGGCATGGCAGGGATGAAGGCTACCAGAGCCACTGAATCACTGGAAACCAATATCTCCAACTCAGCTCCACAAATTGACTTTTAAATTTTTTTTAATTTTTATTTTTAAATAAGTAAGTTATTTAATTTCTTTCCAGACAGATTAATTTCCTAATAAAAAGTGGGAATGCCATGTATTTTTCAATTGAAAAATATACAGTTATTAGTACATGTAAGTGAAATTAGAAGGACTGAGATTCTTTGAAAATATTTGCCTGTGTGATCTCAATTTTATTAAATATGAAAAAAATATGCTTATGCTTTTCTGGATTTTCCAAAATAAGTGTGTAATACATTTATTGTTATGAAAATGATCAATGTTATTTTTAAAAGACACACTCTGCACCCTTTGTCATAGCATTCTATTTCTTTTCAGTGACTTGAAAACTGAAAATGAAGTATATTTGCTACACAAATAGTTTTCCTTCTTATCATATTTGTATTTTACTTTTATTTTGCAGATGCAGATTTGCATCTCTATTTAGGTTCTTAGTGAGATGGCATTGAAGATTTGGTTTCAATAAGAAAAATCCCCAGATGTATAAAGAATGATGTAGATTTTTCAGTCATATTTAGAAGCAGAAGAAAACTACATAAGGGTGTTGAAAATTTTTGTTTTTAACATGAATAGATAAAAATGCTCTTTAAAATACAGGAAGTCAGAATACCTGACTCATTATTGTGTATTTGTTGCTAATGAGTTATGTGGCATTCACATCACTTCTCTCTGGTTCTCACTTTTTCCAATACACAGTGAGAAGCTGGCCTAGAGGACTGCAAATTTTCTTCAAAATAACATGGGATTATTTTATGAAAAGAATGCAAAAATTGATGCAAGGAGGTGCTTTGAGATTAGACCGCCTATGTTTCTGAAATATTGATGGCTGCAAGAAACTATTTTTAAATGCTAGCATTTTCTTGATGCTTGGCAGCCAGGTACTATGCTGCTGCCCTTTGTAAGGAGGGTGCTGTGCTCAGAGGATGTGCCAGTGGGCATTTATACTCTCCTTAGATAAAGGCCTGAACCTCCTGAAGGGACACATGAGACATGGAATGCCTGAATACCTAAAGCAGATATGGAAGAAATGGTCAAAGTGTACTCTGGCCAGTGGCAGACGTGTTGGTCCCAGCAGCAGAGCAATCAGAAAGACATGGTCAGTGAGGGGTCATTGTATAGAGGCACAGGAAATGGACTCTCTGGACAGCAATAACAACTATCCAAATTTGTTTCTCAATCTGCATTGTATCCATTTTCTCATTCTTGTGTTTTGTCTTTGCCGCATTTTGGAGAATGAAGGGAAAGGTGTGGGTCAATGCTTAGGGAAGAGCTGGGCAGGGAATGATGGTGATTTGACCTGCAAAGCAAGCCTGGGTCACAGTGCAGAAGGAGAGGCAAGGAGGAAACTCAGGACTGATTTGTAGAACAGGTAGTGATCCCTGCATTGCCTGGGAAAGGGAACATAGCAAAAGGCAGCCCTTTCTACCAATCCAGTGAAGTGGAGGATTGGATTACCTTTTGAGTATTAAAGAGAAGACATCTGAAGATGGGGTTATTGAAGGTATTTGAGATACAAGAGATGGTTTATTTGTGAGTGCTTACTGTGTGTCAAGCATTGTGCTGTGTCCCTCCCTTATTATATCTTGCTGTCTTCACAGAAAAAAAAGAAGAAAATGGAAAAGAATATTGAATCAAATGATAGCTCTCATCCTTTCTTACCATGGCCGCTCCATTAATCACCAATCCATGGCTACACATTAAAAAGTATGTGGCTTTTGTGTCTCATTTTACAATTAAAAGAATCTATCATGCTAGGCACAGTAATAGCTTCCAAAGATGTTTACACCCTAATCCCTGGAGCCTGTGAATATATTACCTCATATGGCAACAGGGACTTTGCAGTTGTGATTACAGTTAAGGACTTTGAGATGGGGAGATTTCCTGGATTATCTGAGTGGGCCCAACCTAATCATATGAGTCCTTTAAATTGAATGAGGAAGGCAGGGAGGTTGGTCAGAAAGGTTGAAGAGGCAAAGAGATAAGACATGAGAAAGACTCAACCATCATTTCTGACTTTACAGCCGAGGAATGTAGGTGGATCTAGAAACTGAGAATGACTCCTGCCCAGTAGCCAGCAAGACAACCGAGTCCTCAGTCCTACAACCACAAGAAACTGAAGTCAGCCAACAACCAAAATGAGCAAGAGTATGGATGCTTCCCTAGAGTCTCCAGATAGGAATGCAGCCCTCCAACAGCTTGATTTTGGCCTGGTAAGACCCACTTTGGACTTCTGACCTCCAGAACTGTCAGATTAAAAAAAAAAAAAAGTGTGTGTTCCAAGGTGCTAAGTTTGTTGTTTGTTGTATCAGCAATAGAAAAGCAGTATACCCACTAAATTTTTTAAGGGAACTAAGACCCATGCTTCTTCACCTTTGACTCTCAGTACATTGTATGGGATTCACAATTTATTTGAATGAATATCAGATGAAGAAAGTTAAAATAAAAAAGGCTGGGGGAATATTTTTATTTTATTTTTAATTGAAATATAGATGATTTACAATATTGTGTTAGTCTTTGGTGTACAGCATAGTGATTCAGTTATACATATATATATACATATCCTTTTTCATATTTTTTTCATTAGAGGTTACTACAAGGTATTGACTATAGTTCTCCGTGCTATACAGTAGGACCTTGTTGTTTATATATTTTATATATAGTAGTTAGTATCTGCAAATCCCGACTCCCAATTTATCAACAGGGATTATTTTAGGTTCCTCAACCCCAGTTTCAATGTACATGTGGCGGGGGATCTTCCCCACACAACAAGCAATTCTCAGACACCAGCGACTGTAACACTGTCTACCTGGAGATATCATCAGATTTCACAGGTAAAAAGCTCTGTCTCACAAAACCGCCGTCCACTTCAGTCGCCTTGGCAATCTCAGGTTGTTACTTGTTCTTCTGAATGACTGGCTACAAACTGAGGTTCCTGTGACCCCCTGCAATTCAGGATGCCAAATGCAAGTCCGGGTTCTTACTTGTCCTTCTGACCGACTGTCTATAAATCAGAGAGTCCCACAACTCCCTCCTTGGGTTCTGTTAATATGCTGGAATAGCTCACAGAACTCAGGAAACCCATTTACTCACTAGATCACTGATTTATTACAAAGGATATTAAAGGATACAAATCAACAGTCAGATGAAGAAGTACATAGGGCGAGGCCTATGCCTCGCAGAGCTGCTGCCACTGTAGAGCTTGGGGTGCGGCATGGTGGCACGTGGAAGCTCTCTGAGCACCCCCTTTTGGAGGTTTTTATGTAGGCTTTGTTACATCAGCATGATTAATCAATTCATTGGCCTCGAGGTGAATGATTCAACATCCAGCCTCTCTCCCCTCCCCAGAAATCAATGAGTTGGACTGAAAGTTGGTTCCCTTGGCAACTATCTGGATTCTGTAGTACTTTCCCAAAGTCAATTCATTAACGTATACCCAGTTGTGGTAGAAAGTAACTTCTTATGAATAATAAGACACCCATTTCACCTTTATGTCTCTGAAGCATTTTCTGGAACTGAGAACAAGGGACCAAATATTATAACAAAAGATGTTCCCATTGCCCTTACAGCTCAGGAAATTCTGAGGGGATTGGGAGCTATGAGTCAGGAACTGTGGGTGAAAGCCAAGTATATACATTAGAATTATATTTTGATCATCTGAATGACCAAATACGTATATTTCTTATTATAAATCACAATATCACCCAGGAGACATATATCATATCATATCATTGTCTTTAATTTCCATAAACATTTTCTGAAAAGTAGAAGAGCAAATCTATACCTATTCAGGGAATCAACTGTAGGTGTGGAGATGGTGGAACAGAAGAGGGACATAATGGAAGGTCGGTATGTTGCAGCTTGTGTTTGGAGAACATTATTGCCTTATATTCTGGGGTAGATGAAAATGCTCTAGCATGCCTGAACGGTTCATGCCTTCTAACCCATCTACCAAGCCACCTTTGTCAAAAAGACAAAGACTTTGGAATTCTTATTCCTTCATTCCAAATCCAAGTAATAGTTTTAGAGCATTACTGATTTGCATAGTTTATTCTCTGCACTAGTATTGCTAGTACAAAATTAACTCTTGTTATAATCTTACCTAAATGAATCATGAATCTCACACCACACACGTCTCCTTACATGCTCACTATGATCACCCTAGATCAAGTCCTTATTATTTATTTTCTACTTTTTAACTTGTGAAATGTGTTACATCTACCAAAGTGTGTATAAATGTACCTATGCAGTTAAATAATAACAAAATTAACTCAGCTATTGTGAAAGGAAAATCAAAATGGAATTGGTATTGTTAAGAGAGTACTCTAAAATCCAGCTGAAGGCTCTTAAGGGAGTGTGACTTATGCATGCATGTCTCAGCCTGGATGTAATCTGACCTTCTGACCTGATCAAGTCATCCAGGACAGCTCCCAGAAACTTAAGGTTCTTGGTGAACTCTTAACCTAAAATAATTGGTGACACTCTATCTACTTAACAGACCCCTATCCTAAAACAACTTTTGGTTTTCTTAAGGACAAATATTTTCTCACTCAAGTCAAAGTCAATCACAATTCTCACTAGGCAATTTTCAACAACCTTGTGGCCTTTTCTCTATAAGAACCCCTGACTCTTTCTCTTCCTCAGAACACTCTTTCAGGGTTACCCAAATCTGTGTCTCCCAAACTGCAATTGTTAAGACCCCAAATAAACTCTTTACTTGCTTCCAGCCTCTCACATTACTTTTTCGTTAGCACTATCCACATCCAGTTTAAGAAACAGAATATTGCCAAAAGCTCAGAAAGGCCCTCGGTGTTCCTCCTCAGTCATACACTCCTCCTTTCCCTAGAGGTGAATAACATCCTGGACTTTATGACACTTTTCTTTCTATTCCTTATAGGTTTTCCACATTTGTATGTATTCCTAAACAAAATATAGTTGTTTTATATGTTTCTGAGATTTATGAAAGTGAAATAAGCTGTTAAAACAACTCACAATGCAATTCATGTAGGTGTACACATATAAATATCTATTTAGCTGTGTATAACAAAATAATATATACAATTCTCACAAGTGAATTTATAAATGTATACACATATAAATATATAAATACATTTAAGTATGTATTATATAATTAACCAGATTATATATAAAATTCTCTTGTGAGTTGTTTTTTTTCCAGTCAACATTAGGATTTGGTGGTTCTTATGTATTTGCAAACTGTAGTTCACTCATTTTCATTATTCTGTGTGAATATGCTACAATGTGTTTAGTCTACTTTTCATGAATATTAGAAAGATTTTCAGGATTTTACTGATACAAATAATACTGCAGCACACATTCATACCCATGTTTTCTGATGCGTATGTGAGGAGTTTCTTTAGCGACTGCACCAAGGAGCACAGTGGCTGGGCCGTGGAGGGTGTGCCTGTGCAGCTTCACCAGGTAGTGCCCAGTGGTTTTCCAAAGTGGTTGCACTAATTTCACCCATATTACTTTTCTAATTAAAAAGACTCTTAACTGATGTTTCTGCCTCCAGTTTTTCTCTACATCAGTCTGTCCTGTCCACTGCATTAGTCTGGTCTACCTAAAATGCTTCTTTCAGCTTATGTTTCTCACATCCTAAATGCTAATTTACTCAGGAACATACTATAGCAACTTGTCCACATCAACAAATGCAAAGTCTCTTCATGCTCACCACTTCTCAATGAAAATTCTTTGTGCTAAACAGGAGGCTCTGTGTAGTTTTTCCTTCCTAATTCATGCTCTTATTTGTTTTTGAGCTTTTGTTACTAAAACTCCCTGCCCATAATCCATCCCTTTCCTCTCTGCTTCCTAAGTACTACCCAGTCTTCAAAGTTCACTGATGTAATTTGAAGATCCAATTGGCTTTATTCCATGCTTCAAGAATCAGGCAACATCCCATCTAATAAATGGAAGGTAGTCTGAGGAGCTGTACAAAATGGAGGGGTTTTATAGAAGGAGGGTGGGGCAAAGACATTATTAGCAAAATAAAAGAATGAATTGTTTCGGGTTATGTGACCTTCTCTTGGGTGAAAGGCTTAGTCTACCAAACCAATTAACTCTTCTACCTTTGGGGGATGGAGAAGGCCCATGTGACATATTTTCTCAGTGATGCTGATTAGAAAATCCTAGACTGATGGATTAATGAGGCATCACCTCACACCACTGAGAATGGCCATCATTCAAAAGTCCATGAGCAATAAATGCTGGAGAGGGTGTGGAGAATAGGAAACCCTCCTGCTTTGCTGATGGGAATGTAGTTTGTTGCAGCCGTTATAGAAAACAGTGTGGAGATTCCTCAAAAAACTAAAAATAGATTTACCATATGATCCAGCAATCCCACTCCTGGGCATATATCCAGAGGGAACCTTAATTCAAAAAGACACATGCGCCCCAATGTTCATAGCAGCACTATTTACAATAGCCAAGACATAGAAACAACTTAAATGTCCACTGACAGATGACTGGATAAATAAGATGTGGTATATTTATACAATGGAATACTACTCAGCCATAAAAAGAATAAATAATGCCATTTGCAGCAACGTGGATGGAACCTGGAGAATGTCATTCTAAGTGAAGTAAGCCAGAAAGAGAAAGAAAAATACCATATGATATCACTTATATGTGGAATCTGAAAAAAAAAAAAGACAAATGAAATGAACTTATTTACAAAACAGAAACAGACTCACAGACATAGAAAACAAACTTATGGTTATTGGGGGTAAGGTAGTAGGAAGGGATAAATTGGAAGCTTGAGATTTGAAGATGCTAACTAATATATAAAAAATAGATAAACAACAACTTTATACTGTATAGCACAGGGAACTATATTCGATATCTTATAATAACTTATGGTGAAAGAGAATATGGAAATGAATATGTGTATGTTCCTATATGGCCAAACTATTGTGCTGTACACCAGAAACTGATACAACATTGTAAACTGATTATACTTTAATAAGTACATATACTATAAATTAATTAATTAAATCCTCAAAAAAAAAAAAAGAGAGTGCATTCCTAGGGAAGGTTGAAATTGCAATTAGTTAAGGTATTTAGTTTAGGTTTGGTATCATGTGCTTTAGCACAAGTGATGTTATTTTAGGCCCATGGTTTTCTCCTTAACACCTCCTTTTCTGTGATATGTTCTGCCTGTTTTCATCTGCATTCTTTGAAGTCCCCTAGCACTCAAAGTATATTATTCTGTCATTCATTAAAACATGATTTGGGGGTTCATATTGTATGAGTTCATGATGCATGCAAAAAGAAAAGCCAGTGACCTGAGAAAGGTAAGGAGCTTGCTTTCAGAACAGTATACCCATCAGTTATGCATCATTCTTCAAGCAGAGACTGGATGAAAATTTGTCATGGGTGCTTGAAGAGGGAATCGAAGGTTACCTGGTAAGTTGGAACCTGATCGTCACCCCTGTCCCCTTCAGTGTGTGATGCTGTGGGTCTGTGACTTGCCATGAGAGATCTGGCATGGAGCCCTCTACATTCTGATCTCAACCTTCCTTTCCAGCAGGCACTGATAGGCACTGACAGGAAGGACCCTATGTTCTAATCCAATTGGTCTTCTTCCTATTTTCCAAACTTATTCTTCTTGCCTGTTTCCAAGTCTCTGCTTGGGCCCCTTCCTCTATGCAGAGGACCTCAACACCCCACCCTGCTGAGATAAGTGCTCTCAATTCTTCGATAACTGGCTAGGAAGCATTTCCCGGCCATCTTAGCTTACTATGATCCTCCTCTCATTGAATTTTTGGTGCTCAATATATATTGCCTTGTATAGTTAGCTATCTTTTTATGTACAAACATCAAAATCAGGAACACGACTTAAATTCAGCTAACCACAGTCTTTAACAGCAGTGTTATTCAAAGACTAGCTCTTGATTGACAGATGATGGATACCTTTGAAATAACTCTGATTCTGGTTTCTATTTTGGTTTTGTAGATGGCAGATACATTTTACATTTAAAGATTATATTCCCTGTGTTGGATTTACTCACATCAGCAAAATTTATGCTTGAATTCTTAACTGGAATATTGTTTTGTGATGGTTAATCTTTTGTTTTGTTTTGTTTTGTTTTACTTTACCAGTCTAATAGTATTAAATACAGAATGAAAAATCAGGATTTGGTGCAATATAGGGATGTTGTCAGACTCCTATTTTATTATCCACAGTAGGAATATGTGGCATCTGTGATATTTCGATATGGTATCAGTCCCCTATTTCTAATATAATCTATAAGCTTTTTGAACATTTTCTATAGTTGTTTTCTTTGTGTTAGACCTAAGAAAGACCAGCTTCTAATGCAAGATGGCTTGACCTAGGATTACTGAAAAATTGTATCTTAGTTTTCAAATCTTAGTATTTTTGATGCATAAATTTTCTTTTAAGCCTAGTCTCATTTAAATGCTAATGTCTGTCTTCATGCAGCCAGTTTCTTGTTCTCCTCTATATATCCTCAGAGCTGATCTGAGTGTGGAGATTCCATTCACTTCAAAGGAAACTTCACGCTTGGATCCTCTCCGCAGGGGTGCTCAGACTAAGACAAGAAATGATCCCTATAGCTTCCCCCTTCCCCGCATTTGTGAGGAAAATAAAATAAAAAGGAAGATTTCCCAATGCATTTAACAGTCTAAGTAATTGAATCAGTACCATACACTGGAGCATTCATAACACTGTTGCTAGTTCATAATCTTAAAGAACATTTTTAACCCTGGGACATTAAAAGTATGTTGGTATGGTAGGATATTATAGTGTACCTATTACTTTCAAACAAACCGTATACTGTGTTACTATTCTCTTGTGCCTATGTTAGGAGTGGTCTCATGCTGTGGAAGATAATTGACTGCATGATAGATAGACATGCTTCACATGCAAAAAAACATTTTAAAGGGAGGACAAAATGTATTACCTTAATGTGGTCATAGACAGCTGTTAACTGTTAAATGTCCAATAGGTATTTTATCAGTCATCTGTAAATTGCAATTAATCCTTTATGCAGCTGATATCTTGGATCTTAACATTCTTTTCTTCTGTTTTTTTGGGGGAGCCTTAGAACATGTATGATTTAGAGCTCATCAATTTGGAGATAGGAAATGATTATTTAAATTGCCAATACTCTTTATTCTCAAAAATAGAGTGGAAAAGAAATTTCAACAAAGTGTCCACAGTGCTAATTCATTCATCCATTCATTCTTTATCTGATAAGTATTTATTGAACACCTATTATGTGCTAGTTACTATTTCAGTAGCTGGGAAATTGTAGTTGAACTAAAGAAGCAAAAGATTTGTTCTAAGAGAGCAGTGGCTGTCAAAAATGTGGTCCCAAGAATCCTGGGAGGGTCTTTTACCCTTTTCAGGGGGATCTATGAAATCAAAATGTGTCAACATTTGAAAGATTTGCATAATTCAGTGAACCAATATTCTTCATATGACCACTTGTGATGTTAATGAATCATTTTGGGGCAAAAGTTTCATTTAAAAATGCAAGATGGACTAGTTGGTTTTAGTGTAACTAATTGTTGTGTGGAGTATTTTATAAATATCTCTTAGACCTGTTGGTTGATTGTGCTTCTATATTCTTGCTGATTTTTGTCTAGGTGTTCTATTAATTGTTTAAAGAGGGGTGTTGAAGTCTGAAATTATCTTGTGAATTTGTCTATTTCTCCTGCAACATTTCTTTTCTTCTTTTCTTTTTTCTGACAACTCCACATCCTTCCCAAATCTGTGAGCCAATGAATTACCTTAATGTTATGCCGATTTCCATTGCATTTCTACCACTTACAATAAATTTGATTTAAGTCCGAAACTGAAGCAAAGGTCTAACTAGTCATTCCGTGATAATATTGTTTCTCAAACTAGGGCCTACAAACATGTTTTTAGAATGCCCAGGAAACTATATATGAATTTTAAAGTGTTTATTTTTATTTCAATTCTAACTTAAAATAATTAGTATAAAAATAGTTTCTAGTTTCTCTGAACAACCCCCTTATTAATTAAAGACTGCCAGGCAATTTCATTACTTTTATTTGTCACAAGTCATTTCTGTAAGTTAAAGAGAAGGAAAAATTGGTGTCTTACCTAGCCATCAGGCTCTGAAACTTGACTGCCTGGGTTTGAATCCTGACAGTATCTTTTATAATTTACCCTAACCCTTTGGTTGCTACTGTCCTTGTCTGTAAAATAGAGAAAATAATAGTACAAATCTCATAAGGTTGGTGTGAATATTAAAGGAGTTGATATGTGTAGAAATCTTAAACTATTGTCTGCCACATAATGCTCGATAATGTTCTTCTTATTATATAAATAATGTTTTTGAGTCAAGTGAAGGGCATGCAACATTAGATATGCTGTAAGTTTTGCTGTAGTTTCAATACAGAAAAATGGTAAAAGAAATGACTTATTTTATACATGTGCAATAGGAGGTGTGCATAAGAATCTTCAAAAAGCATTGTTCACAATAGCAAGTTATTGGAAACAACCCAATTCCCGTCAACATTACATGGATAAACTGCTGAGTATTCATTCAGTGGACTATTATACAGTAGTTAAAATGAATGAAGTGAAGCATGATGTAGTAATATAATATGGATGGATGTTGCAATTTAATATTAAAGAAAAAATGTCTTCAAATATTATAATATTATTTCTCCTATGAAGTCATAATCTATAAAAATTAAAATATGTATTTTTTAAAAACATGTACACCCTTTTAAAGCACATATAAAACCAAGTATATGAAATAAATTTATATTTCAAAAAGCAAACAGGATAATAAGTATGGAATTTAGGATGGTTGCCATGGGTGGGAGGAGCCTAGGGAATAGAATGGGAGAGCTGTACTGTTAGAGTAAATTATTGTTAAGACCCTAAGTTTTATTTTGAGTAATATGTTTACTGTCTTCTATAACATTATAAAAATTAACTAGACAACTAAGTAAAAGGGGAGAGACATCAACGGATCAGTGATCAATGTGTCCTGAACTGAGGATTACGATTTGTCTAATTTTATGTACCTGTGTTGCAATGAAAAAGAGAAAGAGACACATGTCACATGTGGTGCAGGATAGTCCATTCATGCTGATGAATGCTGTTACCAGAGTAGTGTTATATTCGTGCTAGAAGGGGCGACTTTGAGCAGAAATCATCTGTCACATTAAGTCAATGTTAAGAATTTGAAGGGTTTTGTTTGTATGTATATAATTTTAAATTTCAATTCAATAGTTGTCCAAGTGCTTATGCAATGGAATTATGGAATTTCCACCTAGTTTTTAGTTTATATTGTGTTAGAGATAATTTAAGTAATCATTTTGGAGAGTACGTGAAATTATTTTTACTTCAGAAGGATTCTATTCTTTATTCACCTTTAGGAGACATTGCACTGTATTCTCAATGGTTCCAGCCTCAGGAGAGATTCTCAAAATGAAATCCAGGGATGGCTGAGGGATGCTGAGACACACAGGGTTATGCCGCACAAAGCAGAAAAGACCCTACAATCGTGAGGTTAAAGTACAACAAGACTGTTATTTGTCCTTTTCACTGTCACTCAGAAGTGTACAGTGAAGTTCTTTCAGAATCTATGTGACATGTGATTTCACAAGAGATGAACTATAGAAGCAGATAGGAGAGGCCAAAATTTACGTTTAATTCTATTAAGTTAGACATTAAAGAGATTTGTCAAAATGTAAATAATGATATTTTTCTCACTAAATTTCTTTCACTGCAGAAAACATAGGCTATTTTTTCATAAATACATTATTAGAGTTGCCATGTAATGGATTTCTGATGGTTATTTTTGAGACGAATTAATAAATAATTTTTTAATCTGCTTTGTTTTCTAATACAATAAATATTAAAATATATTGTTCACATAAATAAGAACTATTGAGGGTCCTCAGTAATTTTTAAGAGTCTGAAGGGCTACAGAGACGAAATCTTTGAGAACTGCTGCTTTACCCTATCTTCTCTTATTATATTGTAACTAGGAGTACACTGAAATTCATAAGACATGAGATACTGTCATGTCTCGCTATATTGAGCAGCTAGGAATGTATATATCACTGACAGGAAACAGGGGAAGCAGAGGAGGTTGTCAAGGTGACAGGCTCATGAAATCTCAGAGGCCGACTCTTGGTTGAGAGGAAGTAGGTGAGCAAGTGTGCACTCCTGGATAGACAGACAGTTAAAACCTGTGGAATTTCTGGAAGAATAAGCTCACACTTTTTCACATGAATGGCTTAGAAGAACACCATAGACAGCAGGGGAGGGGGAAATAAGAGGATGTGGTCATGAACGTCTGCCCTTCATTTGGCAACTCACCGAGGTTTCCATGGCCTGACTTGACCTGCTGAGTAATGTCTCTGGTCAGTTTGCCTAGAGGCCCAGAACATTGAGGCCAGGATGGCATATTCGCTTAAAATATGTGCAAGTATAGACACATACGCACACACACATACACAAAATGAAGGATGCTCAGCTCTCTGTCAGTTACGTGCAAGTCACTTCCCATAAGCTCTTAGAAAAAAATGCATTTACTAGATAATCTCTATTTCAATATTTGATGGAAAATGCATTGTCTGGTCTTGGGTTTTTGTTTTGGCATTCATGTCACTGGAGTGAGATGAGTCATATTTTAGGCATTAACAAGAAGTCCTCAGTCTTTGCCTAAATCACATAGGGATATAGATCTGAATAATAAACTCAACAAGAAACATATTTTTAAAGGAAGTTGTCCCACGTGTGAAGGGTTCAATAATGATTCCTATGGAATATGTATTTTTCAGATCTGATTTTAGTGTAAAGACTTTTATTTCATGAAACTAATGAGAAACATCATCATTCTATGCCCTGCTTTTTGGTCCATCAGCTTTGTTGTTTCCTCAGAAAAAATAGGCATTGTTCATTTTATTAGAACTTAGTGTATTTTTAGACCCATACTGTGTGCTTCAGTAATCGAAAATTACTTCTAAATCAGACCTCAAGTACTTTATCTGTAAATTTTGGTCACTTTTATCATGTTTTATGTAGTTGTCTCACACAGATATTTGTTTTAAGCATATAAATATCACTCACATAACTGATTTTGTGACAGGATATCTGAGGCCATGGCATGTGCAAAGCTTGCCACTTTTCTCTGTCCTTAAAGCAGGCTGTCATTTTGTTTAGTTTGGTATCTTAGAAAGAATGTGCCAGTACCTCTATTTTTCCTATTGCTCTTCTGAGGTTTGCAAACACAGAAATTTTCTTATTCAATAGAAGACCCTGCTGGCAAACAAGAAAGCATGGGGATCTTCAAAGATCTCTTATAAGGGTGGAGACTATCCCATAATTCTTGCAGGCTTAAGAACCCTTCATGATATTTCCTTTGTAAGCTCTCACCTTTATCCTCCATCCTCCCTGCCAAACTACCCCCATCCTATAGCTAATCCGAAATTTCATTGCTTCCAATAGAAAAAGAACCTGCTGAGATCCAGCCTCTCTATCCAACAGGGCACAGTTCCCTTAAATTGATGTGCTGGGCTACTAATATTAAGAAGAGGAACAAATTGATTCTAAAAAGTCAATAAAATACAGACTACGTGAATTTAAAAGCAGTGTTTAGGATTTCTACATTCTAGTGCATTTTTTCTGGTATCTGCACAAGGAAGGCACGGCAGAGAAAGTGGAGAGGTATTGGAATGAGCTGAAGAAGAAGATTCTCATTTTATATACCTACCATAAACAGTCAGAAACAATTTTTTTTCTGTCTAGCAGCTAATATGATAGTTTTCGTAAGTCCAGTTTTGCTTTAAAATGCACTCAAAGGAAAACAAAAACAATTACATGGAAACAACTTGGGAAATGAGATATTTAAAAAAAAACATTTGATATTTAATTATAATTGCTCATCCAATAAAATGCTTTACTTTCTGCCTCTTGTTCATGTATAATCTATATTCTATTCTCATAAGCTCAACTAAGTGGTTGAACTTGATTGCTATTGCCTTGATATTATACTCTCACCTAATTATTTGAGAAAAGAAAATTGCTTCCACCAAGATTAAAAAGTTCAACTTATCTGGGAATTGTTATAGTCAAAGATCTTTGAGAGCTTTATCTGCAACTTGTTCCTGCCTCCATTCAATTTTTTTTCACATATTGTCTATCAAGATATAGATCATTTTTTATATTTATTAAGAAAGTTCAAGTTTATCTTGTATTTGTCATCATTGTGAGGCACACAAGAGATGACTCTTTCAGAGATTGCTCTGAGTTAACTTAAGAGCTTGAAAAGGAAAATACTATGGAGTGCACTATTGTTTACTGATAAAGTTAAACAAAATGACAACAGGGTAATGTATTCTGCTCAGAGACTTGTAATGTAACTTAGTTGTGCACCAATGTGTGTGTGCATGCGCGTCTGTGTGTAATGAAAATGTGAGCGGCCTCTAAGTTTTTATTGATTAATTATTATTTCATTAAAAATTTTAAATTACACATCAGTAGCCCTTATGTCGATCTCCTAAATGAATGAAAACCATGCTTTTTCTGTAAATTGTATTGATTGAGATCTCAGATTTACACTGGATTTTTTGATATACTTTGTTTTTAAATTCCAATCCCTCTTTTCTTTTGGAATATAGTTGAGAGTAGAGACTTACCTTGCTTTAAATGGAGGAGCCAATTCAAATTCCAGTGCTAACTGTCATTTAAGAAGTGCTTGTAAGTGAGAGGGGTTGCTGTGGGGCTCCTGTGAGGGGTAAGAGCAAGAACAATGGAGTTAGATGCTTACACATAAAACCTGCCTCCATCCTTACTGTTTTGAATTTGGGTGAGTTTTTTAACCTCTCTGCTTCCCTATTTTCTCATTAGTAAAATGAAGCTAATAATAGAACCTACATTTTAAGGTTGTGGTAAAGATTAAATGAGACTGCATTTAAATTACTTAGCAGACCATCTGGTACATAGGTGTCCAATATACCAGAGACTGAGTGTTTGAGCCCCCCCCCCCCTTTCCCATGTTGAAACCTAATCCCCAATGTTCTGGTATTTGGAGGTGGGCTGTTTGGGAGGTGATTAGATCAAAGCAGGCACTAATGAGATTAGTGCTCTTGTGAAAGAAGCCATCTTCTTCCTACCTTGGCATCTTCTGTCCAGATGTGTCCTGAATGCTGTTGGTTTCTGTATAGATGGTCTAGGAACCTCAGAAGATGGAATCCTGTAGTGGGCCTTAAACTGAAGATGAGTCAACTGTATCACAAATGAGATCCTCCAATTACACATATCTCTTTGGAATTTTTTTCTCTTTTGTTATTCACTAGCCTCTGGAAAAGTCATATTTAAATATTTCAGCATTGTTTCTGATGTGCTGTGGGATGCAAAAGGGTTCTGTTTGTGCAGTGTGAATGTTACAGGTGAAATAGCACTTATTCCTGTATAATGGAAGAGCCAGTCTTGGAGTGGGTGACATCCCTGCCTCAGGCTCACAGAGGAATTAAAAAGAATAAGTTTCCAAGAAAATTTGAAATGATGGGTGAATCCTAGAAGAGGAATTTGCTTCAGAGGGCTTTGTTCTTTGTAATTTAGGTGGATGGCAAAGTTATTTGCTGAGAGTAAGGATGACAGGTGTGGGTTAGGGGCCTTGAGATGCATTTTCCAGCAGTTGCTGTGGCAAATGCAATAGGGAATCAATTAGAGTTAAATAAAAGAATTGCTGAGTAGCACTTGGGGCCTCACTGAGGAATTTAATCCAATGCAATTAAAAAGAAAGGAGAGAGAGAGAGAGACCTATTATTTACATGACTAATAAAGAAGGTGAAAGTATAAGGGAAGCTTTTCTGGAGGAGCTAGTTTAAAGCCTACAAGGAGGAAAATGTTATCAGTGGTCATCTAGGGTTATGTGGAAGAGGTATAAGAACAGAGTGGCTTCCACTTGAGATCAAGCAGACGAGTTTACAGGTTGGCCGTATAACTAAGTGAATTTTTAAAATAGAATAATCTAAAACAAACCAGCAAAGTCCATTGAACAAACAATTAAGTTACTTAATGGTCTGTGCCTTGGTTTAATTGGCTAGTTTCTGGAGATACTCTACTGTAGGTTATAGGCAATTTTAAGAGGATAATAGATATAATGAAACAAGTAGCAGGAATATGAAAAAATTTAAATACAATTAACCAATTGAGATGTAAGTCTAATTAAAATCAGTCCTTGAAGTTAAAGGTGGAATAAAAGTTTTATATGTTATTGTTCCTATTAATTGTGTTTTACTTTCCCTAAAATTTTAGAAGGGGTGCTGTGGACCATAAGTGTTAAGTGGGAATAAAAAGACATGGAAATAATCAGAAAACAATAGCTTGTAGTTTTTACGTGATTTTACGTATTAACCAGGTAGTAGGAGCTATTGATCATGTGTATCCTGCAGTGCTAACCTCATGAACTGATTTTGGAAGCAAGCCCGGCTTCTTGTTTCAGAAATTTAGAGAAACCGTATGGCCCATAATAGGACCTGGAACTCTGCCATTATTCCTTCCTTCATGTAGGTACTGAAGGCACTAAAATTTTTGAGAAGCCTGGTAAAATGAAACCATCTTGGTGAAAAACAATCCGTGAGGAATAACTACATGCTAATTTTCCAACTCTGATACAGAGCAAGTCCTTCTGTACAGAGAGAGAGCAAGAGGAGGAAGTCAAGAGAGTGGATACTGGTGGAGAGAGTGGAAAAGAATCAGAGGCAAATTTCTGCTTCACATCTTCTCCTAGGACTGGCAAATATTAAGGTTGTTTTATAATTCTTTTGCTAACATAAGAGTGTCAGCAAGCATCTCCCTCAGTACATATTGTTAAAGTCTCCATGTGATTTCTTTTACCATCTTAAAAATTCTCTAGTAAAAAAAAAAAACCAAATTATTTCTAAAGAAGAAAAAACCCCACAGGTTTTCATTTAAGTTTTCTTCCTTATATAGTGGAAAAAAAATACATAACTGAAAATTAGGACTGATACACAGATTGTAATTTAACCCAATTACATAGTGCTAGCCATACAGAGGCTTATACTTTCCGTGTCTCTTGGCTAAAGGTGATTTTTTTTTTAACAGAATGGCATCAGTTCTATTTAAAAGTTGTCAAATATGCATTATTTCCCCCTACCAATATTTTATTATAAGTGTAAAAAATTTAGAAAAGTTGAAAGAAAAAGTGTACAGTAAACAGTTACAGATCCACTTTCTAGATTCTACACTTGGCATGTTGTTACTTTTGCTTTCTTATATACTTACTCATCTACCCATCCTTCTATCCATTCATTGTTCCATCCTTTTTTTGAGCTCTGCATCTTTTTATAAAATAGAAATAGAATTACTATTATGTGCCTATATTTTGAGGCTAACCAGAAAGATTGTAAACTTATTTTGTATTTTTCAGATGATACTTCTTACAGAGGATTGTATTAATTTCCTATTGATGCTATAAAAATTACACAAACACAAGTTAGAAGCTTAAAACACAAATTTATTCCTCTTAGTTCTAGAAGTCAGAAATCTGAAATGAATCTGAATGGTTCTAACAGGCTGTTCCCTTGCCTTTTCCAGCCTCTAAAGCATCCCTTCATTCCTTGGGCTCATTCATGGGCTCTTCCTCCATCTTCAAGGTACATCCCTCCAGCCTTTTCTTCCACTCTTAAATCTTCTCTCTTTAACTCTCATCCTCAGGCCTCTCTGTTATAAGGACTCCTGTGATTATATTGGATCCACCCAGATGATCCAGGATAATCTCCCTTAATTTAATCACATCTCCAAAATTCCTTTTGACAGGAAAAGTAAAATAGTCACAGATTCTGTGGATCAGAATGTGTACATCTTTAGAAAGCCAATATTCAGTTTACCACAGGATGTTGTGTCATGGTCTTTACTGTGTGTTTTGCTGTCAGTGTCCTTTAGTGCTAGGAGAAAACATACGCTGAGTTTAATTCTTTATCTGTTTGGCCCATTGTGTGAAATAAATAATGCTCTCTTATGAATAGTTTTTACTATACGAGACAGGCAAAATCGTCAATAATCTACCATTCTTCATGATTACAAAGATGGACTGTGATTTTATGTTGCAATAAAGAAGAAAAAGGAAAACACTGCCAGTTAAACTGATTCAATACCTAAGATGCATTTTTATTTGATATATATTAAAATGTTATAAAATGTAACTTAAAAATAGAGGAAATAGTTGATGTTGTTGTTTCAGTGCATGGCACCAAGATGGCCCAAGAAGTTCCTTCTTTTTCTATTAACTGTTATAAAGTTCTCATTTCAGGTAGGAAAATCTGGTTCTGTTAACATGTAGCATTGAAAGAAATACCCCAAGTGATTTAGTGATGAAAGGCATGTACATTTCCACTTTCAGTTATATTTAGCAATTTCCTTTTTTCCAGTACTCTGGACATTAAGATGAAAAATACTAGTCCTGTTAAGGCCACATCTTTTACAGATAGAACTATTATTTTGTATTTCCCAGTGATAAAATGACAGTGCAAACATCTATAGCATGCACTAGATACCGAAAGGGCACTGAAGTAATTAAGTCTACACTATTTAACTGGAGCTTTCAGATCTCTTGGTTGACAGTTGCTTCATAGACAGGATGGATAGGAATGAAGTTGAAACACAATTTTCTTTAAGTAAAAAATCAAATAAGCTGCAACATAATGTTCCTTATCTGCATTTCACTTTTATCATTGCAGGAGCAGTTTTTCCAGCACACAGCACAAGCCCTTCCTTGTGTTTTCATTATTTTCTGCCAACAATCTCTCTCTCTTTCCTGGGAGAAACATCGAAAGTTAATAAAGAGATAAAACTTATTTTCTTCCAGCTGTGTTTTTTCCCCCAGATTTTTCAATATTCAATTAAGAAAGGGCAAAAGCTACAGACCCCCTTAGAGGAATACTGCTAGACTACTCTGATTTTTTTTTCCCCTCATAATGGTATTTCTCAACTTGAAATGTGAAAAGAAACCTTATTAAACAGTGATAATGCTTCTGAAGTCCAGAAAACCTTGAAACAAAAAGAAGATTCTCATTTCTCAGAGATCTGCACTGTGCAGGACTCCCCTACATATAAGAATATGTTTCTGAAAATTCTCCATGGCATAAAAGTTTAAACATTATATTTTCTTGTCTGTTGCAGTGAGTAGCATGACTTGAGATATTGGGCTCATGTGTAAGGACCATCTGAAAATGCAGCTTTGTTTCCTAGCCCAACCAAGAGGAAAAACAATTATAGAATGTTTAAACTAATGAGACCTGTAGACTTAACCTGGTCCTGAATCCTTACTTTTACAGATTATGGAACCATATCAGAACTGGTAGTGTAGATCAATTTTTCTATTTGGGGGTAAATTCTCACTTTTCTTGCTATTCAGTTTCTTTTAGGTTTTGGATATACAGAGCTAAGCCAGTTTATAACTGTAAATTAAGGCTACTACCTAGAATTCAAGTCATCAGACATACTGAGACAGATTTTGTTCATTTATTTTTTACTTTCTAGAGGAAAATGTCTGCTGCAGAAATTCCACTAGCTGAGAGCTGTATGTGGCAGAGTGGAAAGCACTTATTCTTTGGGGCTGATATACAGATAACTTCTATGAAAAATGAATCTCCCCCTCAGAATTCATTTAGACATAAGACTAAAAAAATTATTTGGTCTGTGGAACTTTATGGTTTCAAAAGTAAATACAGAAGTCCTCTCTTATCTGCAGTTTTGCTTTCTGCAGCTTCAGTTACCTGTAGTCAACCATGGCCTGAAAATATTAAATGGGAAATGTCCGGAAATAATTCCTAAGTCTTAAATTGCGCGCCCTTCTGAGTAGCCTGTGAAATCTCGCGGTGTCTCCCTCCGTCCCGCCCGTTACTCACGGAGCCACCATCTTGGTTATCGGATCGTCTGACGAGGAAGCGCAGCGCTTGGGTTCAGGTAACTTTTTTTACTTAATAATGGCCCCAAAGTGCAAGAGTAATGATGCCGGCAATTCGAATATGTTAAAGAGGAGCTGTAAGGTGCTTTCTATAAGTGAAAAGGTGAAAGTTCTTGGCTTAATAAGAAAAGAAAAGAAAAAAAACCAAAACAAAAAAACCCCCGTATTCTGAGGTTGCTAAAATCTGCTGTAAGAACAAATCCCTGAAACCGTGAAGAAGGAAAAGAGAATTCATACTGGTTTTGCCGTCATATCTCAAAATGCAAAAGTTACAGCCACAGTGGTGTCATAAATGCTTAGTTAAAACGGAAAAGGCGTTAAATGTGTACAATGAGGTATTCTGAGAGAGACCACATTCACATAAATTTATTACAGTTTATTGTTATAATTGTTCTAGTTTATTATTAATTATTGTTAATCTCTTACTGTGCCTAATTTATAAATTAAACTTTATCATAGTTATGTATGTATAGGAAAAACAGGTTATGTAAGGTTCGGTACTGTCTGAGGTTTCAGGCATCCACTGAGGGTTCTGGAACGTATCCCCCTCGGATACTGTATTCAGCTGCCTACGAAAAAGCGAAATACATTTCCAAAGACTTGGACTTTGTGTCCAAGGAGTTCAGAATATAAACAAAAGAGAACACTGTAGCTGAGGTCCTTCTTGGGTACAGGGTAATGTGTTGGTGAGTACATGTGTGTCTTGTTTTGATGGTAGAAATTGCTAGGAATTGTGTCTCAAATGGTAAGAGTGTGACACCAACTATCTGAGATTTGTAGATTAAATATCTTTTTTTCAGTACCCTTGAGCAGCACTTGCTAAACATGTTGCCGTTCTGCAATAAATATGACCATAATATTTACATGTGAATCACATTCCCGAAGTACATCCAGTTTCTGGACTGCCCTGCAGTCAACGGAGAATAAAAGTATATCGCTTCCAAATTCCCAACAAGCAGTTGTAATCCCTCCTCTTTCTCTCGTATTCAGGAAAGCACGTTGGACATTAAGTGCATGAGAGTATTGAAGAAACACGGGCTCTGCTGTAATTCATTTTAAAAAAATCATTCCTCAGCTTTGATATTTTATTATACAGAATACTTAATATCTGATAGAAAATGATTTGTAGCATTATGCCCGAGAACAGCTTTTATGCAGCATTCACTGATTTGATCACGAAAATGGTTAGGAGCGCAAATAAGACATTTTGTTTTATTTTTCTTTCAAAGCTCTTTTTTTTAATAGCTAATATAGTTCTATTATTCAAAAGCAGATTGGTAAAAAAAGATATACACTGAGAAGTCTTACTCTCACATCTGTTCTCACTAACACTTTTCCTTTTCTTGCTTTTTATTGATAATGTTGTTCAGTTTCCTCTTTGTGTTTCCTCATGTAAATAGAAATATACACAAATATATATTTACTTCTCCCCTTTTCTTTCACAAATGAAAGCTACTAAATTCATTATTCTGCATCATGCCTTTTTTTTAATTTAACAATCTAACCTAGGATCCCCTATATCATACACTGTGATAATATACTACTATACAGAATATATATATATATAATTTCCATTTTACAGCTCCACTGTCTGTTTAATAAGCTATTTAATCAATTCAATATTGATGGACACAAGATATCTAATCTTTTACTATTATAAACAATGGTGCAATAAGTAACTTTGTATATATGTTATTTTGTATGTGAGTAATATAAATGTCATCTTTTAAAAAACAAGAAGTGTTTCAAATTATGTGGGATTTTTGGGTCCAAGAAGTTCAGAATCTGAAAAATGAAATGAATCCTGGCAGCCCAGGTCCTTTTTCAGTTCAGTATATGATAAACTATCAGAAGTGGGAATACTGGTAAAAGGTAAATGAATTCGTAGTTTTTATGCATTGCAAAATTTTCTGCCTTAAGTTTGTAACAGTAACATAGGAGTTCAAAGTTGTCAAACTTTTGCTTTTTTGCCAATATTATGGGTGAAAAACTGTGTATCTGTATACTTTTCATTTGTATTTCTCTTGTTATGAGGTGAAGTATTGTTTTACATGTTGGAGTAAGAGCCTTTTATATTTGCTTTCCTGTGAACTGTCTGCTCATAGTATATGCCTGTTTTTATTGATTGTTGGTCATATTTTTATGGAGTTCAAGGAGTCCTGTATATATTAGGAGATTAGCCATTTCTAGTATGAAGGGCATATATTCTTTTCTAGTATGTTTGCTTGTTTAATTACTTAGCTTATGTCATAAATCATCCACATTTAAGTCAGAGGCTTTTCTTTGTAGAGTCTCCAGCCTTGTCTGTCTGTCTGTCTTTCTTTCCTTCTTTTCTTTCTTTCTTTCTTTCTTTCTCACTTTTATTGTGGTATGGTTACTATACAGTAAACTACACATATTTCAGATGTACAATTTGGTGAATTTTGATAGATGTATACACTCATGAAACTGCCACCACAGTCAAGATAGCTAACATTTCCATCACTCCCCAAGAGGTGCAATTTTTGAATTCCCAATTTATCCCTTCCCACCCCTTTTAACCCCTGGTAACCGTAAGTTTGTTTTCTATGTCTGTGAGTCTATTTCTGTTTTGCAGATTTGTTCATTTGTGTCCTTTTTTTTTTTTTAGATTCTACATATGATATCATATTGACATTTTTCTTTGTCTTTCTGGCTTACTTCACTTAGAATAGCAATCTGTAGGTCCATCCCTGTTGCTGCAAATGGCATTTTTAATTATTTTTTATGGCTGAGTAGTACTCCATGGTATTTATATACCACATCTTCTTTATCCATTCACCTGTTGATGGACATAGGGGTTTTTTCCATGTCTTGGCTGTTGTAAATAGTGCTGCTGTGAACATTGGCGTGCATGTGTCTTTTTGAACTGTTTTTCTCTGAATATATGCCCAGGAATGGGATTGCTGGATCAGATGGTAAGTTTATTTTTAGTTTTTTAAGGAAGCTCCATACGGTCCTCCATAGTGTCAGCACCAGTTTACATTCCCACCAGCAGTGTAGGACCCTCTCCAGAATTTATCGTTTGTAGACTTTTCTCCACACCCTCTCCAGAATTTATCTTTTGTAGACTTTTTAATGATGGCCATTCTGACTAGTGTGAGGTGATATCTCATTGTAGCTTTGATTTGCATTTTTTAACAATTAGTGATGTTGAACATCTTTTCATGTGCTTGTTGGCCATCTGTATGTCTTCTTTGTTGGACATCTGTTTAGGTCTTCTGCCCATTTTTTTTTTATTAAGTTGCTTGTTTTTTTTTTATATTAAGATGTATGAACTGTTTATATATTTTGGAAATTAGTCCCTTGTCAGTCACATCATTTGCAAATATTTTCTCCCATCGTGTAGGTTGTTTTTGTTTGTTTGTTTTATTGATAGTACTCTTAGCTGTGCAAAAGCTTTTAAGTTTAATTAGATCCCATTTGTTTAGTTTTGCTTTTATTTCCATTACTCTAGAAACTGGTTCGAAGAAATATATTGCTATGATTTATGTCCAAGAGTGTTCTGCCTATGTTTTCCTCTAGGAATTTTATAGTATCTGGTGTTACATTTAGGTCCAGCTTTTTCTAATTTCTCCGTTTTTGCTCTGGACCCCGTGATGTCCCCAACTTCCTGTATTAGTCACCTCCTTTCTCCATCACAAATCTCTCCCTTGTTGGTGAAAGCTACTGAATTACCCTCAGCGCATAAACATATTCATGGATCTGCTACCTTAAACACATAGAACGTCTTTATCTTACATTGCCCTTGCTTCTATACTCTCCTTGGTATCCAAGTTTCTTGAGGGAAGAATTTTCACTCCATGCCTCCACTGTTTCTTTCCAGAGCTCTGAGCTTTGACAGTCAATTCTATGACTTTGCAAATAGACCCCTAGTTCTCAAATCATTGTGTCCTTTCCCCTGATCCTACTTCATCTCTCTTGCAGAATCTGACACTTCAGTCACTCCATCTTGACATGATTTCCTTCTTTGGTTGTTTTCATGACACTCTCCCCTCCATATTCTTTAATTATTCTACTGACCCCAACTTATTCCTCTTTGTTGTACTCGTTGTGCATGTTGAAGGATTTGACTGTTACATATAAGTCAAGGACTCCTTAATCTGTTCAAATATCTCCTTCTCTGGGAAGCCGTTATTGGCAAGGACTGTGCTGACAGTGATTTTGCTTTCAAGGAATATGTCTAGTTGAAAAAGCAGATAAGGAAATTAATTATTCTTGTAATGTGTGAAAAGTGCTAGGTTAGAGGTAAGCTGTGCATTGCTAAGGCTACCAATATGTCTGGCGCATAGTAGGTGTTCAGCAAATATTTGTGGAAGGAGTGTTTGTAGTCTGGTAACAACAAATGTCAAAAGAGTGTATTTAAAATTACATGCAGGGGTTTATAAATCTGTTTAATTTCCATGATAGTAAGATGCGCTAGTATTGGGCTTTATGACTTTGCTTCGTACTAGTATTTGTAGGGGATATATTAGAGGCAATATAAGCTGTTAATTCTCTCTTTTTGCAGAAAAAAAAAATTCAACCCACTAGAGTCAGAAGTTTTGGGTTAGTGATAAATGAGTACAAAGTGAGCAACCAGACATTTTTTTCCTATCACCCCTTAAAGGATTTCTTTGGTCATGGAATTATTGTTAAAGTCATTAATTCTATAATTTGTTAGAGCAAGAAATTTTATATTATTTCAAATGAATGTCATTTCTTCTTTCCCTCACCGTGTCCTGTGTATTCATCTAGTTCTCATGTCACTAGATCAAGAAAACAAAAGGCACTCTAAAGCAAAGGCTCTCAGAATATCTCATAAACAGGATCTTATGAAAACCAAATAAACTGGAACAGAACAAAGAGGCATAGATATAAATGCTCTAAAGCCATCTGAATTTCTCTTTAAGCCCTAGTGTTTATTTTCACATCTGTAACATTATATAAACAGGGTAATATAGTCTTCAGACCATTGCCTTACTGTTATTTCACATTTCCCAACACTGGGAAGCATAATCTATGTGTTGATAATTTATCTTTGAAGTATAAATCGTTCAATATTTTCATGGTAAAAGTCATATGGTTTAGAGTCATAAGGAAATTGCATCAGCATTCCATCTTTATAATGAACGACTGGGGTTTATTATTCCATTGACCTACAGTGATGCTTTACAGAATTAATGTACTGTACTGCATGTGTTATATATTAGGCTTGACATGTATAAATATTCTGAAAAATTACTCATTTAGTTAGCTGGGTTGTTTAATAGATTTAGCAAAAATAATAATCCTTTTAGCAAATATTTGTTAGTATCAGTTAAATATTTGTTTAAATCTCTGTTAAATAAATGTGCAATTCATGTAGAGTGGCACCTGAAAGATTAAAGCAATCATGCAATCATATTTCTGTAACAAGTTATTACATCTCTAGTTTCTGGTATACGGGAAGTAATTCCTACCTTCCTTAATTTCTAATATTCCATTAATTAATGTGACCCAGACTAATATCAAATATGATGCTTGGCACTGTATAATATTTAATGCTGGATTGTGATTTTGAAACAAATTAGACCCTTGGTTTAAAGTTCAAATTATAGCTTCCTTTCTGAGGCTTGACATGAAGAATCACATAATCTGTCCAAGTTGAGGCTACCTATATTCCAAGGAAAGCAAAGCTCTCCTTATTTTTCTAGCATTCTTAACAGATTATTTTAATATCATTAAAGAATATTTAAGATTAAAAGTAAATTGGACATATTTTTTCCTCTACTTCTAAATAAGAAAAAAAAGAGACAGAAATGAAATGTCTCTTTTATTTCTCAGTTCTAAAGTGCTGAAGTTAGGCAACAGAAATACATGTAACTTAAAAAATGGGATGTCAGGGTGAGAGTAGTAATTTGTGGTTTAAGCAATATGCTGGAAAAGGGCAGTAATTCTAGGTTCATGTGTGTGTGTGTGCGCGAGAGTGTGTGTGGTTTTAAATCCATCAGGTCCAATCCAAAATGTGTCACTTCTCTTCAATATTTCCAAGGGGAAAAATGGACCTAGATTTTAAACAACAACAAAAAAGGATGTAATTAGATGTTAAATCTCAGACAAGTCTTTAGTAATTTCAAAGTTTGTAATATAGTCATGTTGCTTTGAAGGTTACAATCGTTATTATTAACTGATAGCCCAGATACCACCTCTAAGTAAATGTTATCTGGCAGAATTTTAGCTTTTTTCTCACAACAGTACACCAAAGGAGGGAAGGCTATACACGACAGATTAGGCCAATGAACTTTATGGCTGGAACACATCTTCCCTTCCTTCTGAAAGTTAAAAAGTTTCATGGTTTCAAATTTCTCCAGGGATCTGTATATCATGGACATTCAGTAAATAATTTGGATGTAGCTGATACGAGCACAGAAGATAAAAATTCTAGAATCTGTTTCTTACAATCAATTCTTACTATAAAGACAGGAGACTATGGGGTATCTTTATAAAAACCCATTTTTTTTTCTGCTCATTTTCTAAGGAATTTTTGCAGATTTTCTATTTGCAAAATCACTGAGGCTATGCTTACATGTTTGGTAGCAGAAATATTAAATAATTGTTCTGAGTGTAAATTTCCTTTCACTCCTTTATATTCATAGGAGCCTGATTGACATCATCAGTGAAGACTCAGCCTTCACTGCACTCAGTGCCCTTTGTCTAACTCAGGGCTTCTCAGTCCTGGAACTGCTAAAATTTGGGGCCATATAATTCTTTGCTGTGGGATCTGTCCTGTGCCTCATAATATGTTTAGCAACATCCTTAGTCTTAACCCACTAGATCAACAACACTGTCCCAGTTGTGATAAGCAGAGATGTTTCCAGATATTGCCAAATATCCCCTGGGGGCCAGATCACCCTTGGTTGACAACTATTGCTCCACTTGATTGGTCTGGTGAAAATTTATGTTTTGAATGTCTGCTGCCAAATATGTAGGTGACCTCTTCATGCGCCTGCGTTTCTTGTCATACATGTCACATGTGTAAGGTAATTCATATATGTAAGGTAATTCTGGTCTTACACATCTTCATAGGGCTGCCAGGTATCCTAGTAAAGATACAGATAAAGAAATAGTCTCCTTGTGAACATGTGTTGTGACTTTATTTTGTGGAGTCAGAAAATACCTTTCTTTGTTGACCCAAGAGTCGGGACTATAAGCTAAGCTCTCTGCATGGTGACTTGCACATTTAAAAAAATGACTAGTAACAGCTACTTTTGCTTTTGCACTTTTATTACTAATACATTGTAGAACTGTGCATTTCTCTTTGCTCCTGAAATCTGGAATGTTGCCACCCTTAGCAAGTATTTGGAATAGCAGTTGTCTCTTTGTCCTGTGCCTTGTGGCCTACCTAAGAAAATTTAAGTGCTCAAACCAGCTGACTCACTACTGAAGTTGAGTTGCCTTTCCTTTACCCAGTGACAAATAGAAAATGGAGTTATTTCCACTAAGAACATAATAAATGGAGTTTTTCTTCTAGAGCCACAGTAGTTTTCTTCTAAATTGACTGGATTTAAGAGTAGAGAGTCCATCCTTCTGGGGATATTTTCTAATTTCTTAACCTACTTAAGATGGCCTTAGAACCATGGTCAATGACCCGAACTCAGCAGCAGTTTCCAGTTTTGTTTTTTTTAAAATTGGCTGAGCCTAGCATGTAGTAAGGACCCCGTAAATATTTACTGATGAGTGAATGAATGATTGACTATTCTGTACTTTTCCAAGACATTTGGTTTAAAACCAGAGAAATTTTGTAACAACTTTATGGGCAGATGTGATATTTCGTCATTCATTTACATGTCAGAGCATTTAATTGAGACTAGGGTGCCAGATGCAGGGTGAAAAAAGTCATGTTCATGGGCTTTTTTTTTTTTTTTTTTTTGGCTTCATTGCCTTTTTGCTTCCATTTACTTCTTAATAACATTATCAGTCACTATTGCAGGAAGACAGGGGAATGGGGTGGAATATACAGAAGAAATAGTAACTTCTGGATTAAGAGTTTCTGTTGGTTTGTTTCTCATACAGGTGAAAGCAGACTTGCTACCAACCTTTACTGAGTGGTGGCAACAACTTAAGTCTTTCTAGAGGAATGATGAAAGTGCAAAAGAAGTTTACCGTTAGTCACTCAACATGTAAAAGCATGTGGGACTGTACTTCAGAAGAAAATACACTTTAATATGGAGAAAAGTATACATAGACATTTCCTTTAGAAAGGCATATTTCATGGAAGCAACCTAAAGTGTTCTTTAACTGAAATGTTTTTCTAGATGTTACCTTAAAAACGTTAACACTTTCACTTACATCTTATTCCTTGAGGTAAGTCAAATGTCAAAATTGATGTATGTTTCTGTATATAAATGTATGTGTGTGTTCTAGGACTTGTCTCTCTCTGTCTAAATTTCTAGTTTTCTTCTTTAAGGCTTTTCCACCAGCTAAACTAAACAGATGTAAAAGAATGTGGTGAGAGGGTCCACTATCAACTATCCCATAAAATAATCAAAGGGATTAAATGAAAATTTTGCTTGCGTGTGTGTTTTGTTTTTGTTTTTCTTTCGTTTTTCAGTAAAGCGCATGAAACAAAGTTTGCAACGTGAGTTTAGAAAACATTAATAATATGTCAATTATAGTGCTGCCCTTTCACTGTATTTATGCCTCCTCCATGGTTTATTGTTTTCTGCAGAGAAAATATTAAAAATAAATCCAAGGCATTTTCTTGTGATTTGACTCTGTTTATGTGGGCAAGGAAGAAGCACAGTTTCAGAAACTGGTGCTGTCCCCTGACTTAAAGCTTTTCCTGTCATTATCCCAAATTTCATTATGTCAATCAGAATATGGGAACAAGAAAACAAAAAGAGGCTACTTTTAATAAAATTTATTTCTATCTCATTACATCAAACATTAAAGTAGAAAACCCAATAATGAAAAAAATTAAGAACAGGGAGAACACCCAGTGTGCTTCCATGCAGGCACCACGACCTCTAGTCCCAGGGGGTGATTGCTGCCAGTATCTTGTTCAGGCACGACCCTCCACTGGAGCCCACTTGAGAGCCCACACCACAGTGTTCACATAGGGAAGACTGACTTGCACATTTAAGGGGTGTAGACACAGTGGGAGTTAAAAACGAGGACTCTTGCCTTACATTTTTCCTAACTGCTGATAAGAACTTTACTATAAGATGAATTTCACACATATCTTTCCATGCTTTTTTTCTAGACTTTGGTAGTTCTCTTACCTTTTTTTCCCTCCTGTTAAGCACAGAAGACAAGGCATGGCCAAGGCCAAGACCTGACTGATTTGACGCTGACTTGACAACTAACCACTCTGAGATTTAGAGAGTTTATTACTTGCATAGACAATTGAAGGAAGAGTAGCTAAAGATGCCAGCTGCCAGGCCTTATTCCTACACACCAAAAAGGATGCCGTGGGTAACCCTTTGCTGCACACCCCATCCTAGACTGCAGCCAAGTGGTCTTAAGAGTCTGCTATTATACTCTGAAGGAGGTGGAGCCAAAATCCTTCTTCATCAGAAATGATGAGAAACTTCTCCTGAAAGCCTCCTGGGGGAGACAGAAGGGCAGGTGGGAGATAGTCCAGGAGCAGCACCTCGTTAGCCTCCCATTCACCTCTGCTCTGGGAGAATCACAAAGCCTCCTGCCATGACTCAGAGAGGATCTGGTTCAAGCCTCATGTGGATTTGTGCAAAGTTGTTAGGGTACCATGAAGGAGAGATTCCCCTACATTTCTTAATTCTTTTTATCCAAACCTTTCACCACTACCTTTTAAGACTGTTTATTTGTATCCTTCTTTCCTTATACAGACACAGAGTTGGAAGATATTCTTGTTCTGTAACATGGGCAATGGGTACAAATCTTACCATCCTCAAAACCTGGATGAAAAATTTTTTACAGTCCTTCATTTTTCAAAAACAAATTACATTTGCTTATAAAACCCCATTCTTCAGAGATGGTAGAAATTCAATCTCAGTCACTCATGTGTCTCCATTCCCTTCAGGGCCATGCTAAAGTGAGAGAGTTTGAAGCAGTTCAGAACAGGAGAGACGTATTCTGGACTTTTCTCCCTACTGGTTATTGGGGATACCCTCACTATTTAAGCTTCTTCGACTCTTCACCTGTCCTGCTTACACAGGTGACCTTTGAAGAGGTTGTCAGTTTCAGCCTGGTTTTCAGATTTCCTGGGAGTTAAGGGGGACCCCATTCTTCGGGGACCTGCTAGCTACCCTGAGTGCAATGTCTGCTACTAAACCCCTAAACCCACCAAAACCTCCTCCCCATGCCTTTCTCTTTGCAACCTCCTCCCAAGCCCCTTTCTTCATGAGTGAATCAACATAGTCTCTTATGTTGATTCTTCCTTTTAGGAACACCATGTTCTTCTTTTTAGGAGTGGGTGTGAGTGAACTACAAGCTAAAGGCAATACTTTTTTAATTTAAACCAACACACCCTGTTAAACATGTTGAATCATCAATGGATTGTGTAGAACAGGAGTGACACAGTTACAGAGAGCTGAGTTCATCCTCAAAGATTTTAATGTTTTTCCAGCATTTGTTAAATAAACATTTCTAGAGCTCAAAACTTATTATTATGAATTATTTTTAGAGCTATGCCAATGACTCATGGAAATATTCAATCCATTGTTTTTATCTCTAGATTTTTCTATTCTCTAATTACTTGAAAAGAACATGTTGATTGTGACATCTTAAAGCAAGGCCTCACCCTAACTATTCTTATTTACTGATAATTGTGTCAGCTCAGTGATTGCACTGGATATTTAATTATATTCATGCTGACAGTGGGGTCAATATAATAATGGGCTGAGAGCTGGGATTGGAATGATGGATCATTTCATAAGAATAGTCTTCTCAGGTGTGTGTGTAGATACAGTCAGGACTCTCAAATTGAAAAATGTAATACATTTTACCATGTATTGGTCAAATGCCAAAATGAGATAAAGAAAGACCTAGGCTGATGGCAATATGCTTGTCGATGTGGAGAGGTCCAAGAACGAATTCCTGACAGTTGCTAGTCCTTTTCTTTCCAGATCTTGTTCAGCAGCCTTCATTAAGGGCTACAGACAGGTTCAAACCACCTCGTCCCTGGGCCAGTACTGGCTATGTTTGTGAATACATACAATAGATGCTTCTGCCTCCCATAAGTGGGGGTTTGGAATTTATCTTGCTTCTATAAGCTTGGGGTCCCTGAGATGAGCCCCTAATCACCTGGTCATCATATTTCAGCTTTCTTCTCAACCTGCACTGTCATCCAACTCATTAGGTGCTCTGACTGCATTATAAGCACCTACCTGGAAGAGAGCCCTAACACCAGCTCACTTATTTGGAGCCTGGGAGTCTTGGTTATTTCTTAATGATCCTTGCTTCTTGTGCTTCTGGTAACTAGTTCAGATCTTTCTCTCAACCAGGACTGCCACCCACACCCAGGAAACTCCTGTCTCCTGTGTTAGTAGCCTGTTAGGTGTTAGTTTTGGTCTGGCTGGAGCCAGAGTTCACTCTGACACTTTGGCAACCATAGTTTAGAGCCCTGGTCACTCTTTGAGTCCTGAACTCTGGCCCTTTCTGACTCCTTTTCCCCAGCAGCTGTCATTAACTGAAGTCACAGCACGCAAAAATGCCCACATAAATTCACTGGCTGACTACCATTCTACCTGCCCAATTTGTCCTGGGTACACAAGACCAATTTTTTCAGAATTCTTCAGCCAGCTTTCTCAAAAAACCTAAACTCAGGAATCACACTGAGAAGATCAACCTATTTCAATTTGTGCAGAAGTAGAGGGTTTTGATTAAGAAAATTTTATTTGCGGTCACAAAACCTCCTACTGTGAACACTTTTTCTTTAGAGATTATTTCAGGGAAAGATTTCAGAATACCATGCATGCTGAGATAATTCATTGTTTTCTCACCATGGAGAAAGGTGAAGAAAGATCAGGACAAGGACAAGGATCACTTATTCTTGGCTTCCTCCCACACTCCCTTTAAGATAACAACAATCTAAAGTTCTAAGGACCATCTCCAAGATGCAGTCACAGATTTGAGATTCACAGTCAAGTGACCCCAGCCCTTGTAGTGATTGCTAAGACATGAAAACATCAATTAGGGATTTTAGAGGCACAGGTTTTTTTTTAAGGGCATTGGATTCTCACTTGCATATGTGTTCAGACTCAGTTAACTGTTTAATGTTCACCAGGTTTGGCTGATACAGGTGTTCCCCTTGTACTGGCATTGTCACTGCCAGTTAACAAAGTATGTCAGCTCATGAATCTCTCCTGCCACTCATCTTGACAAGTTGGAGAGGAAGAGACTGCCTACAGATGGTGTTTCAAGTGTGTATAATACAGTGGGTTCCAAACACATGAGGGTTTTGTTCAGGTTGCCAAGACTGACTGCGCTCTTGCATGTAAATGCATCTGATTAAAAAAGATCAATTTATGAGCAGTGTTTTACGATTATACAGGGGAAAATATTGGCTTTCCTGACTAAGGAGCAAATAAACTGAGCCCTATGGAGAAGAGAGGAAGCAAGAGTTACTAATTTTAAAGAAGTCACTTGTCCCAGATCTTCCTTTTTGGCACTTCCCTTCATTAGTATGAATGTGTGACTAGTGTGGCAGTGTCAGAAGTAATTGTGATTGTGGACAGTTACATCGATATCTTTTGTGGTTGCAGTGGTTCCCCATTCTCTTAACTCTCTTCAGGCTTTTCGTTAGTCAAAACTATTGTTCCCTTACCACTGGCAAAGAGATGATTGTCAATTTCTGCGTTGAGTGAGGAATTCAGTTAGAACACAGACTTGTATAAGGCGGAACACAAATTTGTATCACAGACCTGTTTTGAGAAAGGACTAGTGTGAAAGTTGAGAATACCTGGGCAAGCAGAAATTTCATCTTTGGGGAAAAACAGATATTCCTGTTTTCTCTAGGAATGAGAGCTTCTCAGAGATATCCCCTGTGTTCAGCACAGTGCCTTGTTTATAATATGCACTCAATAAATGTTTGACTGTATAAATAAAGGAGTGAATGGCATTGTCAAACCAAAGGACTGACACTGAATTTAGAATAGATGAATTTTACCTTTTTAAAAAACTTTTCTTCACTTTGAAGCCTACAATGATGAAAGTAAAACTGTAAAATTTTAAAAAGAGGAGAAATGAGGTGGTCACTCAGACTGAGTCTCTTATTTTAGAGACTATAATGATATTTATTTAGCGTTCATGCAAGGCATTGTGCTAAGGGTTGAACATGTCTTATTTAAACCTCATAACAACTCTATAAATGAGTGCTGGCCCGTTGTATGGATAAGGAAACTGAGGCATAGGTAGCCCACACAGCTAGTAGGTAATGAAGACAGGATTAAACCCAGGCTGTCTGACTCACCCTTCCTCAGAATTTGCTACTTTGGCTATCACTCAAGCTCAGAGAGGTTGGATGACATACCCAAGGCTGTTATGTGATGGGTCCTCAAACTTCATCTCACGGTTTCCATCCTACTGCTTTTTCTCCCACAACACTTTTTTTCCTGAATAGAAAACCTTTCCCGTAACTCATACCCTTCAAATTACAACCTAAATTGCAGAGGTAACTGGAGAGCTGGTGGTGGTGGCACGGTGTATGTTAGGATGCTGTCAGCAGCAAGTAATAGGAAAACCTGAATCAGCTGGCTTGAACAATAAATAAAATTAATATTCTCAAAACAAACAGTCCCAAGGTTGGGTGGTGTTGAAAAATAATTACACTGACACTCTTACAGATATTTACTGTACTAAATATTTATCAGTGAGTAAAATGAATGAAAAGAGTTAACATAATCTGTTGTCCAAGCTTAAAGAAGTCCCAATTCCCTATCTCTTTAACACCTCAGACCACCATCTTGTATGCAAGGATCATCGAAGGCAATCTCCAAGATTCCTGAGACAAATTCTGCCATCCTTACAGCTGGTTGGAGGCAAGCTGAATTCTAAATTCTATGACTAGGGACTATCTTGTTTAGGAATTTAGCCTGGGGCAAAATCCCAAAAGACATACCCTTATGATCTTGCTAGATTCTTATTCTCCATTTGTGAAAGAGTAGGAAGTGTCTATGAAATAATTCTAGCTAATCCTCATTACTTAAACACCTTTAATTTCAACAGTGAGAGCCCAATTTTAACATTCATTATAGTAGTCAATAGGCTGCTATTTTTATCACCAAAAGCCCTTTTCTGACATTTAGTCTGTTAATTAGCAAACTGAGGAAGATACAGGTAACAGTTCTTAGAACAGCTCTTCTGGGGTAGAGACTTCCTGATGGCAATGCAGTAGACCAGTCCTGTATTCTTGATTGCCATACTCATCGACCACTCGTGGGCAGGGAATCTTTGATTAGAATGCTGTGAGCTCACCCAAGTTACACTCACATACTATCACAATGTATATGCTGGAGTATTTTAAAGCGTAGCAATTTAAACAGTGGCTTCCAGATTGGCTAATTCAGCAATTAAATGAAACCCTCAACAATCCAACCTCCTCTGGTTTCTGCCCTGCCATCGGACTCTGCCCTTGACTAGCACGCCTAATGATGGCTGCTCACGTTCCAGGTGTCATCACGTGCAGACCTGACACCATCTCAAAGAAAAGGGACAGACGTCCCTTTGTGTGCTCGTTTTTTCATTAACAAGGGAACTTCACCCAGAAGCCACTCAGTAGATTCCCCCTCATCTGATGGGCCAGAATTACATAGCATATTCATTTTTAAGACAGTCATTGGGAAGAAAATGGGATTTTTTTTGACATGGTAAATGTTATTAGGACTTAACTCTAAGTCCTCTGAGGAGTGGGAAAAATTAGAATTTCATGAACAATAATGAGTAAGAAAGAGGTTGTTGGGAAGGCAACATCTGCTGTTGTGGAATAATGATTTCTTCTTTTTTAAATGTGACTGTCTTTAAAGGCAACATTCATCTTTGTTTGACCCTTTATCTCATCATCTCCCTTAGTCCCAGCTTTCTTTGTTCTTTTTTAGGTTGATTTGTCTTTGCTCCTGGACTCTCATTCAATGAGAGTCTTCAGTTAGTACTCCCAACATCTTGAATTAGGGGAAAGAATTTACAGCTTTAATGAGCTTTTCTAGCTTTAATAGTTAACCTAGAGTCATTTCAGGCTCCCTGATGCATTTTCATCTCAGCATATACTGTTTATCATGTTAAAGCTAGATGTGCCGTTAGGGAATATTCCTGATTTGAGAACATAGAGGCCAAAGGAAAAAGACTTGCTAGGGCACTGTAATCACTGAAACCACCCTGTGTGAATGCAGCTGTCAGGTCCTTTGCTTCCCTTCCTCATCCAGCTAGACTCTCACTCAAAACAAGTGCTTGACATTTTTCAAGAAATGTTTGATGTCAAGCAATCACGTCCAACTTCTTCCTCTCCCTGTGGCTAGTTTTAAGATGAAAGAAACTGCAGGGTGTTTTAAAAGCAGACTAGAGAGCCTGTGTCAGAGGATAAGGGCATATTCACTAAATATTTACTTCTCCAATATCTTTAGAGAAAAGAAAGTAGAGACTTACAAATCAAGAATCTGTTTTCTGGGAATGACAGAAAATGAACTAAATTTTATATAGGTTATAGAATTGGTTCTTAAAAGCTTAGGCTTATTTAATGTATAAACGTAGCAAGTCTAGATGGCAAGGGTTCAGGATTATTAAAGAGGTACAGTCAGGGAAATAAAGGTAGATTTAATTGATTTTATGTAAGTCTGATTCAGAGTTAGTGAATAGAAAACATAAATAACATTTTTAAAAGTCTAAATATACTATAAATTTTATCTTAATATCCACATCTTGCAGAAAGTTTTGCTTTTTAACTGCATCATTAAACTTTTCCATCAGACATTTATTTCCTCTCTGTGGTGAGGTCATTCTTCACCCTTTGCCAAGCCCCCACCCTCCTCCACCAACACACACAAAACAGGCGCATGCACACACACACAAGCACACACACCTACCTGCTTCCCTTCTGTGGTATCTAGCTTCATTTATGGTGTCATCATTCTCCTAAGTTCCCAGTCTTGAAAATATTTTTTATTTCTTCCTCTTTCAATTCTCACAGCCAATTATTGACAAGTTCTGTTGATTCTACTCTGAACTATTTCTTGCTTCAATTTCTTTTCTTTATTGCTTACTTCTTTTCCACTGCAGTTACACTCAGAATTTTGCATAGCTTCTCAGTGAAATTCCTTGCTTCTGGCTTATTTCCTCCAATCTATCTTTTTAAAAAAAATTTTTTTTATTGAGTTATAGTCATTTTACAATGTTGTGTCAAATTCCAGTGTAGAGCACAATTTTTCAGTTATATATGAACATACATATATTCATCGTCACATTTCTTTTCACTGTGAGCTACCACAAGATCTTGTATATATTTCCCTGTGCTATACAGTATAAACTTGTTTGTCTAGTCTGTATTTTGAAATCCTAGTCTGTCCCTTCCCACTCCCCGCCCCCTTGGCAACCACAAGTTTGTATTCTATGTCTATGAGTCTGTTTCTGTTTTGTATTTATGTTTTTTTTTTCAGATTCCACATATGAGCAATTTCATACGGTATTTTTCTTTCTCTTTCTGGATTACTGCACTTAGAATGACATTCTCCAGGAACATCCATGTTGCTGCAAATGGCGTTATGTTGTCAGTTTTTATGGCTAAATAGTATTCCATTATATAAATATACCACATCTTCTTTATCCAGTCATCCGTTGATGGACATTTAGGCTGTTTCCATCTTTTAACTATTGTAAATAGTGCTACTATGAACATTGTGGTGCATGTGTCTTTTTGAAGTAGGGTTCCTTCTGGATATATGCCCAGGAGCGGGATTATCCTCCAATCTATCTTTAATGCCACTACTGCCAGAACATTCTTTCTATAGAACAGCAATAGCCACTCTGCACAACTCATGACATTATGCATATAATTGAAGATCTTCTGGAATTGTCTCTCTCTGCCTGAAGAATTTTAACCCCTCTGTATGATGTCCATTCTCTAGTCACCAGCTAAGTTTATAAACTCATCTCCTTTCATAATTCTTTCTAGTGTTCTACTATCAAGTCACTAAACACTACTTTTACCCTCTTTGCCTTAGTTCACTTAATTAACAGTGTCCCCATGATCTCTCACATTAAGATGCTTTCATCTTTCAAATCCCTATTCCATGATGCCTTTCCCCCAAACTTCTGCCTATCATTAATAACCTCTCCAGATTCCATGCCCCCCATCAAAGAACTTTATCAGCATTTCTGTTATAGTACTTATCATCATCGGCTACTTTGAGTTGTAGGTGGTTATGAGTCTGTCTTTTTCATCAGTCTATTACTGTCTGACACAGTACTTCATAAATAGCTAGGTTGTTGCACTGGGTTGAATTTAGGAGCTGCCATTATATTCTATTAGCTTATTTAATGCAGAACCCAATGAATGTAGTCTTTTACTTTTGATAGAGTTGAGGAATGAAGGTAAAGCTCAATGCAGAATGAAAGTCATAACTTATTTCTCTTAAACCCCACTGTGATTTTTTATCTGCATAATGATAAGAACATCCTTTATATTCTACTCTAATTTTCCCTTTTCTCTCCAGTATGCTTTCTGCACCTCCTAAACTGACTTTCCTACCTAAGTGCCCTTCACCAATACTTAATGATTTCTGTCTTACTCTGCTCATCTATATACCTATTTCTATGCTGTGGGCAACTTTGACTTTTACTTTCCCACTACTATTCTCCCTTCATTTAGTAGTAGAAACTGATTTTTGTTTGGATGATGATTAGTATTAGGAATAGGCGTGACCTAGTTTTGGTGAATCCTATTTTAGCTCCATGGCCACAGTGATTGGCTTGGGCCAATTTGATGGGCATGGGTCCAGTGAAACTCCAACTTAGTACTACGACTTTGATGATTAGAATGAAAAGTTTTCTTTGTGTTGGGATTGCTAAATCAATGAGAGCTAAGCCTGGAGCTGTGGCTGAATCTCTAGCCCTTCAGCAAGAACTGACCTGAATGAAACCATCACAGAGGAAAGCATATCTAAAAGATGGAGAGAGACCAAATGCTGAGGACACCATTTTAACTAAGCCAATTTGAGCTGAATTTTCTTCCCATGTAGCCAAAAGAGTCCCTATTCTTAATATAGGGTAGGCTTCGTCACCAAAGCTACTCCTCTCAGCCTTTCTCTTTTTCATTGATTTTATAAAATTCCTCCTCCCCTACTCACACACACAATACCCAAGCCTTTTATTGAAAGTAGCTTTAAAAAATAGGATAATTGTATTATATGGCTTTTCTGAGGGTCAAATAAATGTAAGATTGCTTGAAAAGTTTCCTGGCATATTATGCCATGTTAATGTTAACTTTTTTCATCTCCATCATCATCATTTTCATGTTACTCATTACAATGATCAGATCACACACTTGGAGGCTTAAATACACTGAAATTTCAATTTCTAAAAATATTTATTTGTGAATTGACTTTTATTTGGCCAGGATATAACCTCTTGGCACATGATACATTGCTATTTGCATGAATGACTTTCTGTATGTTTGGCAGTGCATTCCATTTAAAAATGAAATACAAAGACTGTGTCTTTCAGCTCTCCTCTTGGAAGACCAAAGAACATCACAGAATACAATTTGTGGTGGTCATTGGCTCATAATACATAATACATAGTACTGTGAATATTCCTTTAAGATGGTTGAGAAGTCTGTTTCATTTTACAGATAAAAGAAAGGGATAACAAACGAATTTATTTCTCAGCAGTAATCTATTAATGGGAACAGTGGCACACTGGTCTCTAGATTTCTAATCCAGGAAATGCGTGATTGTCTCTTAAAACATGAAATGAAAACATTTCAGTATGATCCTCTTTTTAGTATAACATTGTTTTGATTTGGAATTAAGTTCCCTGCGTTGTAATTTTTGCTCTGACATTAATTAACTGAGTAATTATGAGCAGACCATGGAATTTCTGTTGACCATAGTTTCCTCCTCTGTAAAATGAAGAGTTTATACTTTACATTTAATATGCATTTCAACCTGAACATTCTCTAAATTCCTTCCAAAGAAAGACTTATCATGAAACATTTTAAAATCACTGTTATCTACAAGACAGAAGACCTGCAGAGAGAGGCACTGAAATTCTTTCTTCAAGTATGGAGATAATATTCAATTTGTGAGATTCACTTGAAGGAAGAAAGAGGAATAGCATGTATAATGCAAAAAAGGTTTAGATCAGTTTAAAGTGAGAGCTTAAAGGTGGCAAGTTCAGTTCATTCAAGTAAAACAAAAGCTAATTAAAGTGAGAGCTGAGGTCCTAACTGGGGAAAAGGTGATGAACTGTACAATCACACCTCATGGCAATTGGGAAAGGGTTTGGTGAATTGCACAGAGGTCACTGAAATTATCATCTTGTGCTGGAGGGCGGTGAGGAGAGGCACATTGACTTTCACGGAGAATCACTAGTGGTGCGTTTATTAGGCACTGTTCACTTGTCTAGAACTGTAAGGGCTCTGAGACAGGTGAGCGCTTTTACCCAAATCTCTCTCCTGAGGTGCACCCAGGCTATGTAACTGGCTACTGTTCTGAGTCAGAGCTCTTTCCCCAAAGCTAGCTCTTGGACAAACGCACACAAAAGATTTACTTTTTTTAGGTTCATGTTAATTAAATTCAGTCAAAGTGAAATCATTTCTCTGTCAAAGTGGCAGGCTTGCTGCCTATCAAAAGAGCTGTAGCAACTGGCTTGGACCTAGCAATTCAAACCACTTAGTCCCTACTGGGTTACCAGTATCCAGCACTTTAGAAGGTAGCTAGATAGAGAGACAGATAGTTAGATAGTTAGACAGATTTAGGTTTATAGACACAGATAAGTACATAGATAATTATAGATTTATATTGTTACTGACTGACTTGTGTCCCCACTTGTTCAATCGTTAACCCCCAATATGACTGCATTTGGAGACAGAGACTTTAGTAGGGTAATTAATGTTAAATGAAGTCATAGGGTAGGGCTCTAATCTGAAAGACTGGCGTTCTAATAAGAAAAAGAAGAGACACCAGAAATATCTCCCTCTGTACCCATACAGAGAAGATGCCACATGAGGACACAGTGAGAAGGCAGCTGTATGCAAGCCAGGAAGGGTGCTCTCCCCAGAAACCAGCTCTGAAGGCACCTTGATCTTGGGCTTCTGGCCTTCAAAACAAATGTTGTTTAAGCCATCCAGTCTGTGGCATCTTGTTATAGCAGCCCAAGCTAATACATATAAATTATCTGTCTATCTATCTTTCTATCTATCTATCTAATCATCTATATCTGTCCATCATGTAGCTACTACCTATTTATCTGTCCATGCCTATATCTATCATCTATCTATCATTCATCCATCTACTTACCAATCATCTATCTAGTTACATTTTCTTGCACAGTTGAAAATTTCACTCATTTGTACAAGAGTTCAATTTGCCTGTTGTCTTCCCCGTTGTTCTATATTTAACACCTCACAGTAGGATGTAACTATACACTGATTTTTAATTCTGAAATGAGGAACGCAGTTCCCAGAAGAATATCCTGTAATTCAGTGTGTTGTCACTGTGGTGAGTGGTTCTCAAGCTAAGGGCTAATATTAGAATCACCGAAGAAGATTTTTTAAGCTCTAAAACTAGACACACTCTCTTTGGGGGCTTATCAGATGCTTCAGAAGACAAATGGGATATGAATTGTTTGAAACAGCTTACCTGCAATGTCTGCCCAGAATGTCTTTTCTCCTTCCTCCTCTAACTTAAGGTGGAGAGTAACTCATCAGGCTGTTAGTATTACCAAATATCTTTGAGGGTTATATTATGTATCACTTAAACATGTATTATCTCTCTCCAATCAAATCTCGAGTTTAGGTGTATGGTTTTGATTTTTGTATTTCTAGTACCTGGCCCAGTGCTATAGAAGGTAAGTGGTGATATCTTGGGTATGGATCAGACTCTTTAGGCTTATCCTGACATCTCCTATTCTAGCGACCCACCAGAATTATCCTGGGTCAAGAGGATTAGCACTGGCACATGTGCTAGGACAGGGCTTCCCAGATTTGGTCACATGCTCATAGCACCTGAATTATCATCTGCTGTCTGTTTTTACACCTGCTCCACTACAATCTGTTCTCAACAAGCAGCACAGATGATATTTTAAAAATATCTGCAATGGCTCTCCATTTTACTCAGAGTAAAAAGCCTGACATTGTCCTGTAAGTAGAGTAAAACTATATTCTCATTTGCCTAGGACAGATCCCACTTAGGCATGCTGTTTTCAAGGAGTTATTAAATAAATGTGTCCCCTTTTACTCTAATAAGAGTCCCAGACTGTATGACAAATTAGGCATTTTCTCAAAGGACCTACATGATCTGGCTCCATGTAATCATTATCTTTGGCCTCCTCTCTTTCTCTCCTCTGGCCACACTGGCATCTTTATTGTTTCTTCCACACAGCAGATAGTCCTCCTAAAAAGGCTTCTCTTTTAACTCTCTCCTCTACATGGAACACTCTTCCCCAGATATATACTTGGCTCACTCCCTCACCTTCTCCAAGTTTCCTCAAATCTCACTTTCTCAAAGAGGCCAGCTCTGACTACCTGCTTAGTATTTGCAGAATGAACAACTGAATACTGAATATTTTTTCCTTTAAATCGATCCCTTATGTACCTTAAATATCCTCTTCATTTGTTAGTCTTAATAAATTACCCATGAAAAATGTGGGTGTTATGTATGTTATATTTTTTCTACTATACAATTCTAATGTTTGTATTAGAGCAAATATATTAAAAGCTGAGTAAAGATAAAAGAAAAATGTTCTGTGTACCATCTAAAATTATCACATGACCACTAGCTATGTGCATACTGAATTTTATGGAGCAGTACACAAAGGTTTTATGAAAACTGCAATGCAGAATTTGGAGACCCAGGGGCTCGGTGGCTACCCTGAAATGTCCGACAAAACCCCACTCAATACAGAGATTCAGTTTACTATTTGCAGTTGAACACACCTCCCCAGATCTTCCTAGTAAGTATATTATATCTTATTGGTCCCAAAGAGAGTACATTGTAGTACATCTTAATGGTGTTGACACCCTGTTTGTGGATTTATTATATCACCAGTCTTCAGTCTTTCCAAATTCAATGGTTTCATTCCAGCTACTGGGTTGTTTGATTCTTCCTTACTTGCTTGGCACAACTACTAAAGCCCTTATCTGGTTTGTTATTTTTATTGTTGAATCAGCTAATCAATCTTAATTACATTCAGCTGTCTGACCCCTTCTAATTTTTTATTCTACAAGGTTCAAACTTAAGAATCTAATCTAGACCTTATGAAATTAGAAATAGCAGATCTGGGAAATAAGAAGCTATGCATATGAATCCACTTGGAATAAAAGTGAAGAAAATAGAGAATGAATAGCTCATGACATTAAAAAAAATTAGAGAGAAGGGTATTGTAGAAAAGGAAAATAGGGACTAATTTTCACTCATTTAAGTCAGTACCAATTTGAACTTCAATAGGAATTGCCATTTAGAAAGCTAAAATTATCTACGATTTCCCCCCCAAATCATGGTAGTAAGTGCAGTTTGAGCAAGACATTTTGATTGTAACAATACAGAAAGAAATTGCATTGTAAGAAGAGGTCTGTCTAAATTTATTAGAAGCACTTTTTAAAAATCTAAGTTCACAGTAATGTTTAAAGAATTAGACTGTATTAGAAATGACCCAAATATCTAATATGTTTCTTTTAATTAATAGCATTTAAAAGCACATATTTTTTAGTGATTACACAACTATCACTGCCATAAGTATTTTAATACTGCTATTGAGGGTAAGTAAAAATAAATAGTTATAATATACAAAGAATCACATAATAACCTTGGATAGAATTCCATTATTTCTAATCACAGGCAATGTACTTGGTGCTAGAACAGCAAAACAAAATTAGGAGAACTCCTTTATCAATAATAAATGAACATGTACTCTGCACAGAAATTACAAAGTTCTGATAAGAAGAATTACAGTAGCATGAAATGTTTTCAGATATCTTAGCCACATTTGGGGTCATTATCATTACTTGTCTACCTAGCATCTCTGTCTTTGGAAGACCTGTTCTTCCTACCTTTGTAGAACTTCCCTCCTCTTTCCTCCCTCCCCAAACCCCATCCCAGCTGTCCATGTGGTCTGTATTGGAACTTCCTTTCTTCCTGACACTGCGTCACAGGCTCTAGTAATGAGTTGGAGGTGAATACTTTAATTTTACATTTTAGAGAAGTTTCAGACTAAGGTTAGAGTGAGGAAGAAATTCAAGAATGGTAGAAAATATTGAGAGGGAGTATGGGGACAAATGTGTGTGTGTGTGTGTGTGTGTGTGTGTATGCATGGTGCGACATTGTGCTGTGCACCAAGACTGACACATTGTAGCTGATGGTACTTCAATTAAAAAAAAAAAGAATGGTGGAAAATAATTTATTCTTTTTGATGGTAAATCTGGGATGATCTGAACCCAGAGCTTGCTGCCAATATTCAAGTTTCCTACAGAATGGAAAGACCCGCCTAGGAGAAATTAAACTGTAGCTAACGTATAGAAAGAAGCAGAGATCAGAGAGCAGAAGAGTCCTGAAGCTGTGTGAGTCCCTTGTTCCAGCCACTCTTGCTCTTTCCTTTGTTATGAGTTAACAATTTCTTTATTTCTTCCCAAGTTAGTTCAGGTTGAATTTCTTCACTTAAAATCAAGAGCCCTAATACACATGCTGAATTTCTACTTAGAAATTTTACAAACGTGTGTGTACAAGTAAGTTCCCACAAATGGAAGTATGAATGAGTAATGAAAATCAAGACTGTTCACTTACTTAAAATTTTCGATAAGATTTTAGTCAATCAAGAAAAGGTGGCTTTAAGAATCTGTTGTGCAAAGAAATCCAGTATAACAAGCGTGATAACAAAATATTTTTCCTTTTATAAAAGCAAACTTCTGATCTTTAGTCAGAGACCCACTTATCCAAAGTCTAAAAACAAAAATAATTTGGATGATAACTGTGTTCTGTGTGATTGGATTTGGTTAGCTCTCTTTGCGTAAACTAATTTGTAGAACATTTCCCCTTATTTCCTGTGTCGAGGCCTAAAAATGTTCCTCACAGTTGACGCAAATGAAAGCCTCATAAATAAGATCAACAGCAGGTTTGATCCCTCACTTACAGACTTTTATAATATCTCTTTGAATGCATACCCTATCTTGCATAAGAGCAAGGATTGCTTTTAATTTGTGTAGCCATAGACCATAATGCACTGTGCTATGTAGCATGTACTGGTAGTTAGTGAAAAATACTTGTTGAATGAATGAAAGAGTGAATGAATGAATGAATGACAGATTGACAGATGCAAGACAACTCATTTTCTCTTAAAAATAATTTAAATTCTCTATCCCTACTACCTCTAAACTGCATTTGTAATTCCTTCTTTAGGTAGCATATTTACTATACAGTTTATAAATGGTATAAATAGACGTTCTGTTTTCTGTGCTGCTTCTATCTTGCTATGAAAAATGTAACAGACAAAAAAGAATAGCAAGAAGAAATAAAAGAGAGAGAGAGAGAAAAGAAAGTCCATGCTCTATCCTGTGAGTTATTTACAATCTCTCTGTGAGTGGGAAGGAGACACAACAGGGTAAGATTGATGGATTGGTGAGAGCTGTGCCAGATGTTGACCACAACAGGTGCATAATAAAAACATCCACTGAGGTTTTCCCTCAGAATTCTAAATATATTTGGAAATAAGGGAAACATCTGCTTGATATTTCTTTCGTTGACAGACCACTGTAGCTTTTTGAACTGAGATTTTTTTTTAATTGGGGGGAGATTATTTTTGTGACATTGTAAATGCTTCATCTAAATGTCCTCCACAAGCAAAATTCTAGCCCATGTTTTGATGCCATTTCACTTACCAAATGGCTACATTGTTTCTTACAGTTCTGCCCTTCTGTCTTTTGGTTCAGAGAAAAGTCACAAATGCTTAATAAAAATGGAACAACTCTATTTATTATAAATTCAAGGTTGCAAAAATTGTGCTACAACCAGTGTCACGTGTTTAGTATTCTTTTTCCTGCAGCCTGTCCTGTGGTTACCATGGTGGTAACAGCATTTGACATAGTTCTTGGTGTTTAAGTTAAGGATATATATGAAAGTCATATAAAAGTAATATATTTGAATCAGTGTTTTGGGAGGTGCATACTAATAGAATGTTTCGGGTCATTAGTCCTTAACCTGAAGATAACATGGAAAAGTCTTGGGCATTTCAAAATGAGGGGAGAAGAGTCTCTACCATTGGTGGTAAATCTGCGAGCTATTGAAACAGCTTTGCCTCCTTAAGATTTTTTTAAAATCCTTCCTTTTCCCATGTTGTTCTCTGATGCAAAACGTTTTGTTGGCCTCATTGACCTACAGCTAGGGACCCTTGAGTTAAAATCTAGGTTTGGGCTTTATGAGTTGTGAATCCCCTGAGAAGACAGTCAAAAGTTGGAATGAATGAGTATGTATGCTGTTGAGCATATTTATGAGAAGGTTTTCATGGCTTTCAGCAAATCATCAGAGATCATTTTAAAAGAATGTTAAAAGCTACTTTTGTATTAAAAAATAACCTTTTGTTTTCTTTCTGCGTTCAGCAGTAAAGTAACTTTGTACACTTCCCTTTTTCTTCTGGTACTTTCTACGAAGATTGCTCACAGGAGGGACTTCGTGTTTGTCATTAACACTTTATGTGAATATTAATGTGTTATTTCTCAGGAATAGTTTCCCTTTTTATTTCATTTCTGATTGCAGAACTGAACATGTTAATGCCTGTTTTAAACTTTATTCAAACTTTCATTGTATAGTTATGTCTGAGTGAGTATCTGGGTTGCTATGGGAATATAAGCAAGAGGGCCTTTGACCAACCAGGGAAACAAGGGGTGCTTCCTAGAGGAGACCATAGTAAGTCTTGATGAGTAAGTAAGAACATCCAGACTAAGGAAAGTGAAGAGGGGGTACCCAGCAGATGTAATAGCAAGAGCAAAAACACGGAGGCAGAAAATGACATGGGACACAGGATGGGATGCGGGTGGCAAGCAGAACTGTAAGCAGTTGGGCTTTGCCAGACACAGATGGACATGGGACAGGGCTGTGACAGGAGCAGGTGGGTGGGACTCAGGGCATGAGTTTGAATAGTGTGGTTGGATGGCTGTCATTCTGTAGATGATTGGAACTAAAGAAGAATTAAGGTATGAAATGATTGGATCTCCTTCTAGGTCCACTCTGAAGAATGGAGAGGAGATGGGGACAGGGCTTATTTGTTAAATTCCCTTTTATCAGTCAATATCAATATCCTCTGTGGAAGCTTTTCATTCACTTATTATTTTTTTCCTTTCTTCGCTCTCCCTGTCTTTTGTTTCTACAATCCAATAGGGAGAACAGAATTTATTAACTAAATGCAGTAACTTATGATAACTTCTGCCCCTTCCATTCTTTTTTCAATTCTCCTGTATGTTTAATCTGATTTATTTAACTTTCCAGTGTATAGTTTTATCTGAGTGGGTCTCATTCTCTGACTGGCCTGGAGATATGGCTTATGTAAACTTAGGGTCCTGGGCTCTACCAGATATTCTGTTGGAATTCTCTCAGGAGTAGAATAAGAATCCCCAAATCCCAAGTCTGAAAATTGCCTGTATTATTTGCAGTAAAGCCTAGAATAATATTGAAGCCAAAGAACTTAGGAAAGTGATGTGAGGAGACAAGAGAAAGAATGCTTTTCATGAATAGAAAGCCTATGTTCCCTGGAGTAGAGAAGGGAAAGTTGGCCAAATTATACGTAAAGCTCATAGTAAAGTTCACAGTTGGCTTCTCAGTTGTCTTCCTTGATTACACAAGAGTACCCGTGGAAACTCATCCCCTTCGCACAGTTCAATTCTGCATGGTGGGGCAGTGGTTCTCAAGGGGGATGAAGGGCACAATCAAAACCAGCTCTGGGCTATTTTCAAACACAGAATTTTGTGAACACTCTCCCACTGCCCATACCCCCCCCCAACCAAGCAACTACTGAAAGTTAGTGCCAAAGTGAGTTACAGTTGCTGATAGGGGTGTGTCACATCCCTTAGTTGCATCTGGATAACTAAAAAATTGAGAACAAGTGTAGACATCTTCTGGTGGTATACAGGGAGACCTACCAGAGGCCAGGCACGACTGTGTAAAGCTAGCAACCATGTGTTTCCCAGTTCCCCACTGTCGGCTGTGTTTTGTTTTGTGACAAAGAAGTAGTGACTTACAGTAGGTCATAAATCAAAGGCTGCTCTCATACTAGTGTCTAGAAGGCAAGGACTTCGTCTTATTTTTCTTTCTATTCACACTGCCTTGCACAGTGCCTGGTAGGGAACAATCACCCAACAAATGACCTACAAAATGAACAAGAAATAATCTTGGGAGGGTAGTGAGCAAAAAAAGAAAAGAGATTTATAAACTTCTAGTTATTTAAAACACTGCATTCCCCTACCAGAATATTTGAAGTGGGACTTTTATATGTTAAGCTTTTGGCTTATTTGCTAATTATTATTCTGTTATCTCACACTTAGAAAACCTAGCATTATGAATAAAACTAATTTGAGGTCTCTCAGCAACTGTTGATTTTCAATACTTTCCCTACAACAAATAGTACTCTTTAGGGCATATTTTTCCCACATGGATTTTTTAAATTTATCTTGATGAACTAAACAACAATAATTTGACAGTGAAGACATTTAAATCATGCACTTTAGTACAATTCCCAGACCTAGAGAAGACAGGCCACTGTGGTGGAAGCAATGGATTGAATCTCCACTGCCAGCTGGCAGTTGAAATATAACAGGCATACAGCAGTCAGCCACAGCTAGAGGTTTGCATGCAAAGGGTAAGCCTTTCAGTGATGGAAAATGGAAAGCTGGGTGGTTACTTGAAATTCTTGCATTGCTCCTAGTGGCTTATAAAAGTTAAGGGAAAATTCCATCCATGCAAATTCTGTTTTGTGTGGTATTTGCAGTGTGGCTGTGTAAATGTATTGCTTGCATCCTGGGTACCACTGCTATTTTCTACATGTACTGTTTGATTTTTAAACAGACACATCTGAAATCAAAACCAGCATTATATTTCTCAATCTATCATGTTTACATGATTTTATTCAAATTGTTCTTGAAAAACACATAATCAGTGAGAAATGGCTTCCCATATCCCCAAAGCTTTTAAGCATGGGTTTTCAAAATTTTCTCTAATGACCGATCTGACTTTCCTTTTTCTGTTGTATGCTACAACTGGTTCAGGACAGAAGTACTTTGAATTTCTTGCTCCATGTCAGAATAGCCCTGAAATAATATAATTCTTGATGGGATGAAGCTGTTCTCTGTGTTTCCATAACTTCTGTTAGAGAATGCATCTGGATCCATTCAACCATGTTCAGTGTTTTTAAATGCCAAATGAGAGCTTCAGAAGAGCCCCTTGAGGAAGGAGAGATGACATTTGCCGAGCTCTGCTAATACCAACTCAGGAAGAAGAATATATCTGGCAGCACATTCATCCTGATAAACATGATGATAGGAAAATTTTTGTTTAAGCAGTGGCAGCATGTATTTACTGCTACATCTGTATATGGGCTGTCAGGTCACATGAAACAGGCCGTAACAGAAGACAGTTGCAGGGAATAGGTTATGTAATGAGATCAAGCCAGTGAAAATCTGGCATCCAGCTGTAATTCTACTAACAGTGTGGAGAGTCGGCTTATCCACCCAAGTCAAGGATTTTTTTTTTTTTTCTTTTTGGTTACTGTTCATGAAATTACATTGTTATCCCCTTCAGCTGTTCAATGAGCCACTATAAAGAAGAATAAAATGTATAAAAAATGGGAGGGAAAGGAGAAGGGCCTCAGGCTATAGAATTTATGTCTGGAGAACTCAAGATTTTTATGCAGGTAAATTTCCTAAATAGAAAAGGACCACAGAGTCTTGAGCTAGTCAGAAATAAATACGCTGTTCTGAATCTATGATGTTCACAAAACCCTGTAGTGTTGTAACTCTCATTCTCACAAATATAGGACACTAGTCTTTAGAACAACCTGAAAAATCATTCAAATGAGAGAGGTAGCAAAAATTACTGAAGCACAGATTCCGTAAGTGTAAGTTAGTCAGTTTTCAATCACTTTAGCTTCACAATGTGACATTATTGAGGCTAAGATATAGGTGCCTGCCACCACAGCTACCATTAAGAATCTGTCAATATTTCCATTATAAACCCCATTTTTCAGGGGTTAATAACTTGGTCATAAAAATTCACTGCAGGCTGAAATCAAGTCTTGAAGGGAAATCTCTTTCCTTAATCCCAACAGAAGAGTTTGCTCATGTTTCTGATGCTAAGATAGTGAGAGACCAGAAAAGGTAAGATATAGAGGGGAGGGCATAGCTCAGTGGTAGAGTGCATGCCTAGCGTGTGTAAGGTCCTGGGTTCAATCCCCAGTACCTCCATTAAATAAACAAACAAACAAACAAACAAACCTGATTACACCCCCTCAAAAAAACAAACAAACAGAAAAGTTAGCATATATACAAGCTTTCATTTCTGAGAATTTAGCATCAGTCCTGGTGCTGTCAGATGTGGTGATACATGCTGGTATTTTATTTGTTTGTTCGCTTCCTTTTTCTTCTCTCCCTGCCTCCTCCTCGCCATCTCCCCTTTCTTTTTTGTATCTTGGTTCTAAGTGGGAGTTGATCCTTCTAACATGATCAACGTATGGACTTTGCTCAGTGGAAGAAGAGCAAATAAGTCAAGTTGTATATAGATTCGTCGGAAAGCAAACTCTGAGCTCCATTTTCTTCTGACTTCCTGTAATCTTTTCAGCACTGAAATGTTCTGTATGGAAACATTGTAAGTTACTTCAATAGATAGAGAAAGCTATAAGCTCTTTGTGGCTAAGTGAGAAAATTGATCTATTATAGCACAACCTTTTTGACTACCCAGCAAAATATTTATCAACTGTCTCTACATTTGTCAAATGCATGGTAACTATGAAGAGGTGCCTTACTAATATAGTGAAACTAGTAAGGAATTAAACAATTAAAAAATTTCTCATTGCTTAAAATCTTCCAGATCTAGCTTAATTTCTTTCAGTGCCTAACTCTCTAGGCATACTCTGATAGGCAAAGGCTAGTCTACCTTTGGACCAAATTGTTTTTTCTGCAGTTATGCACAACTGAAAGTCCCTCTTCTCTTTTCCTGGGGGAAAAACAGTCAACCTACCCTTCATTCTAGACCACCGACCGATTCAAAATGTTGTGGAGCTGCTTTCCATGGAGGCTTAAAGGCAATTGATAGAAAAGGAAGGAAAAGAACTCAGATTTAACTGTGGGAAATCAGGGCAGGATAATCCCAATATTCTGTACTATTTTAGTGAATTTGGTAGACGAATTAAGGAATTGCTGGTATAGACTGATTTCTAGAAGCATAAGCATTTTCAGTTGCAACCCAAAGCTTTCCATTGGTGTGTGTGAAATTTTGACCTGTGTATTCCTACCATCTCCTTCTCCTAGTGCCTGGTGAGTTTCTTTCTTTCTGCATATTTGATGCTGTCATGTCTCACCTTACTGCCCTAGACACTTCCCAGCTAACCTGGCAAGCCTCCTTAGGGTTTCAGACACTGAGGGATCTGGTGTGCCTTGCTGCCCCCTACTGGTGAGCAAAGGCTGTTAGGATTGAGCAAGACAATCTTAGATGTTTTAAAATCAATGCCAAGATTTGAGAGGCACTTCTTATGGAAGCTTTTTATAAAAATTTTTAAAGTTGTATAAATATTATGTACTGATTTTTATTCCTTTATTATTAGTAATACTTTATTACTATTTTTTAAATGTTTATTTTGACTTGTTTTCCATTCCTTATAAGGAATTTCTTTAGTTCATTTCATGATCTTTTTATAAATTGGCACTACATAACTGAAATTGCAAGGCAAAATTTTCTACCAGAATTGTGCAAAGATTTTCTCTTTTTACATTTAAGCCAAAGAATTGATTTTTTATGGGTTTGAATCTAGTTTTTTTTCTAACTTGAAGACATACATACTGGATTTGCATATTGCTTCCTCAGAACAGGTTTATTTTTTGTTTTGTTTTAATGGTTTATTAGTCTGCTTGGGCTGTCATAATAAAACACCATGGGCTCGGTGGCTTAAACACATAAATTTGTTCTCACAGTTCTGGAGGTTGGAAGTCCCAGATCCAGGTTTGGCAGGGTCAGTTTCTGGTGAGAACTCTCTTCCCTGCCTGATGTCCTTAAATGGTAGAAAGAGAGAGCACTGGTGCTTTTCCTCTTCTAATAAGGGTACCAGCTCTATTGGTTTAGGAATCCATCCTGTGACCTCATTTAACCTCTATCACCTACTCACAGGCCCTATGTTCAGATACACTTACATAGCAGGTTAGGGCTTCAACATATGAATTTAGTGGTAGAGGATACTAACAACAAATGTTGATATATAGATTTTAATACTCCAATTTTCAATTAATTTTCAATTAATAAGTCAAATTATAATTTAAAAACTCACTACCATGGGCTCAGAATAAATGAGAACAGGATTGGCATGATCCTCACGTGGTGAACTGATAACACAGCTGAGAGAATGAATTAAAATCAGACTAAAACACGGGAAAACAATAAAATTGCAAAATACTGTATCATCATACTTTCTTTAATTACAAAAAAAAAAAAGAGTTGTAATTGTGGGCTAGAACAACCAGAGAAAACTAGGAAGAAATTTTATTTAGCTTCCTACTGAAGGATGACTAGGGTTTTATTAACTTCAGGGGAGAGGTAAAAGGAAGAATATTTTAACATGAGGAAGCCATTGGCTTCAGAGGGGACATTCAAAGCCCTTCTACAATAAAACATTATTGTTTAATATTCCCTGAGTATCCATAGAGTGCTGTTTCAGAATATACATGACACAGTCTTTGTTCTTTGGAAGTTTGCAATCAAAGACCATTAATACTCAAGTCTGACAGCTCGGTGCTTTCAGAATTTGCTTAAGTCACTGATATTTTTTCACAAGGCTACAGCTCCTAACTAAAGTAGTGGGTTACATGTCTTGGGCTGAAGCATGTCACAGAGAGTCACTGATGTTGGGCTTAAAAGAGCCAAAACCCTTCCTTTGTTTCTTTCTTTCTTTGACTGCCTGGTGAGTCCAGAACAATTTGAGAGCACCTGGTGGAGCCCCTAACCATTACAGAAGACAAGGGGTTGGAAATGCTGATTGGTTTGAAAACCTTCAAATCTAATGCTTTCTGTGGCTTCTCTGTAAGTTCCACTCAATAGTTCATTTATTTATTCCTCCAACCATGGAGAAACAATCCTGAAAACACCAATTCGTGACACTGGATTATGAATGTTTAAGACACCCACAGCTCTACCTATGAGCAACATCTGTGGGCAAAGTCTATCATACCACAGACACTGACGTATTTCTAATTATACCATCTCTAATCATGTAAATGCCCTGGGCTGATCAGTAACAACTGAAAATTCACCATGATCAAAGTAAGTCTGTCATTTAAAATGAATTCTCTACCACCATCACACCAAAGTTTTTTGGTTTTTTTAAAGTCTGATGTAAATCATATATCCTCTTGAAGGATCTGACATGAAGGAAAATTTGTGTGGTTGAATCTGTTTGAGAATTTGTCTCTAATTTCAGAATCATTCCCCTCACTCTCTGGATGCTCTTCCCAGTCCTGGTTACAGCATTTCCCTTGTGCTCTCACTCTTGCTCTCCCCCATCGATCAAAGGAAAGTGTCTGTTGTCAGTCATGTATGAATTTAACTCATGGTGTTATCTCTTTGGGGGGTATTTATATTTTTGAATTTGTCTATAATTCTGGAATAAATGCCTTTGTCCCCTGTTTAAAAAGCTTTAGCCATGAGCATAGCAACGAGAAGCGTTTTTAAAGTCAAGGGGACTTCCTGTTGCTGTTGAAATCACACAGAAGAGTGAGCGGTCAACTTTATTGAGAAGATCGGCGTATATATTGTAAAAGTATCTCAAAGTTAGGGATTTGTGTAAAATGCAAGGTCAGAATTGCAATTAAGGGGTTTATTACTTGAAGTATTTCAGAGATGGGAAAATGAAACTAGCATTTATTGGGTATCTATTATGTGCTAGGAAATGTGCCAGGCATCCTCACATTCTTTAGCCCTTTTAAAGCTGCCAGCAATTCTGTAAACTCTTCACCTCATTTTACCATCAAGGAAAGAAAGTTCTGGAGGTTAAGTAAATTTCACAAATATCCTGCAGCTATCAAATAATGGAGCCATGTCTCTCTAGCTTCAAAGTCTATTATCTTGGTGCAGGAAAGAGAAAAGTTGTCAAAGTACATGACATTTAAACATATGATTTATTTTGCTTTATTAAAAATGTGCTTTGAACATTTTGAATTAAACTCCTTTAATCACAGGATAGCATGTACTTTGCATCATACCACCTTGCTGGTTTTTAGTATGCAGAACCAAGATAAATTGCCTTCAAAATTTTTTTCAGTTTATTTCTGTGATCAGAAACTGTCCATGTAAGAGGATGGTGAGGCTATAATACAAAAATTACAAGGATATCCAAGAACTGCCTCATTTATAGTTGGCATATGTTACTGTCCAACTAACCTCTAGCTATGAATATTTCTGTACTAACTGAAAGTAAGTCAGCCAAAGTCAACCTACACAAGCATATGTCTTGAACCAAAAATTGGGACACATCAATTGACTGAATACTTGAAATTATGGCTGTTCAGTTATATCCATCCAGAATACATGGTTAGCTTATTAAGGGTTAGGGGATAATTTTGTATTACTTCTCAGTTAAATTTAACTGTAGATTCACTTGAGAGTGCATGTTAATGCTTCACTGAATGAATCTACCCACTTTTTTTTTTTTGAGAAATAAAGAAAGAAAAATAGGTGGTAGGTAGACAGAAGCTATTACTTTACTATCAATTTGCAGGATAAATGCTGACCTGGTGACTTATTTGCCAAGTTCATTTTCTTAGGAAATACATAAATCCTCTTGGAATTCTTAGCAGTAAAAATGTGTAAGCACTGTAGTGAAGGGAATTAAAAACAAATCTTGTGGAGGTCAAAAATACACTGACTTCTTTTTTGAATCAAAGTTATGTATATGAGCTTGGAGTCATGTAAATGCAAATGGAGTTTGAGACTCTGTTTTTGTGCAAGAAGCCCATTTTGTATATCACTTTCTAAAAAGTTTAAAATATAAAGTGTTATTGTTTTCCCAAACTCTTTTAGAAGTTACCTTAGATCAACATGAATAATAGCAATAAAGCTTGCTAGCTTAAAAATGTGTTTTCTTTAGGTGTATGCTTTACAGTGCACTATTAATTAACTTTTTGATCAGAAATATTAATCTACAAAAAACAACAAAGTGTATTGTTAACTCTTGTTCTGTTTAATACAAAGATAATACAGGCTCTTTGCTTTGCCTGTTTTCCTGTGGTTACCCTCTCCACTTGTAATTACCATGACCAGATAGGACAATGAAAGAGTATAGGACTTTAATCAGGGCTTCATTTGTCCTTGCGTATGATGGCAGTGAAGAAAGAAGTAGAAAAAGGTACACAGTGTGGTACTTGGGTTTTCTAAGGGTTCATTTCTATACTATTTATATTCCCAATTTGGCAAAAATAAAATTGAGGTTCTGACAAATGTAATATATAAAATTGATCCATGGTACTATAATAGTTGGTTTCATAAAAATGTATTTTAAAATGTAATGACAAAATATTCCTACTATTTTTAAAAAATAGACTTAGACAGATTTGGAAGTGCCTAGGTCACTTTAAAGAGAATCTTTAACAGTCTTTGGAAAGCGATGTTTATAGCAGCTTGAAATTCAAAGGAAAGGGGACTCAGGGAGAAGCACGTTCAATAATTTCCAAGATAACATGGATGCATACTGTGTACACTTCTTTCATCTCATTTCTTGCTGCCATGGCCTTTCAAGGAAGAAAATAATGTATTCCTCATGGAAGAAAGTGCAGAGAAGGCACCGTAAGAAAGACATACTTTGAGAACTAATTGAAGTGCTCATGAGGCAAGTCAGTGCTTTTCTGCCAATAACTTGTGTACAGATGGATTGAAAGGATTTTCAGCACCCCCCACCCCGAAACTCTCCCCTCTCAACTGGGATGTATTTACTGAGAAAACAAAGATTGTTCTGGCATTTTAAAAACATTAAAAATGTTTTATGTAAGTTATTTTTCACTTAGCACAGTAGAGGAAAACCAAGATTAATCAGTATGTAGTCACATTAAAAGTGTGTCTGAGAAGGGCACTTTATGGCGAGTGGCAGGTAATAAGTTGAAATAAGGACGGAGCAGGCTGTGTGCAAAGTCGGCTCTAAACTCTGTTGTGCTGTGATGCAGCAGCTGTGGACTGGGTGGCCGAGAGAGCCAACAGAGAGGAAGAAATCACCACCAGGATCAAGAGACAGGAACAGGGGACACTTGGAAAGCTACAGGGACAAAGTCAAGGATAAGAAGCCAGATCCCTGGAGCGGATATCTGGTCATGAAGCAGAGAACAGCATGTCACTGAGAATTTCATCATGACTGAATAACTTCTGGCAATTTATTTACCAAGTGACTCTTGAAGCCCTGGCCCATAGTCCTCTTGCATGGACCACTGAGAAATCTCGTTATAAAATGTAAAACAATCTTTTTTAAAAAAAAGAAGAAAAAAGAAATTAAAAAGATCTTTGCCAGTATATAGGTGAAAATGATATATAACTTTTTTTGTTAGTTTGCTAGTAAAATTTAATTATTTTCCATACTTTTTAACTAATTTTTTCCCTTTCAATTGAATTTATTGTCTTTCTTTTAGTAAATATTGTTTACCTCCTGTTTATTGATAATCGATTACACATAAAGTAAGGTGCCAATGTTCTGGAAAGGCGGCAGTGAAGAAATAAAAAGTATGACAAATCTCTTTTCTTAAAGCCATGTTCTGGGTGAGGGATAACAACTTGTGCAAAATAATGTGAAGGAAGTAAGGAAGGGAAGGGGGAAAGGAGGGAGAGTGTTAAATGCAGGCACACTTGGAAGCAGCTAGCCTGAAGGTTCTAAGCAGAACCACTGATGAGTGGAACTCATACACCTCCTTTGAATTCTGTCTCAGTGGTCAATGTTGAAGAAATATCTCTGGGTCTGGGAGCAGAAGAGCAGGGCAGGTGGACAATCCAAGATGCCCTCTGAGACTCAGTGAATGCTTTGTAACATGTTTACTTGCTGGCTTAGGAGTTTAATACGGCAAGAAAATTTCAGGTTTGACTTCCAATGAGATAAAACAGTTTTCTGCCAAGGAGGCCCTGTAAAGGGCTCACTTTGGGCTCCTGCCTTCATCTGGGATATGTGCTCACAATGAGTACTCCTAGGACCACTGGTAGAAGAACTTTCCATTTTAGGGAAAGAAAAATGGAAAGTAGAGGAGACATTTTATCCCACGTTGTATCCTCCCTCTGGGCTTTGACAGTGTGCCCAGTCTTCAGCAGGGAGAGTCAGATCTGGTTATTTTCCCGCAGTCTTTGATTAATGAGCAGGACCATTCATCCCATTCACGACCATGTTAGTGACTTTCTCAAGGGCTCTCAACTGGAGAAGTCAGCAGATGGCTGGGAAATACCCACCTGCTGTTTACAATCAGTATGAGGCCTGTTAAGCTGGTTCTTCCAGGAATCTCATGTGGACTGGACGAGAGTAGCCACCATTCTACTTTATGTACATTTTCAAAATCCTTTTTTTTTGCTTTTAGTTCAAGTATCAAATGGTTGAATGGCTTAGGTGAAATATTTTGCAATTCTCTCTGAGACAAAAGTGGTTGGACCCTTACATGAAGACAGAAAAATTGTATGACATGTTTAGTTTTGACAGCATGAACATGAGACTTAGTACATCTGCTAAATCATGGAAGTTAATCCATCTATCAATCATAATCTGAATTAAGAATTGAATAGTGAAGAAAGTACTTAGATTCTTTTCCTGGATGTATCATTTATTTATCACCAGTGTGATTCTGGGTTTTCCAATGAACTACTCTGAATTATAGTTCCCTTTTTAACCTGCAAAAGTGGGATTAAAAACAGCAAGCCAGCATACGTCATTAGGTATTGTAACAACCTGAAAAGACTACATAAATGAAAGAGTTTACAAAGTATAAACATGTTACAAATGTGAAGACATACTGTCCCATAAGGGGTATGCACAGATCACCTATGATGTTCCTGACACAGCGCTAGGTTTTTGGAAGATACAGGATAGATAAAATGCCCTCAACATTTGTAGGGTCCAGGAAATTGAGAGGAGCACAAGACAGTACCTAACAAAGACCTAATGGGCCACTGCAGAAGAAGTGCCATCAGAGTTTAGAAATGAATGAGATGAGCAAGGATCAACGTACAGACTGACAACATTACAGAAGAGGTAGGCATTGAATGGCACTTTGGAAAAGAGAAATGGATGAATTGAGAGGATTGATGTTAAAAGAAGCTGAAAAGGACTTAGCCCTTCCCCCAAAATGTCCTTTGCTCACTACGTTCACTGTCAAATTCCTTATTTAAGTTAACCCCTTTCTAAACCCTAGGAACTCTTTTCTGATCCTCCCAAATGGAACTGATCACTCTCTCCCCTAGTGGTTCCTGTCCTTGAAAAATACACATTTACATTATTTAAAGTATCTCATTGTGACAAAACAATAGTGTGAGTACCATTTTAAAAATAAGACAGACCTAGGCTCTCAACTCAGTTCTACTGCTTACTAGCTCTCTGACTTGGAGCAAATCATTTACAATTTATCATTTGAGCAAAGCCTCAAATCTTTCATCTGTAAGTTGGAAATGATAATAACAACATAAAGTTATTCTGAGCATTAAGTAAGAAATGGTGTCTCAATGAGTCTTGCATGTATTGAACACTTCAAAAATGATGTCCATGGTTAACTTTATTGATCTGTTGCCCTCGTTGGACAGTATGGAACTCTTGTTATGCTTTTCTTTAGATACGAGCACTGAGCATGGGGCCAGGCACAGAATAGGTACTTGATAAATATTTGAACCAAACTGAGCATTCAAGATGGAGAAGGCATTTTAGGAAATGTCAGCAGCAGAGATGCAGAAATAGAAGTAGAGATAATCCATGTGAATGGTAGTGCAAGTGGGAGTGGGAAGGGAGAGATAATGAAGAGACATAATGAAATGAAATAATTCCTCTTATCTGATCAGAGGAAAGGTTTATATAGGAGGTAAATTATTCCAGATGGATTAGTGGGGCACAGGTAGAGGAGGACAAGGAGTTTGGGATTTGATGTAGGGTAATAGAGAATCAGTTTTTTTTTTTTTTTTTTGAGGAAGAGTGATATGATGAAAAATGATGAATAGATTAAGACGTTCATGGTCCAATAAGAAAATTATTTTTTTAGGATATATAACTGACCATTTATGACTATAATTTGCTGCCTTCTTACTTGATTATGAGGAACAAGTCAATTTTTTCTCTTTCCAAGTTTTTAAAGAAAAACCTATTTTTCATACTAGATATGGCTGTGTGGTGAGGCTCCTTTAGATTAGCGGAAGTACTCCCTTCTGAAGACATTGAAGGGTGTCTTAACGATAATGATTAATGACTTTAAAACACCCATAAATCTTTGAGGAATGAACAAACCACTATTAGAACCATCTGTTGCCCTTGTTCTTTGCATGGAGCTTCTATGAAAGTCACTAGGAGTTCAGTGGAATGATGAAGGGAAGCATATGGCCCTAGATCTGAACTAAATTAATAACAGTATGAAAACACAGTTAAATAGTGATAATCCCCCTTGTTATCCAGCTTTTTTTCTTCAGACAACCTTGTGGTGTATATACAGTTAAGCACCGAAAAGACACTTGTTGAACAGGGACAGCCGACGTGTGAGGAGAAACCATGTGGTATATCTTTTGAGACAAGCTGAAGAGGTAGTGATCTGGGGCTTCCTTGCTCAGGACTGCCGTGGAGTCATTTAGAGATCAGAAAAGAGCCTAAACCTGACTATGCTTTAGGCACTCCATCTGGCTCTGTCCCACACTGTTGCCATAGTCACCCATCTCCTAGCAACAGCGAACAGCGTTTTCATGTCTCTAAAGTGACAAAGCATGTGAGTGAAATATATAAATGTAATCACAATAGGCTAATAATCTGCGAGGTTATCTCATGGTCAGTGTTCACTGCAAAGATCTATATGAATCTTTGGTTGCATGATCCTCTCTCCTGGTGGGTTTTGATAAGAAAATGCCTTGGTTCAAGTTGGGGCAGCCCAAAAGCTTGCTGTTGAATATAAAAACTACAGATATCATTACACAGAACATGATAAAGGGGAACTTTATATTTAAGAGTGGAAAAACACTACAATCAGTTTGAATAACCTGACAATCATTATTTAGAAATCTGGGAAGAAGGGACTGGGGGTGGAAAAACCCTGGTCTTGAGTCTGGGAAGAAGGAATATTCCATCGTAATGCATTCAGGCTCAAACAATCCATTAACAGCCTTTGCAATGAGCGATGAGTCTCAGTTGAGGTCACTAATCAGAAGCAGTAAAGAAGCCTAAATAAAGATAAAAGGAAAAGATATGAGTCATGCATCTTTGAGGCAAAGTGAAAAACAAACTATGTGACAGTTCTTAGAGGATCTTTAGTTGTTTATTTCTAAATGTTTGTACCACATTTCAAATAATCATTATTTAAATATTCTGCCATAAGAAATCCATTGAGATACCAGCCTTGTTTTTTTTTTTTAATCAGAGCCTTGAATCCTAATAAACCTTGCTATTATATTGACCCATGTGCATAAAATGGCAACCAGAAGAGTTTGGATATCCACAGAGATGTTAGTAACAAAGAAATCAATGCCAATTTTCACCTTTAAATACCACTTTGCATATTATTACTAGTTCCATCAGTTATATTCCCAATACCCACTTCTCCTTTAGAAATGAGAATACATATGCCTTTCCTAATTTTGTATAAGAACCTATGCACTTGGTAAATGTCAATGAAAGATGCACACTATGAGAAGTAGACTCAGGAATGTCACTGAGAGATTTCACTTGAGGGGAAGTAGAGCATGGAAACAATGTTGTCTCCAAGATGAAATAAATAATCCTCACACCTAGGCAGGCCATTATAATGTGTTTACACATTACACACAGAGCCGAGTTTAGCTGTGCTAACTGCTTTGTGAAAAGAAAATCCTCCTGAAATTAAATAATCAAAGAAGATAGGTGAGTGCTGATTTTGTGAAATAAACAGTGATTGAGGAAAGAAGAAAAACCAGCAGGACTCAGCATGAAGCAAATTAATTCATGTTGGAGATTTACTCTCCTGAAGAAATTAAATTGCCCACTTCCTAATCAGTACAGTTCTTGGCATGCCATTTTTTCTTCCTGAATTTGTTTCATGTTACAGCTCCTTAATTTTTCTTTCCACTATTTTCAAAATTACAGCTTGAAGCTCCAAATCTCTGCATAGTTCTGTGAAGTTTGGCACTCAGTTAGTTTATTGACCATTTATTTGTTTTGGAAAATAATATTTTCCCCAATCATCTCATTTGTTTATTTCATTTACCCCTGCTGCTGAGGAGAACATAAGGAGACACCATAGCCACTATGTCTCTTCTGCATTATATTGATTTAACGACTCAAGGAATAAGTATGTTTTCTTTATACTAATACGGAATCACTAAAGGAAAACTGTATCTTAGTGTCCATTCACAATATATGGCAGTGCAATGTAAATACAGATTGCTGGATTCTTTGCCTATTCTTCTCATCCTGTAGCAAAAGAAAAAAAAAGCACAAACTGTTGTTCTTCCAGTTAATTCTGCACACAGAGAAAGATGTCAACACACATTAAAACTGAAATCACATTTGAGAAGACACGCAGAACTTTGCAAATGCCATTGCTGTTTGTAGAGCTTTGAGCTGGAGGGGCTATCATATGTTTTTCAATCTGTTTTTTTTTTTTACTCTTCTGCTGTCTTAAAATAAACCATATAATTCTTGTTCTTGGCTTTAGAATGTGAGTTATGCCATCAGTCTGTTGTAATTCATTTGCTAAAATATTCCAGTAATGAATGTCTCTTCCTTCCTGTAATAACCATTGTGGTGTCACTTTTGCCTAATGGAAGACTAAGTAGAAAAGGACAGCTCTGTGGCACAGGCCCTGGATGATAATCAAGGCTTGTAAGATATCATTTGAATCCTATCTCCCTCATAGGCACAGTTGGCTGGTGGGAAGATTCCATTGGCACCACCTGTATACCAACTTTGATTTCAAATGGTGAGACCAGATTTCTAAAAGTAAGGTATTGGAACATTGCCCTGCCTTAGAGTTGAAGCCAATATTACACTTTGCTCTCTAACTTATGTATGTGAAAGTTTTTTTGTGTGTGTGATGAATAAATGTCCAGGCAGTCTTCTTCTGCCTAACATATCAGAGTTTGACTGGTTTGCATAAAGGGGTGGTTATGGTATTGATACATCTGGGGCATTCATTATAGCTTCTTCTAACCATCAGAAGACCAAAGGGCTGCCCTGAATGTCTAAACAGCTGAGTTACTGCCAGATGTTCAAATTACTAAAGGCAAGGGAGACACTCTTTTTGGCACTTGGTAGAAATTGTGACTATTGTTACTGTGGTTTGAAGATGTTTTAATATTGTAAAAGACCATCCTCCTGAAATGGGATGGTTGATGGGAGACATCCCCTGAGGAATGAGTGAAGAGTGGTGACATAAAAAATGTAAGTCAGAAAGGACTTAGCCACTGGTCTTTGGAATTCCAGTTCCTTCTATTGTGAAAATAATCTCACACTGGAAATACAGCTTGAAATAAGGTCAAATAGAATACAAGCTTCAAAAGAAGAAGAGATAGAAATTTTCCAGGGCTGTATGTATGTCTGATGAGATAATGTGTCCATCTATGATCGATGGACCCTAATGAAACCACACTAGATATTGACTAGAACAAATGGTGAAGGATAGAATGAGCCTCAAAAACTAATTTAGCTAGCATAAAGTTAGGAGCTATAACAAATAAGCTAAATTTCAGTGTTTAATGATAGAAGTTTATTTCTCCTTCTCATAATGGTCCACTGCAGGTGTTTCAGGTAGGCAAGGTTCTTTCCTCCATGTAATGATTCGGAAGTGCAGGCTTCTTCCATCTCAGGGCTTTACCATCAGTAAGGACCTCAGCGTTCTCTGATTCAGCTAGTGAAAGGAGATTTAAAAAATAATTATGGAGGATTATGGAGAAGGTGCACCTACTTCTTATGTTCCTTGGCCCAGAAGTCATACTCACTGCTTCTGTTCACACCCCATTGGCAAGAAGTAGTTACACAGCCTTATCAAGATGCAAAAAGGAATGAGAAATATTGCCCAGAAAATAACCCAACACTACACAAAGGGAAGCTTCAATTTGGTGGATAGCCAGCTGGCAACTCTGTTTCAGGATAGCTGGAAAGAGAAGGATGCTTTGGATCTCAAATGGGAAAGTGCTTTATTACAAACATGTGAAGGGTTAGGACAAAGGCAGCAATGCAAGTATGTCATGTAGGCAGACAGAATAAATTCAGGTTTCATCCTGGAAGAAATAGAATGAGTCAGATTCTAGAAAAGACGAGGGATTCCAGAAGAATTTTCATCCAATATAAAATTTCCTAGAGCAAGTTGCTGTATCGAGCATTACCAGAAAAGTTTCAGGGTTGGGGTTTGGGGGACATACAAGTGTATGAGACAGGAATTTGTGATCTTTTGGAGGGTAATCTAGAAAGGGAAAGGAGTCCGGTTTCAAATGGTGTCTGGCTTGGAGCACTTGATGCTGCTTCCCTCATATTTCCACTAAGTATTATTAGAGACCTGATGAAGGCATAACTTGCTACTGAAAGCTAAGAATATCAGAAAACCCAGTGTCAAAATCCGAGATATGTTCTTAGCAAATATGAAGAAAGTAGAACTGGACTGAGAAAAAAGAGCTAATTGCACACTTATCCTGGCCTCTACCCACCTAAAAATTGTTCAGGTACCCCTCTGATGTGTGGATTCTGCTTTTAAAGGCGATTTGAATGCTTGTCCCTGCTTCTTCTTTCTATTCAGAGAGAAGAACTAAGAGTGCACATTAGAAGCTGGTTGATAAAAAAAAAGTGGAGCATAGAGAGAAACAGCTTTGGCAGCTATCCATACTGGATGCTGGCACGGAACGTGGTAGGAAATCCCACTTTGGTACAGAAAATCTGCATTATAGAAGTGCCTGTGAGGCACTGGGTTTGAGTTAAAGCTGTGCATGTCAAAATGCTCTCCTACTGTAGATCTGAGAAGCGAATGCAGTCAGTATCTGTGGCCTCCTTGCAGGCAGGCAATGACCTCGAGTAAACGTCTCTTTGTTAAAAGATGAGGAGGACTAGTGTGGGGAAAGAGAGGTTTACTGTAGAATTGCTGGGTCATGGGCTAAGCTTATATGGACACACTCAGCTTTAGTAAACTTTGCCAAGCAGTTTCCAGAAGGCCTTGTACTCTCACCAGCAGTGTATAAGATTACAGTTGCTTTGTATTCTTGTCATCTTTTGGTATTTCTGTCTTTTTCACTTTAGCCACTCTGTAGGATGCATAGTGGTATCTCATTGTAGTTTCAATTTGCTTGTCCCTGATGGGAAGTAGAGCATGTCTGATGAATTAATAGGGCAATCCCTAAGAGACAAAGGAGCCAGCTAAGGGAATATCTCATCCAGGGGTAAGTTCAAAATACTTAACAACCAGTAAGACACAGCATTGACCAATCAGAATGAACACAGGCTTGAAGTGATGAAGTGAGGTCCTGCAAATCATGAGTGTGCCACATGCTAACCCTTAGTTTCTGAATTATTGCCAGGTTTAAGTGGTTCTGGAGGAGGTTGGGGAGCTGGGAGAAGGCCCTCCACTCAGGGTCACACAACAGCAGCTGTTTGCTACCCATGAAGATCATTTCAGTATTTAATCAACTACGTGACCAAAATGATGCATACTCGCTGAGTATCAGCTATATCTTATCGTAAGGGAAGAGAGAATCTGACTCACAAACTAATAAAACAGAGGGTGAAGGGAGTACAAGGTAAGGAGGTTTGGGGCAAAATTGACAGATAATTAACAAAACCAGAAATATTTTACCAAAACTTTTTAAGATATTGAAGAATAAGAATCATAACTTCTACATATTCTTTATAGAAGGCAAAACCGAAAGGAGACAATCTACTCCAAATTTTGTTTTGACATCTCGGATCCATTACTTCAGGTTCCAAAAGGAGATGTTGGTGCTCAGTGAATAGTGGGATCAGAACAGGAAAAAATTCATGTACACTCTGCTACAGCTCAACAGATTTGTTCTCGAGCACACATGTGAAACTCCTCATAACTTTTCAGAAGTAATTAGAGGTAGACTTGATCAGATGGCTGGAGAACCCTCATAAGCAGGTCAAGGAAACAGCTAGGGCTACATTTATTTTATTTACTTATTTTTAACATTGTAGCTTAAAAAACCCATAATATAAAACTTACTATTTCAACTATTAAAATTTTTTATTTCACTTTTTAAAATTGAAGTATAGTTGATCTACAATGTTGGGTTAGTTTCTGGTGTACAGTATCATGATTCAGTTATATATTATTTTTCATACTCTTTTTCATTATAGGTTATTACAAGCTATTGAATATAGTTCCCTGTGGTATACAGTAGGACCTTGTTTATTTTGTACATAGTAGTATGTACTGCTAATTCCAAACTCCAAATTTCCCCTTTGGTAACCATAAGTTTGTTTTCTATGTTTGTAAGTCTTTTTCTGTTTTGTAAATAAGTTTATTTGTGTCATTTTTTAGATTCTACATATAAGTGATACTATATGATATTTGTCTTTTCCTGTCTAACTTGCTTCATTTAGTATGGTAATCTCTAGATCCGTCCATATTGCTGCAAATGGCATTATTTCATTCTTTTTTACAGTTGAGTAGTATTCCATTGTGTATATATAACACATCTTCTTTATCCAGTCATCTATCAATGGACATTTAGATTGCTTTCATGTCTTGGCTATTGTAAACAGTGCTGCTGTAAACATTGGGGTGCACGTATGTTTTTGAATTAGAACTTTCTCCAGATGTATACCCAGGAGTGGGATTACTGAATCACATGCTAACTCTATTTTTAGGTTTTTAAGGAATCTCCATACTGTTTTCCATAGTGGCTGCACCAAATTACATTCCTACTAACAGTGTGGGAGGGTTCCCTTTTCTCCACACCCTCTCCAGCATTTATTGTTTGTGGATTTTTGAATGATGGCCATTCTGACTGCTGTGAGGTGATACCTCATTGTAGTTTTGATTTGTATTTCTCTGATAATTAGTGATATTGAGTATCTTCATGTGCCTGTTGGCCATCTGTATGTCTTTACTGGAGAAATGTCTGTTTAGGTCTTCTGCCCATTTTTGGATTGGGTTTTTTGTTTTTTTGTTATTAAGCTGTATGAACTGTTTGTATATTCTGGAAGTTAAGCCTTGTCAGTTGCATCGTTTGCAGATATTTTGTCCCAGTCCATCAGTTGTCTTTTTGTTTTATTTATGGTTTCCTTTGCTGTGCAAAAGCTTATAGTTTGATTAGGTCTCATTTGTTTATTTTTGCTTTTATTTCTATTTCCTTGGGAGACTCACCTAAGAAAATACTGGTATGATTTATGTCAGAGAATGTTTTGCCTATGTTCTCTTCTAGGAGTTTTATGGTATTGTGTCTTATATTTAAGTCTTTAAGCCATTTTGAGTTTTTGTGTATGGTGTGATGCATTGATTTATATGCAACTCTCCAGCTTTCCCAACACCACCTGTCAAAGAGACTGTCTTTTCTTTCCTCCTTTGTTGAAGATTAATTGACCATAGGACTGTGGGTTTATTTCTGGACTCTCCGTTCTGTTCCTTTGATCTTTATGTCTGTTTTTGTGCCAGTACCACACTGTTTTGATTACTGTAGCTTTGTAGTATTATCTGAAGTCTAGGAGGATTATGCCTCCAGCTTTGTTCTTTTTCCTCAGTATTGCTTTGGCAATTTTGGGTCTTTTCCGATTCTATATAAACTTTAAGATTATTTCTTCTAATTCTGTGAAAACTGTGCTGGGTAATTTGATAGGGATCACATTAAATCTGTGGACTGCTTTGATAGTATGACCATTTTAACAATATTAGTTCTTCTAATACAAGAACATGGGATATTCTTCGATTTCTTTATATCACCTTCAGTTTCCTTTATCAATATATTATAGTTTTCAGCACGTAAGTCTTTTACCTCCTCTGTCAGGTTTATTCCTAAGTATTCTTTTTTGATGGGATTTTAAAAGACATTTTTTTTTAAACTTTCCTTTTCTGATATTTCACTGTTAGTGTAAAGAAATGTAACTGATTTCTGTATGTTAATCTTGTATCCTGCTACCTTGCTGAATTCGCTTACCAGTTCTAGTAGTTTTTGTGTGGAGTCTTTAGGGTTTTCTATATATAGTATCATGTAATCTGCATATAATGACAGTTTTACCTCTTCCCTTTCAGTTTGTATCCCTTTGATTTCTTTTTCTTGTCTGATTGCTGTGGCTAGAACTTCAATATTATGTTGAACAGAAGTGGTGAGAGTGGGCATCCTTGTCTTGTTCTAGCTTTTAGTGAGAAGGCTTTCAGCTTTTCACCACTGAGTACCATTTTAATCATTTTTAAGTGTACAATTCAGTGTCACTAAGCACATTCATATTGTTGTGCAGCCATCACAACAGTCCATCTCAAGAACTTGTACTCTTCCCAAATTGAAACTGACTGCCATATCTTTAAGTTTTCAGAACTTTTAGAATTTTGTCATTGGGATAAAGGTTTGTGTAACTATACCCTGAAGTAAGGATGGCCTGAGCCTACCTTCCCAAAAGTCAGCAGACCAGGTAAACGAGGCCTATGGAGTTGTTTCACTCAGTGGCAGAATCAGGTTTTGTGCAGTCTGAAACTTGATTTGGTCAGAACCCATATAAGAAAGAGAATATAAGATTAAAAATAAAAAATTAGGTATGAAAATGAACATTTATTTAGAATGATGAATCACAATGAATTACCATAAAAAAAACAGCTAATGAATATCACAGATTTTCCTTTTGGTTTACTATTTTGGCTTCTACTTGGATAATTTCTCCTTGATACATTTTCTAAAGCTCCCCTTTGGGAAACAATAGGGAAACCAGGAAGCATATTATGACATTAAGAGAATGGTGGTATAGGTAGGATCCTGCATTACTACTTTATTGCTGTGTAGCCTCAGGCCTCAACTTCCTCATTTGTAAAGTAAGATAACACTACTGGCCCCGTAGTGTTGTTGTGAGGATTAAAAACAATATTGCATGTTAAGTGTTTAGCACTGTCACTGGCATGTGTTAGGCATTCAATAGGTACTAATGAAATATAAACAGAAAGAATGAGTTCAGGACAAAGCCTTCTCATGTTGCCACATCTTTGGTTTTTTTCTGTCAGCCAATGTTGTGACTGAATTTTTCAACTTTTGGTGAAAGTATTCCTTTAAGCATGATTGTGGCTCAAAGTGGTAAAAGCTTGTGTTAAGCTCAATAATAATATTTTATCACCAAAATCTTGCACAATTTGTAGACTGCCTTGTTATCAGAGGCTGTCAGTGGTGATGGAGTGAGTGTGTGCATATGAAATTAAGCTATACCTGAGGACAAGATTGGGATAATTTCCCTGCCTTGGATTTTGATTAAGTTTGAATCGCAAATAGATATAACATTCAGTGGCATTATTGTGCCTGGCTCCCTTTTAATACTCACTGGTCCCCGTGTGTAGGAAGCACTGCTCCAAGGACTTTAGCTCCTCAACTCAGACACTGCATTTGAGCAAAGACTAGAGAAGAGACAAGTGACTTTAAAAATAAAAGCAAACTGTTAGCATTTTATAAATGATATAAAAGCAGAGCAAAAAATATATGAGAAAAATCCCTTTCCTCTAATTTTTTAAAAATAAAATATTCTACAACATAGAAAATCTTTTTAGTGTACTTTTAATACATGGAACATGTCAAATGTTGAGGGTGCAATTTTAAAGAGGTTTTCTGTCTATTATCTATCTATCTATCTATCTATCTATCTATCTATCTATCTATCTATCTATCTATCAAATGGGACCTTCTCACAGTAGGATTATTAATTATATCTAGGTGGGACTATGTCACTAGCATCTGCAGAGTGTTTGGTGTTGATAGTATTTGAGCCAAGCTTACGCTTTGGGAGTTTTTGCACAGTTAATCTGTAACTTTCCTTCATGATTATAGAATTCCCGTGACAGCTACAGGGGAGGGGTGGTACATACATAGTTACTGCTTGCCCTACCATCTCTGTCCCCACCCCAGCAACTCTGCAGTATTAGTTGTTAAGGTAAGAATTACTCCATTTGGAATATTGCATAAAATGTTGCAGTCTGTCTAAAATCATGACTTGATTTTCTGGCAAAATGTGAGGACAACCTGGCTACAACTTCTGTTACTCCTTTGATGGCCAGGATTGATTCAATCGATTTTAGTTTGGGAAACTCTTCCTAAATTTACCCAGTCTAGAATTTCTTTAAGGTGTGGGTTTCAATGATCATGAAAATAAAATTAATTTTTCCTACATAATGGCTTTTTAGAAACAGATCTTTGTGTAGAGAGGAACATAAAGAACATAAACCCTGATAAGGAAATTTTCTTTAATTGTTGTTTTTTAATTGACCACGCCCCTTCTCTTCATTGCCTTGGCAAAGCTGGGTAAAGCTGGCTCATTAGCTCTATATCTCCTTGCAGAAGCTTGTCAGTCAAGTCCATGTTGTCAGCTCCCAGGCAGGACTCCCTGCCAGGCACAACACAGTTCCATTTATCCTCAGTGCAGCAGGTCTATGGTATTCCTCTGTGGGCACTTCAGTGACTGATGATGGACTGACAGCAAATGCCTGGCATAGTAGAAGTGAGGCAGGCACTTATAGAACCTGGGCTTAAGGGAGGAGGGATGTTTTGGGAAAATAGCCACCTCATGGGGAATCTTTCAAGTGAGTCTTACAGCAGGTTCATTGATTCATTGATTCATTCATTCATCCACTTATTCACTAAATAAATATTTCCCACGTGCTTCCTATGTGTCAACATATTGACAAGTATTATGTAGGAACATTCACCCTTTTGTGGCTTCATTCTGAATTGAGAACCCAAGTTTCTTGTAACACTGTTCAAAATTAAAATTTATGACCCCTCTCCAAAATCTACTCATGGATTTAAATTTGGAATTCAGTTTGAAGGATTAACCTTCCAGCTATATTTCCACTCTCTCTCTGTCTTGATTTTCTTCTTCCAACTAATACTTATGGTCATGAATCCCAACTCCACATTCTCATATTTGAAATACGCTGGAGATGAATTTTGTGTGTGTGAGGAGAGGTCTTTAAAAATGGTGACTGGTAAGTCAGAAAAGTCAAATTAAGTTTGTTTATAACACAGTTGAAAGACTTACAAATCATTAGGGGAGATTTCTGTCCTCAGATTGCTAGGTAAGTACAGAATGTGTCTTGGGTATGGGTGAGGTAATTTCTCTAGAAGATCAGGGTATTGTTCTGTGCACTGTAGCATTTAGGTCTATGATATGCTTCAGTAAGCTGAAATAATAAAGAAAATTGTTGTAGGGAACCAAATACTTGCCAACTGGAATCAGATGATCGCGTTGGTTTGAAGAATGGATAAATCAAAAAAAAGAATTAGAATGGTTTTGGGCTTATACTTGCTGTCTGAAACATTCCCCAACTCTTTGAGCTTGCTTCTAACCACCCGCTAACCCCGCCCCCCCCACATTACCATGCTTCTTCATGAATTCTAGTCTCACTGTCTTCCTGAAAAAGGGTAGCACATGATGTTTATCTAACTGTAGCATTATGTATTAATAACAGCTTTCAATGAGACATCTGTTTTGCTATAGGTCTTTTGAGGGGCTTAGAGATTACAAGTCACCAGGCAAATGCTACTGAATTTATTGAATGTGTGGAGATGAGAGATCTTTGAGATATTGGCAAGACACTTACCATAACTTGTGTAGGTCCCCAGACTCTTGTGTGAATGAACTTCACTGAATGAGAGAGGCTTAAACTAAAATGAGGCCTGGCATTGAAGTGAAACTGGCCTCAGATACGAATAGGAGATGGTGGAGATTGTGGCATTTCAAACAATCTGTTTGGATTCAATAGACATGATTAGTTTGCCAAATTGCTATAAAAGTTTCAAAAAGCTGAGGCTCAATTTCTGTGGTTAACTTGTTGCAGACCATTAACAGTTCATGCACTGACACGTTTGTGGATAAAACTTAGAGCAAGCTAAGGATGTTAAAATTCAGAAATTTAAAAAAATATGTACAAACCAGATAAAATCTACCTTCATGCAAAATCTGACCTACAGCCTTCAGCTGTGACCTCTAGATTAGATAATGACTGGGTAACTTTTAATTTTTATGTTTCATAATTTTGTCAGTTTTTCCTGTACTGTGTAAACCTGGTCTAAGTCACTTAATGTTTAATTCCCCTAATGACCTGTATTCAACACTTCTTGCCTTTCCAGACTAATCTTGTATTTTTTGATAATTCATTTAACTTCTCATGTTAAGTTTCCCTATCCTGTAAAATCTGAAATTACAGTGACATAATTTTCTGACTTACTGGCATTTATTTATTTATTTAGGCACTCATGTAAATATTTCTCCAGAAATATCTCTTCATAACTTCTTAAGTTTAATACGGTGGATAGAACTGTACCTTTACTATGATTTTAAGTCATCGTTTTGAACATAATCTAGTAATGTCCTCAGGGGCTGGTATGGAAGGCTGGTTGTCAGTTATCTTTCCAGAAAATGGCCTCAGACTGTTTCTTTTATGTCAGCTAATGATTTTGGATTTTTTTATCTTAGAGGCAGTAAAAGCCATGGCAAGGTTTTAAGCAGGACTAGGAAAATCAGATTTACATTTTAGAAAATGTCATTATGGCAACTATTTGAAGCAATTTTAGAGTTTTGGGATTTTAGAGGTTGAGATAAGAGATAAGATACTGTAAAATAAAACATTGAGATACTTAGACCAAGATATACAATGTATATATGTATACAATGTGTATGGTCCAAGAATAACAGGTAAAATTGAAAATCTTTACTTATAAAAACCTGAATCCATTTAGTATTAATACAGTTGCATTCACTATATCCAACTTAAGAAATCAAGTTAGAAAATTTACTCGTCCCAGTCTGCTTTCAAGTGTTAAGAGACGGAGACATCTACCTGAAAAGTTAAACAGTTTTTTAGTAAAGCACAGGATAAGTTTAGAGTGGCATTCGAATCTTGGACTTGGTTGCAGTAAACTAGGCAATATCTAAAGAGGTGACTAAGGCACAGGCAGAGGAGGTGGAGAGGGAAGAATGGATTTGGGGGTTCAAGAATCATTAAAGAGGTAGAGTCCCTTGGATTCAGTTTTCAATTGGATGTGAAAAATGAAGGAGAGAGAAATACCAAGAATACCCTCTGTCTTGAGCAATTAGGTATATGATATTACTCATTAGTAAGATGAGGACTAGAAGAGGAGGAACAGATGGAAGAGGGGATAGAGAAGATGAAGTATTAATTCAGGATATGATAAGTTGGAGGTAACTGTTGGGCATTGAAGTAAGGATGTCCTAGAGGCAGTAAGATACTTAGGCTGAGAACTCAGGAAAGAAAGCCAAACTGTTATGTAATTCTAGGTGTCATTAGCTTTCAGGTGATGGTGCAGCCATAAATTTAGATGAGATCACTTATCTTATGAATAAATATTGTATGAGAAAAGTAGAAAGCAAAGAATGCAACCCTGAGAAACACAGACAATACTCTTGTTCAGGAAAGTCATGTAGGATAGTAGAGTTAGCTCAGTTGGACCCTAGCTTTCCCCCTACTAGCTTGGGTGAGTTACTTATCCTCTCAGTCTTGGTTCCTTATCTATAAAATGATGGTAAATGATGTCTACTCCTAGGGTGGTTAAAATAGTTATCAGGATAATTAGAAATAATGTAATATTCCTTGGCCAGTGCTGGGATATGTAGCTATCATCTGCATCTTCTTCATCACTACCGTCATTACTAGTCAAGTTCATTAGTACTAGGTGACAAGACAGCCTCTGAGTGAAAACAAAGATGTGGACCTGAAGAAACTCATAGGTTTTGATGTTTCAACATTAGAGTATCCATTTAGGACAATCAGAAAAACTTTTTTTGCTAATTACTGATTTCCAACTACTTTAGGATAGTTAAAATTACTGGAAATATATTATTATAACACTTCCATCTACATTCTTCACATAGGTGTCATAAAAATAGAGTGTAATTAGGCAAAAAAGACTAAAAATTTACTACAGATTGTCATAGGACAAGTATCTCTAGCAAAGACAGGGAAATATCTCTATATAGAATAAAAATGAACATATGAGACAAAAAATTCTTTACCTTCTTTTTCTTGGCAAGTGTGATAGATGCTCCCCCTTCACCACAAATATTCCTTTACTCCTATATTTACCATGTCAATTAATAAATATTAATCCGTCATTCTCCTAGGCATATAGAAGAGAAAAATTAGAGTTATCCTAGCATGGGTAGTGAAGAGAAAGAAAAAAGCTTCTGAAGAATTTGAGAACAGTGTTCTGAACAAAACCATGACATTGTTCTTGGTCATGACATTTGTGGACCTTGTGAATTTACAGTTGAGCACATAAGCCACAGCTCAGTTTTCTAGTTGACACCATTCTCCTCCCCTACCTTCACCTTTTGGGCAGTCTTTGACCTTATGAGCCCTCACACTGTGTCTCTAGGAAGAGAAAATTAGGCAAAATTTGCAGTTTCTTTTGTCATATTAAGACAAAGTCTAGTGGACGTACTATTATGTAATTCACTGAAATGAAAAGCTCCAGGACAAATGACAAGGCTTATCAATCAAAGAAATATATCCAGTCTGATGCACAGAGTTTAGGATGTTTCTCTATAAGGCACCAGCTTTGTACTAAAGCCTAATAAAGTCACATTTCACAAACTAGCTGCTGTGGTAACCTGACAGTTTGAAAGCAAGCAATATTTGTGCAAGGTCAGCATATTCTGGGGATACATAGGCATTTCCTCAGAGGACAAGCCATTCAATTTCACTTGAAGAGGAAGGAAGGCTTACAAATGTCTTAGCACTTTAGTAATCCGACTTGAGTGGATTAAGTCATGCAAACTTGCTCATTACTAAAAAATATCTGAAGAGCTTGTTGAAGGTTCCATGATAAGCCACAAATTTGGTTAGGAAGTAAGACCTTCAGGAGGGTTCCCTGAAGTGGGGTTACTCTGCTTGAAACACGAAAGGCTAGTGAGAAATTTAATAAATGTCTCTTTCTATTTTCATTGTTTCTACAAGTTAAAAGAGTAATATATGCTTATACTAAAAAATTCAAGAGATAAAGAAATGTATATGCACAGAGGGAAGGATCTCTGTCATCCCCCAGCAACAACCACCAATAGTATATACATATTCTCTCACACCTTACCCATGCATGTATCAATATATTAATAATGCTCTTAGTTATAATAATACTCAAATCCAAAGCTACTCAGATTGGTGAGGAGGAGGGGAAGGGAGAAAGGAAAGGTGTTACAATCACTCCAGAGCTAGAGACAAATAAAAGACTTGATGATCATTTCTCTCTACGACCAAAGACATTGGATTGCAGTGAGGAAGAAAAGCTGAGTCTCTAAGAATACGGAGAATGCAGATTCACTCCCTATTCCCTACATTCCCATACTTCTGCGTGGAGGGAAAGGGTAGAGTTCACACCAATGAGTAGATCCCAAGTTACATTACAGATTGGTTCCTGCAGTATACACTTGGTTGGCTAACCCCACATACGTTCCCGACTCCATTTCCATTGTCTACTTCCCAGAGGCTAGAAACCCACACTTGAAAGTCGGCTGATGGAAAAGTTAAGTGCAGTTTATATAAACCACTTTCCCTCTTCTTCCTACCTTGAACGCAGCATGATATGAAACTGTAGTGGCATCTTGATATCATGAGGTAACAAGCTAGATGGAGACCAACACACTTGAGACAACTAGAAAACGGGAAGAGCCTGGTCCCCTGACTGCATGTCTGAGCAGCATTGACAAGGACTCAGCCACATGACTGTAGATGCCTGGATGGTGGAAAATAACCCCAATTTGTTTAAGCCACTGTCAATTGGGACGTTTGTTACTGGTAGCTGAAAGCATTCCTAACTGATAAAATGTCAAAGCCTTTTCTGTTCTGCCTGAACAATACTGGGGGATCGATTCCTCATGTCAGTATCTTTAGGAATTGAAATCAAGTTTCTCATAGGCTTAAGAAACAAATCAAATCAAATCTATGGTTCCTATGAGAGACCCGTCAGGGAATGATGCCAGTTCTTTTCTTGGATGTCTTGCTATCTCAGGGACACATACCATATTGTCTTAGGGCTATATAAGAACACTTATCAGAGGTGCATGGGCCAGTGTTTGCGTAGGGAGCCAGAACAGCACCAGCTCTGGAGTCAGAAAGTGCTAGGTTGGACCTGGCACCCACAACTGCTATTTCTAACAAAAGTATGTATCTAATGAACATGAAATGGAAGCAGTTTTGGCTTTTGTCCATATTATGAATTACTATAGCATTGTAGTTAAAAATGCAGACTAAGAAGTTAAAACTGCCTGGGTTTTTGCTCTGTCAGTTCCCAGCTATGAGTCCTTGGGTGAACCAACCCTTGTGTGCTCATTTCCTCACATGCAATTTGAGCAGAATAACAGTACCTACTTCACAGGATTTTCACAAGGGTTAAATGAACTAGTACATTTAAATTCCTTAGAAAAATCCCTAATCCTCTAAGTGGTGAGTCTACAGTTAAGGTTGCTTAGCATGGTAACTGTCACATGAAAAATGCCCAATGATATGAGCTATTATTCTATTAAACTCCTTCTCCCCAAATTTTCCATGTAGTATTTTTAGAGGCCATAAATAAAAAAAATTAAAAATTATGCCAAGGATATTTTATTGGAGTGCTCTCTTCTTGCATTTTTGCATTAAGCTCAGTTAATACTTTGGTAGATTATTGTTCCTGCACTGCCTTCATATAATCTATGTCCTTTTAAAAGATGTCTACAGAACAGTTTAGTGGGTACTCTGGACAACATTCTACTTAAAGACAATTCAACCTGAACTGGTTTTAGTATTGCCTCCTTGCCCAAGGGCTTAGCCACAGGCACTCTGAGGTCAGCCAGTAAATAGGACACCCATACAATTTATTATCCAAGCTGGGAGATTTCTGATACAGGAAGGGAGTGCTAATAATAAAGGACCAGGACAATAAGAATAAATCTGGTAAATGACTCCCTCCTTTCAGGTACAGTTGTTTCAGGGAATCTCCATGAGCTCTGCCCACGCATACCATTACAGACCTTTCCATTAGCTTCCAGTTTTTGAATAACAGATGCATTTTGCCTGGATTCAGAGAGCCTCAGAACAGGGGGCCATTTGGGAGGAAGAAGAAGCTGAAATTTCTCACACTGCACCACAAGGAATGTCCTTCCTGGAAAAAAGCATAACAAACTAGCTATATATATATATAGTAACATTTTAATTTGCTTTGTAAACTTTTCAAGTATTTTATAGCTTGACGCTTGTGAGGTTCTCTTGAACTTTTCTGTCATTTAGTTTGGGCTGCTATAAAAAATACCACAAGGTGGATGGCTTAAACAACAAACATTAGTTCTCACAGTTCTGGAGGCTGGGAAGTCCAAGACCAAGGTAAATCCTGTGTCTGGTGGTCTGGTGAGAACTGTCTTCCTGGTTTGCAAAAGACCATCTTCTTGTGCTCATTATATCCTTACACTGTGAGGAAAGAGAGAGAGAGAGAGAGAGAACGAACTCTCTTGTGTATCTTTTTAATAAAGGCACTAATCTCATTCATGAGGGCTCCATCCTCATGACCCAATCACATTCCAAAACTTTAGAGGCTAGAATTTCAACATACAAATTTCAGGGATACGGAAGCATTCAACACAACGCACTGGCCTTATTTACTTCTTAATTATTTTGTGCAGAAACACCTTGTTCCAGCCAAAAAATTTTTATTGTTATGCAAACATATTGCCTGCATTTCTGTCTCTAACTTGGTATACACCTGGTCTCTGTATGTAATACCCTGTCTCATATGAGAAGGTGTTATCATAAACTTACATATATATATAAAACAATTACAGAAATAATACATTGCCACTATGTCATCATAATCATATGACATGGCAACATAAAGACCCCTTCAAAGTACCAAATTAGAATAAGAATGTTTCATCTCCCATATTAACTCAACTCTATTATATAATTTCCTAAGCTTTCTTAGAAATGAGATTTACGATTCTGCAACTATAAACAGGTGGGTCTTTTCTTCTTCCTCCTTATAAAGATTACACTTCTGACATTTTTGGTGTAGTCCTTTTGTTGGAATTTATTACCTGGAAGGCAGAAATAAAGATTAAACTACATGATTTGTGGTTACTATTGAAATAATGAGTAGGCAGGGATAAAAAATCATTAGTGTGATTCCTCTCTAGTAAGAGTATCCGGCATGACTTTATATATATATGTACATGTGGCGAGACTCTCCTCACCTCTTATCCCCTTATTTTTGGCCTCACATCCAGTCATATCAAACTGAAAACTGACCTACAATGGGCAGGAGATCTCTCTTGACTGTGTAGCCTCACAGTGATTAAAGTGCAGTAAACAGTAGTATTTAATAATTTGTTTAGTTTGGAGGGTGATTTGAAAATATGAAAAGGTTTTACCTTCTTCTTAATCTCTAGTTACCAGGATAAGCTAAGAACCCTTAATTAAAAATGCTTTTTACAGAATACTTACATTACCAAAATACTAAGTGTAAAATTTCTTACAGACCTCCCCATCTAATGATTTAGTTACTACTAATTTATCTAGTCAGGTTTCTAGGATTAAACCCTTGTCATTAACTGTGTTCCACTTCAAGTTTGCTCAAAATTTTTATTATGATTGGGTGTTGGATTTTAGAAAACATTTTTTATCCATCTACTGAGATGACCACATGGTTTTCCCTCTTTAACTTGTTAATGTGTTGTTATAATACGAGGTTTTCTAATTTCAACCATCCTTGCATTCATAGAGTAAATATTGTTTAGTCACAAGTATTTTGTTGTTGTTGTCATCAGTTTGCTAATATTTCTGTATCCAGGTTTATAAATGAGATTATCCTGTAATTTTTGTTCCTTGTACTGTCCTTAGCTGGGTTTTTAATTAATCATTGATTCTTCTCTAGGCATTTGCAATGGTTTAATATCATAAATAGCCAGATTAGGCCTACAACTTTATCTTCTAACTATACAACATTTCAGAAACTATCCTTAGAATTAGAATTTGAAGTGTTATAGGGGATAAGTACAACTCATGATTATACTGCTATTAATTAATAAGGAAGAATAAAAAGAGCCCCCAAATCTAAAAGAATTAAAAATTTTAAAAACCTGGGGCCTCTGTTTCTCACTCTGACACTTATTTATTAACTGTGTGGTTGTGGATATAACAGGAGAATTTTATGATGAATTACGCATTTAAAAAACTGATTTTGTTGCAAGTGTAGAAGACAGACTGACAAGGAAGAGATAAAAGCAGATTGATGAGAAGACTATTGTAATAGTCTTAGCAGCAATAAGACCCTACAGTGAGATCACAGTGGTGGAGATGAAGAGACAGTGCAGATGCAGATCTTCTGGCCATAGTTAGTCTTCATAATCTACCCCTGACTTCTACTGGAATTTAGACATAGATCCAAATGGTAATTTTGTCAGTTACTAGTGTTTTTAAAATTTTATGCTGTACATAATTCAGTATCATTAAACATTGCTTTACTTATGCAATATAGATATAACAGTGTCTGTCTCATTTAAGTCATTGTAAAGTTAAATGGGAAATTCTAGATAAAGTTCTTATTTTAATACTGGAAACATAGCATATTCTTAATAAATAAAATGGTAATTATTTAAAATTATGATAAACTACTCAGATCCTGAGTGTATTTTAGTCAAGATGTAAAGGGAACTGAGAGAGGAGGCAGAAACTTCGGATTCTAATCCAGCTATGGCACTAGATGATGATTTATCTTGGGAAAATTGAGCTTCAGTTTTTGAATTTATAAAATTAAAGGTTTGTATGGCATAGATGGGCCTCAACTGTAAGAGAGCAGGTACTGCCAGTGAGTCACAGTCGTTGTCTAGGTGGGAGCCATACTTTTTAAAGTAATCAGTGAATGGTCACTGTTTCTTAATGTCTGTGATCTGCCGTCTCTTTTCATTTCTTTCTCTCACAGATCATCTGGCTTTAATTGAGCTGTTAGTCATAACCTTGAGTTGTGTCAGTTAATCATGTTTCTTTCCTGTACCTGCATAAACTTTTCAGATGCTCTTCATTTTGTCTGTCCTAATGAACTAGGGTAATCCATGGTGTATCAGAAATTCCTCCATCACTCTGTGAAAGAGGCTAAACTGATGACTTCACGGAGGGCGTCCTAGGAGTGCGGATGAAGATGGTAACAATCTGTAAAGCCATGCCAACAGACTGGCAACTCCTGGCCTTTAGTTGCTCAGGGCTCTGTTGTCTTGACTTCTTGTGGTTAAAAAAAGAAAAACCAGTTATGTTGGTTCCTTGGCTTCTTGCTACCTCTTCCTTGTTCTTTTGGTATTTCTTAACTCCAATAAACAACTGGTTGAATTTATAATATGAAAGGATCAGTTATGCTGGAAAAAGTTATTCCTAAATTCTTTCCAAACATAAGGATTTTATTCTAAAATCATCCAAAAAAGCTAATTCTAGAATTAAAATAGGATGATGTTTGATGTTTGAGAATTTATCCTTTCCTCCTTCATAAAAAGAAAATGTAATGTTTATTCAAGGGCAAAAATAAAGTTGTGTTTCTCTATATAAAAGATATCTCCGAGATTTGAAAGCTAAGATTAAAGAGGTTATGATTTTTTTCAAAGTGGGAATAGTTATTACAAACACATGGTTTATAGGAAAACAGTTCTTAGAAAGATTAAATGTTCACTTTTGCAAAAATGAAAAGACAAAGTTTAGATGAAGTCTTGATTGATCTTCCAAGTGCTAAGAAACATCGCTTTATCATTCTTTTAAGAAGTTTGGTGATATTCTTATAGGGCACTAGGCACAAACAGTTTATAAATTAGGTCTGAGAGTCAGGTATTATACGATATACATATTATGATTGAGTTATGAGTGTCTGCTACGTCTCTGCTTGCCTCAATTAAACACCTCACTGAACCTGCTGGCAGAGCTGAGCCAGTTCATCAGCAGACTCTTACTCTCATGAGTAATCCCAGCAAATGGCACTCTGCTCACCCTCAAGAAGTGAGAGAAGCCCGGGAGGGTGTGTGTGTGCTGTGTGCTCCCCATTTGAGGTGTGGCATGTGAGGGTTAGCAGCTTTGGGGTAAGCTGGGTCAAGAGCATGCAGTATCTACTCAAACACTCACTTAGACAAGAACAAAACACAGGGGAAGTATGTAGAACAGGAAGCAGGGTGAGCTTTTGCTGCAGTGATCAACAAAACATATTACTAGATGTTTCTGGCAGGAGAATATTAAACTTCCCAGACCCCTAAGCACTTAGCCAATTGATACCAGTTTATGACACTGATGGTAATTTTAGTGGAGTGACATTGATAAGTTAGGCAGACCAGCAATTCATTTCTCTTGGACCACTGCAGAGCCCTACATGGTTATAATTTTCTCTTCACATTTACCATGGCCCAGGGTTGAACAGCCCTCTCACTTTCATTTTCTTCAGTATCAACCATCCAAATGTTAACACTCTGGTAATGGAAAGAGAATGGTTCTTAAGAATTACAAGGTTATGAAATTTCATCTGCTGAATACAGGATAAGTAGATACAAGTATTTGAATACTACTAAGGTCTATAAAGCACAGAAATTATGGATAGTATTTTTACTGTTGCTGTGTTTAAGAAAAAATTAGTTTCCATGATAATCATCCAGTATAATACTAATATGTAATAGTGTATTGAATATGATATAATGTGTGGCATATGTTTTAATTATTTATTCATTTTAAGAAGTGTATCTGCCTCCCTAATAGACCATAATCTCCTGCAGAGTGGGATAAAGATTGTATTTTATTTTCATCACAGAGTCTAGCAATAAATAGATGCTCAAAAAATGTTAACTGAATAAGTGAATGCAGTATTACCAGATCTCTTTAAAAACAACTAACAAAAATCAACCTGTTAGACTGTACAAACCTCATTTCACTTGTTTCTAACTGCCACTGCAAACTCTAACTAAGCACTTTTATTTTTTCTAATTTGAGGAAAGAGGAAGAGAAGGCCTAGCAGGTTAAGCCGTGTGCCTAGCAGCGTAGCTAGTGAGAGGCTGCCAGGATTTGAAGCCAAGTCTTCCTGACTTCATAGCTGCAGTGAGATTTCATTAAAATAAACATATTTTGAGAAAGTATTTGTGTTTTATTAATCCAAAGAGAAAGACTTGGTAATACTACTTCTTGTACACATTTGAAGGCAATGTGAATGAAATTTAAACTAACGGCTCTTGGAAACTTGGTGTTTTCTTTTTTTCTGATGCTTAATGGCAGTTTTATTTTATTTATTTATTTTTATTGAAGTATAGTCGGTTTATAAAGTGTTAATTTCTGGTACTACAACATAGTAATTCACTTGTATGTGTGTGTGTGTGTATATATATATATTCCTTTACATACTCTTTTTCATTATCAGCTATTACAAGGTATTGAATATAGTTCCCTGTGCTATACAGTAGGACCTTGCTGTTTATCTGTTTTATGTATAGTAGTTAGTGTCTGCAAATCCTGAACTCCCAGTTTATACCTCCCTATCCCCTTTAACCCCTGGTAACCTTAAGTTTGTTTTCTACGTCTGTGAGTCTGGGAAACTTGGTACTTTTAAAATCCTGTGACCCTCAGTAAACTTCTTTAGTTACTTAGTGGAAGTTACTGTTCTGTATAAAACAGGTTTGGGCAGAAGAACCTGCTGATTCTAGGTCTGAGCTTAGGAGGATGGGCTGAGTCAGAGCTTGCTGACCTTCTCAAAATGATCTGGGAACGCTTTCTGCCAGCTAGACTGCAGGATGAGTCATCCAGGGGCAAAAATCACCCACTGTATTTTATTAACAGAAAATTTGTCATTCTGCTTTTAATTGAAGGATAAAAAGGAAGAAAAAAAGAATACTTTAGACTTGAATTCCTGTGTGATTTAGGCATCCAGGCTTCAGAGATTTCTCCTAGGCAGACAAAGATGGCAAGGACTTGTCAAGAGATACTGCCTTTGCTTGGTTTCCCTGAAGCATACTGTGAGACAAGGATTCAAGTGCACGTGGTTTATTCAAGGTCATCCCAAAAAACAGTAGCAGGGGAGTAGGCAAGTTAAACAGGAAAGGAAATGAAACCAACAAAGAGTTTAGCATCAAGGAAGTTACTAGAGTGGGTAAACTGGCACTTGTGTTCCCTGCAGGATTATAGGAGGCCCTGGGAAAGGTGCACGTCAGGTTATTCCATCTGAGGGGCCAGGAAGCTGAGGTGCTCTGTCCACCAATCTCTTTCATCATTGACTGATGGCTACTTCTGAGATTAGTAACTGGTACTTCCCAATTGCCTGGAGTGGGCCAAGCTTCTCTTATGCTCAGAGAGTCACAGTTGTTTTCAGTAGTCAGCCTTGAGTCTGCAGAAGTGAGTGCTCAGGGAATATGGAGCTACAGACTTCAGCACCAGTACAGGTATGAAGGCAAATAATGCCCAACTATGTCTTTAGCACTTTCAATTTACAAAGAATTTTCAGAAGCAATTCCTGATCTTAGTTGTGATTCTCACAATCAGCCTGTGAAATCAGGATAGATACTACTATTTTTATTTTACAGAAGTGGAAATAGAGGCACAGAGAGGTTAAGTATGCTGTGCACTCATAAATCCATTCACTCGTACATCCAATCACTACTTACAGATGAAAGAAGAGGGTAAGTGAGATTACCTAAGACAAAGAACACTTTTTAAATTCCATGGAGACTGTGCACCCCCTAAATGGACTACTTAAATTATTATATTTTATTAAGCTTTAAACAATTGGTTATTTAGTTTATTCTTTTTCTACTTGATTAGCAGAGGACTGGGGATGGGGAATAAAAAGGAAGATCATATTACCTAAAGACAAAATGAAGACATTATTATTTGTTCTTTACTGCCAAAATGCACTGTGATCTAACACTTTCTACTCTGATATATTCATGTTCTTTAATGTATCAGCTCTCTTAACCCTTACAAATGGGGATGTCAATTTGGCCTTTAACAAATTCTCTCCATTCTACCTCTGTAATATCTCCAAATTCTCTCTGTCCTGTCTCTCTTGCTATTATCCTAGTCCATATCTTTTTTTTTTTAAACCTGACTTGGACTAAATCTTGTAATTTGTGTTCTCAATTTCTCAATTCATGTCTTCCCACTCCAGTCCATCTACAGACTTGTTGTCATGCAAATTTAACTGAGAACACCTCACATCTTGCCATTTCCTTGCTCCAGAATCTTCTTGCCTAATAGACAAATTCCATGTTCATCAGTCTGGGATTTGAAATTTTCTTAGACAGGGACTAAGTCCACACATAAGTACCTTCAGGATCTATAGAACAATGTATATGTCCCCCATTGCATTGTTTTACTGGCCTGCCTTCCTGGGAGGTTCTTCCTTTTCATCTCTGCAAGCCCCATACTCTGCAATTTCAAGCTTTAGAACAAATGCCACCTCTTCCAGAAAGTCTCTCCTGATATGCTCAGGCAAAAATTATTTTTGCTACCTAGCCTTAGCATTATTTGCAAGGTCAATATAAGTGCATTTTTCTTACCTTACCTTTAGACTGTGTCCTTTACAGTGTCTTGCTCATGATAGATATTCAAAATACATTGAATGTAATTTTTGAATGATTAACGAGAGGCAATATATCTGTTTAAGTGTAATACCTAATTAGTATTGTTAAACATCTTTGTGTTATTTACTATACATGGACACTGAATGAGTTTAGAGAAGTATGAATTTAATAAAAATAGTTTCTTATGCCACGTAGTACAGCTATAAATACTGTTGCTGATAAGTTAAACAGCAATGTGTGAAAAGTCACTGCAAGTTCTAACAGTTCTAGTGGGTGCCAAGGCCTATAAATACCTAAAGAGGAATTTTGAAGACTGAAGGATGCTGTTAATGGCATTCATTGTTCTGTGTAGATTATATAAACACATGGTTTTACATACACAATTAGAATCTTGTTTGTAGTTCTTTCCCCACTGAATCTTAGCAGATTCTTTATTTTCAAGCAACTCGAAAATAGACAAATGAAAACTTACATGACATGAATAAGTTGTAACATTTTTGAGCCTATGCATTTTTTTAATAGAAAAAAATTTCTTCCTTTGAATCATCATGGCTAATATTTATTCTGATGATGAACATGTTTTCAACATAGTTAATAGCCCATAATTTCATACAGGTGAAGCGACATTGGATTTCACATGTTAAAATAATTTGATTTTCCCATCTCTTTGAAATATGTTTGAAATGTGGATATTCTCATTGATTTTTGTTTCCACGGTCTATATTCCAAGGACACTGCATATTTTGGATCTAAATAGTGTTTTCTTTCTTTTTAATTCTTGCTTTGTGGAAGAGGAAAGTTGGATGGCCAATAAAATGACATTATTAAGCATTCCTCTAAGCTGTAAAAAATAGGGCCAATGAACTGAATAAATATTCCTTAGACTCTTAAGATCTTTTGTAGTCTTAGAATTCTTGTAAGTTAGGAAAGTCTCTAGTATAGGGAACCTACTTAAGGACAGAGAAGTAATTCTTTCTTTTCTATAATCTTCCCCATCTCCAAACAAGATGTGAAAACATGAAACTTGATTAAATAATCTAATTTTACAATTATCAAATGAACACAAAAAGGAAATCTCCATATTTCAAATGGAATTAATTCTTGGCATCAGGGACACTTCAAAGGGAACCAATTTTAATCAGTGTCTCTAGATAAGTCAGCTGAAGAGTAGTATCACACTTTAGCAGACTAAGCAACTAGAGAATGGCTAATCCTAAAAAAGTGTGTGCTTGTGAATGCTTTTACAGACAGATTGGGAAACTGGGCTATCATGATGTGCATTTAACCATAACCCATCAGTCATTTCCCTTGCCCTTCGTGCTCCAATGGAAGGAGACACAGGGAGGATTGCCACTTCCCGAGATCTCCACCTTCTTCTGTTCGGTACACCTTGATTGACAGCCCCTTACATCTCGTTTCCCTCCATTTGGTTTATATACACAAGGTGACTGTTTTGGGGGCTACATGAGTAAGTATGTTTGTTTGGTACAATTGATGAGCCTTGACCTTATAAAAACTGTATTGGAATGGTACAAAATACAATTGTTTTCAAATCCAGCAATCTTACAGCCAATTAAAAGACTCTTTAGAGAAAACATAATACATTATCAAGCTAAAAAACTCAGTGATTCATATGAATGCATGTCCCTTTTTTGTTGTTAAAAGTTTCTATTGTATGACAATGGCCCACTAGCCAAATATCCATTTGTAAAGCAAGTATTATAAACTGATACTCTATGGTGCTTTTATTACATGGTTACTTTAGATACCTTTCCTTTCCCTAGTGTAGCATTTTGATCATTAGTTGCTTGCTTTCTGAAATTTAAATTCTAATTCACTCTTTAAATCTACCTAGGAGGAAATTTAAGTTAAAATGATAAACATGGTACCTCATATGCACTAATTAAATTGTCCTGGGGAGAAAAAAAAAAGATGGCTTGCATGTGTATCTGTTGAACATGTTTCATCAAAACAAAACAAAACTGTTGCAGTGGTATGTAATTTTAATGTAAAATAGCCCTCTTTGCAGGGAATTGAGCCTGCTGCTGGATCTTTAAATTTTCAGTGTCTGTTGTCATAAGCAACCAGAACTGACTCTGGTACCCACTGTGTTCAACATAAATTAATTTAAAGACATAGCATTTGAAACTGTTTAGTCAATTTTAAGTTCCTATCTGGCTAGGCCTCACATTTCAATACTGTTTTATATTTACAATGTCATTAAGATGTGTTCCTTTTATGCTAATTAGACTTATTTGTAAGATTCAGCACCTTAAATATGATTTAAGAAAAATGTTGGAAAACGAGTTCCTGAATTGTTTGTGAGATGTAAGCTTCTAACAATGTAAAGAGTGTTTCCTTTTTAAAAATACTGGAATGTTACTGCTTGTCCTGCTCAAATATACTAATGTTGTTTGAATAGATAGGCTTGATGTTACTTAAATAAATCCTCATTTTGCATGCTTTAATCAAAGATCCCTCAGGCTCTGATAATCTTCTGAGAAGAAGGAAGCTGGCTATCTTCTGCCACTTTTTATGCCTAATCAGTCCCTGTTACCTTGAGGAGACTTGAGTTTTCTCATTAAATAATTCTAACCAGCTTTAAAACACCTTTTTTCCCCTATAACCTTTGGGGCATTTGGTTTTCCAGACATAGTTAACAGACCAAAGAAGAAGTAATAAATATAGCTGTTTTGGTGAGGTTCAAACTTGCCCTGCTTTTTTTTTTTTTTTTTTTTTTTTTTTAACCTAGGCAATTCTTACAGCTAAGTCTACTGCATTTGTTCAGTGAATACTTTCTTTTTTTTTTTTTTCATACTTTGCTATTATCAAAGCAAATATATGGAGGTAGAGTACACATTGTGATAGATGTGAAGGCTTAAGAAAGCTGGTTTTTTCACAATAATATATTAATATTTTTGTTACAAGAAAAGATTTCCAGTATTTCCTAATAGTTCTAGTTTGTCCAATAGAAGATATTATACCTCAGAAATGACTGTTTTACATGGTACTATTGAGCTTTATCTCATGCTCTTCTGATCATGGGAAATACTACGGTTAATGTAGAAAATAAAGTACACATTTAAAAAATCTCTTCTCTGAAGATAAAGTGTGGTTTTCTCTGAAATGGTTCCATTACTTCTAAATCATCTAATCCTAACTTGAAGTCGTTGGAACCATAACCCTTCACATTTGGGTTTAAAATGATATACTAGCTTGTGGGATTTCAGGAGTACTGCCTTCATATTTCTTCTGAAATTAGAAAGAACCCTATACATTAAACATTTAGAACTTTACTTACACAGATAAAACTCAGCTGCTACATCAGCCTAAGCTTTACACCTTTGAGTTGTTTTCTCCCTTGCTATATTGGTGTAAATGAGAACAAGACATTTCAGGAAAGACAGGAATCTGTTACAGTCCTGGTGTTACTCATCGATGCCCACCAGACAGTGTCGTTAATAAACCAGCAGAGACAACACATCTGAAATTCACTGCTCCGGAGGGGATTTGTTCTGAGATATCTATATATCTATATCTATATATCTATATCTATATATATCTATCTATATCTATCTATCTATCTATCTATCTATCTATCTATCTATCTATCTATCTATCTATCTATCTATATAAAATCAAAATGTGGAAGTTTAAAAACTTTCCTGTTTGCATTAAATCCCATGAACACCTGTCTCTAAATGAGTATGCCATCGATCATTAGGCTAAACCTTCTTTTGCTGATTACCGTAAGTAAATTTGGAAATTTATCACTAGATTCAGTTGAGAACATGTGTTTTTAAAAAAAGAGCGAGAATTCCTTAAATAATAAATACATACTTGGGAATTAAAAGCAATCATAATTTAGTGTGATAATTTAACCCATAATTCAGAGTTTGATATGAATGGAATCTGATGCAGTTTATAATGATCCAGAAGAGGTTAAAGCTGGATAAAAGAATCTGCTAAGAACTCTCTGGGCTGGGATACTATTTTCTCCAAATTATTCTTACTTCCATCCTGAGAAGCTTAAATTTGATGTGGTGACACAGATTCAGACAACTGAGGAAAACAGTAGTTTGACTTCCGTAAAGCATTATCCTGAGACTTGTGACCAGATCTACACACGTCCCTAAGCTTACTACCCCATGCTAGGAATTCTGTTTGAAATGCAAGGGGCTTCAAGATTCATGTGACTAGTAAAATTATACTGAAATAAATTTCTACCTTACAACTCTGTCTATACTGCATAGTCACAAGTGAAATAAATTATGGAGTAATAGTATATTTTGAAAAGTTTCACTGTTCTCTCTCTGTCCTAGTTATCTTCAGCAGTCCAAGTATCTCAGGAGAGCTCACAGTTTGCTGGAAAAGGAATGCAAAGATAGAGAATAAGTAGCTTCTGCTTTGCCAGATAAGATTATAAAGCAACACAGCAGCTAGGCAACTGTCTTAAGACAGGATTTCCCAATTTTCTTTATCCCCCTCTTACTCTTAATAGCTTGGGTTTTCAGGTTGTAGGACTCAAATAGTGATGGTACTTAATGACACAGAGAGAAGGATATAAACTACGGAAAGTAATAGTACACTTCCTTGGCCTGGGAATTTCCTTAGAGGTTGCCAAGAATCAAGAAGGATTTCCTCTCTCTAAAAGAAGAATGTGGCAGATATTTGAGAGACAATGGGAATGGAGCTGAGGTGAGGCCTAGTCAGCCTTTGTCCTGCCCACATCAGATCTGAGTTCCACTAAGCACAAGCTGTCAGTGTGTCTGAAGGGGTAGTTGCATTCAGATAGACAAGGACATCATCCCAGAGATCAGAGGATCCTGTACCTGAGTACCCTGATCCTTCTCTGCACAAGGTCAGCTGGTTTCTCCCACGAAATGGCTTGTTACTACCTTGGGGGAAAAAAACCTGGGGAAAGTGACAATGTTTGTGAAAAGGAGCATTTTTGTCCAAGAAAGACTGAGAACTGCTACCTATAGAAACTAGATTTTCAGATTGGACTGAGCTTAAAATTAAACTGGAATCTATCTATCCTATTTGGTTGTCCCATTCTCCCTCACATTTCTCTCTCTAGAGACTCCAATCTCTATGTGTCCCAAGTTCACGGAGGCTTCGTTCATTATTTTTTCAGTCATGCTCCTCTGTGCTTCAGTGTGGATGATTTCTTTTGACTGTCTTCAAATTCACTGATCCTTTCTTCAGTTACATCCAATATACTATGAATTTCATGCATTGAATTTTTTATTTTGGATTTTTTTTTCTTTAAAAATTTTTATTACTTGTTTATTTATTTTTGATAGTTTCCACATCTGTTCTGAAATTCCCTGTCTCTTTACCTATTGTGTGTAATTTTTGTTATAGATTCCCTGATATGTTTATTATGGTTATTTTGAAGTTATCTATTTTGGACATCTGGATTGTCTTTCCTAGCAGCTATTTTTCTTTTCCTCTTGAGTATGGATCGTATTTTTTAATTTGTTCATATGCCTGTTCATACTGATTGCATACTGAATATTATATTGACACACTATAAAGACCCTGGATTCAGTTATTTCCTCTGAAGTGTGTAATTTTTTTTTCTATCAGGTAATTGTCGGTAGACCACTTAGTCCTGATTTACAGTTTTTAAACCTGAAGTGGAGTTCTTCTGGGATTTTAATGGAAATCCTGTTGTATTCATCAAAGCACTCTAACTCAGCAGAACCCTAATTCCAAAATCTGACAGTCCCATAGTGTGCATTCACTGAATTCTTTGCTAAGTGTTGCCTTCTCTCAACACCCTACATATCTATGGTTTAGGAGTCTGTTAAGCATTTGAGTGGGGGTTGCATATGGATTTGGGGTTTTCTCTTCTATAGCTCTCTCCTTTCCAGAATTCCCCCTCTCAATTTCTAGGCAGCTTCCAATTTTCTACTTTGACTCTTCAAGCTCACAATTTTTTACTTGAGGTCTGTCTACCCTGGGCTGTAACTTGGATGTGCCATTAAGGAAAAACATATAAATGTGGGTTTTCACCAGTATGGTTCACTTAGGATTGAATCTCCTTTAGTTTATACTGGTTTTGTCAATCCTCCATGCCTTCAAACAGTAGTTCTTTTCCCCAGGGTTTCTAATTGTTACCAGCAGGAGAGCTAGTCTCATAGGAACTACTTTGCCTAATATTATTGAAAGCCAGAATTCCTGAAGTAAAAATGAGCGGCACTATAGAAGCCAAGCAGGAGTGGTAGAAGATAAAGTTGGAAATATAAATGAATGCTTACACGTGTAAGACTTTGTAGGCCTTGGCAATGCGGTTGAAGTTTATTCTAAGCATTACGTAGTTATGAGAGAATTTTAAGGAGTTATTCAACTTTATAAAGAGACAGAAGTAGTTCTGCATGGAAATCGATGGTAAATAATAGTATCGGTAGTTCTACATGGATATAGATGGTAATTAATAGTATTTGATAGGGTTTATTAATAGTAAAATATATGTCTTGGGCAGTAATAGGTGATGTAATATGAAGCTTCATAGTGGGGAATAATAATGGTGACTTTACTCAGCAAGCAAGGATGCTCACCAGTTGACTTAGAAAATAAAAGAGGGATGGTTATGGCTCAGTTTAAAAACTGAGAGTCTTCTGATAACTGAGATACAGTCCCTCATTCATTTATTTATGGGGCACTTCCTAGCTACTGTTCTAGGCACTAGGGATACAATAGTGAATAAATACATTCTTTGGAGAAGCTTAATTTCATGTGGTTTTGACATTTCATCTCTAATGAACCCCGAATGAAGTTGGAGACTTGCTTTCTCAATGAGACCCGATAATTGAACTTTTCTTTAGCTTCCTTTCCATGTGATTGAATTCTAGCCCTAAATTACAGAACAAAATATATAGTGAAAGAGTGTTTCAAACTGTGGATACAGTATGGCAATAAAATTTTAATTTGAGTTCCGATTTGACTAAGTTAATTACCTTTTTTTGTTGTTGTTGCTACCAAATATTATTTCTGACAGCACGGACTACTTCATATTTCTTCTGGAAAAATGATGAGCTAGGGTTGTAGTTTATCTGTTAATGTTTTAGTTTCACTAAGGAGACCATAAAAATGATTTAAATTGAGAAAAATTCCTGCCATCAGTTCCAGAATGAAAAACATGTGCTAAGGAAAATCTCTGAGGTTATGTGTGTGTGTGTGTGTGTGCAGCTCAAAAGCCAGCAGCCAAATAATAAAACTAAAAGGAATATTTACAGATCCTTTGTATGCCAATTTGTTCTCTGGGTTTGTCAGGGAGTCCTACTTAGGTTTTTTATTTCAGGGCTTTTGGCTCAATTCTGAATAAACAGTGCACATCCATGTGGGAGCAATGAGGAGGAACTGTAGCATCTGGTATGACTTTAAAAATAACTTCCTACTTATATAACTGAGATTTCACCAAAGATCAGTGAGATTTTTCAAGTCTGAGACCTAAGGTTGTATAGCATGAAATAGCTCCTTTGGAAGCTGTTGATTCATGTAGCACTGCTATTTTGAAAGAAAAACATTCCTACCCAAGAAGCAGATGTTAACAGACCATGGCCCTAGAGTCATAACTCCAGGTTACAGAGATCCAAGTTTGTGTTCTCAGCTTCATTTACAGTCTTTAAGAGCCTTTTACTTTTAATTACTTCTTTATTGATCTCACACCACACATTTCTTGTAGTCTGTACAAAACAGTCTAGTTCAGTGGAGTGGGCAGGACAGCATTCACAGTTCACTGTCAAGCTGGCTTGCTTCTCTACAACACAGAGTGGTGCCTACCAGTTCATTGTTTCTGGATGACAGTGTTATTCATGATGTTGTGATCTTCTGAGGCAGAAACCACTTTATTGCTTTAGCAGCTAAGCCCAGGGCTGCTTTTGAAATATGATATTGTAGAACTGTCTTTAGCTTTTCAGCTCTGGGGAGCTGTGGAACATGTTGAAATCAGAACTTATTTGTGCCCCATCTAAAAAAAAATATTCATCTGGGTTCTCTTTTAATCTTTCTTTGGAGGATGTTTTTCCTCAACAAGGGATGTGTCTGTAAGTGGAAAGCGCTTCCCGAACAATTCTGAGCTTTGACAAGTCACAATCAATGTCTCACTATCTCTGGTAAGTAAGAGGTTTCTAAATATTAGATTATAAAGCTCAGCGTACAATAATGATGTTAATCTTAGGCCCTTAAGCAGTATTTTTAGGAGAGATGGATTAAAAAGTGGGTGCCCATACTCATTTCTTGGCAAACTGTAAGTTGTTTCTGTGACTTACTCCCCTTGTTTGAGTTCCGCTTTTCAATTCTCTGTCTTGATGGTATATGAAGTTGCTGCTCCCATGAAATCAATCTGAGGTTCAGGAGAAACTGAAGTACTGATACGTATTTTTTTTTAAAAGTGGTTTGTAAAGGTCTTCCTGCACATACTATCAAAAAGAAAGAAAGAAATGGAGGAGAGCGTATATTTTGTAGGCTGTAGTGAAACCCAGCACATCTTTATGGTCTGTCATTCCATAATCTGGGCATTAGCAGTTGGTTTAGCTGTTATGGCTGTTTTTAGTAACTCCTGTCTCTTTTAAGTTCTAGAAAAATAATTTGTATACTCTAATTGGACGTCTTTGCCTTATTTCTTTGAATTATGCAAATTTTAGTCATTCCTATACTCCAAATAATCAAACTACTGTGCTAATGAAAACAGACTGTTTATACTTAGGCCACAGACTCTACTATCGTGCGCTACAGGAAACACTGTTGCTTTCCTAAATCATGTTAAATGTAATAAAGAATTTTTTTTTCATAGATAAGGAAATAGGCCTTGAACAATGTGAGAGAAACATGATGCAATATGGAAAAGAAGGGAGCAAGGAATCAAGGAAATAGCTTGATAAAGTATTGAGAGGGGTAAATTTAGAAAACTTCTACTTCTTTTAGTTGTGTGTATATATATACACTTAAACACATCAATAAATATACTTAATATTTACACTTAAATATACTTCATATTAATATTCAATAAATATACTTAAACATTTCAATAAACATCAAATAATGCTAGCTTACTCTTTGGTTATTTATTATATCCCTACTGTGTGCACAGAATTCTGTTGGAGGAGCACGTTTAAAACTGGGACCCACATTGTAACATTCAAGCCAGTGCCCAAATATACGTGTTCTCCAGGTGACTGGCTGTGTGAAATATTGTTTGATTTGGAAGATTTTCTCCAAGTTCTTTTAGAACCTTGAAATAGCTGAATGATGGGATATTTCTGTTAGCCATCTGTGAAGCTGACTGTGAGGTTATTGTGACAGAAATTAATTATTGGGAAATGACTTGCAATAACTTTGTCATTAAGTTGCATGTAATAATTGAAATTCTCCATGCTGACCCAATTCCAGTCTTTGAATGGCTTTCTCTATACTGAGTGGATTGTCTTCTTACTTTATCTTTTCCGTGAGTCTCTGATGCCTGCTCTCAGAGCAGCTCTCTTAACCTTCCAAATCAATATCCTATATTCTCTTTGTGTGCAAGGCCTCCTGTGTTATTTTGAATCCATTGCTTTCACTGCATGCCTTTATGGAGAGAAAAAATGGAGACACAGTGAATTCTTTTTTTACATCTTATTGTTTTTATATTTTCTCTTTCTGTTGAAAATTTGCCATCCTATCAAATAAAAATACAATACAATTTGCAAAGTCAACCCAAACCCAGCATATTCACATAGGGTAATTCCTTTCTGAATATTTTTTTCTATCCTTCAATTTGTAACAGGGTGTTTTAGTTGAGTCAGTGCTGAGACTCATCAGTGCTATTTGTGTGCAGTTTGACAAACTTTATCTCTGTAGCTCCTATCCCAGAGGTATTTTTGCTTTTTCTTTCTTTGTTCAGGCAAAGCCTTCTTAGCTGTCATAGGATCCTTGGGGGTATGATCAGCCTCTTGAGAGAAATGTTCCTGTATGTGAAGAAATTACCTGTCAGGATAGGGTAGACTAGCAGAAAGCCTTAGTAGTTTTCGACCCATCACACCAAGAATTTTAGCACCACCGTATGTAGCATTGGGAAGGAGAGAAGAGAGGATAAATGTGAAAGAACCATGTTACTAGGTCTCCAGCTCCTCTGCACCTGTGCTAAAAAGAGACTAGACGAGGAGCCCCAGGAGTGCTTTACATTTGTGCTTCTCAAACTTTAGCAAGCATGAGAATTGCCTGGAAAGCTTGTAAACCAGAATTCTGAGATTCTGATTTGGTAAATTTAGAGTGTGGCCAGAGATTTTTAAATTTAACAAACCCCCAGTTCTTCTGATGCTGCAGATAATATGGACTACATTTTGAGCAATTCTTCTCTAAAGCACTGACTCTAAAATTTAATGAGCATCAGAATCAACTAGGGCCTGTAAAAACACAGACTTCTGGGCTCTACCCCAGGAATTCGTCCTAAGTCTGAGTGGTGCCCAAGTATTTGCATTTCTAACAAATTCCCAGGTGATTTTCCAGGTAATGCTGATGCCACTGGTCCTCAGACCACATTTGAGAACCACTGCTGTAAAGAATGGAGGTAAAGAAGGAGTCACTAGCACTGTATGTGAAGTTCAGGAAGTCTGTCAGCAGGGGCTTTGAGGCATAGCCAATCTGGAGACAGAAAGAGGTGCTCTAAGCGACAGCTATGACATTAAGGTTCTAGCAGTCTAGAGGATTACTGGAGACATTTGGAGACATGTTGCATTTTGCTCAAACCAAATTTTATTTGAATCTCAGAGAACAAGTATTGACCTAAAACAAATAGACTGCCAGTTATTTCTCTATCCAAAAAATGTTTTTTTGAGATTAGCAGAGAATTGCAATTTGGTGTCTGCAACCATGGTGAGCCACAAGCAATTCTCCCACCCACCAAGGGAAGAACTCTTCTATAGAAAGAAAAAGGAAGTTGGGAATGCTATAGTAAACAGAAAGCCCATGGATTTTCATTGGCTCAGTCGTTGCCATGAAAGAAGAATCTTTCTTCTTCTTGTTGGGCTCTCTTATCCTCACAGGACATGAGAGACACCCCTTCTGGCCTCCCGACTCTTATTTAACTGAGATTTCTGTTTATTAATTTTTTAACATAAGAAAACTTCACCTGACACTTTGTAAAATTTAGAACAGAGAAAATACAGCGTTCTAGTGATTATACAAAAGATAGTCTCCCTTTGGGGGACCCATAAAAAGGCCTGAGAAGATAAAAGGCTAAGTGAGATGCTCCCTTCACCAGTGTGGATGACTAGATGGATGGGATAGGGGACACACTCTTACTTACTTAGGCCATATGAGTGAAGGGAAGGCAGGAAGACTTTTGTCTGTGATATTTTAATGAGAATATTTATGCTTAAAATACCCCAAAGAACCCTATTTTTTTTATTTTTGAAGTGGAATACTTACCTCATTTCAGAAAATGTCATGGGTGAAGTGTTTTCAGCATCTCATTCAGGAGATTTACTCTCAGGACACTCAGTAAAATAAGAGATTCAGAGTAAATCTCTTAATAGTAATCTATTCATGTACATTTCAGTTCAATCTCAGAAATGAATGTCTCTAAGGGAACTCTGTACCCAAATTCTCTTTCTGTGATGGGGATATTCTCAAGAAGAGGCTGGGAGTCATAGGGGATCCTTGATCAGAATCACATGGTGGGAAAATGCTACACGTCCTGCTGATACTCTGTGGTGGCTTCTCTGGTGATAGTGTCTCTTCCTTCCCAACTCTCTTCTCTTCCACGCTGAGAATTCCAGCCAACCTTATGGATGAGAATATGTGATTCCTCAGGGATGTTGAGGCAGAGAAAAGGTAATTACTGCATTTGTGCCTGGTGCATTAAGATTACGTCCATAGATTCCATCCACTGGGAGTTTTCGTCAAGTCAGACTCTGCCTTTCCCTTAGGCCACGTATTTTCCTCTTGTGGGAAACTTGAGGAGACAGTTAAATAAATGGTTGAGCACAAAATGTTCCTTCTTGCTGTAAACAACTCAAAGTGCATCTTGCCTTATCAACTGTGGACAAGTTGGGCCATCTTCTCGTGTATGAAGCACACACATATCCTTATCAATTAAATTCTGCTTCTCAAATATGCCCAGGTAATGCTCACCTGAATCAAGTATATCACTATTAAAGTGATGACAATTTTGCCTTTTGGTTCATTACCGTTTTGGAAGGTAATGGATTTCAAAAACATCACATTGAACTTCATTTTAATGATCCAAAATGAAGAAAATAAATTTAGATAAATACCAAGAATTAACCATAAAAAGAAGATAGAGCAATATTTAATAAAACTGATATGATTTGCATTTGAAACACAGTTCCACTCAGTTCAACAAACATTTATTAAATGCATATTGTATTCCGGGTACTGGAGACACAAAGATGAATAAAGCATTGTTCCTGCTTTCAGTTAATCCCAGTTAAGGATTGGGGGAAACTGATATAAACAAATAATACATGCAGAAATAGAAGATAGAATGTGGTAGTGGGCAATGTATAGACTTTGGAGATGGACAGAACTTGAATGCAATCCTGGGTCTTGCTTTAATTTTGTGACTTTAAGTAAGCTACTTTACTCTTCCTAAGTAACCTTTGTTTATCACCTCTGGAATAAAACAAATGCATTCAACAAATAGAAGCTATTAATAATAATAATAGTAATAATAATAATAAAAACTATGTATACAATCCAGAGGTAATATAGCAGAGAGAATGATTTTGGGGAGCTGATCAAGGAAGACTACAAAGAGGAGTTTTTACCTCCAAAGTGTTCTGATATATGAATAGGAATTTTACAGGTAGACGAATATTTGTGAAAGGACTCCAGGTAGAGGAAATAACACTTTCAAAGTTATGGGAGTTATGGGAGGTAGAAACTGTGCAAAATAATAAGTTTAATATTGCTATGCCATTCATTATTTGTGGAAAGTAATTTGAGATGGGTCTGGAGAAGAGGCAGGGGCCCAGTTCCTCATCCCAGCCTGTGCTCTGGTAATTTTGGACTTGATCCTTTTGGGCAAAGATGGAAATGTGTTTTTTTGTAATGAGTTTTCTGTTTTAGTTTTCTTTTGTTTTTGTTATGTCATCCAAGATTTAAAAATAGGGATATTTCATTTAAAATCCCAGATATTTTTCTGACTTCCCTTGGCAATTTGCCAAAATGAACCTGCATTTGCTCATAGCAACAACTGCTTGAAATAGAGGCTGCCCCCTCAGGGAGGAATGTGCTTTCTTGCTCTTGAAAGGCAATGAGGAAACTTGGAGGTTTTAAGTAGATTAGTTATGAGGCAGGATATGCCATGGGACTGTCCTTGCCTCTCCCCGCTGCAATGGAGGAGAGGAGGCCGGAATTGAGAACGGGTGATTGGACATGACACCTTCAAAGGCTAGGTTAATGGAAGAGAGATGTGTAATGTTATTCAGGTTGGTAAGGAGATGCTTTTAAAAAAACAAAACAAAACAAAATAAAATTAAACATTACTCTAGGAGAGGGGATATAAATGTCATATATAGACCCCGGAACTGTTACTGGCTGGAGAAGCCCTTGCAGAATAAGATCTCTGTTTTTGTTTTTTATTTTTTTGTTTTTTTAAGATGCCTCTTAAGGAAAACAGAAAACTAAAAGTTAAGCTGCAGTACAAAGTGGGCAATCACTCTAATACCCCTTCTCTTCTTCTCAGAACTGGAAATTCCCCTTCCTCCTCTAATTTAGCAGTAGAGGTGAGTAAAGAATGGCTATGTCTGACTCACAACTCAAAATCAGCAGCCCTTAGCCGACAACTTGGAGACATAAAAATTTCCAAGACCCAAGAAGATGCCAGAAGCATAATTTCTGTAGGAGATTTCACTATCTAAGAAGGGAGAGGAAGAAGTAAAAGCTGCAAGCACAAGGGAGTCAAGAAGAAGCTAGCATAAGGAAAGGAAAAGGGGTCTGTGGGGAGACACTCTGCCACTGAAGGGAGCATGCATGTGGAGATGCTGAGGGTCTAGGAAGGGACCTTCAAGAATAAGGATTAGGTAAAATAAGGGTGCAAAGCTATCCAAAGTCCACCCTGACCCAATCTACCACTCCGTATAATTTGTATTTTACCCCCTGAAACCTCAGGTAAATGGCTGTTTGGATCTTTAGGTTCACTGGTAAGAAAGATGAGAAAATACTATCCCTTCAGTCTGGAATGGGGAACATCTGCATCTTTCCTATGACAAATTGGGTGGCAAATGGAGCCACTTGTGGACTTTATACAACCAGAGAAGCAGGTAGCATGCTTCTCTGACCATTTTCTTCACTCCCCAGAGGAACAATACACACTCTTCCCCTGTGGGCTGAAGATGAAGTGCCTGGGTTACAGATAGATACATCACTGGCTGCAGAGTACCTACTGAGTGATTTGGTATATGCATGTACAAGATTGGGTGAAGGGGTGGGGGGACATCAGTTAGAAGATTTTTGAAATAGTTTAAAGAAAGAGGAGGGCCTGAGCTAAAGCTTTAGAGTGGATAGACAGGAGATGATTTCATGATATCTCATATCTCTGGGCTTTGCTCTTGCTCCACTTGGACCAGATTGCCCTCCTTTATCCATTCAAATCCAGTGCTACATCCACTGTGAAGATTTCCATAAGAAGAGTCAGATATTTCTTCTCTGTACACTTTCTACTTTTATAAATAACTTAATTGTAACAAGGAGGTATTTTGTTGAAACTCTGCCTGCTCACCAGAATTCAAGTTTTTTAAATCTAGGACACAATGTCTTGGAGAAATGCAATCACCTACATCAATGTGACATAGTTATTAGGACTGAGAACAAAGACTACCTGTGTCAACAACATGAGTTAGTGTTTTGTTCAGGAAACATTTGCCCCAAAAAGATAAGACCGTAAACCAATAAATAGTTTCACTATTTATGTCAGGTAATTCCTGCAAATCAGTTTATCTGAGACAACAGTCTGCTCATCTAGGCAAATAGCTCACTTATCAAACAGCAGGTTACTTATCAGGACCCTCATCTCATATGAAAACCAACCTTAAACTACTATGCCATGACCATTGCTCAATCCCAGTCGGTTTTCTGCTTCGAAAGACCGTTCTTAGACCACTTGAGCCGAGACCTCCAACTCCTATGAGTTCTCTCTCTTCTGTGACATTCTAAGATTCTGTCAAAGATTCTTGCTATAGAAAGGGACATTGTCAAGTGATAATATTCTGGACTATTCAACATCTTTCAGTCAAATCCAGCCTAGACTAGCCCATCATACTGCTTAATAAATATTTGTTTAAAGTGATACTTAACAGAGAAAATCAATATGACATGTGCTTTGCTTGGATGGGGGCAGGTAGGGAAAGAGTCAGGGGTGCTTCCAAAGTACTAAATATTAACTTGTGCCATCACTTAAGATGGCGAAAACACAAGAGCAGATTTTCAGTAAGAAGATAGTGATTTCCACTCTAGATGTGTTGAGTTTGAGATGATTGCTGCAGTGTGGAAATAGAGATGTTCAGTTCTATGCTCAGTGATAGAAGGCTCCAGATAAGTTTTGTGGGGGAGGTTGGGAACTTGTATTCTTAATCATTGATTCTCAAAGTGTAGTCTTCAGACCAGCATCATCAGCATCACTTTGGAACTTGTTTGGAAATTCAAACTTGGGAGCTCCACAATAGACCCGCTGAAATGAAAACTCTATGGATGGGGTTCAGGTATCTGTTTTAACAAGCCTTCCAGGTGATCTGATGCACCATAAAATTTGAGAACCATTGCCGTAGACATTAATTACAACGACCAAGGTCTAAGACAATACTTCACCCAAACTTCTGGTGATGCGCTTGCTAAGGCATGCTAACCCTGTGTTCTTTGCATGATTAGGTCCTCTCTAACATGGAGGCCTGAGTGGCTCCTTAGCAAAACAATTAAATGTCTTACTTGCTGCATCTGAATCTGGTTATACTGTTTTCTTCTTTTGTGCCTTAGAGAGTCAATTGCTTATCCTTTCTGATCTCATCTGTAAAATGGGAACACTATGTTTCTCATCTGTAAAATGGGAACACTAATAGTACCTACCTCATTGAGTTCTTAAGATGATTTAACTAGTTAATTTACATAAAGTGCTTAAATCTGTAATAAGTTTGCTGCTTTTAAAATCTTTACTTCTTGAGAAAGTCTCTGCCCTTTTATCTACTTAACTAAATTTTTTTCTATCTTTACAAATTTACCTTAAGCCTCTCATCTTTTGAAAGCTTCTACTGGTTAGTCATCTCATTAATTATCTTACATTACTTGGCCCATAGAAGGTATCTTACAGTACTTGGCCCATAAATATATTAGTTGAGTGAATGAACAATCTAGTCCTCATTTCTTATTTCTTTGAGTTTCATAGCTTTTATTATCAGTGCCGCTTGTTTTGGCACTAAATTATACATTGTATTTAGGCGTTGCCTCCTGATTATATTATAAGCTGTTGGAGAGGAAGTATTGTGCCTTACTAATCTCGTCCACCTACACAGCACCTGGCACAGTGTTGACAACGTAAGTGGAATTCAGTAATAATGTGTGAAAAATAAAGAACTGAATTTATTTTGGCCTCAAATCTATTTTCTCTGTTAAGTTTTTTGCAATTTCTTATTCCCCCAACTCCTCCATCATAATTTCAGAATCTTTAACCTCTACTATCACTTTCTCCCAAGAGTCATAAAATGGAAAGAATAGGGATTTTTTTCCTATTTCTGTTGTCATCCAGTAAGATGAGTCTTATTATTTTGAGCCTGCATGTCAACATCATAAATTCAGGCTAATATTCCTAAAGTTATTTCTTGAGTCAAAGCCAGGATATTACGAATGGCCTATTGCTCTTAAACCAGAATAATAGTATGCTATTTCTCTCTCTCTCTCAATACACCTTTAAGGCTAAGATATGACGTTACTTATCCTTTATGTAGCCTTATTTTTACCAGCAGCTTCCTTCAGCTTTCCTTTAACCTTTTGATAAGCTCACTGCTTTGTGTATCCCTATGTTGAAATTCTGCTGACACAGAGAAATTCTTCTTATATAGTTATGAAGCTCCTTTAAACATATAGAAAATTAGTATAATGTGTCTAACGAAAGAAGGCACACTTTGGAGGCAAATAAATCTGAAATAAAAATTTTAGCTTTCTTACTATTTAAGCTTCCTTACTATTAAGCTACTCAACATGTCTGAGTCCATTTACTGGTCTGTAAGCAGGAGTGTAAATATTCACCTTATGGTATTGTGTGAGGAGGTTAAATAAATTATAAATTGTACTCAGCATATAGAGGGTTTTCAATTAATGGTGGATTTTATTATAAAACAAAGGAAAAGAGCAAAATACTGTAAATCTCAGAAGCAGAGTCTGCTTTAGAGTCTATACATTGTCATTAGTTTTAAAATATGATCTCTAATATTGTGGACATTAGTTCTGTTCTGAATTTCTATTTACATTCTGTTCAAGAATGGCTTTATCAAATCTCAAATCACTGTAATTTTTACAGTTGATCTTTAAATAAGATCTCCTAACTAATTATGTAACTGAAGGGTCTCTCTTATATAGTGGGAATGTGACACACTTCACCCTGAAAACTCTGTTGACTGCTCACCTGTGATTCAGTAGATGAGGAATTTTCCTAGCCTTAGGCGGAGGCTGGCTACAACTAACTGATTATTCACTAAGCCCATTTCCTCTCCTGGGAAACCTTGAATGTCCTTCCTTCAGGGTCTGTTAGGAATAGTTATTCTCCCCAAAGTCTCTTCCAATTCTTTCATACGACTCTAGCAGAGACAGTGAGAAACTGGAAATCTAATGACAATAATTTTTTTCTCCTTTAGAAGGACATATGTATTTAAAAGGAAAACAGGAAAGCCTTTCTAGGCAGGCAAGGCTCAGTGGTCCTTGGTGGCTCAGAGACTTCTGAAGGGCTGTTTGGAGATAAGAATATAGTAAAATACAAACATGTTACGTGGTTACTAAGGGCATATGCCTATATCTATACCCATTTTTTTCCTGCAAAGTACCTGGAATAAAATTCTGAATCCAGTTGTAAGTACCATTAACTTACACATTAGAATAGCTACTGTCATTCCTGCCCACCTCCATCATTTCTTGCAGGACCCGGAGCTACATCAGGACCCATCAAGGGGGCAATGGTATTCTTAAATAACTTGGGGTTCAGAACTAGAGGCAGAGAAAAGTTAGGGCTGGTTTATAGAAGTTGACTTCAAAGAAGGACTCATGTCCAACCAGAGGGCAGACTTCACTGCAAGCCTTGTTTTTCACATTGCCAAATACAGCTTCATTTATTTTAATAAACTTTCTATATTTTAGAAGATAAATCTCTCTAAGGGGTCTAAAAACTCAAGTCATTCACACATTGGCATGAGTTGCTTACTTGAATTCAGTAGGTTATTACAGTCTGGTGGTCTACATTATGAAACATCACAAATGTGTGATAGATTGAATAGAAGAGTAAACCATTGGCATCTGTAAATAATGGTTAAAGTGATTAAATTATAGCTAAATATACATTGTGCTGTAATTAATTTTTGTTTTCTATCCCTCCTCCTATGGAGAAAAGTGAAAGAGTGTTTTTCATTTTTGAGTAAACATAGTTCTCAGTCCTTTAACTTATGACTATGAAGAAGTATGTTTGAAATCAGGAAGAGTCAGAATGTCCTCACTGTTCAAATTTGCTTTTGATTTATGAAAGCCCCATCCTGGCATTTGTGCTTCCAAGTTATTTCCATGCTCTTTCCCTGTCATGGTCTCCATCCTTTGTCTCATCATCCTTTTAATATCTTGAAAAATTAGTCTACATTTATTTCTACTTCCTCTCCCTCATTTGCTTTTCAAATCTTTGTAATCCAGAGTTTGTCCCCACCATTCACCTAATGGATTTCTCAAAGCAAAAAGGTGTCCTCCTATTAGTTAAATTGAAGGTATCCCCTATCTTCTCATTCATTCAATTTCACTACAGAATTGAATCATCTGCTCATAGTTTCATTTCAGAGGTTTTTCTCCCACCTCTTAGAACACCTGATTTACTCACTCCTCTTCTAGTGCCCATAGTTCAAAAGGAAGAATTCCTTCAAGATTCTTCCACAGCTTAAACCTGTGGTTCTCAGCCTTGGCTGTGCATGTCAAACACTAATGATGCCTGTGTCCCCCTCCCAGAGGTTCTGATTCAGTTGTTCCAGGGTGTAGCCTGAGTACTGGGAGCTGTTATTAACAGTTCCCCAGGTAGTTCTAACACTCTGCCAAGATTGAGAACTGTTTCAAACTGTAGCTCAGATTTTGGGGGACACTCTTATTATCATTGAGACTCAGACAAAATTGGCATACGCTCCCATGCCATGGGAAGGCCCAGGACCTCTTTAATTAACTGTGAATCCTGAGAGCTCACATTCTGATGGCCTTCTTTTTCCAAGTTCTTAACCTCTTAAACGTTTGATATCATTTGTATCTCACTTCCTAAACCAACTGGTCCTCTTGCCTCTGGCTTCACAGAAGTCATGATGTAGAACTCAGCCTCCATTCTCCACTATCTCCATGAACTACACACTGAAGACAGTTTTGTGGTATAAGGGTTTGTAGTCAATAAGAGTTTTACATTAAAGCAAATAGACATGGACAATTTCTATGTAGACTCCAATCTCCAGCCATTTTCCTGAGCCTTCCCTTGCCTGCAAAATCTTTCTCACACCTTAATTATCTTCATAATAATATGAATAATAATATGAAGATAATTTAGTAAGTAATTTAGATTTCCATTCATTTTCACACCTCTTAGCAGCAGCCTTCTCCTTCTGCTGTCTTAAAGTGGAACCGGGGTAGTATGTAGACTGATTTTCCTCTGATATAAATAACATCTCCTTATATCCATTTCCTTACTCCTTCCTTCCTTAGAAGACAGAAGTCCCCACATTCGATTCTGGATTTAGCATTTTTTTAATCCTACAATAAAAGGCTTTAGTCAACCATTACTGTGGTAGGCAGAGTCTTAAAATGTCCCCTCAAGATTCCCATCCGCTGGTTATCCAATCAAACACTTACGTAGGTACTGCTGTGGAGGAATTTTGCAGATATAATTAAGATTATGGGCCTTAAAATAGGGAGATTTTATTGGATTATCCAGGTGGGCCCAATTTAATCACATGAGCTCTGAAAAGCAGAGATCAATAGATTGGAAAGTTCTGCTAAAGAATTAAGAATACAAAGGATCTTGATGTGTGATGAAGGTATTTCAATCAATGATTGTACTGAATATCTAGCCTAGGTGGCATAGTAAATGTATGATTTCTTCACTCCCTGTGGCCCAAACATATAGCAACAATGGAATTTAAAAAGAAGGAGGGGTAAGTGCAAATCTCAAAAACAAGATAATCATCTCCATGAACCAAGAAAGTCATAGAAACACAACACAGTGAACAGAGCTGAATCTCCAGCTTACTGGTCTCTGAGTCATTTGTGCTTGAGATTTGGGATCTTGCAGGGTAAAGGGTCGAGGAAGGGGAATCAGAAGTCAGATGTTGGGATGGGACTGCCTCTCTTATGAAAAGAATCTTAAAAATGAAAATAGACACACTCTGCCTGTCCTCTGTTTTAGGCTTTGAGAAAGTTCTGTGCCTAGGGAGGCAGAAGGAAACAGACATAGCCATGGGACCAACAATGAGCCAAGGTATCCCTTGTTCTGTGACCAAATTTTGCAAAATCTGAAATATCTCCATAAACAGGACCCCAGATCACGGTGATAAGGTTCTGGTCTGGGATTCTGGAGGACTGTATGAGACAACTGCAAAATCAGAAGCATGGCAGTGATGTTGGGGGGGGAGGGTGGGCGGTGAAAAATGAAAAGAGAAAAAGCTTCTTACTCACAGTGTATTTGTAATCTGTCTCCACTCCCTACGTACCCCCACCCCCCCAACACCAAATAGTCAGGAAGAAATCTAATGCCAGAACAGACAACAAAATCAATGGTCAAAGCAGAAATTTACTCCAGGTAAAGAAAACATTTAAAAATAAGTATGCTTAGAATGTTCAAAGAGATGAATAAGGCATAGTTTTTATTTTTAAAGGGCAACAAGTTATTAATCAACATCAGACAAGAGTGAAATAAAACAGGTAAATATGAAATAGAGTTGATTATAAATCTTAGAAATGAAAAATACAGTCATTGAAATAAAAAAAGTAATTACTTTAGTTATCTATTACAGTGTGAAAAAGTATCCCCAAAACACAGCAGCTTAAAACAACAGTTTTCTCATCATTTTGGGTCTGGACCTTGGGCAGTGCTCAGTTTGTAGCATTGGCGAGGATGACTTAACCTGGCTGCCGTCAGCTAGTCTTAGAGGGTCCCAGAAGCCTTCATTTACAAGCTTCAGGATTTTACCATGTGGCTTTTTTCTCTCCACATTGTGTCCTATCATTCATTAGTCTTCTCCATGCATTAAAGTATGGTGGCTGGTTTCCTTAAGAGTATGAAAGCAGAAGTGCCAGGTCTCTCAAAGGACTGGAGCTGACACATCTCTCTCCTGCTGCAGTCTAGTGGTCAGACAAGCCCCAGGGCTGACCCAGATTCATGGAGAAGGGACGTAGACTCAATCTCTTCCTGACAGGAATAGCAAAGTCCCCCACACAAAAGCCTGTGGGGTGGGAGTCAGTGTGTGATCACCTTTAGAAGCACAGTCTACCACAGCAGTAGGTGGAATAAACTGTATCGAGAAAAAAATTAGTGAATTAGAAGATGATATTGAGGAATTATCCCAGATAGCAGCATGAAAAATAGATACAAACAAAATGAAAAGGCAGTTAAGAGAATAGATTGACAGGAAGAATAGTGTTCAGTGAATGACAGAGAAGCAATATTTTGTGGGATACCTGCTATAATTTCTCCAAAACTGAAGAAATAATTAGTCCTAGGTCAAGGTAACCTGATAATAAGCAAAGTAAATAGTAATAAATCTATACCTAAAAGTACTATAATCAAACTGCACACCATCAGAGAAAAACATTATTTAAAGCTATTGGAGAGTTACTCTGCAATGGAATGTGAAACGAAACTTAAACTGATACATTCCAGAATGCAATGGAATATATTCAATGTACTGAGAGACAGTAATCTTCAATCTAGAATTTATATATAACTAACTATAAACCAGGAATGCCAGCAAATATAAGATATTTTCAGTCATTACAAGCCTTAAAGAGTTTATGATCCACAGACTGCAGTTAACTTTGCAGATAAAAAGTGAACTGAAAGCAAAGGATATAAGAAACAATGGAAATCACAGAAATTGATAGTATATGTTGGTAAATTTAATTATGTACAATTAAAACAAGTAATTGTACTGTCTTGTTGATACCAAAATTTTAAACAAAATAATATGATGGTGGTGGTGATGTAAAAGATCACCAAAGTTCTTGTCATTGTCAGGAGAATCAAAATGTGGAATAACTGTAAGCATTGTTAGAACAATTTATGGTTAATTACATACATTAAAATTTAAGATTAAGATCTAAGGTTAAAAACCAGCAGAAGTTTGTGCAGAAAATATAGAATACTTTATCAAACCAACCAAAGGCAAAGGATTAAAAAGAGAAGACAAAAGAAGTTGACATAAAACATAAAATAAAGATGTCAGAAATAAGTCCAAACATATCTGGAATCACAATAATAAAATTAGATTTAACTTATCTATTAAAGAAAGGTAGTTGGATTAGATTTTTAAAAAATCTAACTGTATGCCACTTACAAATAAAAAGCTGGGTAGCAATATGAAAAATATAAGGCATAAAGCATGAATAGACATAGTAGCGCTACATAACAATACAATGGACAGTCTATCAAGAATACATAATAATCATAACTGTTTTCTATTCACATCATAGCCTCAAAATATAGAAAACCCAAACTGATAGAATTAGAAAAACAATTGGATAGGTCCTCAGTCACAATGAGATGTTAATGATATTCTGTCAGAAGTGGGTAACTTACAATGTCACAGACCAAAAATTAATAATGGTATATAGTAGAACTTTTGTGTGCTCCATGGGCTACTGGTCTGCTAGCATATTGTCCTTCTCATCTTGTGATTGTTGTGTGGGCTTGGGGCACATGGAACATCCTTCCACCCCCTACAGTTGTAAGCTGCCTAAAACACTTATAAAACTGATCATGTGCCAGCTCAAACTGGTGAGAAAAGATTTAAAAAGAAAACATAATATCTAGCATATGGAACAAAACCAGAAAATCAGTACATTCATACACAGATTCCAGGTATTTAAATTGGTATAAATTCTCTGCAGTACGATTTGGCAATGCTTTTAAAAAGCTGTGGAATTTTGCATATCTTTTGATGCAGCAGGAACAATTCTAGAAAGTTTTGTTAAGAATATAATCACACGAATGGTCAAGTATGTATGCATAAGGATGTTCATCATGGTGTTATGTGTAACGGAAAAATTGAAAATAACCTAAATGTCCAAATTCATGTAATTGGTTAAAATAAATATGCAATTATATAATAAATAACATGTTGTATTAAAACAGATAAAGAAATGGACCAGCAAATATTTGGTGTTTGTAGCACAGATCCCCTAACCTGGCCTTGTGGAGACATTACTAAATGGATCAAAGTGTTCCTTCTCACTTAGAACATGGTCTCAGAATCCTCTTAATGTGAACTTCTAAGCAGCCATAATCAGGACCAGAGATAGAAGGAAACTTATGAGCCATACCTATTATAGAGGAATAGCTAATGACAAAGGAAAATGTTCATTATGCATTAAGGGGAAAAAGGAGAGTGCCAAGGAGTATACACTGCTGATTACAGTACATTTCTTTTAAAGAGTATGCATGCTTACCATATGTATAGAAAAAAGTGTTGAATGTTAAAAGTAATCATTTTCAGGTGATGGGATTGTGTGTGTTTTTATCTTCTTAGTTTCATTTTCCACAGTGAAGTAAAAAAGGTAAAAGAGTTTTACTCATTTTTAAAGCCTAGCCTCTGAGAATCCTTGCTCATATTGAATCAGTTTCTCCCTTGACTCCCTTGGGTTTCCGAGCCTTCTTCATCACACTTACCAGAGTTTGAATTTTGCTAGAGTAATCTGTGTACGTGCAACTTTCTCCTCGGCTAGATTGGAGGCTCTGGAGTGTAATGATTCATGTCACTCAGCGAAAGTGTATTGCTCTTAATAGGTGCGGACACATTTTGTTGAATTGAATTAGGTGAACCTTTGGAACACATTTTCTTCTAAGTCAGATAGCAGTAATTCCATACACTCTATGCTCAAGTACAAAGTCAGTAACTAGAAACTCTAATTCCAAGGGTCTATGTGGAACCTTGAGAGGAGAGAAACCGGCTTGTCAGGCTTAGTGAAAAGTCCATTTGTGGAGCTTTCCCCATTCAATATTTTCATCTCATGCAAACAAAGGCAGATATTTTATTTTCACTGTATGGAACTTGGTAGAATGGATTATTTAGGGAATAATTTTCCAGTTTTCTATCTGAAGCTGAGAAAGAGTTCACCTTTTCAAAAGTTCTTGAAGATAGCAAAGGTAGACTGTTTTCACCTCTGAACTCTGAAGGCTATGATGTATTATTAAGAAAGGCTGAGCTAGAATAATTTCTCTACAGGGCAGGATACTCAGGGATGCGGTAAAGCAATTCCCTACTCTGATGCCCTGTCTGTATCTTCAGAAGTAATTTTTGGTAGGATGCACATGAAAGAAGAAGTAATTTAAACTCAGGACCAAAAGTGGAGCAGGAGGGAGAAACTTATAGTGCCTACTTAAGGGAACAAAGAACTTGAGAAGCTAACCTGGACCTGAAAAAAGGCACGGGAGCTGAAGAATAGACGTTCAGGACAATTAAACTAAATATTATTACCCGCTCATTTTTTCTTGAGTTAAGGCTTAAATAACAACAAATTATAATGCTGGACTCCATCTCATTCACTGTTTTGCTTTTATATTGGTCATTACCAAACCTTTCCAGGAAAGAAAAAAAATGCCTTCTTTTTAATAATCTTCAAAGAAGGAATGTATATAACCCTTCTTGGTAAACTATTCCAGAGTTGAGCAACATATACTTTAAACAGGGAAGGGCATTACATATATAAATAACTGACAGTAAAATTAAAGACTTTGCTCTTTTGCTGTATGCTTAATAGATACAAGACTAGTGATCTTGGTTCTCAGTATTACCAAACTTCATATATGTGACAACGGGTACCGGCACCAGAGTTACGATTATTAGGGAGATAGCAATAGGAGATTTAGATGTGCCTAAAGTTTACTCCAATTACTTGTAGGTGGTTAAAGTGGCCATTTGAATGGCAGAATCATTATGTCTACACCTGTATGTAATATTGCATGTCATGGAGCCACATCCAAGCAAATACAGTAATAACATCGTAACGAATTTTCCCACTTTTCTCTTCTCCATGTTCAATAACCTGGCCCCTTTTTCTTCAGAAGCCTTCATTTTAAAATACTCAATCATAAAAACATGAGATTTTAGAGTTGGACAGGAATGCTAAAGTCATCTACTAATCTCATAATTTTCCAGGTGAGAACACTGGAGGACTAGAGGGTCTCAGGTAGTAAAAGAGCTGGCATAGAATACAAGGTTCTGACCTTAGGCCTTGGGCTTTCAGCACCATGTCGTTACATTACTCTGCCTCTTCCTGCTCAGCCAGGTGTTTTCATTTAGAGACACGTGTACAGCAGCGCTACTCCAAGTTTTGTCGTGGACCTGTGTTGATTCAGGAATGTTTGTTACTGGTCCATCATGAGACAAGTAAGGAAAGTGAAAGTAAGCATTTAAAAACTTGCATAAGCAATTTCACAGCCTAGTTTATGTCTGTTGAATGAAATAAACAATTTGGAATTGTGTTTTTTATGTCTGGTTTTGTAATTTTGTTTACCTTACAGTTTATTTTTATAGTATTTTATAAAAGCATCGTTCTTCAGTGGATTACAAATAAAAATCAGTCTGTCACCACGGATGGATTGAAAAGCACTGGTCTGAGTGGGTTACTGGGTTTTCATTAACAACTGACAGGACATTAATGAATGGGATGCTTATAAATGTATGAGTAACGAAAAGAAATGACTTTAGTATTTTCTATTATGATGGACCTGGATACATTGAGAAGTTTATGGGAAATAAGATAGGAAAAGCTGAAGAACGTTGAGTTACATATGACACATTTTCATGGCATTGTTCTAATTACTCTCCAGTTTTTAAAGTTCTTTTAGAAATGTGATTTTTTTGCAAAGGTCAAGAAATCTTTTAAAAATTTATAGCACATAGGACAATTATTAAGTTTTTAATACATTTCCAGCATATTTTTAACATACAATCAAGATCACTCTCCTTTTCTTTAATTTGTATTTTCTTCCTGAGTTTGTCAGTACCTGCACCAAGTTACCCAGCCAACTTTATTGGACTCACTAGTCAAATTTTACGATGATTGTAAAAGTTCTAATTCAGTCGTCTGGGTTTTCTTTCATCTCTAGATTCAATAGGTGTAATTGTCTCTTTTATCCAAGTCAAAGAAAAATGCAGGGGTGTTTGAATGCAGTACCAGTCACAATGAAATATTCCTGGATAGCTCCTCCAGGGTTGATAATGACCTACTGATAACTGCTCCCTCAGACACTCTAACCTTTTATTAACCCATATAATGCAATAAAGGCAGACTCCGAGCAACCTCAACTACCTGACACAGCTTAAACCTGAATGTGCAAAAAACCTCTGTAAGCAGTGAATGAGAGCGATCATAAAAGCTGCACTTGTTTCTAAATACCGGGTCAGAAGCACGGAGCTGCACCAGGTCAGAGAGAAGAGCCTTAGTGTTGTGTGTGGGCTCAGGCTGGGAGCTGATGCTGTTCTTCTTGCCCTGAATAGCCTGGCCAGCGCGTACCCTGACTCCTCAAACAACCTCCTCTGTCGAGTCCACTCTAAGACCTTCACTCTCAGTACACTGACAAGGTCTTGCATGTATGTACTTCAATGACTCTTATCTAACTTTGTGGTAATTTTTTGTTTACACATCTGGCTGCCAGTCTTTTCCAATGAACAGACAGAAGGCAGGGACTGTATTTTGTGTATATTTGTATCCTTAGCACCTTGTACATAATAAGCATTCAACAGTGCTGAAAGAATGAAATGTGATTTCACTTTCAGTTCTTCTGAGATATAAAAGGATCCATGCAGCCCCAGCTATTGTATTTTTCCTTAGGAGAAAAAAAATGTGTAAAAGAGGCTGGAGTAGAAGGTACTTGTGTCAAGAATAAAGCTCATGACTGCATTCCTTCTCCTGGTGCCATTTGTTAATCTACCCACCCCGATGTCTGACTCTTACTTGTCTTGATCAATGGAGAGCTGACTGACTCTTCTTGTCAGAGTAGGTGTACCCCTTCCCCTGTCGCCTCCTCCAGACTTTCTCATGTCCAGCACAAGCTTTCCTGTTTTCTCTTCTTTACTCTTAATTGATAAATGTGCACCATGTAAATTACTAATTATAAAATATGAATACTAAATCTGAAATAATGAATTTATAGCAAGCCCATATTTTGTGTTAGGCTTCTTATTTTATACAGTGGACACATACACAAGCAATGAGTAATCATTGCTCTTGAGGATTTCAGAATTTAGTGGGAGAAATAGATGAGTTAATAAGTTATTAAGTTACCTAGAGCTAGCATGAATTGAACAATCTCTCTGACAAGGCTTCTACTTTTTTAATCTCATTTACTTTTCATCAAATAACAGTATAATTATTCCCATTTCACAGATAAGTAAAGTGCATCTTGGGGAGGCTGTGTACATTGCTCAAGATCTCATTACTTGTAAGAAACAGAATGAAGATTTAAACTTAAGGTGTTTGAATACCAAGTCTGCACCTGAAATTGTGCTTTATCATCTCTCTATGGACATTTGGGTCCCTTCCCAATCTCCTTTCCTGTGTTATCTAGAAAATTCACTGGTGTGAGAAGAGTAAACCTCATCTTCCATTTGTGTCTGATAGATTAGCAGGTACTATAGCTGTCATGTGTAGACTTATTTTCTTGTAATGTTAGTGAAGAGCATCACGCAGAATCTTCAGTAAATTTGTAAGAGATTAAAATCTATAGCTCTGCCCTAACAAATCAGGCCTATTACCTTTGCATTTATTAAATTCTTATTTTTTAATTTATTATTAAAAAAACAAGCAGGTTAATACTCATTGCCCTATTTTCCATAAGGATCTTGCAAACCATTTTGGCCTTGCTTTCTTCTCAGTATTCTTTCCAGGTAAGCTAGTAAGTTTTTTGTTCTAATTATCCAGTTTTTCCTTTCTAAAATAGAATCACCTTTCTTGTCTTTTGAAATCTATCCAATCTTGTTCAAATGCTCAAAAACCACAGCTAGTTGACCCATAAAGACCCTGAAAATTTCATAAACACCTTGTTACGAAAATAATCAAGTACTGAAGGTTTGAATCCATTTAATTTACTCCCAGGTATCCTCCTACTGTGGCTTAATTTCTTACTCTTCCATCTTCTGTAAGATCTGTTCTGTTTCTAATTATAGTTAACTTTACTAACATAATTTTTAATATTACCTATGGTCAAATCTTCCTTGCACTATAGCAGAAAAAAACAGTGTGCCCCTTTGTTATTCGTATGGTGAGATATGAGTCATACTGAGCAAGAGTCATGTTTTCTTATAAGATAGCAAATCCTTGCCATATTCTTCAGGTGACTGGCACTAACTAAAGAGTGCAAAATTCTCTACTTTATGTTAATGTTTCTCTGATACTTTTTCCCCATAAAAACAAAACAGAAACCCCCCAATGTGTTGAAACAATAGGTATTGATTGGTAACTCACTGGTGAATGAATGTATAAGTGAGTACTTGATAAAAACTTTTGAGTTGTACTTTTATTTGAATTACTTTATGCAAAATTCAAAACTATCTATGTACCTCAGTAATCCCACTACCCAAGAAGAAGCAATAGTCAATTCAGTATATTTAAGTAGAACCAACACATTGAATTTTGCCAAGTATTTTATTATTAATGCTGCAATTATTTTTTTTTCTATTTCTAGTGGGATTTAAATAACGAGAATTAAGTTGATATATTATCAAATCAAGCAGCAGAGTATTTCTTGAGAGTTTCATAACAAGAGACTCCTGCATCAAAGACATTTATTACATCATGTTGGTTTACTCATACAATATAGTATGATGCATTAGCCAGGGTCCTCTTGAGAAAAGAACCAATAGGATGTGTGCATATATATGAAGAGGTTTATCTTAAGAAATTGACTTATATGTTTGTGGAGGCTGGCAAGTTTCAGTTCTGCAGGAGAGGCCAGCAGGCTGGAGACTCCAGGAGGAGCTGATGTAGCTTCAGTCCAAATACAGTCTATAGGAAGAATTTCCTTCTTCCTTTGGAGACCTCAGTTTTAACTCAACACCTTCAATTGATTAGATGAGGCTCACCCCCATCATAGAAAATAATCTGCGTTTTAAAGTCTACTGATTTAAATGTTAGTCACATCTAAAAACTAGCAACATCCTGACTGGTGTTCGACCAAATATCTGAGCGCTGTAGCTTAGCTGAGTTGGCATATAAAATTAACCATCACAAGTGGTCATGTTTTCAACCTGTTCTTAATTATTTCAAAATTCACTACAAAATTTTAAGATAGTACTCAAAATAAATGAAGTGAGAACAACTTTCTAGAGTAGATGCAAGAAAAATTTATAATATCCCATATAAGAAAGGAGGCCAAACTGAGGCCATTTTTCTCCAGTCCTTCCACTTCAGGCATAAGTGTTTTCTAATGTGGAGATGCAGTTTGAAACTGAGAAGTTTGATGTCTATGAAAACTGTGTCATCTCTGAGCTAAACACCATCATGAGCTAAATAACAAAGATTGTTGTTTCTCCAAAGAAGTAAGAGAAGTATCCACACATGGATTTCTTGCCTTGCATATGAAGCTGTAAACTGTTTATGGACAGGGATGACATACCGCTTTCCCTCTGCATCTCACTGATGTCAGCTTGTTATTGGATAGTTTAAGTGGAAAAGTGAATCTCTGAAAAAAATAAGTCATAGATTCGGTAAACAAAGAGTTTGAGTAAAGCCAAAAGGACATCAAGGGCAGAGTGAAGTGTAGGGAACTGAGTGATTATTGGGCCAGTAAAGGAGGAGATCAGGTACTATGAGTGGTGAGGGCATAAGAGATGCTGGGGCAAGAGGCTGTTGTTCTTAAAAAAAAAAAAAAAAAGCAGTGAACCAGCACCTTGATCACAGAAGAGTGCTTTTTGACAGTGTGTTTCCCCTGAGAATGTAAATTTACTGAGGTAGAGGTAGATGTATGCCATTGATGTGATCAGAATATCACCATCTTCAGGTGGCTCATAATTCATGCATATAGCATATGTTACTTGGGGTGATGGCAAAGGATATGGGTTGGGAGGAAAAATGTGAGCCAAGTACCATGTTATCTAGAAATGCTGGAGAAGTTCATGAAAGCTGTATATGAAAACAGCATTTGTTAGTGTTAAGGTAACTGATAGACATTTATGAAGGTGAAAGACAAAAACAGCACTTTTGAAAGGCATTAAGGCTTTCAAGAATGAGAAGCCCAGAGAAGGTGTTCTTTCCTGATTCTTAAATGGCACTGAGAATGGAAAATTATGTCAGTTCAAGGGCTGGTTTGGAAGAAGTAAGGCTAAACTAAAATGTGTGTGGACTGACTTGGATGAGTGTTTAGGAGATGCAACTGAGGTAAAAAGTCTGAATCAAGACTATTTGGTTTGGAGAACAGTGTTTCAGAAACTGGTTTGGGAAGAAGCGAAGGTCATATATTAAAGACAAAATCATCTTTCCTAGAAAAACTGGGGGATTTAATGCTTTATGAACCTTGTTAAACACACACACACACACACACACACAAGCAATGTAAACAGCAATGCCTCAGATTCTATTAAAATAATTAGGAATAAAGTTAAAATTATGAAGAACAGCAGAATGTCTTGTTTAATTGCTAATATTTAAGGACATTGACTTCAAACAATCTTTACATACAAAATATTTTTTAAAGTTCAATCTTTGTTAAAAGAGTTCCAAAGAATGTTGTTATATGATGTTAAAATATGTACAAAGTATATACAGCCTTTAGAATCAAAATTCCTATCTAGTGGATTAAAAATGTCGTCAATGATATACAAAACTTGGGAAATAGGATGAAGAGTAAAAGTGAAAACAAAGTAAAGCAGTTAGTAATCTCCAGCCTATTATGGTGGATGGACCAAAAACACTACCAGTTTGCTATTTGCACATAAATGATGGATGGTGATTTACAGTGCTAAAATAAATCCAGATGACAGTTTATCTACTAGATATTCTGCTTCCAATACTGTTTTGAATCAAGAAATTTACTAAAACAAGTGCCAGACTCTGAGTTCATTAATGTTAAACTGACACATCTGCCTTTTACCATATAATTCAACTCCAAAGGGAAATGCAGGTAGAACCCTGGCCTCAGTTCAGAGAACAGCTTATAAAGGAGAGCTAAGCACTGATTGCCAAGGCTTCTGAGTCCTTTGATAGGCTTCTGGCATTTACTGCTACTCTCTTGCCTTTCATGCCGAAGCTTTTGTCTCTTTTGAGGGTTTGTTCTAAGGAGCAGACACAAAGAAATATTTCCATATATCTGGTTATGCCAGTTGCTCTGTCACATATGGGATACCATTAACTTTGGGAATCCACCCATCTCATTACTGCACAAAGAATAATCAGCTCAGTTTTCCCTTGCAGACCACAGCAACATGTCCTCTGTGGAGAGAAGCATAAAAGCTCTCTGTCTCATCCTGAGGGAGGAGGCTTTATTCTCCTTCCCTACATGAACCTGACAAGGGCATGCTTTAGCAGTACAGCTTTGACCCATGGGTTGCAGAACTGGACTAAATAACTGAGCACCTTGTGAAAGTCCTCTAGGAGATGTCTCTTCCAAGACAATGTGTGCTTCTTGAAAATGTATAAAGGAAAAGCTTTGGGCTTGAAAAAACATGATTTTGAATCTAATCCCACAGCTTGCTAGCGGTGTAAAATTAGGCAAGTGTCCTTTCAGAGTCTCCTTATAAAATGAGAATAATAGAGTTTACCCTCAAGCTGCTGTGGAGAAGTAATGAGATGGTATATGAGCAATAACCTGGCAACAATCCTGGTCCAAAAAAAGCTGCTCAATAAATGGCTAAATCTGTCATGTTCTTAGTGGGCAACTGATAGAGGCCAGCCATTGTGCTAAGTGCTTTCCAGATACCACGTCAATGAGTCCTCCCCACCATCTGGTGAGGGAGCCGTTGTTTATCCCTGTGACTCTCAGGGAGAAATGAAAGCTGAGAGAATAGATAACCTGCCCAAGTCACCCAACAGTAAGTATAAATCCTGGGATTTGAACTCATCTGATGACACCCTCTTTCCTTTAGCCTGCACTGGCTCTGAATTTGAAGTAGACAGTTAAAGAGCCATAAAAAAGGAATAGATTGGAACTCTACTGGGCTCCTGTCCTCATATCCAGGTTACTTGACACTTGTCCTACTTGACCCTTATTACTTGATAGTTCTCCAAGATCACTAGACTATGTTTCTTCATCTGTTTTATTCTTTGTTGTTGTTATTATTATTAATGTATCAAGTACAGTCCCTGGAGTATAGTGGAACTTCAATAAAAGGTTTTTGAATGATAATTTCATGTACAGGGTGGAGGTAAAAATGTGGAAGTTGCATTGAGGGAGAAAGGCCCACAATTGCTCAAGAAATGAAGAATGATGAATGACTATGGGTTCAAACATGACTCTCCCCATATTAGTAAAAACTTACAAGAGAGTTTTGGACTGCTAGGTCATTCCAAAGAGTCCTTAAACCAAAAATTAGACTGGATACTAGCCCAAATCTGAAGCAGATGAGATAATTTGAATTTCTTTGATACTCCTTGTCAGACTGTCACTGATTTCATGATGCTAGTGTCTCTTCAGGTTTCTGGTGTACAAGTCAGTCCCAGGCCAATAATATGTATGAGCTGTGGAGATGCACTTGGAATTGCAGCTATTTCAGAGTTAAAGGGAAATAATAGATAAAGTGATTGATGAGAATATTGCTGCTCTTGAAATGCCATTGCAGGAGGGGATCTCTAGAACTAGAAAAATAAATCATAATAACATTTCAAAATTGAGAGAAATCCTCATGGAAACTGGTAGTAACTTCATCCAGGGTTTTTGCTTAACAGAAGAGGGCTCTTCTCTTGAACACTGATTCTGACATTTTTATCTTCCTTCCCCTTGTGGCACCTTATGATCTCTATCCAATAAAGGAGAAAAAACACATAGAGAATAACTTGATTGCTGTTCTTATCAGCTGGAGACATACCTGATGGGCAGGTTTAGGAGAAGGAGGAGAAAGCAGGGCTGGAGTGAAGAGTTGGAAGCAGCTCACAAGATAATGAAAGAGAAGGAGATTATGGATACAGGTGTCTACCCAGAATTCAAAAAAAAGGGTTTTCAGATCTCATTCACTATTTTCTGGTAATCCCCTAACACTCATAGTTTCTGCTTTTTGAGGTACTATTTTAATATAGATATGGAACACAAGTTTTAAGGTAATTTTTTCTAACATTCTCACATTTTTTAACTTACTTAAAATTTCTACTTCTCAAGCTGGCATACTATTATTAGATTACAGTTTCTCAGTAAATAGCTTTAAAAAATTAGTCCTCTCCTTAGATTAAAATGCTAGCAAATTATGCTTTTAAATTCTAGGATTTCTTAGAAAAAAGTGTATTTTAGGTCTCTTTAATATTCGTAAGACTCAGGATTATAGGAAGAAGGTGGTATAGATTCAGTGGGGGAAAAAAACAAATATTCTCTAACTTAATAATCAGATACCTTGTATTCTGGCTCAGATCCTATGAATAACTCATCTCGTTCTCAATACACATTTTTAAAATTATCTGGTACATAGAGAAGTATTCTAGGACCTGAATTTCTGTAACGAATATTTCCAAGTTCCTTTGCCTTTCTTCCCCACCAGCTCAGGCAGTTTTACATATTTGTGGTACTAGTGTTTTTGTTCCATTATTTAAAACAACCTGTAGCGTATTTACATTTGTTGTGGTTGTAAATATGAATGCAAATACATTGTATCAGGAGAGATTATTACTGTCTACAGTCCCAACAAACAGAAAACAAAACTAAACAAAAGGATGTGCCCATTTCATTCTTGATGTCATGATGATATGTAGGGAGGATAAACAAAATAATGAAGGAAACTCTTTGAGTTCTGAGGACAGCTGCTCCATAAAGTCAAGACATCATTATTATTAATTACCTTTATTCATTTTCAGACCATCTGTTTCCAAACATGAGCACTTGTAGCCCAATTCTCCTTTCTCAGTGCCCCGCAGTGTGTCCCTTATACAAATTTAATCTTCAGCCGATTTCAAAAGAGGCAACATCTTGTAGAGATGGATGGTGCTGGAACAAAGGGAAAACATGAATCTATTTCTTTGATGATTGTTTCGTTTGAGATAAGATTACTCACTCATATTAAACTATTTTGACTACTTTGCTGCTGGTATTATGTTAGTATAGTTTTTTGTTTGTTTGTTTCTTAAACTAAATAATGCCATCTGTTGGTGAAAATAAATACATTGACATCTGGATGATATTTCTAGAATTTTTAAAGTTCCTTTTTGTATTGTAATAGCTTCATTACTATAATAATTTTAATGAATTGACTGAGATCCTTGGGAAGTAAAGTGAAGATTTGACACATCAGATAATAATAAGTAATTTGTAATAATCTAGCCAGATCAAAGTATATACTGACAAAATTCCCAGCTCAAAACTTCTTTCCACCCATAAAGACTGATGAGAAACTAAGATAATTGTGTAAAGCTATGAAGCTGGTTCTCATTTTAAATAACCAGAGTGGTAATTTCCTGGTATCTGATGTTAACATTTCCTCTATGGTCATACATAAAAAAAATGAGATACGCCTATGAAATTCAGGGCTGTTCTTGTGAGTGAAGAGATACAATGCTTTTACTGATTCTCTCTAAATTTGCTCACTCCTGGAATCCAGTCATGTCTGAAACCTAAGGGAACAGGCTTGCTGGAAGGTTTTTTTTGTTTTGTTTTTGGATTTTGTTTTTGCATGAGAGTCTGAAGAGCCTGCTAAATGAACTCAGTGGGGCTGAGGATGAAACTGGAGATCAACGTAAATGAAAAACTACATTTTACTCATCTTTTCTATCCTTTAAGGACTAAAGTATGTCCTAAGAGAGAACTTACCAAAATGGGAAATGACTCCAGGCAATAAACTTGATTCCTCTGTCTTTTGATTTCACTGAAAATTAGCTTTTTCTGGGAGGACAGGGAATAGGTCTGACACAAGACAGTGTTCAGTAAGTGTTAGTTGAATTAAAACAAAATGAAGAATGCTTCTTACCTTGCAGCCCTCATAACAGGAGACTTCAACCAAAATGGTGTTTCTAATATGCCAATCTGCCACCTCACTCCCTTGCTTAAAAATCCTTCACTGGCTTCAAAATCAAGTCCAGACTCTTCACGAGGTCATTCACCATCTGGTCCCTGTGTGCTTTTCTTGACACATACTCCTGTCTTTCTTCACTCCTCTGCTTCATTTCTCTGCCCTGATACAAATGTGTATGCTTGTGCAGGCATGTGCATGTACACACACACACACACACACACACTTTGAATAGCTCTACATAGAGACTACTTGCCGTTCCCCAAGGCGACTACATTCTGCCAAGCTTTCGCTGACCGAAACACCCTTCTCACACTACCTGGTGAACTCTTTTTTTTTAAAAATTGAAGTATAGTCAGTTTACAGTGTTGTGTCAATTTCTGGCACACAGCATAAGGCCTCGGTCATGCGTATATATTCCTTTTCATGTTCTTTTCCATTATAGGCTACCACTAGATACTGAATATATAGTATAAACTTGTTTATTCTATATATAGTATATAGTATCTGCAAATCTCTAACTCCCAGTTTACTCCTTCCCACCCCCTTTACCCCTTGGTTTGTTTTCGGTGTCTGTGAGTCTGCCTCTGTTCTGTGAATAAGTTCATTTGTATCTCTTTTTTTTGGATTCCACATATAAGTGATATCATATGGTATTTTTCTTTCTCTTTCTGGCTTACTTCACTTAGAATGATGATCTCCAGGTCCATCCTTGTTGCTGCAGATGGCGTTATTTTATTCTTTTTATGGCTGAGTAGTATTCCATTGTATAAATATACCACAACTTCTTTATCCAGTATCTGTCAATGGAAATTTAGGTTTTTTCATGTCTTGGCTATTGTAAATAGTGCTGCTATGAACATTGGGGTGAATGTGTCTTTTCGAGTTAGAGTTCCCTCCAGATAAATGCTCAGGGGTGGGATGGCTGGATCATATAGTAAGTCTAATTTTGTTTTTTTAAGGAATCTCCATACTGTTTTCCATAATGGCTGCACCAAACTACATTCCCACCAGCAGTGTAGGAGGGTTCCCTTTTCTCCACCCTCTCTCCAGTATTTATTATTTGGGGACTTCTTAATGATGGCCATTCTGACTGGTTACCTGGTGAACTCTTAATCATTTAAAAATATTTAACGCAAACACGACCTCTGCTATGAGCCTTATCTTGACATTCTCTTATGGACAATAGTGTTTTTTTCTCTGTGTTCAAAAAAACCTCATAAACACATTCCAATATAATACAGTTACTCTGCTAAAACTGTTTCCATGGAAATCTTCACTGTGTGTTTCTCAAGAGCAGTAAATGTATTTTATTTTCTTAATTATATTTGCTGTTTTAGATGGTAACTGACCCCATTAAGCACTTATTAAGTGCTTGTTAAAGTCATGTATGATGAGTGTTAGAAGTGAAGCTTCAACTGCTGATCTTTCTTACTCAACCCACTCCAACAGCTTCATATGACTAACTTCTTGTGACTGAACAATGTATGTGGCACTTCCCTGCTACTTCCTTGTTAGAACACTCCTTGCTCTTCATTTCCTTTGCCTTTCTTGCTTCATACTAACTGGGAAATGGTGACAACTGAGCAGTCTTGAACCCAGAAATGAAAACTAACATTGAAGTTGGCTGAGCTACCCTGACAGCCTGGTATCCTACATAACCTTGGTGACCTGAGCCACCAGACCACCCTACTCTGAGTTGTCATATTAGAGAAAAATTACTTTCTGCCATATTTAAGCCATAATATTTTGGGATCTCTTTGTTAGAGCAACTCAGCTTTTACCCTAAGTAATATGGTTAAAATGGAAGCTATTTTCTATGATACTGAAGCTTTATTTTCCTAGTTTTGTACCACAGAAATTTTTTTCCATTTTTATTTTGTAATAAGGTACAACCTGAAAATATATCATGAGAAATGTTTAAATACTACTTTTAATAATGAGCTACAAGATTATATCAGATTTCTCAAATCATACTCCATTATCACTCATTGCCTGTTGAATGTAAATCATAATCAAAAACAAAGGTAAAACACCCAACAATCTCAGAGAACAGAAACTTTCCTTACAATTTTTTATAAGATCCTGTATTCTTAAGACTCTCCATTACTCTCAGCTTCTGTATCTCCTTTACACCCTAAGGATCTGATCAGTTTCAAGCTCAACCTTGTCTCATCTAGGAAAATCTTGACCTTGGGTAGGAGAGTTGAAGGAATTCCAGATCAAGAGTCAGGTATTACTTGCTAACAGGTACTTGCCCTCAGCATCAATTCAGATTATTGTACTTTCTAGTCTGAAAACCCAATATCCATCCTTCTATCTGTCTCTGATATCTGCAATCATGTTTTAGAAAACTGAATGGTCACCCAGATACTCTAAGACTGGAGTTCTTTCCTTGCAGTTGCCAGTGACCTCTGTCAGGATACAATTTCTTGATCCAGATTATATGACTTAGTGCTTGACCTGCTTATTAAAAAAAAACCCCACTCTCTGGTAATTTTCCTCCAGTGAGGACCACTGGATGTCTGTTGTTATTGTCTGTACATAACATCTTTTACTCATCACAAGGCTATCACAAGGCTGCGATCTGGTTTTGTCTCCTGTTCTACCCTAGTGCCTGATGCTCAGAAGAAAAAAGTCCCCGTTTTAGTATTCCTTTGTTCACTGGCATTAATGCCTCAATAGTGATAATGTTCTGAGATAGGATGCCTTTGGTGAATGGCTTCATTTTGTCTCTGCCCTGTATATCTTGCCTTTTTTTTTCCCCATAAATTACTCCTTTTTTTCCCTTTTATTACCAGCATGTCTTCCATCCAGCAAGGCTAGATGGAGCAATCAAATGTCTATTCTTACTGCTTTTGCCTTTATAAGGGTGGGCATGTGAGCTGTGCTGGCCAGTAAGAGGCCTTCTTTCACTGGGAATATCAGTTGATCGAAGGATGGGAAAATGACTTAAGCAAGGCCCCAGTATCTTTTCAGGGACTGATATAATTGTTAAAGGAGACAGAGTTTTCCTCTCTCCTTCTGAGGTTATGAGCAGTAAAGGCATTTAAACCTGGAGATGCTAGTGGCCCAAAAATGGGGAATGGCTTCCTCATAACATCTTTTGAACAATTAAACTAATATTTTTTTTTTCTGCTGCTGCCAATAAATATCCAACAAACTTGAGCTAGTTTACTTTCATTTGCAAGGAAAGTAGGGTAGAACAAGGGTTGCAAACTATGACCCCATCATCTGTTTTCATAAATAAAGCTTTACTGGAACACAGGTACATCTGCATTGTTGACATATTGTCTGTAGTTTCTATCCCACCACAACAGCAGAGTTGAGTAGTTGTGACAGAAATTGTATGGCCCACATAGCCTAAAAAATTTACTGTCTGGCCCTTTACAGCAAAAGTTTGCAACTTTCATTGCTTTTAAAACAGACTTAAAGGAACTCTTTCTTTTTGAACAATTTGAAGCATTTTCAAGTAGAATGATTTTTTTCTTTTTCCATAAGCATTATGTCTTTTCTGAAGTGGGAAAAAAAATTTTTTTTTAAATGGCTTCAAGGTGTGATTCAAAGTGTGGGACTGAATAATAGGCAATTTTTGTATTGTTGGTTTGTGCTTGCATTAAGCTTTGCTGATTGTTAAGTACTTCTATACATTTGCCTTAGTATAATCAAGTTAGGTATGCCTTAAGAATTCTGTACCTTGTAACAAGGCATGTACTAGAGGTGCAGTTTATTTCTGAGGTGATATTGGCCCTTTCTGCACCTTATATTTGTAAAACCCATTCATAACCTGTGTAATGTATAATGACTAACTCATCTAGGGTTGGCCAGTATGATAACCACTAACCACATGTGACTACTGATAACTGAAATAAGCCAGTCTGAATTGAGATTTGCTAATGGGGCAAAATACACAACTGATTTTAGACCTACCATGAAGAAAAAAGGAATGTAAAGTATCTCAATGGTAAGTTTTTTAATGTTTATTAAATGTTGAAATAATAATACTTTGGATATGCTGAATTAACAAAAATATACTATTGAAATTATTTTTACTTATTTCTTTCAAACTTTTAAAAATGGATACTAAAAAATTAAATTTACATTTGTGGCTCACATTATCTTTCTGTTAAACAATGCTGACCCAGAAATTACAGAAGCACATAGGATGACTGAAGATTAAAATAAACTTTCATAATTTTTAAAGTATTTTAAATCTTTTTTATAGAATAACATCTTTTGTTATTATTTTTTATTCTCTAGAGAAATAGGAAATAATGAATATGAATTATGAATATGCACATAGTATTGAATAAATATTTACAATTGACCCTTAAACAATATAGAAGTTAAGGGTGCCAACCCCCTAAGCAGTTGAAAATCCATTTATAACTTTTGACTCCCCCAAAACTTACCTACTAATAGCCTACTGTTGACTGAAATCCTTGTCAATAATATAGTCGACTAACACATATTTTGTATGTTGTATGTATTATATACTGTTTTCTTACAATAAAATAAGCTAGAGAAAAGAAAATGTTAGTAAGCAAATCATAAGAAGACAAAAATATATTTGTAGTACTGTACTATACGTATTGATACCATAAGTTTATGAGTTTACGTTGCTGTTTACGAGATGCATTGTCCGTCATCACCTACATCAATATTGTCTTATATGATACAAGGCACTGCAGATGTTACATATTACTAACACTAGATATCAAAAAAGAAAAGATAATGTGAAAAATAAATTCATTTTTATTTACAGGTGTAATGATTCATGCATTAATAAGGAAGCAACAGCAATACGATTGCTTTATGGTAGCCTAGTGTAACTGATCTAATTGTTTCACAGTAGCCTAATCCATACACTAATGAATAAATCATCATAAAATTTTTATGGTATACAGTATTATAGTCATGATCAAAATGCAGTATTGAAAACATTGTCATTTTTTTAAAGCCACTTGCCTTAAAGATAGGCTGATATGCAGTTCCTCTAATTACAAGAGAGAGAAGCTATTATATAGTAATCTAATTCTTCAAAAGCAAAGTTAGTTATTATATTACTAATTTTATATTAAATATCACTCACCTTAATCCTATATAAGTATAGGCTACCCACTTTAATACAAGTCTTACACACAATGTCCTACACAATAAGTACTTAGGCGATGATAATGTTGGTGGCAAAAACTTTTCATACAGTTCTTGTGGTAGGTACAGCTATTAGATTGAACACACTGCAGTGTAGTCTGTTAACCATACAGCATGAGGATGATTTACTATTCATTAAGTAGAAGTGGATCATCATAAAGATCTTCATCCTTGTCATCTATATACTGAATGGGCTGAGGAGGAGAAGGAAGAGGAGGGGTTGGTCTTCCTTGTCTCAGAGGTGGCAGAAGTGGAATTCATGGAGGAGGTGGAAGGGGATACAGGAGAGATAGTTACACTTGGTGCTACTTTGTGGATACATCCTAATTTCTGTGTGACTTTTTTGATTTTTCATTTCTCTAAAAATGTTTCTATATGATACCAATCCTTCTTCCACTGTCTGCTTTAGTTTTAGTTGTCTATATCATAGAAGGATCCATGTCATAAAAGAAGTCAAAAAGCGATCTTGAATAATTAGAGCCCTTCTGCCAGACTGTGTAATGTCAGTTTGTTTTCTGGCACTCCTTTTTCTACATCATCTTCCTTCCCTCCTGGCACTGGTTGAGAAGTGCTCATCTCCATCAAGTCATCTTCTGTTAATTCCTCTGATGTGATGTCTGTTAGTTCTTGAATTTCTTCAAACCCTTCAGCCCCCACCTTTTTTTTTTTTTTTTTTTTTTTGCCATACCCGCAATCTCTTTCACGATTTCTTTGATTGGCTCTGTCATAAATCCTGTGAAATTATGAAAAACATCTAGACACAATTCTCTCCAACAGGAATTTATTGTTTTGGGTTTGGTGGCTTTTACAACTTTATCTAGAACAATGATGGTATCTTTCAATGGTATAATCCCTCAAGACTTCCATAATATTTTCTCTCTTGTTTTTTTCCCCCCATAATGTTGACAGTCTTTTCCATAGAGTACCTTATTTATCTTGAAATAGTGGGCAACTGTAGCTGCAGACCTCAATCTGCGTATTAAGCAATTCAACTTTTTCTTGTAATGTCGTAACTTTTCCCTGCTTCCAAGGAGCACTTTCAGCATCGCTAGTGGCACTTTGTATGGGTCCCATGGTGTTATTCAGGGTTTACAGTGTTGCACTAAATGTAATGAAATGAGAGAACAGCAAGAGATCATTTTTTACTGCAATACGCAATTTACTGGAAAGACGAACTGCTCATGCAGAGATGATTAGTACCACCCTGCGTTTTAAGTGGATACTCACAACACTTGAGCTCACTACAATAGCAACAGGAGGTGACTATGAAATTATTACATCAGTACAATACGTACTGCGGTTAATTTTGTGCAGTTATGATGTGATACTGCATCTTTATGTTTGTTTACATTTCTCTTGACTGTGAATGGTGCCATGTACAGTCTGTCAGTGTTTGTGTAAGTTTTGATACATTTTAATTTTTTATAATAGATTTGTTCTGTGAAATTTCTTATGGTGAAAAATACAGATTTATTTTCCTTCCTATTCACTTGGGGTGTTGTCATACCAAAATTGATGTCTCCAAAAGGGGGGTGATGGTTGAAATTGAAGCTGTTCAAAAGTTCCAACCAAATGGCTCTCCTCTAGATTTGTTTGATTAATTTATGTTAATTTCTATTTTTAAATTTAAAAGTACCGATAGTAGTGAATAGTGAATGCCCTTTTCCTTCTAAATGAAAGCAAAATTCTGGAAAGCATAATGAATTCAGTACACACTTTACGTATTCCATTCACATCTCAATGAGTTTAGCATGTGTGTTATAAGTGTGTCATTTTTGAGAAAGAAAGGTGCTGTTAGGATATGAACGCGTGGCCTCAAACGCCATATACCTCAGTTCAAAAGTACAAAAGCAGAATTTTTAGCTTCCTATTGAACCTTTGTGGTGGCAAAAGTTATTCGCTATTAGAGATGAACAGAAATCTAATAGTCATCTGACAATTTTCCAATCATTTCTATGCACCATGACCTTTTGGTGAAATAGATAACATATAAATCATGCACTGTATATTACTTAAGAATTTTAAAATAGACTCATAATACAGTCTGTATGGTTTAGATATTAACAGGCCCCTCACTAAACAAAGGCTAAATGCTTTGTTTTGGATTTGTTATTTCAAAGAACAGCATGTGTATCATGCAAAGTTGTTTAGTTTGTATAATTTACAATTTGAAAAGATTAGTCAATGGTCATGGAGAATGTATTGAAAAAATTTAATAATAAATCATTTAGATTTGTTTTAGATCATAAAATACTTACCTAGACACTGAATTGCAACAAAACAGATTTTGCAAAAGTGTCATTAAGCTGCAAAGAATTTTTAAAATTTTAGAAGTTTTCATTGTGGGATATTGAGTTAAGGGATAATACAAGGATCTCTCTGTGTTATTTTTTTCCATTGTCTGTAAACTTAAAGTTATCTCAAAATTAAAGATTTAATTAAACTTAGCCCTAATAAGAGAGTCCAATAAGATAAAGTACAAAATGAATAAAGAAAAATCAATAGTTTACCTTTCTAGAAATAACCAGTTAGAAAATAAAAAAGAGAAATACCTCATTCATAATAGCATCAGCAACAATAAACTGCTACCTAAGACACCCAATAAGTGGTGTTGAATACTTAGAAAGTAAGGAGAATATTAAACTTTGCTGAAAGGATGAAAAGAAGACATAAATAAATAGGCCTATGGTGGTCGTAAAGACAGGAAGACTGCACCAAAATAAGTCAGTCCTTTTCAGATTAAGCTATGAATTCAGTGTGATTCCAATAAGAAAATCCCAAAGCGATCAACTTAAAACAAAATAACAGAGTTCCTAAATACCAAAGGTATTCTGAGAGAGTAAAGTTAAATAGATCACATGGTGAAAAATATTTACATAAAAGACAAATATATGTACATATATTAACATGTATATCTATAAAATATTATGACAGAAGTGAGGCCAAAATACTGATCATACCAACAAATATAAATGGACTTATGAAATTGTCTCCAAGATGTGTTAAGTGAAAGAAGCAAAGTAAAGTAAAATATGCATTGCATGCTATCATTTATATACATAAACACATTTACTTATGCTAAAATAAAACAGTGGAAGGATAAACCATAAAATTAAAAATATTAATGTGGATAAGGGTAGCATTATGTGGAAACATTTGGATAGAAGGTAAAACTCTTAGGCTGTACCTTGTAGATTTGGCGTCATTACTTCAAAGATGATATGTATTTTATGTAATTACAAAACAAATAAAACACAAATTAACTTAATTTTTGTCTAGTTGGTCGCATAACTACACAAATAGGAACTATTCCAAAAAACTGTAAGAAGACATGATCTTATTTTACATCATTAGAGGACAAATAGAGAATAAAAATATGGGGAAAAGTTTTAATGTTTTTAATGTTATTGTGGTGATTATTCTGAGATTATTGAGTGTGTAGTGTTAGATAAAGCAAATATATAATTTTACTTTGGGAACTGGGATTTTTGGCATCACAGAAAGTATAATCTAGATTTAAGGTCAATAAATCTAGGATTTTAATCTGAAAGTATAAGTGTGACCTGCTGATAAATATATATTACATTATATATATATATCACAACTTTATTGTGGTATAATTTCTGTACAGTAAACTACACACATTTCAGATGTACAATTTGATGAATTTTGATAGATGTATACACATATAGAACAACCACTGCAATCAAGATAGCTAACATTTCCATCACTCCCCAAGAGGTGCAATTTTTGAATTCCCAATCCCTTTAGCCCCTGGTAACCATAAGTTTGTTTTCTATGTCTGTGAGTCTATTTCTGTTTTGTAGGTAAATTCATTTGTGTCCTTTTTTTTTTAGATTCCACATATAAGTGACACCATGGGGCATTTTTCTTTCTCTTTCTGGCTTACTTCACTTAGGATAACAATCTCCAGATCCATCCATGTTGCTGCAGATGGCATTATTTTATTCTTTTTAATGGCTGAGTCAGTATTCTAGTGACTAGTGGAATATATATACTACTAGTGTATGTATATGTGTGTGTGTATATATATATAACAACTTCTTTATCCAGTCATCTGTCAACGGACATTTATGTTGTTTCCATGTCTTGGCTATTGTGAATAGTGCTGCTGTGAACACTGGGGTGCATGTGTCTTTTTGAATTATATTTTTCTCCAGATATATGCTCAGGAGTGGGCTTGCTGGATCATATAGTAAGTTTAATTTTAGTTTTTTAAGGAACCTCCATTACTGTCCTCCATAATGGCTGTACCAATTTACATTCTCACCAACAGTGTAGGAGAGTTTTTCTTTCTCCACACCCTCTCCAGCATTTATTGTTTGTGGACTTTTTAATGATGACCATTCTGACTAGTGTGAGGTGATATCTCATTGTAGTTTTGATTTGCATTTCTCTAACAATTAGCGATGTTGAGCATCTTTTCATGTACTTGTTGGCCACCTGTATGTCTTCTTTGAAGAGATGTCTATTTAGGCGATACTAAGTAGTTTTCATGTGCCTATTGGCCATCTGGATGTCTTCTTTGGAGATATGTCCATTTAGGTTTTCTGCCCATTTTTTGATTGGGTTGCTTGTTTTTTTGATATTAAGCTGTATGAGCTGTTTGTATATTTTGAAAATTAGTCCCTTGTCAGTCACATCATTTGCTAATATTTTCTCCTATTCTGTAGGTTGTCTTTTTGTTTTGTTGATGGTACCCTTAGCTGTGCAAAAGCTTTTAAGTTTAATTAGGTCCCATTTGTTTATTTTGCTTTTATTTCCCTTACTCTAGGAGTAATGGTGCTAATGACCCAAACAAGATGTCAGCCTCCAGGGAAGCTCGTGTAGATGAACACTCCCTGAATGTCAGCCACAAGCTTTTATGTCCCCTGGGTGAGCCACAGCCATCCCCTGTGTCCCCAGGAGACCTACCAAAACCAGCAGGCAGGTCTGGCCCAAGTTCCTATGAAATCACTACCTCTGCCTTTGGACCCAGTGCACATGAGATTCTGTGTATGCTTCTCAAGAGGGTGAAGGCTGTTTCCCCCAGTCATGTGGAGATCCTGGAGTTAAGCCCCACTGGCCTTCAAAACCAGATGTTCTGGGGTCTCCTCCTCCCAGTGCCAGAACCCCAGGCTGGGGAGCCAGACGTGGGGCTCAGAACTCTCACTCCTGTGGGAGGGCCTCTGCAACTTAATTATTCTTTAGCTTGAAGGTCACCCACCCAGGGGTATGGGGCCCAATTATATTGCAAGAACGCCCCTCCTACCGTCCTGCTGTGGTTCCCTCTTTATGTTTCCAGTTGAAGAAGATCTTTTTTGCTAGGTTCCTGTCTTTTTCCCCAGTGGCTGTTTAGCAGTCAGTAGTGATTTTGTTGTAGTCGTGAGGGCAGGGGAGCCCACTGCGTGGTCCTTCTACTCCACCATCTTTACAGGAAATACCCTATTTTTGTTAAAAAAAAATTTCTAACTCTGTCCACCACAAACCTATAGAAACAATGACTATCCAAGTAACAATAAATTTTTCTAGTGCCCCAGATTGTGGTTTCTAAATGAATTTTTCTATCAAAAGGAAACAGAGCACCTGGGAGAAATGGCAAATTCCAGTTCTGGGTCAGAAAATGTACAAATTGAGTTTATAACTTCCTGCTACACTAGTAAAAATGATGTAAAAGACCAATCTGATCATATCTAAAGAACTAAAGAAATCACCTGAATAGGTTTCCATTGGTCAAAGAAGGCACAGTAATGATTCAGAACACAACAAATATGTGTTTATATATTATTATTAATTAATACATTATTAATTAATTAGTATATCATTCACCATCCATTTACAGTGACAATTTTCTAGCCAGTTTATTCCTCAGTGTTTCTGCATCTTTCCCGACATTTAAATTGTGCTCTTAATTTTAATCGAAGTTTACCATATCCTTTTTAGTGAAAAGAAATATTTAATATTTTCTATCACTAATTTGTAACCTACAGTTATCCTTCAATCAGAATCAAACTGATTCTCAAATAGAATCTTGCTGTCTTTGTCTGTTTTTCTGCAGAATACTTGAATTTGTTTTTCAGTGAACTTCTTCAGAAACGTGCAAGCACATGTACACAAAACTTTCACTGTGTCATTTGTGCAGGAATATAATCGGTTATGTAATCAGCCTTCCTTAGGTCCCGAAACAAGCGCCCTCCAGGTGGTGCTAGAGCGTTCTGCATACTGCTATGTAGTAGTGGCCTTCTGGGGGACTACTACTATAAAATGCCTGATAGATAGCTATTGGCCTAAACTCTTTAACAATAAAGAAGGAGTTAACCCAAGGATATACCATTATTTAAGAAGCTAATGTTAGCCTTTAATAACCTTAAGAAGATGGTTATAAGCCTGGCTAAATTCCCTAAAAATTTAGAACTAATATAGTTCTATTTTGGAAAAGGAATCTAGAAGAATATAGATCAAGATTTCTCTAATTTATTTATCAAACTAAGCACGGTGAATATCTCCCAGAATTCCTGAGAGATCTGAGGTATGTCCATTCTTTGAAACTCCTGGTGTCTTAAAAATGAAGAGCTACTAAAACTGGGTAATTGACAACATTGTGCTATGCTTTACAGGCTTGTATGGATCAAATGCAGGCTTTTAACACAAAAACAATTCTCCAACTCCGCATATAAAAACTTCTTTGATGATAAATGGCACAGGCGGACATCTGAGGCTCTGTGTTGACTGTGAAGTCCCATGGTGGTCCCTAGCATGTGCTTCACTAGGAAGCCTAGGACACAGGTTTACTCTCTTATTTTGCTGCTTACTTTAGAATATGTCCACGGGCAAGGACTCCAGTCTCTCTTGCATTCAGCTGCTACAGCAGTGCACTCGGAATAAAATACTTATGCCTGAAAGGAGCTGAATCATATCATGTCCTCCACTCAAAAAATGTGTGATGTAGAGTCATTCTTCTACAAAGGCCCTTGGTTCTGCTCCTCTGGAGACCTCTCACCCTGGGTGTGGTCTCTCATCACCTTAGTTTGTCCCTCCCTCTTCATCACCTCTGAGTTCTGCAGTCTGGCCAAGGCCTTCCCAAACTGTGTGAAGGGGCAGACCACTTGGTCTTTCATTCAGCATCTCCTGAAAATCCTTGGGAAAAATCTGTCTCCTGAGTATACCTATGAAGGAAGGTCCCAGGGAACTTAGCATTTCTCCTCAGGTTTCCATCCAAATGACTAAGAAAATGATATAAAGCCATTCTAATTTAATTGATGTTTCAAGAAAACAATTTAAAATTTCTTCAGCACAAGGCATTGATGCTCCCAGTTTTTGTTTTTGTTTTTTGCCTATTCATGCCATTTATGAGCAATATAGTTAGGAAAGCAAGTTAATCACCATATTTAAAGAGTTGACCTTAAAATATAGCATTTAGAATAAAAGTAATTTGATTCTACAAATTAGAATAAAATATTTTATAAAGGATTTTCAGCAACGATGACTACCACTACTACCTTGAAAATTTTCACCATGTTTCTAAAGGTCTTAGAAATACGCAACCAATAAGCCACAAAAGTTAACCTCATTAGCTTGAAGTCCCTTTGGCCAATCATTTCCTGAGGGGATAAGAGAGTTTCTAAGGGCACCACAGAAGCCTTTGTTACAAACAGTATTAAGCACTGATTTAGAGATGTTCTGCGGTTAAGATATTAAACTAAATTAAAATGCTTGATACCTGTTTTAGATAAATAATCAGTTGGATACAATCTATGATCAGTGACACATTTTTTCCAATCTAGAATAAATTTTAGGGTCTGCATTCCATAATATAATAATGTCAAGAAATATTTTTTCCTTCTACTTCTGGTTTGCCAGGGTATATAGACACAGAGGAAAGTACAGCCGTCCTTGTTTGTTTAAGTAACCCTAGAAATCCTATGCCATCACGAAATTCAAGTTCTGTCCACAATGAAGGAGGTAGGACTTATATATATAGGATTTGTATATAGCATTCTAACCTCCTACAAATAAAGAGTTTAGATATTTTTAGATGTTATTTTGTTGTTAACTAGTTCTTTTACAATGACAAGGAGAGTTATACACATTTAAAATATAATTTTTACAATAAATAAAATTTAAGCTAAATCTTTGGGCATATTCATAATAACTTCCTTAGAATAAATTTTAGAAGTATGTATATTTTAGTCAATAAATACAAATGAATGAAGCATGCTCCCAAAAACTTTAGTTATTTTATGTTTCATCTAGATTGCATGAGACAATCATTTCCCTGGACAAAGGGTGGGCATTTTTGGACATATTTATTTGGCATATTTATCTGGACAATATATAAAAATAATAGAGCTTTAAAATAGATGGGATGATTTCCCATTATTAATAATGTATTGCACAGTGAGGAAGAAAGATATGTTGAAGAGTATGCAGTGCACTCAGAGGACATGCTAATGACTAGAAAGAATTTATATGAAACTAAAGGGGAGAAAAAAATCACACATTTTAATAGATGTACATTATATTGTAACTGCATACAAAGAGGTAATAGTACTCCTTACTTTGTTTTGTGTATACATGTGTACTTTTTAACAGATGAAATAACCTCTGTTAAATACTGTAAACAAGATATACTGGGGGAAAAAAAGATTTGCTGCTTACTTCAGAGCTATGAAAATGAAGAAATTTCATCAGTGGTTATTTTCTGGTTCTATATGAGAGGAATAAACCAGATTTTGGACTATAAACACTGGATTGTGTTAATGCGAAGAGAATAGCAAAATAAGTGTATGTGCAGCTCTAGTATAGACTGCATTTTAGTTTTAGTTTGCTTTATATACTTGCCTTTACTTATTCCGAGCTCAATGTTGATAAACTAGAAAATCTTTCTCATTATCTTAATTTGACATAAATCAGTACTTAGCTCATTTTCCAATTCTTATTCCATTGAAATAAGTATGGGAGTTGTGTGATGTGAGGCAATAAAAAGAACACAGGGGTTTAGAATCAGAAAGACTTGGGTTTGAAATCTGACCCTGACATTTATTAACTATGTAAATTTGGTCAATTTCATATGTAAAATTGCTCATTTGTACCTATTATATTACCAGAATTTGTTTATAAATGAGAGCTGGTAAATATGTATGGAATTTAAATTGCTGCAAAACTACTATGTTATTCAAGGTAGAATAACTGATACAAATAGAAAAAATTTTCTGTGAATTAATATAAGCTTATTTCTTGGTTACGTCACAGATGTAATTCATTGGGTCAGGGGAACATTTATCGGCTCTTCCATCCCCTAGGACATCAGAGTCCTCTGCTGGCTGAGAGACAGAACAGAGAGCACGAAGAATCACATTGGAGGCTCTTGGGCCAGGACAGGATGCTGCATAAGTCACATGCATCCCCATGCCATTGGCCAAAATTCAATCATATACGCAAGTGGGATAGCTGTGTGCTCAATAAAAAGAAGAAAAAGTTTTGGTGGCCATCTAGCCAGGCTCTGCTCACCGACCCAAGTGACCAGAGTCAGTTTAACTGAGCTAAGTAATCTACACCAACTGACTAGAGCCAGTTTAGCTTTTCACAAACATTAGGTGTTTTTTTGTTTGTTTGTTTGTTTTAAATAGACATCAGGAGCCTGTAATCATGTGATGTCTACAGGCTTCTATCCTTGTTATTCTTATCTTTGTTTTCCTGTAGTTAGTATGTCTTCTTTCTGGCTGTTTAAAATTTTTCTTTACATTAACTCGTTTTCAAAAGTTTGATTGTGATGTTCCCTGGTGTTATTTTTTTTTTAACTTTATCCTATTTGGGGTTTGTTAAGCTTCTTGGGTCTGTAGATTTATAGTTTTCATTAAACCTAGACATTTTGGTTCATTGTTGCTTCAAATGATTTTTATTTGATCCTTTTTTTCTCTACTTCCAGGGCTACCAATACATGTACGTTAGACTGCGTGGTCATTGATACTCTGCTTTTTTCCAGTATTTTCCCTTTCCTTCATTTTGGATATCTTCTATTGCTACATCTTTTAGTTCACTTATCTTACTACTGTAGGTCTAAACGGCTATTAGTCCTTTTCAGTTAAATTTTCGTTTTAGATATTAAACTTTTACCTCTAGAACTCCATATGGTTCTTTTTAACAAATTTTATATTTATCTCCTCATTATATTTATGTTTTTCTTTAAACACTTAAAGATAGTTATAACAGCTATTTTGATGTCTTTGCCTTCAAAATTTATCTTCTCTGTTGTTTGTGTAACTGTTTCTTTGATTTTTCTTCTGGATATGGGTCATGTGTTCCTGCTTCCTGGATTATCCAGTAATTTTCTGAATTTACAGGAAATTTTGAATTTTTCATTATTGAATGTTTAGATTTTGTTGTCTTCCTTTAAAGAAAGCTGGATTTTTGTTTTCAAAGGTAGTTAATTTAGTTCAGTTTAATTTGACCCATTCATGGCTTATTTTTAAGCTTTGTTTAGATGTGTCTAGGATTGCCCTTGTCCTAGAATAATTTAGTCCCACCAGTAAGGAATTGACCTTCTGGATCTTTACTGAATGTCGCAAGGATCCACACTCTTTGTAGTTGGAACTCAAACACCTCTCAGTCCCGAGTGAGTTTTAGAAAAATTCAAGTCATAGATCTGTAGCTTCTCTTTTCCAGCCTTTGCAGATTTCTTGGGTTTTCTGTGTAGCTCTTTTTTCTCCGGAGCTCTGCCCTGCAATTTCCAGCTACCTCATTACTGAACTCTGATTTTTGGTTTCTTGAATGAGCGAGCTGATTGCCTTGCTTGATATCCCCCTTTCTGCTCCAATGTTCAGAATATCCCTCTGAAAAAAAGCTGGTCTATTATAGGACTTAACTCATTTGTTTTCTTTTTCTCAGAGATCATATTTCTATGTTGCCTGTAGTCCAATGACTGAAAATCTTTAATATGTATTTCTCTAGTTTTCTTGTTGTTTATGGTAGAATGATAATTAAGTCCCTGTCACATCATCATGGCCAGAAGTGGGCATCTCAATTCAGTCATTTTTGTGCCCGTTATCTGAAGTATAGTATTTCTTACTTATTTATTTATTTATTTATTTATTTATTTATTTATTTATTTATTGGTAACCCAGGACCTCGTGCATGCTAAGCATGCATTCTACTACTTGAGCTATACCCTCCCCCTCTGAAGTATAGTATTAATGTTTACATTTTTAAGTCAAGATTTCTTTGTCTTTGAGGCCAGTCAACATATTACTCTTTAGTGCATAGTATATGTGTATATACTAAACAAAAAAACACTTTACATGAGAGATTTGTCTGTTTAAATCGTTCTTTCATATAAACTCCCTTTCCAACATATTCTTAATGTTCTCACTTTTTAAAATTCTGACTCTAATCCTTTTCTTTCCGCTCATTTTCTGGTTAAGAGATGACATGGATAATCAAGACCTTCCTTAAAAATCAATAATTATGAATTTAAGACAGCCTTCTCATGGGTGCTGTGGTTACAAATAATGATAAATGCACACAATTGCAGCTTCCAGAATATAGTATTTGCTTGTTTCACACACTAACCCCAACAGCAGTCATTGTGGTCAATTAGTGTTGATGCAATTCTCATCGATCATTAAGGGGACTGATAAAAACCAAACCAGATGTGCAGATGATTTTCTGTCTACTGAGTGCTTTTAGATACTCCTCCAGTCTTTAGTTCATAATATATCCTCCTTAGAGTATTATGTTAAATGAACTAGGTTATTGGTATTTTTAATTAGTTTATATGTTGAAATGTTTAGCTCTAGTTCTCTTTTTTTAATTGATACTATGTATGTGTGCATATGCAATAGGGCAGGTACTTGTTTCTGGGGAAAACAGATAAGTGGATTATTAAATATGTTTTATTTAATGGACTTAAATCTTTAAAAATATGTATTCCATATGTTCTGATTATGATGTTCTGGTGGAGATAAAGATTTATCTTATGCAAACAAAGATTTGCTAGATTAAGTTTATTTCTTTATATTCCATCTACTTCCAAAAGATTTGAGGTAACTAATGTCAGGTATAAGATTATGCAAATGCTTTTTTAATTCACTGATCCTGTCATTAATTTTCTTTTCTTTTTTTCCTTTCTAATGAGAGAATACATGAACAAAAAGCAATAATTCTACTAGCATCCATTAAGTGCTAGTGTGTGGTAGGAACTGCTTTATATGGTGGGAAGTTAGCAGTGAATAAGAGACAAGATTTTTGCTCTCATGAAGCTCATATTCTATTGGCAGGCGATAGAAAAGGAAGAAGCAAGAAAGCACATGAGCAAATAAGAAATTAAAATAGCAATAAGGAACATAATATAAAATAAAATTGGGTGAGATGTCAAAGTTACTTCTCTAGAAGGTAAATACTGGTTAAGGAAGTGAAAATTACGCTGAAGTGTAGATGACAAGAAGTCAGGCATGTGAAGTTAGGTGCAGGAAAAGCTAATGCAAAGACCCCAAGGCAGGTATGTTCTAATAACCACAACCATCCCTCTCCGCAGGCAAAAAGAGGAAAAGAAAGTGAAAAAGTTAGTGTGGCTGGGTGGAGCTTTGTGGGACACGGTGGTGAAAACAGGGACCAGATCATGTGAGACTTTGAAATCTCTCATTCACAACATTCTTCTGGACAGTTGTACAATTTAGAAAACGCTTTATTTTTAGGATAAGTAGTGTGAAGCTTTGACTTTTCTTTATGAGATTCATGGATACCATTTTCCTCTTACGGCTGCATTTTCTTGGGTTGTTAATCTACATCAAATTTTGAATGTCTGGAAACTCTGTGACCTGGTGAACACGTTTATATGTCTTTTCCAGTCACTTCTTGGCTCATTTGCACCTGGCAAAAGGTGGTGGGCATTGGACAGCCATGCACCATTCTGATACTGATTATCCTAATCAGCTTTCACATTGGGTTGAAAGGTTTGTGATGAGTGACTCCAGTTTGTTAGCTATGATCAGAGTTTGGCTCTTGTACTTTAATGAATGCATACCCAGCTCGTTTTTATGCATATTACATATGCCTATTTTCAGTTCTAAGCTTCTAAAGGATTGGGACAGTTGAACTCTAACTAATACATTAGCGTTGCTGCCATGATGGTAAGTGTGAAAATCTTATTACATTGCAGCTGATGATGAAAAGCAGAGATGGTCAAAATCCCAGCAAGTGTAACACCAGCTGTAAATGATTCTATATTAAGAAAGTGTTTTTTTCCCTCTGGAACAACTATGAATGGAGAAAATGAAACATATTTTTGTGTCCATCTGTTTATGGCACAGCTTAGAAAAATATTTTAAAGTGATTTGAGGACTAGTTTCTGGGACTCCTCCACAGTGTTTCATGTATTTCATCATTTGGCAGCCATTTAGAACACTTTGGATGCAATTGGCTTATGTAGCTCATTTATATTGGTTCTAGAATATTCAAATATCATTCCAAAGGGTAACATTCTATTCCTGCAGGCTTACTTCATAACCTCTGTTGTTAATGCAAAGAAACAAACTCCCACGCACAGACAGACCCTTATGAGCTATTTGCTTTATCATGCTCTGAAGTCTGTATTAATTTTTTTCCCTCGCAGCTGACAAAACAGATAACTTTGTATTGATGATGTGAACAATTAAAGCAATAAGTGAAATTAGAATATTTGAAAGAAATGTCACCTCCTGGATAAAACCATTAGTGAGGCTTTCATAAAATCTTCAGTCTATCAACACCATGCAAGATTGGACAAGAGTCCTGTAAATTGAATCCCTCATTCCCAGCTGCCAAAAGGTAAATATTGCCTCAAGAAAATGTATTTAAAAATTTACAAGGGCAGTCATGCTTCTAAGACTCCTCTTAAGTAATTCAGCACAAGTGTAAAAGTTCACAGTCTGGCTCTGTCAAGAGTCCTCATTTTTAAAACTTACTTTATTCCTCTGTGCAGAAGGAACAAAAATGCTTTCAAAAGGTTTATCTGTGAAGGAACCAAAAATGTCTTTGAGAGGATTTTTATTTAACTTTTTGAGATTACCACTCATAGCTGTAATTGGGCAAATGTTCCTTTTCCCTAAATACTTCATCACCTTTCTCAGGTTATGAAAAGTGAGTTTGAAATAGATCTTATCTGTGAACTTGGTTACCTTTCTCTAGTGTTAAGAGCAAGTTTACGTGACAACAGCTGGCTGAGGCTCTAGGTATAGATTTATCCGAGAAAGCTAGAAGCAGTTTAAGGATATTTATTGATTTCCTATTATGAGGTTGGCATGATGAACAAGACGATATTCTTTCCCTCAAGTAGTTTATTATGTACTGAGGGATTGGAGCACGTAAAAGGAAAATCCAATCCAATCAATTTTGTGTGTGTGTGTGTGTTTGTGTGTGTGTGTGTGTGTGTGTGTGTGTTGCAAAGGGAAGGCTTTCTGAAGGAAGAATTTCTAAGCTAAAATCTGAAAGATACTTAGAGTTTGGCCAAAAGGAAGGGTGTCTCAGGTAAGGAGACCAGCGTATGCAAAGGTCTGGGGCTGAGAGGACATGATCCATTCTGAGAACTGAGAGGAGTTCAGAATGACTGCGTCATCAACTGCGCTTTGTTCGAGAATGGTGTCAGCTCCGCCCGCTACAGCAAAACACGGTAGACTGGGTAGCTTGAACAACAGACTGTTTATCTCTTACAGTTCTGGAGGCTGAGAAGTCGAAGATCAATGTGCCTGCAAATTTGTTTCTTGGTGAGGGTGCTCATCCTGGCTGGTAGACAGCTGCCTTCTCATCTTGTCCTCACATGGCAGAGAGAGGAAGCTCTGATGTCTCTTCCTCTTCTTATCAGAGTATTAATCTCATTATGGGAGGTCCACCCTCATAACCTCATTTAATCCTAATCATTTTGCAAAGGCCCCACTGGTTGGAACTTCAACATGTAAATTTGGGGGGAACACATTCAGTCCATGACAAATGGGGGTTTTCTTAGGGATATCAAAACACTAAATTATTAATAAGTTTTAATTTTTAATTAATTGTTAAACTTAACAGTAGTGTATAGGACCTTATTACTAAGTGCTCAGTAAAAATCTTTGAGTGGAATAAGAAATCTGCACAACAGTATCTATACCCAGTTCTCCTCCCCAGAAACCTTAGAACTAGAATTTTAGGGTTTTTTTTGTTCTCCTCCTTAAAGTGATTTCCTAGTATTTTCTCTAATTTAATGAACAACAAATAATATTCCACTTTTTGGCTAGAAAAGAATGTGCAAACTCTGGAGAGGAACAGGCACTCTGGATAATGGACTTAAGAGGATCAGGACCAAATCATCTTCAAGTGCTTAACTTTTTAATTGGTCAGATAAAATAATTATCCTCAGCTACCTCATTTCCTTTCTTTTAATCTCAATTTTCATTAGTAGTAAGTAAAGTCATATTGAAATGTACTAGGCAAGAAAGCACAGTTCAGATCTGCTTAGTTGAAAAATAACAAGTTTAGAGATTATATCAGAGTCCAAACAGGAGACAGAAACCTTACAAAATTTGAACAAGAAAATTTTAATATACGAAAACAGAGGCCTGACTATTAAGATGTTGAGAGAACTCTAAAGACTATCCGAGGGCTAATTGAGGATACCAAAGAAGGGACAAGCTTGAAGGGGTGTCCCCCACCAAGGCTGGGATTCAGACCTCATTAGAGAACAGATGGTTGTAGCCTACTAGACGGTGTAAAAGTTCATGGAGTTGCCTGGGCCAGATCTGCCTACAGTCACCAGACAAGCAGGAGGTGTAGGTGTCAGGAGGCTGGGAGAGTGGGTACCTAAAGGAGTTGGGGTGTTATTGTCAGCAGGGTGGCAGAAATCTTGGTGTATGTGATGTCTGTGTCAGAAGGATCTCAGCAAGGTGGTCACTGGACTGGGGTTGGAGCTATGAGTTCACCAAGTGGCTCCATGCTCTGGGCATATGCCAGGGACAGGATGTCCATGGAATGTCCCCACCCGTGCACCTCTAGCTGTGGCATGGTAGGGACACGAGGAAGCAAACAGAACCCATACGGGAACCAGAAAGAGAATCTCCCTTCTCCTGTAGTATCCTTCCAATCCTCTCTATTAAAAAAGAGTGGAAGGGAAAGGTTTACATTGTGTTCACGACAAGGAGAATTGCTTACAGGGTCTAGCTCCATTGTCACAGATCAGATAATGAAGGCTCTGTTTGGATCTGAGAAGCAATAAATTAATAACTGTCACAAAGATAAGTGGAAGATAAATTGGAAAAGGCAAATTATAAACTCAATCTCTTTGATTATGTAGATGTCTTTGTATGTTACTGCTGATCCTCTCACCAGGACACCCTTTAGTACAGAGTGCTGGAATTTGATTTTCAGGCAACAATGCTGTGGTGAAAATTTCCACTAAACTCGGCCCTTTTTTTTCTTGATTCTGCACCCCATCTGCATACATGAATGCACAGATACACAGATGCTTCACCTCAATTCAAATCCCAGCTCTGCAGTCATTAGATTCATAATTCTCTGAGTCTTAATCTGCCTATTTATAAAGTAGGAATTAAAATATGTCCTCATAGTGTTGTAAGGATTAAAAAATAGTGTTTGTGGAAACTTAACCCATCTAGGCACTAAGTAAATATTTGTCAAATTCAAATCTTTTGTAATTTCTAACTCAAATACTATTGTATACAATCGTATATAAATGTGAAGGATAATAGCTGGTTTTTAGCTTCTATACTTGTAAGAAACCACAGAAAATCCTAATGGAGCTAGCTTCAAGAAAATATTAGGAACATATCTATGATTTGAAATTAATTTTTTATGCTTTGCAAATTGATTGAAATCACAAACTCATTTTGTAAAGGCCTCAAGCTTCTGTAAGAAGATAATTATTAATTACTCTTTTATTTACATAGATGTTTGAAAATTAAAATTGTACAGTTGATCAGTCAATCAGTCCATCAATGTGGTTATTTTTATTAAGTTTTCTCCCTTTTGCTGAGTAATTACTTCTCATTCAATATGCACTCCTAGACAAACACACACACACACACACACACACACACACACACACACTGATTTATTCCAGGGAGCAAAGATTATTCTTTGTTGAAATGTGAATGAGGGTGTTTCTCTTCCAAATTCCAGCATCAGTCATATTCTCTGTTCCTTGATACTTTCCAGTCCTTGGTGCTTCCCAAGCATGTACCATCTTATTGTAACCAAATTGTGCCATTTCTTCTACCTGCAGCGCCTTTGAAAACTTATGCATCCACCAAGCCTTCACTGATAACGCAAGCCAGAAGTGGTCTTACAGACTTTTGACCTCTCCCTCACTGCCCAGAATGTGGTGTGTACACTTCTTTCATGGGTGTTTTCCTCGTGCTTGTAGGCTTGTATATATTTGCTGTGTCCAATCAAATGCTCTTGAGTAAGAAAGTCAACATCTCCTTCATGTAATACACAGTTTATCATGGTATGTAATAGTTGGTACTCAATAATATTTGATTATAATGATAATAGTAAAGCTATAAGGTAAATGATATCAACCTATAATAATAATAGTAATAGTAATATTAAAAATTTAAGTTCTCAAAGCTGCTACTTTCAGAGGGTTCAAAATTCAAAAAGCATAAAGAGCTGTACAGTGAAAACTCTCCCTCCTCCTCTTTGCACTCAGTTCCTCTCCAGAAAGTAACAAATGCTATTAATTTCATTAGCTATTTTTGCAGAGAAATTTTGTGTATTAAACATTAAAACATGTATATAATTACCCTACTTTTTCTTCTGAGCAGTGTTGCCTCCTGCCTATTTGTTTTAAGTTGAGGTAAAATTGGTTTATAGCATTATATAAGTTTTGTATGTGCAACATTATAATTTGACATCTGATTACACTACCAGTGTGCTCACATCAAAAGTTTAGGTTCCGCCCATCACAATACAGTTGACCCCCTTTACCCACTTCGCTTTCCCCCCACACTCCTTCTCCTCTGGTAACCACCATTCTAATTATCCAGATTTTAAAGGTATTCATCACTTTGCTTTTCCACCTTAACAGCATATTTAGGATAACTTTCCACATAGCATGTATTATCATTAATGTTCATTTAGTGTTTACTATGTATCCGATTTTGCTCTCAGTGTTGTATATATATTAACTTATTTAATCATTACAATAACCCTATGGTAAGTACTATTATTATCCCTCTTTCGCTAAAAGAGAAACTGAAGCACCAAGAAGTTAAGTGAGTTGCCCAAGATCACACGGCTAGTAAATAGCACAACTCAGTATTAGAATGCTGACAGTCTGAACTCTGCAGTTCATACTTTTACCACTTATGCTACACTGACATTTGTAGAACTTCTTCATTCCTGCTTACCAGAGAGGACTGAATTGAATATGGGATATTTAACCACTGTCTGTTTTAGGGCTCACTAAATGCAAGGCACAGGGCCAGTCATAGTGCATGACTGCAAGGCGAACAATTCACATGGATTCTTATGAATGGATCACTCTTGGAGTTGTGTGACGTGGTTACCCAGGGAAGCACCTTCCAATGGCTCATAAAGAAAACTAGGTTTAGATTGGTAATTTGCCCAAGATTACATACAGTACTAGTAAGTGGTAGAATTGGGAATTGAACACTATCTACTTGACATCTACAGTCAGCTTCCTCAATTGCTTGTGGGCTTCACATCCTTAGGAAAGGGAAATTTATCTTTCAGGTTGTAAGTGATATCGTAGAAAATCAGTGGTGCCACCTCTGCTGAGTTTCCTTTAGGATAATCATACAGATTCTCTGCAAATACCTCATACTGCTCGCTACTGCCTCCTCAAATTGCTTTATCTATTCCATTCCTATATTTCAGTCATAAGAGATACAGGAGGGACTCATTTGAGTAAGACAAATGTTCAGTTTAAAATATTTATTCAGTCAGTTGGCTTCTCAGATCACGCCTTTCAGAAAGAAAGTGTAAGAGATATAATGACCAGCTTCACTTAGAAATTAAAAAAATTTTTTCGATCTAGTTCAGCTCTTTTGGCCCTTGCCCTGTTTAAAGTTAACTCTTCTTTGGGTTACATTTGAGTGACTCTTGATTCCGAAAATCGATGGAAATTTGTGAAGTGCCTGAGCAGCCTTTTTAATTCCCTCTTCAAACTTTGAAAGGAATTACTCTTCTGGGGGAAAATGAGCAGATGGTGCCTAAAGCAGTTGGCCAGTTTCTATAACAATGCTATTACTTGACTCTGTGTCATCAACTGGAGCATCTGTCAGGAGGGAGAGTTATGCTTCTGTCCTTTGACAATTAATCACACCTCTCCTCCATTTCTCACTGTTCAGCGTGCTGTCTTTTTCAAAACCTGGTGCTTGAAGATTTCAGTGACTCTCTGACATAATTCAAAAAAAGATACTACAACAATAACATTATTGAGAGTCCTATGAGACAAAGAGAGACTTTACTAGAAGAGAGGCGGACATTTGTTCAGTTATTTCTGACAAGAAGACTATTTAGAATCAGTCATTTAATCTTAAGGGAATTGTGATCTATGATGGCATCTTAGTAAAGGAAGAAAACCCTAATATGCTACGAAAACTTCATAACGTCATTCTCCTCCATCATTCTGACTTATTTCCAGTCTATATTCAAATGTGTTCATGGTGAAGAAAATCCATCATTCATTCTTGCCATGTATCATTATTACCACATGAGATGTCTGTGTCAGAGATCAAGTGTTCAAATACAACTATGTCTGTAATATTGTCTGGATCAGTCAGGACAGGGATTTTAAATGCCCATGACTATGCTTTGGCAAAAATTACAGAAGAAAGGACGTAAGACATGCACCAAGCTGAAGCAGTCACAGTCGTGACAATAAAACCATTGGCCATGGGTGTAGACTTGGTTCAAGTAGAATACTGTAAAACTCTTCAAGGATAGAATGAATAACTTCACTCCACAGGTAAAAACCACGTTATGTTTTGTATCCTAGGCATCCAGCAATTCCTATGGCTTTTAAGGTACTATCTCAATGGCTCTAAGCTCTTTAGCCAAAGTCATAAGTTTTTCAATGTTTCTGCCCAGCACTGGTCCAGTCCAACTGAAGCTATATATGGATTAAGCTAAGCCAATGCACTGTCGCTTCTACATCAGAAATGGAAACTCATGTGCCGTCCGTGGGAGTGGGGCGAGGTAGAGGATTCAGTTTTATTTTTCTTCTTCTCTTTGTCAAATCTTTTTTTTTTTTAAATTGTTGTTGTGTTGTTTGTTTATTTTTTGAGAGGGATTTGATTTTCTTGAGCTGATTTTGGAATAGATTTTGGATATTTATGAGAAAAAGAATAGGGAATGTCCCTGGAAAGTGTGGAAGGAAAATCAAAATGGAATGGATATTGTTAAGGGAGCTCTTTAAAATGGAGCCAGGAGGCCATTGAGTAAGTGTGACTTGTGAAATCTGACCTTTTCACCACTTATTGTCCTAAATGAAGGCATCGTCCAAAATATTTGCCAGAAACTCAATATACGAATCAGACCCTGACCCTAAAACAACTTGTGACAGCCATCCCTTAAGGAAAAACATTTTCATTTCATGTCAAAGTACAGACTCATGGCTTTTACTTTTCCAAGTCCCTGACTCTTTTTCTTTCCTGAAACCCAAATCTGTGTCTCCTGAATAGCAGTTCTTAACATTCCAAATGAGTTCTTGTTTGCAGCCTTCTATGTTATTTTGGTTGACAAAAACTAGTCTAGCATGCTATGTTAGAAAGCAAATGGACTTGTCTCCTATTCCTTTGTTCCTCAGAGACTTTACCAAAATAGTACAGAACTATATTGTCTACTCAGTGAAAGATCTGTATTTCTGTACAAAAGGGCTTAGTGGCACAAACTGCTTGGAAGTAGTGCTGCCAGTAGATGTTACTGGTGCTCCGGTTCTTGCCCCATCCCAGAAAGAATTCAGAGACAGGACGCAGAGCTTAAGAAAGTAAAGTGAGGATTTTTTAAGGGATAGATAGTACACTCTCAGTGGGAGAGCGGGCCGGCTCAGACAAGCAGCTGCCCTGAGTTTCTTTGGCAAATTGGTTACAGAGAGTGTAAAATTGAATGAGCAGAATGTTCAATGGGGAGGGAAGGGTTTGGGGTCATAGTCCCTGATTTTCATCCCAACTCCACCTTCCCGAAAAAAGGAGGGATTTTTGTCCTTATTTAGTCTGATCGAAAGTGTTATGGCATCAGTGCATGATGGGTAATTTCTAATCTGCTGGGTCTAATTTTATTGTAATGAGGGCTAATGAGCAAAAGGTTACATTCAGACATTGGACATTCCTGCCTTTTCCCACAATTTTGTCAGCCCTCAGGCCACTCATCACCCCAAAAAGTATGACCACTTATCAGCCCAGAGGTTTCTGCTTTTCTGGTGCTTGCATGATGTATGGTTTCTTGTATTTGGCCCGTGCCCCTCCTTTCTGCCCAATTCCTGCCATTTGGCTTGCATCCTTTCTCTGCTCATATCTAGCTATCTGCCTGCTCTAACAGTAGGAGGCTAGAGAGCTTGACTTGTAGCTGGACTTGCTCACTATGATGCGCTTACATTTTATATTACAGACAAATGTAGCAAAAAATCTTAGATGCTTTTATTACATTTAAGACTAAGAAGTGCCAATTGTTTATATCAAATTATATTGTTGTTAACATAATAATTATAATCATTGTTTTTATTTGGAATGGCTTTCAGGGATAATGGATCTAGCAGAGCTAAAGTTTCCCAGAATTACCCTTTGGTACTAATTCTGTTCATAAGATCTTCCATATTGTTCTCACTTCCATCCCAAAGCTGTCACCTGCTCCTCTGTGCTTCCTCTGTACTTAATATACTTTTCTGTTGCAGTTCTTATCACTTAGAGCTGTAATTATTTGTTTGTACCTTACACTAGATCATTTGCTCTTCAGGAGCGGGAATATTACTGTATTCAGTTTTAGATCCATGGCACATAGAATATGCTCAACATCAACATTGATTGAATCAGATATAGAAAATGAATACAAACTTGGATCATCTCTGGGATGATAGTGTCCAAAGCTCTGCTTACCCATTCCTCAGTGAAATTGATAAAAAAAAATTTTTTTAAAGACAAAAGAAAAACTTTTGTCTAAAGCTTCTGGAAATGGTCCTAAGGACAAATAAGCAAATGAGGAAATATCCATTCAAGAAAATCTATCAATGTTCAGTAAGAAGGGTGATATTTTGAACCAAGACTTCTCCTTCTTCCCCTCCCTCTCAGCTCAGCAAGTTGAAGATTCCACTCCAGACTGCTGCACCCAAGAATGTAGGACCAATTCTCGCCCCAGCTCCTAGTTAGAGGGCTCTTTTCCCGGGAGGAGCAGGATTGCAGTGCTTCCTATTCTGTCACCAGCCACCTGTTGCAGAAGGCCAACCACCAGGTGATTGCTAATGAGAGGTGAGACTCCCATCTTCCCCCCAGCCCCACTTATGGAATAGAGGCTCTGCTTTGAATGCAGCGCACTGAAAATCCTGGGATTCTGATTGTACTTGCCCCAGCTCATAAGGTAGTGTTCCACGCATGGAGAGGTGAGCTGAGAGAACCTCGGCTGCTGTCTACCTTCCACCCCAATACTGACTGTTCAGCTTCTAGAGCTGGGTGGTCAGGCAGGGAGAAGCTCGTCATTGTTACCACCTGCAGTTCCAGAGCCAGGGCTAAGAGACCTGGCCCGGGGGAAGTATCAGGCCATTAAAAAGTATAGCTCTCAAGCCCTTCCCAAAGGAACTGACTTCATTTGCAACAGAATGGGGTTCAAGCCTAAAAGTACTCTATATTCAATACCTTGTAATGGCCCATAATGAAAAAGAATATGAAAAGGAATATATGTATGTATAAATGAATCATTATACTGTACACCAGAAATTAACACAACATTGTAAATCGACTATACTTCAATTAAAAAAAAAAAAAAAGAACAGTAGAGACCTTGTTGAAAGGCAATTGGGAGGTAATTCTCGGGTTTAATGAAGATATAGCCTAGACTGTTGGCTGACAAGTTTGCAGGCAAGAACTAGAGAATCAGAGCTAGGAGAAGCCTTCTGGGATTAGATCATATATTAAACACTGACCACAGAATCTTTTTCTTCAAAGGAAAAGGCTGGACTGGTTTGTAGAACAATAGAGCAATCAGCTGGCAATTAATGGAATTTAATACCTGGGTGTGGTCAGTGAAAGAGAGTAAGAGAGCCTTACAAATACTACCATCCCAGGGTGACCCAAAACTGCGCCTTCCTGAAAAGCAACAACAGAAGTTTAACATGTGTGAGTGTTTGTGTGTTGGTGTGTGGGGTTGGGGGAGATGGTTGTGCATGAGAAATAGACTATATTAAAATAATTCAGCCAGTTATTATACACATTTTTAAAAATGACAATAACAAGTCCTGAAATGGGGCTAACCAGTACCCAGAGTTTCTACACTATATAATCTAAAATTTTCAGTTTAAAAAAAACACAAGATATGCAGAGAAACCAGAAAAAACAAACAAGCGAGCAACAAAAGCTGTCTGTGCGACTGAACAGATACAAGATAGCATACGTATTTCCAGTCCCCAGTTTTTCATTTGGCTCTTTTACACTATCATTTTACCTCCTTATTGATATTCTCTACTTGATTGAACATTGTCATCACGCCTTCCTTTGCTTCTTTAATCATGCTTTCCATTAGCTCTGTGGACATATTTGTAAGGCTGCTTTGAAGTCTTTCATGTGAAATCTGTTATCTTTGATGCTCTAGCTGTTCTTCTCAAAATATAAAGCCAAGAAGACAAAGTACCCTAACTGGAAGATGACCAGAAGAACTCATAGACATGCTAGAATTCTGTTACTTTATACCTATGAACTTACTCTATAATCCAGTTGTATTCCTCTACAGAGCTGAAGACTACAATTCTATTACAATTCTCAAAGCCAAATTCACTCAAAAATATTTTCGTATGCTGTCACATTGTTGAAGGTTTTCTGCCAACCTCTTTTCTTGGCCACCTCATAGGCTGCAAAATCCTGAATCCTCTCACTACATGAATTAAATATGAGATTTCAGAATATATTTTTAAAAGTGCCAACATAGCTTGATTTTTTTTTCCCAATACACTGAATATTTTCCCTCTAGGAAACCCAAGTCCAGTTACTCCAAATGAAATACAAATGGAGATTTCTAAAAATTATATTTAAAGATGATATTTATTTTATTTATAAATATTAGGCAATAATAGTAAAGCTAGAATTAAGTATCTTTATTATGTAACTTCCAAGTTGATGATGATACTTTTATCTTAAGAGAAATACATAATTTATATACTTTTGTTTGTATGTATGTATCTCAAAATACTCCTCCATCTATTTAAAAATACTAATTTGATTTCTCATCTTTAAGAGTAAAATAATCTTCACATATACATGGGAGTATCGAATGATAAAAGAACACTGTGTGCTGATACTTGATTTGCATAGATCACCAGGATGCTCTATTGTATTATTTTCTAGTATATAATTGGAATATTCGTTATGAAACAAACATCATTATTATCACATTAGTGCCTTTGAGCCTTATAAATAAACACATTTTTGCTAGGAAGCATCAGTGTACATCCTTAAAATACAGTAGGACAGAAAACAAAAATTAAGATTTGTACGTTAACAGAGACTTTTTACAGAACCTGCCAGAATTCTTTGGCGTGTTTTAATCATAACTGCTTTCTCATAGGCAATTTTTTGTATGTCAGGTTAATTAAATATTAAAATATTCAATATTAAGAAAGCAAAAACCCAATAATAATTGGACAAAGGATTTAAACAATAAAAGTCAACATTTTTAGGTGAATATTCAATGACTTTTGACAAATGTCCAAAATCATATAACCACTACTACAAACAAGGTATAGAATACTTTATTCTCTCCAGAAGATTTACCAATGACCATTTGCACTTAATCCCTTCTTCCCACTCCCAGACCCTGACAACCTCTAATCCAATTTCTGTTTCTGGAGTTTTTCTTTTTCAAAAATGTTATATGAATGGAATCATACAGAGTTAGCAGACATTTGATCCTGTCCCAAGTGGCCAGGACCAAACATCCTGTAAGGGACTAGCCAAGTGCTAATAAGACTTTGGAGCAACTGGAACTTTCATGCATTGCTGGAGGGACTGCATAAGTGGTATAGCTACTTTGGAAAAAAGTTTTGCAACTTCTTATAAAATTAAACATACAGTCCTCCAGTCAGTTTTTCTACAACTAGGTTAAGCAAATGGCTCCACCTAGTGTATATATGGAAATAAATGCTAAACTTAACATTTAATTTAGAAAAATTGCAGCATATCAACTTTTATCCTATTTTTTATTTAGACATTCCTATTTTATTTTGAATCATTTCTGTGTGATAGTTTATGAGCTCAAGGTAAGAAAATTCCAAAGATAATCAAGAGCATAAAATAAAATCTTTCCATATACAATTTTCTTTTCTTTTTAAAAATTACATAAATATATTTTTTATTATGGTAAAATAAACAACATAAAATTTTCCATTTTAGCCATTTTAAAGTGTACAGTTCAGTGGCATAAGGTACATTCACACTGTTGTGCACCCGTCATCACTATCCGTCTCTAGAACTTCTCATCATCAATTGAAACCTGTACCCATTGAACTTTAACTCCTCACTCACTCCTTTCCTAGCCCCTGGTTACCTCTATTCAATTTTATGTCTTTATGAATATGAAGAATAATATGATTTTCAGCCTTATTAAGATACATTTCTCATAATATTGTGTAAGTTTAAATTGTGCATTTTGACTTGATAGACGTATATTGCAAAATGATTACCTCCATAACATTAACACCACCTCCAGAATGTCACATAATTACCATTTCTTTTTTTGAGCCATATTCTATCTTCTTAACAGAAGAAAGAGTAGAAGGGAAAGGTGCTACACAACTTGGGGTAAATTCTAGATACTGAATAATACAAACCTTGTTTTCTCAAAGGTAAAATGAGAAGTTGGAATAGAGCATGAGGAAACAAGAAACTTCTATACTTCTAAATAAAAAAAAAGTTTCATTTTATGTTAGTAGTAATATTAGTACATAAGGTGAATAAAAGGGGAGATGGTTATATAATTATCTGATTTTTAGTACATCTTTCATTCATTTATTCATTTATCCTTCAAATTTTCATTCAGCCTTTAACATGTGCCAGACACAATACAAGGCGCAGCAAATGCAAAGATGAATATATGGCATAGTCCCTATCTTCTAGGAGGAATTCACATGTATTCTGGGACTGGCAGTAACAGTACGTAAAAATAAAAAAGACACAAATTAAACAAATGCATGAAAGATAAAATCACATTCTACAAATAGTAGTGTAATTGTAAATAGACTGATTCTCAAAAATTAATTTCCTTTAAAAATTTTTATTTATTTACATGAAATTTGTGTTTGATTTAAAATATATAATTACAGGAAAGCCTACACTAATTTAGAAGAAGGATCAAGTTTTCTTTGCACTATTACAAGAAAGATTCTTACACTACCTTGAGAACCGATTTTCTCAATTAATTTAGCAGAATCACTTTTAATATAAACATTTACTATAGCATGCAAGGCACTAAGGACTTTTAGGATAAGAAGCTAAATATAATTTGAGAGTAAAAAGACTGCATGTTTTAAAAAAAATTTAAAAAAAGGCTTTATGTTATTCTAAACTAGTAATGTTAAGAACTAGAGGTATAGTTTATTTCAGTGTACTTCTTTGACTCATTTAACAAAAACTTCTTCCAACCGATGAACAGAGAATCATTTTCTTAAACGGCTAGGTATACTCAGTTACACCCATAAGACAGAAACTTTTGGGTAATAGAAAACATCAGGAGTTTGTTGATTTGGAACCATGCCATCATTTGTCTTCTTTGTGCTATGAAAAGTACATTTTAGAGGGTATCCATCTTTGAAAAATTAATGCATTTATTATTCTAATTCTATACCAGAAAAAATTTAAAAACATATTTAATGGGCTTTATAAATTGGAATACTTTCCAAGAGGAACAAGACACAAAATTTCTCCATATAAATACTGGACTTGAAAGAGAAAATCATGAATGTAAGTCTTCAGAACACCATTCTTGAGTCTAGGCATGTTCTTATCAGTGGCCAGCTGTCCTGTTTTTCTAAGACTTGCAGCAACCAGGAACTGTTTTTTTTCTTAGTTTAGAATGGTCACCCCAAATGTTTGCAAAGTTTCGTGTTTCTCATGTCTCCTAGCAGCGTGGGTCCCTGAAGAGCAGGGCCGGCCAGGATCATGATGTCATTCCCACTGTGGCCATGAGTGTACAAGGGCTAAATTGTTTTCCATCTTGTTTAAAAGTATATTGCTTAAAACTATTGAATATATTGCCTAGGTTTATACAACTGTACCAAGTATCTAGAGCATAGTAGAATTTTAACTTGTTTATTAATTTACAGAAATTTTTTCTATAGCGTATCAATTTCTATAATAAACCACTCAGTGGCATATTGTTTCATCTCTTAAAATAGCTAAATAAAAAGATGTAATTCTAGGCTTTTTAGGGAATGATTTCCATAACCTACTAGTGGAAGAAACTTCCTATGTACATCAAGCGTGGTTAGCTATAAATTACAGGAGATTTTAACCATAAACCTTTACCCTATTGTACGTAACAATTTGTGTCGATTTTGTGGTAAAAGTTCTGTGTAGAAACAATAAGTGGTTTCTCATAGGCCTCAAACCTACGCTTCCTGTGGGGCTACACTGGTGATCCTTGTCCATGGGAACTGCCCCTTAGAACTACATCCTGTTCCAACTTTTTAATGAAAAGGAGTTTGTAACCTAATGAACTTATATTTTACAACTTTCTTCCCTCAAAGGAAGTCAATGTACATTTCATTACAACACGCTTACAATATTCTGGTGATGTAAGAGGCAAAACTTGCTTTTCACAGCTCTAAAATGATGAAACGGGTATGTGTTGAAATTAAGCGGTTTAACAGAAGTCACTCAGAAGTGCAGGTCTGACTCTCTAACCTCCATTTCCTTTCTATTCTCTCAAGCCATGTTCTTCACACACTACAGATCCATAGCAACCTCTATTTTGCTTCCATAGCCCCAGAGTTTCTGATTATTTAAATTCCACAAGTCAATGTGCAATAAAGATGATGCTGTTGAAGAGACTTGAGTTTTCTGCACCTGCTTTATAGTGCAGTGTTTTGGAGGTAATCAGCATTTTCCTAAAGCTTTATGTTTAAATTTATCTTGCTAAATATGACTTTTCCTTTTATTTGTGTCTGCTTGGTCATCAAAATCATCATCGGCTGTTTCCTGCCAGTGATAGAGGAGGGGCATTATCCTAAATGGGTTGAGTAGGGTAATTTTTATCTAAAGAAAAGTTCTTAATTGCACAGATTTGTGCAATGGTGACAGGAACAGATAAAGGCATTCACAAACAGTTGGTAAATTCTTTGTGGCTGAAGCGAGTAACCCAAACTCTAATTGGTAGCAGAGAGACTGGAAGTTCTCTGTATTGATAGAAAGGAAATACCTCAGCTGGCATGATCTGGTTATGGCTCTCCAGAAGAGGGCACCAGCTTTCAAGGATGGAAACAACAGAAAAGAATCTATATCAAGACAAGGACAAGGTCAATTCTCTCGTCTTTCATAACTGAGGATTTTTTTCAAGGAAGGAAAGATTAGAAATTAATACCAAACTATAAAGCATACAGCTATAATTTACTTGGAATTTAAGAAAGCATTATGTTTTGAAATTTAATATATTACATTTTCTTGCTTTAAAAATATCAATCCTTTGTTGTTGTTTCCAAAAGTCACACGTGAAGGTACTAAAAAAAACGCTGATTTAGATCATCTAAACCAGGTAGACCAGGCAATAAGTCTACAGTCAGTTTCCCAAGCACCAGCTTGCAGTAAGCTCATCTTGAAAGGAACTTTTCATGAGCAATTCTTGTTAGACTTAACACATAGGCAGTCACTTTATAGGGGCTCTTGGACTAGTTCCTGAAAGAGTCCTTTAACAATTTTTCTCTCATTTTTAAAGATTTGATTTTAATGACCTGGCTGATTACTATTTTGAAATGATTTAAATATAAATGTGTCACTGTTATTAATTTTGGTCTTTTATATTTCAGAACTTAAAATTTCTTGACTTTTTTTCCGAGCTCTTTTTTGAAGTGGATCTTGGTACTAACCAGGTACCATTTGATGAAACATGAGGTCTTTATGCCAATAGTCAACAAACATTTATGGGGCACCAACTCATTTAAGCCATTGTCCTAAAAGCATGGGTAAAGTGCCAAGATTATTAAGCAATTTGAATAAACTTCAGATACATGTAGTTCTGATTTGATTATTTTTAACCAAAATTGTCAATCAGTACAACCAATTAGTTCTACCTTACAATCAGGAAATCTCTCTCTTTCTTTTAAAAATGAATTAACTATTTGACATACAAAATTGACTTTCTTTTTTCAGGAAAGTAGCTGGATTGGGTCTTGTGTGTAAGCATAACCTCAGTTGTCAAAACTCTAATTCTCATTAACTGAACTGAATCAGATATATAGAGGCACAGACAGTTTTATCTTTTGCTTTATGTTTTCTCTTTCTATCAGCTGTTGCTTTTCTTCCCTATATGGCCTATGACTTAGCAACTATTACCTAAGGTTTGCAACAGTTTAGCAACCATTATCTAAGTTTACAGACCATACACCAGTGCGAAAGACTCAGGTTCTAGGTGGTAAGTGCCATACTAAAAATACAGTGACAAATAGAAGATACAAAGTTATATGATAATTTCAGAAACACCTGGGTGAAACTCTCTCCAAGGTACATTTTAATTTAAAGGATATTAAACAGATACATTTTTGTGGTTTTATTTTTTGCTTTTTTGTGTGATATTCTGGGCAATCTTTTCTCTTTTTTTTCCTAGTTCATCAACCATTTTACCTATTTTAGCTTTATCTTTTCTTTTTATCCCAATTGGTCAGGCCAAATTGAACATGTCATTAAATTCATAAGGCTTAGTCTGTGTAACTCACTGTAATTTCCTACAGATCTCCTTAGCTTCTGTGCACTAGACTTTTGCTTTGCAAAAACAAAACAAACAGTAAAACATCAACAAAAATAACCTTATTAAAATATAATCCCTTGAGGCACAATTTATAGTATAGTGAAAATTATGAAATGCAAAAGGACTTGGTAAAAAAAAAAAAAACTCACAAAATGCTCTTCTCAGTCCTAGTAAGAAATAGTAACTATTCCATAAATTTACTTTGCTTCCATCAGCATCCCTGTGGCAGGTTAAAGAGATATGCTAATCTTTAAGTTCCACAGTTTACCCAAATAATGTGTTACAAGGCACAATATTATTTGATTTAGGGCGTAATATGTAGACCATCTAAAATATTACATAGTGACCACTCAGTAAACAGTCTTAATGAGCTTGTTTTGAAAATAGGAGTTGGGCAGCCCCTGTTGGCCTATTGTTTTCCTTTCCCAGGAGACATAGCCTGGCAGACTCAGGGCAGTTAATCAGGAGATTTGCTCAGCCCTTTGTCCTTCCTTCTGGGAGATAATTCACACCCCATCTCTCCACAGCACTTACCAATGCAGTAAGGCATACCAACTACCAGCAGGTCGGGAGGCTTACGTGTGTCACTATGGCAGGGAACATTTGTTCCTGCTGGAGAGCCCTGGAGGGGCAGCAGACTAGGAACCCTCTTTTGATCCTTTCTAAGGTTGGACTTTAGGGAGTTTAAATTCTTTCCTGCCAATGACTAAGAGTCACTGGTTCCCTCCTCCCTTTTCTCCTTAGTGTAATGTAGTTCTGTCTAACCTGGTTTAAGGATTCCATGGAGATGAAAAGACTCAGATAAAGGACTGGAAATTATACTTGAAAGGATCCAAGTGGAGAGAGAAAGTTTTCAAGAATCAGTATTTGTCCTACATCACGGTAGAGAAACATGGATTAAACTTGAAGTTGAAGAAACTGTAGCAAAAGATTCAGTACAACATAAACAGTAAGGTGGCAACTGGTTACTTTAAACAGAACAAAATTGGGCACACTAGGGACAAAATTAAGAACAATAGCAAACTAGTTAAACATTAGGAATAATATATTTTTTATTTATAACTGAGAATACTAAGGATATAAAATGTTTTCCTAAAACTTTTCCAAGTTTGGTACCCCACAATGTTAGTAGCACATGAATTCTAAAAATATTCCAGAGAGTTCTGAAAAGGGAACTTATTAAATAAAGCTCAAGTACAATTGACTTTGCTGGAGAATTTGGTATCTATAACACATTAAAGGATACAAAATTGTATTAGTCAGGAATAACTAAATTGTAAGGGATACGCACAAATCAAACTAAAGAAAACAAAAACAAAAGAATTCATTGGCACAAATTACTGAAATTGAAGAGCTATGCTTCAGTTATAAGAGATTTAAATGATATTAGAATTCTTTCTCTCTGTCTCCATTCCTGCTTCTATTGTGTGCTGGTTTCATTCTAGAGATAGGCTCTTTCCTTATGCCTGGGAAGAAGATTGCTACTAGCTTACATTTACATGCAGCCAGGTAGAACTTCAGTGGAAAAAGTCTTATTATCTCTCCATCAGTTTCAGTGAAGATTCGTATTGCTTGAGTCATGTGACCAGCCTTGGGTCAGCCAAGGTCATATGGCCACATTGAAGTAGGGAGGGGTTCTCTGAGGATTAGTCCAAACCAGAACACATGGGGGAAAACCTGGTGCTGTTCCCACAGAAGGGAGAAAGAATACTGGGCAGGCGAACCAACAAGTTTCCTAATGTAGTGATATTTTTAATTGGGTGTGGTGGAAAATAACATTTATAAGCATTGATTTTTAAAAACTCAAGTTGAGGCCGCTTTACTAGCAAAACACTGTAGAAATATGTGTTATGATTTAAATTGAAAGAGGATATAGCTTACTTATTAATGTTCTTCATATTCATGGTTCTTTACAAATTTTAGGCAGTTAAAAATAAACTAGCTAAATGTAACTAATTGCATTTGCAAATCCTATAGCAAATGGCACTGAAGGAAAAGTATGATAATTTCAATTAACTGACTTCAGTGACAGAAATATACAAATGAAGTTGTCATAGGAGGTTAATGATTCTGATTCTAGTTACAGTATGCTCATGTTGGCATGATACTGATGATAGCTGCCAGGGTGCACAAAACGAAAGTAATTCCTCAGAGCAGCAGTTCTTTAAAATTCACATGTGGCTAATGTAAAATAAGTCAAGAATTATTAAATAAAATTATTCTTATTAAAAATGGATTTTAAAGCTTGTGGTTCTATCTGTAAATAGAAAGACTTGACATATCTTCCAGGTATAGATGTTATAACCATTAATTATATAATACTCAAGAAAAAAATTGATTAAACTTTTTTAGAGGAGATTTTATACCTGGGTCATATAGAATATATGATTAGAGTTCATGTTCTTGACGTCCTCAGTAGCTATGACCAATACTTAACTTTTGAAAAAGTAATTTGTAGCAGCGCTATCTAGAAGTCAATAACTGCAATAAATTTAGGCTATCTTTGTGACAAAGTTTGCTGATGTTAATTTAAAAGATGTTTACATTGGTGAACTGGAGGGAAATAAATACTCAGGTTCACTAGAGATTTTAAAATAAAAGTCCAAAGTAACTTACTGTGAAAATCTGGAAAGAACATTCTCCCTCCTCTGGATAACAGACTCTAATGTGAAAACTGATTTGTGAGTTAAGAGAGAAAGAGGGATAGAAAGGTAAGCTCACTTCCTTTTTTCTCTTCTTAGTGCTTAGTACTCTTAGGAAAGTGAAAACTGACAACTGCATAACCTCATGTTTTAAGCTTCTCATATGTAGGTAAAACAAAAACTAGAATTTCACAAGCTTAAATAAAATATTCACAATTTTATAGTAGTGGTTCTATTAAAGTATATAAAGTATATTTCCTAGGGAAGAAATTCTTCAGAATACATAAATACGCTTTTGTAGTCACATGAACCTTTTAAGACAGTTTTATTTTGCTGATACTTCTAGATCTAACTTAATATTGTAAATATACACCTTAAATATTCATGATTAATATATTGAACTAAAAGTTATTTTCCTGTGAGTAATTTCTTGAAATCGTGCCAAAATTTTTTTATTGAATATAGTCAGTTTACGATGTTGTGTCAATTTCTGGTGTATGGCATAATAGTTCAGCCATACATATATACATGCATACATGTATTTGTTTTCATATTCTTTTTCATTATAGGTTACTATAAGATATTGAATATAGTTCCCTGTGTTATACAGTATAAACTTGTTTATCTATTTTATATATAGTAGTTAGTATCTGCAAATCTCAAACTCCCAATTTATTGTTTTGTTCCTTTGTAGCTATAAAAAAGGAAAATTTAAATGAAAATGCTTCATTATATACACTTTTCAATAATAAAATTGATAATGTAGCTGAATTCGAAAAAAGTATTTTAAGATTCTATAAAACGTGTATGATTAGATTGTCAACTCTAAGAAGTATTTGTAATCAGAAAGTTAAATCAAGTTATCAGATTACATGAATTGTTTATTTTATTCACTCGGCAAATATTTGTTGGGCACCTATTGTGTGATAGGTGCCATCTAAGCACTGGGATTGCATTCACGAGAATCTGTTCTTTTGGATTTTAGTTTTCAAGATGGCAGATAAATCAATAAATAAGATACTTTCAAATGATGATAGTGTTACAGACAGTAAAAATAAGTAATGGATAGTGCGTACCTAATGTTTGAACCTCGTGTCCTAGGTTTAGGAAATGGGGTTACTCTTTGATGGAATGGTTACAAAAGGTCTTTCTGCAGCATTACCAACCTTAGGAAGCACTTAATTTATGTCTTTTACTAATATTTTGGAAAGTATAATATCTAATATCCAAAAAAAGAGATCAGAAATGTACTTAAAGATCTACTATTGCAAAATCAGCAGGCCTCTGTGCTTATAAGGCTGAGTTCTGTTTATAGTGAAAAATGACCCTGCTGACAGCTAGTTTGTGAGGGTGGAACTGGGAACTGAAACAGAAACCATAACTTTTCAAAGGATACTGGACCATGCCTTGCAAAACAGGTGGGTTGTACTGAACCAAACCATGACATCCATCACAGACTTAGACTAGCAGTTTTTTCAACCCACACATTTCAAGCACGATCACAGACAAACTGACTGAATATTAACTCCTCAGGAATTCTCTAAAGAGGAGATCACTGACTGCTCCAGCAATTCCATACTGTACAACCTGTGGCCAGTCCTGCCAGGACCATCCTACTTCTGACTCCAGGCTCCCAAACTCTATGAGTCTTTCCTAACTCCCTCTTTTTGAATGCCTGTTTGTCCACGGCGTGCATATAGAGAGGCAATACAAAGCTATGTGAAATGTATAGTTCCTGCAACAGGGTTTAGCAGAGGGGTTCTCCACCCTGACTGCATGTTAGAAATATCTGGGAAGTTTTTAAAATTCCTGATGCTTGGATCACACCCGACACCAATTAAATCAGAATCTCTGAGGATGCAACTCAGGCATCAGTATTTTTCAAAGCTCTCGAGATGATTATAGTGCGTGGTCATAACCTAGAACCACTACTTCAGAAATAAACTGAGTTACCTACATTAGTGTGTCACTTAGGGAAACAATATAGTATTCCAGACTGGGTAAAACAAACAAACCAAAAACCCCAAAGAAACAGTTAAAATAGTACCTCTTAGATTTATTTGTTAAAGGGGCTATTTCTGTGTGGTGGTGCTGAATGTTACACTAACACATTTGAAACCATCCTAGTACTCAATATTATATTTAATGCCCCACTAGTTCTATATTTGCTCTTGTTTTTCTGCCAGAAATACTTGGTTAATGTTGAGCTTAAAATTTTGTGATATTTCTAATACATGAAACATCTATATTGATTAAGCATATTGAATAATCAGTGTTTATTAAAGAATAGAATTTCTGATTAATTTGACAAGATTTTCAGCTTATATTATTAGAATGCCCTTCTGATTATCACTGCGTTATTTTTCATTAGAACTTGTGTTGTCTTTAACCAATTGATAATTTAGTGATATTTATCAGTATCCATTTGGTTAAGCTTGGGCTTTTGTGTTAGATTTGTTTGAATTACGGCTAGCTATGTGTTCTTAGTAAATTAAGTACTTCTCTTGCCAATGTAAAAAATTAATAAACAGAAACCTCAATTAAATAGAATCAGGAGACCAGAAGAGGGATCTCATGCCCTGTGATGATAGCAGAACCCAACAGCAAGAAGCCAGATTCCTCTTCTCTCCTGGCAAGGACTCAGCCGATGGAAAGCCATGGATTTTTTGTTTACTATGGCCTTCCCAACTCTCTTTTCCTCTCTATGAAAGGCTTTTCCTTCCTTTGTGCACGCAGGGATTTGCATGTAGCTCGCCACAGTTGCAAGATGGATTTATTATCAGCAGATAATAAATCCATCTTTGCTGGAGAAATATTTGGCAGCCTTTTTGTTTCAGATCAATCCCTTCTTTCCTTTATGTCTTTGAAGTTGGGATAATATGTGTGCCTAATTCACAGAGTATAGGATTAAATGATAAAGCTACATGAAACGTGCTTTGCCCAGTACCTGACAAAGCACTAAGTAATAACTATTATTTAATTTTAATATTATGTACATTGGTATGATTAGGAGTAAGCTCTTGATATGAATGAATATTTTTTACATATTTTGAATAACTAGAATGTATCCAACTTTGGGCCATAAGGCATATGTAGATTTCTTATTTCTTCCTCTTTGTGTGAAGCAGATCTTATTATCCCAGCTTTATAAATGAAACTCTGATGACAAGGGAGATTAACTATGCATATTATTTTATTCCAGTGAGCACATTTCTTGATACTTAGTAACAACCACCTTAATAATGAGTCCCCACAAACCCTTGCCTCTCATATTAATTTAAATAGTAGAAAATAGTCGTGTATTGCACTGTGTGGAATATTTTGTGTGTGTGTGTAGTTCTTTTTGTGATTATTTAATCTTGGCACTTGGGACAATAAAAGTCCAGCAAGTGTGAGACTCTCTACGAGTACTGTTAAAGGTTTTCTTATCCCTTTGGAAAACAGAAAGGGATGTGGGGATGTTCAGAATTCAGAAAACGGGCACCTTGTACACAATAGACTGAGGTAACCCTATAATGGCCAGAATGACCTAATCAGAGAAATACTTTGATTTCTAATCTTAGCATCCTTTTTTCCGAAGGAAAGTAATCCAAATCGACCAATAATAATTAGACCTGCTTGCTCCTTTAACTGAATCATAAATGAAAAAAGAGAAATAACAGTCCCTTTGTACTCCGGCTCCTCTCTCTCTTTCTACTTTGTCTGCCTTAGAGGAGAATAACCCTCACAGGCAGGCCTGTGTTAATTAACAGGAGCTATGAGACAGGGTGTGCAAGGAAGCACTACAGGGGTCTAGAGGTGGGTAGCTATGGAGGAATATTTTACTTGCTCTAATGATGCTTTGAGGCCCTACTTGTATGCCAGTAGCTTGTTCTCTGTAAAAACAAGATAAATCATTAGTACGGAAGCCCAACATACACCTGTTTTTGCTTAAAAGGTTCATAAACATAGTATTCATCACTATCCCTTCTACCCTGAGGAAGAATATCCAGATGGTGAAATTCATTCTCCTGTAACCAGAGTTGTGACTACTTTCTGCCATTTTTCTTTTTTGTTTTATCCACAATACCACAAATAATAAGTCTCTTTCCTTTATTGGTGCTTAGTACTTGACATTAAGAGTTCTTAATCTGGTTGGAACTTGATCTTGTATAATTCTTCAGTTAGTCCATGCCTTAATCTGAGATCTTCTTAAAAACAGAGCCTGAATAAAAGGGTGCGTGTGCCAGTGGTTATTTGGGGGGCTGACCCGACAGCACCCGTGAGGGAAGGTCAAACAGGGAGGCGGGAGAAGCCAAGACAAAGGTAAGTTACTGAGATGGTCACTGCTGTAGGTAACAGGGCTCCACCCTTCTGAGGTGGGTGTGGAACACTCAGAACATCCTCCCTGAGGGTGCACCGGAGGACGCATTTGCCGTTAGTTCTCATCCCCCACTGAGTGAGGCTTACCCAGTGTTATTACTCCCGAATTGGCCTTGTGTGTGTGGAATGGAATCCTGCACTTGCTCTGTGAGTCATTTTGAATCAGTCACATTTCACTTTACGTATTCTAAAAGGGAAAAAGTATGTGCTTCATAGCAAGGATCTGAGTGTTAGCACTACTGTCAGAAAAACATTTGGTACAAATTCCCTGGAAGGTATTAAGTCATATGGAAGAGGTGTTTTGCAATCACATCACATAACTTTAAAAACAATGATCAAAATTATTTCTGGTGAACCATACAGCAATCTTTTTGTTAAACAAGGCAAGCATTATATATATTTTATGAGTAAGGACTTTGAGACAGAGACTATATGATTTAACTAAAATCTCTTACCTGGTAGGGGGCAATACTAGTTTTCTGCCTCTTCTTCTAAGTATTTAATTTCTTTCCTTAATTTTTAACAAATATTAAAACAGCTAAGTCGGTCTTCAATTTGCAAATTATAACTTACCTACAAATACAACTTGTGGATCATAGCTCAGTTACAGTGGACTAATTAACATGTTTGCTCACTGAGCTAGTTGAGTAGCTCATTCTCTATCATTGACTTTACTGCTAGAAACTGGACAAGGCCCTGCCAAGTCATTTTCCCATGTCAGAGTTCACTGTGAAAGGACCAGTTTAATTATCTCCACTGCCTTCTAGCCCTTAATTAAATTAGTGATTCCTGCAGTCTTCCTTAAATAAAGTTCTTAGGAAGCAGTTTGGGACAAATGATTCAGATTAAGTATTCACATCTGGATGTTAATTTTTTAAATGCCTAAGTAACTGAAAAAAAGTATACAAAAATAGCTTATAATTCAAAGAGTCAGAGACAGAGTTCTATAAACTTCATTAATCCAGAATTCACCATATAACAGGAATGCTGTTCGTGACCACAATAAATTTATAAAGATTATTCTTTGCATTTGTTTATTTAATGGAAAGTGTACTGCAGCTCTACATACCAGCTTAAAAAGTAGCAGCACGTTCCCTTTCAGATGTTCGTCGTGCTCAGCATGTGCCCAGCACTGCTCTAAGTTTCTTACGTATACTAACACACTTAATTTTCATAATAAACTTAAGAGATAGGAACAGTTATTAGACCCATTTTATAGAAGAAGAAACTGAAGCACAAACTGGTTAGGTGACTTGCTCAAAGTCATACAGCTGGTAAGTGGCAGAACCTTGTTGTAAACCCTTATGGCCAGGCTCTAAGGTCTGTCCTTTAATTGCCTTGCTTGTTTCCTGACATGATTCCTCAAAGAAAAAATTAGAATTTGAGTTTACTAAGCACAGGCAATGCTAATTAGGGATAAGGATTTTTGCTTGTTGATTCTTCCAAGACCCGATTAAGTAAACATATATAGTAGAATGTTTCATTGAAATGTTCAAGAGATATGAAATGAACTACCACAGATAAAATGTGCAAAGATGCCTGTGTTTATTCTATTTTGTCTCTTCAGTTGTCAGAATTTTCATATTCCAGATCACCTGTATTCTGTTTTGGTGGCTAGAGTCAGAAGTTCAATTAAATTCATTTAAGAAGAAAATGAAATGTGCTGACACATATAGCTGATAGTCCTAATGGGTAGTGCTGGTTTAGGACTGACTATCCAGGACATCTTTTTCTTTCTCCATCTCTTGGCTCTGCTTTCCTCTATATTGGGTTCAGTCAGGCTTTCTATATGTGGCATCAGTTCTGACCCTGGAAACACCAGAGTTACATCATCTTTAGAGCTTCAATCTTAGAGGGAGAGATCCTTTCATCCACAGTTTATATTAATTGTCAGAAAGGAACTGATTGGCTCTGCTTGGGTCAAGAGTCTGCTCTTGGACTAATTGTTAATTCCAGAGACATGTGGTGCTTGGTTGGGCAACCTGGGCTGCTTGTGATTGATATATTTTTAGAATCACATCAAATAGGTGAAAAGCAATTCCCAAAGAAAAAGGCATTCAGTTACCAAAAAAGAAAAAGCAATCTGTGTCACTGGTAAGTCATGATTGCTTGAGATTACAATATCTTCAGGTCCCTTCAAGATACTTCATGGCAATGGCAATCATAATAAACTTTGCTGGACCCGGGTTTCTTATTTCCCCAGAGAGCAAGATACTGAAGATGAATTGTAGAGACTTGGTTCAGTATTTACCATCTCCATTCAAAGGTCAACATAACATGTTTTTATTACTTATGATGGGTCCTAAATTGCTTCTGGTGATCTATGAAAGTAAGCCATTTAACTTAAAATTAAAATATTATAATTCATTGCAGCACATGAAACATGCCAAGTGACATGTGTGAGCTCACCCCTCTTCTTTTCTTGTCTCATTTGTCACTATTGGTTTAGACTCACTTATATTCCAGTCATGGAAAAGTATTGGAAATTGTCCCCAGATGTGCTCTCCTTTTATACACTGACATGCTTCTGTATGTGTTGCTCTCTTTCCTGCCTGTTACTTTTGATTCTGAGGGAATCTACCCAGTCCATAGCCCTTACAGCCTTGCCTTGCTCTAACTCCTATTCCTGTTCTGTCCTCCAACGCTCCAGCAATAGCTTTTTAGGCCAGGAAGGATGCATGTCTCAGTACAGAAACCTCTGTATGGGAGAGGTATCAATGTTATCCTTAAATTACATTTGAGGAAAAAGGCATTGAAACGTTACATGGAGCTGGTGTATGATGGAATTAAGATTCAGGTTGATTAATGTCCAAAACCTAGTTTTTAAATCACTCAATTGTATTAACTCTTATTCCAGGATGCTTATTAAATGAATGGATTAATGATTATTGAGAATCAGCCCTAATATTATGCCATGACTGAATGAAAAAATGAGTTAAAATTTAAAAGAAACAAAAAACAAAATGATTTTGCTCAAAAAGGAGGCAGAGAAGGCAGCCCTTTCACATTTCATTAGTGTAATGTCTTGGTCAAAGGCTTTAGAGTAACATGAGGATGCTTTTGTAGAGCAAGATGTATGTTTCTGGGAAAATTTTTTGATCTATCTGAATCATAGCATTTGATTGAAACACACACACGTCACCTTTCCAGTATGTCCTGTTAATTCAATATATATATTTAATATTTAATTTTTTCCTTGAGGCGAGAGTCAAATGTATGTTAACCTACATGCATTTATTTTTTTCTTTCACAAAATGTCACTTATGTTTGTCTTTTGACATTTTAAGAGTAAAGTCTTCTCACAGTGCTACTGAATCGGTGTCTGCTTTGGTTAGAAATTCAGCTGTGCTTAGTGAGGTATGACACACAGCTGAAAACTGGCAGTATGTGGTTACTTTTGCCTCAGTAGCACCAACTTTCCAATCAAACACTTGAAATGGGTTGGATAATAATTAAAATTCTAATGAGCAAAAGTAAAGAAGTGATGATGGTTCATGCAAAAAGCAAAATAAAACAAAATCCATGTAACCCTTAAAAGCAATCATATAGTCTCTGCAGGAGCAGAATTTTTGTCCAAAAGTTAATAACCTTTGTACTCCAAATAGCAGAACTGTCACCATATACAATATCCAGGAAAACCTCTTCCCATGCTCATTTAACAGTTATCTTTATGAAATTCCAGATTTAATTTCCTCATTTAAAAGATCATTATTCATCCCAGTTTGTTGACTTCTCCCTAGATAATGCTGGATGTTCCTGTTTTTGTCTGAACTTTGCAGATTACCTGATGAATCTTTCACTGTCATTTCAAATATATTATTCACTACTAAGAGCTTCATTACCTTTCCTTTATTCTTTAAATAAGTCACTCTCTATTTTTGCCTCTTCACATTATATTGATATGTGAGATAAATTGCAAATAAGTAGTCACAGAAGAATAATTTTATTTAGGTACTTTTTTCATCATTTTCATTAAATACTTACTATCTGGTTTTGAGATTCATGCTTCTAAACTCTTAGTTTGTTAAAACACCTCAACATTTAAGTTCTCTTCAATCTGTTCACTTCACATAAGATAAGAAGATGTGAGAGAGACCCATGGAAAATTGTCTCCCAATATTCAGAGCTCTTTTTCCACTAAGTTCTCCCATGAACCCCCATCTGGCTAATCTACCCCACTGCAAGTATGTGCTAGTACTGGCTGTCTGCACTATACTCACACGTGTATTTCTGCTTCAGTGCACTCACACTCCTCTCCCCGTAGCACCACAGGTTTGTCCAGGGAACCATAGCAGCAGGTGATAACTCCAAGAATTGTATTTAAGGTTGAATTTTATTCTCCCCACCACCAAATTCATATGTTGAGGTCCTAACCCCCAGTACTTCAGAATATTACCTTATTGGAAATAGAGCTGTTGCAGGGGTAATTAATTAAGATGAGGTCCTACTGCAGTAGGGTTGGCCTCTAATCCAGTGACTGGAGCCCTTGTATATAAACATGGGAAATTTGGACACAAACATACACAAATGGAGAACACATGTGAAAATGAACACAGATTGGGTGAGGCTTGTGATTATGAACAAACAACTTCTCCTACAGCCTCAGAGGGAACCCACTCTGCTGACATCTTGATCTCAGAGTTCGAGTCTCCAGAACTGTGAGACAATATGTTTCTGTTGCCTAAGTCACCCAGCTTGTTACAGTGGCCCTTGAAAACGAATAGAGAGACCCACACACACTTTTGGAAGACTTGATCCTAATGCACACTGACACTTGATGGGACTCTTAAAGCCATTCTGCAACCTGAGCTCATATCAACCCCCCTGACTTACAGTGTTACCATTTGTCAAATCCCCCAAACTCAGCAGAGCCTGTACCTACAACCTAACAGAAAGAAAGAAATATCACTAATCTCAGATGGCATTTTAATGCTAGAATTTTCATGCTAAAGCAATTCCTCAGATGTGAACTATTAATTTTACTGATATGTCTCTCCTGAACTCCTGACCAAGTTTCCTTTGCTCTCAGCTCTTGTAAAACTCAATCTGTGACAGTTCTGCCCATGGTCTTCCTTCCCTGCCTTTGGTCTGGTGGACTGTTTCTAAACCTTGCCTTAGTCATAACGTCATCCCTGTTTATAGGGAGAGAGATAGCCCCTAGTGATCCGCACATGAAGAAAACTATGCACAGCAGGGAACTGACAAGGTGGTTTTCTCTTCACAACAGAACAGTGATTACTAGTACCTGGGTTCACGTGTGCCATACCCTGTGTGTCCAACTTAAATAACTTGAACGAGAAGTTCCTTGCCATTAGAATATCAATGACAGAATCTTACATATACTGAGTTCCAACTTTTTGTGTTATGTACTGCATGAGGCACTTTGCCTGTAGATTTCTAGTTGATCCTAATAATGACCACCATTGTCACCATTTACTGAGTACCTACAGTGTGTTTGCACTGAAGTAGGTTTTAATACATTTAATTTGTTTTTATGGAAGTATAGTCAGTTACAATGTATCAATTTCTGGTGTACAGCACAATGTCCCAGTCATGCATATATATATATACATATATTCATTTTCGTGTTCTTTTTCATTAAAGGTTATTACAAGATATTGAATATAGTTCCCTGTGCTATACAGAACAAATTTGTTTTTTATATATTTTTTATATAGTGGTTAACATTTGCAAATCTCAAATTCCCAAATTTAGACCTTCCCACCCGTTTTCCCCCAGTAACCGTAAGATTGTTTACTATGTCTGAGAGTCTGTTTCTGTTTTGTAGATGAGTTCATAGTGTCCTCTTTTTCCTTTCTTTTTTTTTTTTTTTTAACATTCCACATATGAGTGATATCATATGATATTTTTCTTTTTCTTTCTGGCTTGTTTCACTTAGATTGACGATCTCCAGGTCTGTCCATGTTACTGCATATGGCATTATTTTATTTTTTTTAAATCATGGAGTAGTATTCCATTGTATAAATATACCACAACTATTTAGGTTGCTTCTGTGTCTAGGATTGTAAATAGTGCTGCTATGAGCATTGGGGTGCATGTATCTTTTCGAATTAGAGTTCCCTCCTGATATATGCCCAGGAAGTGGGATTGCTGGATCATATAGTTAGTCTATTTTTAGTCTTTTGAGGAATCTCCATACTGTTTTCCATAATGGTTGCACCAAACTACATTCCCACCAGCAGTGTAAGTGGGTTCCCTTTTCTCCACATCCCCTCCAGAATTTATCATTTGTGGACTTCTGAATGATGGCCATTCTGACTGGTATGAGGTGATACCTCATTGTAATTCTGATTTGCATTTCTCTCATAATTAGTGATATTGAGCATTTTTTCATGTGCCTATTGGCCGTTTATATGTCTTCATTGGAGAATTGCTTGTTCAGGTCTTCTGCCCATTTTTTGATTGGGTTGTTTGTTATTAAGTTGTATAAGCTGTTTATATATTCTGGAAATTAAACCTTTGTTAGTCGCATCATTTGCAAATATTTTCTCCCATTCCGTAGGTTGTTTTGTTTTGCTTATGGTTTCCTTTGCTGTGCTAAAGCTTGTAAGTTTAATTCGGTCCCATGTGTTTATTTTTGCTTTTACTTCTATTGCCTGGGTAGGCTGCCCTAGGAGAACATTGCTGAGATTTATGTCAGAGAATGTTTTGCTTATGTTTTCTTCTAGGAGATTTATAGTGTCTTGTCTTATATTTATGTCTTTGATCCATTTTGAGTTTATTTTTGTGTACAGTGGGAGGGAGTGTTCTAACTTTTTGATTTACATGCTACTGTCCAGTTTTCCCAACACCACTTGTTGAAGGGACTGTCTTTTCTCCATTGTATATTCTTGCCTCCTTTGTTGAAGATTAATTGACCAAAAGTCTGTGGCCTTATTTCTGGGCTCTCTATTCTGTTCCATTGATCCATATGTCTGTTTTTATGCCAGTACCATGCTGTTTTGATTACTGTAGCTCTGTAGTATTGTCTGAAGTCTGGGAGGATTATTCCTCCAGCTTTGTTCTTTTTCTTCAATATTGCTTTGGCAATTCTGGGTCTTTTGTTATTCCAAATAAATTTTAAGATTATTTGTTCTAGTTCTGTGAAAAATGTCATGGGAATTAGATAGGGATTGCATTAAATCTGTAGATTGTCTTGGGCATTTTGGCCATTTAAAAAATACTGACTCTTCCAATCCAAGAGCATAGGATATCTTTCTATTTATTTAAGTCATCTTTAATTTCCTTAATCAATATATAAGTCTTTCACCAACTTGATCAGATTTATTTAAAAGGGATTGTTTCTTTACTTTCTTTTTCTGATATTTTACTGTTAGTATAAAGAAATGCAACTGATTTCTGTATGTTAATCTTGTATCCTGCTACCTTGCCAAATTCTTTTATCAGCTCTAGTAGTTTTTGTATGGAGCTTTTAGGGTTTTCTATATGTAGTATCATGTCACCCACATTTAGTGACAATTTTACCTCTTCTCTTCCAATTTGGATCCCTTATATTTCTTTTTCTTGCCTGATTGCTGTGGCTACGACTTCCAAAACTATGTTGAATAGAAGTGGTGAGAGTGGACAACCTTGTCTTGTCCCAGATTTTAATGGGAAGGCTTTCAGTTTTTTACTGTTGAATATTATACTGGCTGTCGGTTTGTCATAAATAGCTTTTATTATGTTGAGATATGTTCCTTCTATACCCACTTTGGTAAGAGTTTTTATCAAAAATGGGTGTTGAATTTTATCAGATGCTTTTTCTGCATCTATTAGATGATCATGTGATTTTTGTCCTTTTGTTGATGTGGTGTATTACATTGATTGATTTGTGTATGTTGAACCATCCTTGTTAATACACTTAATTCTAATTCATTTCCAGTGCAAGTCAGTCAGTCATATTTTAGATAAGGAAACAGGTTCAGAGATGTTAAATATTTACAGTGGCAAAGCGGGAATTTTGACTGACAAGATTAATATTCTGACAATTTAGAACAAAGTAATAAACATGAAAACATGACCCTCTCCCCTCAAAAAAAGAAATTTAATGGGCAATAGAAGTCTCTACTTAATTGTCTATGGTTAAAGAGATTTATTGCCCTATTGGACACGCTAGTGACCAATAGTATCTCAAATCTGAAAGTAACAGAATAATGAGCATGATTCTCTCTATGTATAATGTGCTGAGCTAATAATGAGCCTGTTTCCCCTCTTCAGTTTCAAAATGTCTTATTTGTTCCCTCACTCTCTCCCCAAGATGGGCATGGTCATGGTCTGTCAGGAAGAGACAATGTTTAGGAAGTACTTCTCAATATGTGGCTCATACCATTATTGTACTTTTTTATTTTTCATTATCTTTGACAATTGAGTCTTTACTGGAACTCTGAGAGCTGATTTCTACCAAAAAAAATTTGCAATAGCCTGTAGAATTACTATTGAAATGCAACAGACTATGGCTAAAGCTACTGACTTTGAGACTGTGGAAAATGGAGTTTCCCAAAGCTCATAAGGCTGATATTACTTGCGGTAAGATGATTTCCCCAGGGATGCTGTTTTGCTGTGGAATACCCTAGATTTATGGCACAGTTCCAGGCAAGGTTCTTGGATTCTTCCTACAGACACCCTCTTATAAATTCATGAATCAACGCAGATTCAGAAATTAATGGAAGCACAAACCTGAAGATGACAGTTGACAGTCAGCTTGTCTTTTACTGTCATGCAGAAAAAAATAAATTACTCTCAGTGGGAACTTTGTTTCATTTACTGCTCAAATATTCAATTCTAAGGGTTCATGACACTTTAAATGGATTCTTTCTGAAGTAGTCCATAAAAAAATGTATTGGGAGATTGTTAAGAAAAATCAATAAATAAGAGCAAATATAAATATAAGTAAAATGATCATTTCTCATTTGAAAAAAAAAATGACAAGAAGCCAATCTACTCCTTTTCTTGTAAGCAAAAGAGAAAAAAAAACTTGCAAGATTTACAATAACATTGATTCAGGGATTCATATCTCCCAAAGACACTAAATGCACCTTTTCTTATTTTTGCTCTTGAGATAATGGAACAAATGTGATTTAAAAACAAGAACTAGAAAAGAGAAATGCTGATTTGTGTCCATGTTTTTCTTTCTGACAGCTTCTTCCTTTATCAGCAGAGAGGAAGAGTGAAAGAGAGATTTTAGCAAGTAGAAAAACTGTAAGTTCTAAAAATTATTATCAAAAAGTAATACTAGAAAACAGATACAATTAAACCAAATGACATAATACTCCTTCTGGTATAAGTTTCTGTGAATTAAATAAATATTAAATGAAATACATAATATTAGACATTTAGAACAAATAATCTTTGAGATCATTAGAAATTTCCTTTATTTTCACTTAACATTAACTTTTCCTTCCTAATTTTTTTTCTGGTATGTAGCTTTAAAGCAAAATTTTGTATGTATGTATTTATTTGTATTTACTGTATGTATAAGAGGTATAAAAGATAGTGTCTAAAAAATGTGGGTTTTAGAGACAACTTCAGTGTGAATCCTGGTTTGCCAGTTAGTAAGTTTGTGACCTTGATCGAATGATGCTACATCTTTTTGTCCAAATATTTTCATGTATACAATGATTCGTAATAGCAGCTGCTTCATGATGTTGTTCTAAGTATAAAATGAGCTGATATGGCAACCTAAACCTGGTCCGTGAACACTTCAAAGAGTGTGGACAGTTTTAAAGGAACCACTTTCCAGATCCTGAATTCAGCAATACTTTGCCCAAGAACTTGTGGCTGGAGAAGGTGTCATGTTAGAACTGTCATGCCTGTTTTCTGTTCTCTTTTCACAACTCTTCCTTAACACATTCCAAAATAAGTATACCTCTTACCCATCCAGAATATTACTTTGCTGCTTTCACTTAGTGTATAAATCCTCCAGTACCAAATAAAGTGACTATATGAAAGTGTTGTTAGTGTTCAGACAGTGAGTGACACTAAGGAGTGAAATTATGTTTTTTTGAAAGTCTGGTGATTTCTAGTTCTTTGCTTTCAGCAAAATTGAAGAAAGACCTAGTTGAGTTTTCAACTGATAGATCATTAGAAATAATTAAGGATGATAAGAACAGAGGGTTCTTCCTTCTGCCTCTGTGAACAAGCTTCTTAGCTTGTTATGTGTCCCTGGTCACAATTTTTAAAAATATTTTAAATCAATAGACATTATTTGCATATATATATTTGTGTGTGTGTGTGTGTGTGTGTGTGTGTGTGTGTGTGTGTGTGTGTGTGTCATTTTTCAGAATATAAAGATTCCAAGGGGTTTTTTGGAAAACACAAATGTATATCTATTGAGTTGGGGGTAGTAGATATCAAACTGCTTTATGACCTAGCCTCAGAAGGCAGAAGGCATCACTCTGTCATAGCCACAGCACATTCATATTCAAGGGGAAGATACATACATCCCAATTCTTGATGGAGAGCTGTAAATATCACATTGTGATAGAGCTTGTTGGGTAGTGTATATTTTTGCAATCATCATTTTGCAAAATACAAAATACCTCATATTATGAAGGGGAAAATTCTACAATTTTAAAGTTGCAAACAGGTTTTTTTTTGTTGTTGTTGTTCTTTAAAAAGAGAAACTTGAATTTACCTTTGAGGTCAGCTACCTCGTTTGTTTTAGGGAAGAAACCTGAACAGTTTAATAGGGTTTTTCCTATGGTGAGCCAATATCTCATTTTGAAGTGAAGGAATATGATATAGTGAGGAGTGAAAATACTCTGCATTATAAATAAGTTTTTCCTACTTAGAAATGGAACCACGTCTTTGAAGTTTGTTTCCTTTCAGAATGAAAACCTCCCCATTTTCTCCTTTGCTGGAGTCCTTGGGAAGTCCTGGTTAAACTCTGGGCAGGACCGTCACGCTGAAGGACACTCATGTCAGGAGCTGAATCTAATGTGGCAGGAGGCTGGGGAGAGGTGTCCACCAGCGGTTGCATTGGGATGGATTGAACAGGGGATTCTAAGTAGTGGTTATACATATGTCCAGTTTTGAAAGTTCTTCTTTGAAAATTCTGTCTTCTGATATCCAAAGACATCAGTAAAATTTTGGTTTATGTTACATTACATTGGGTTTCTTTTTTTTTTTCCTTTGTGGAATTAAGGAATGGGTTTGTGTTAGGATGAACAACTTGTCCCAATTTGCTCAGGTTTCCTGATTTAATACTGAAGTCCTGTGTCCTAGGAAACCCCTCAGATCCAGGCAAATAGGGTGGTTGGTCCCTCCAGTTGGAGTCTACACTTGAAATTACTTGTTGAGAGTGAAAGGTAACAGCTTGGAGAAAGCTAGTTTCAGGCTGGTTAGTGACAACAGTCTGAAGAGGTGTGCCATGTTTTCTTTATTTGAATCAGGTAGCAATTCAGGTATCTAGCAAATGTTAAGAAAAACTATCCAAATCTTACAACTAGGTACAAGAGGTTACAAGGTATCTTTTCACTGTCACGCTAAGTATTGTCTAGCTGGTCCACAGAGGTGTTATATGATTCTCTAGAAGTGACTATCTTTGTTTGACTAGCTATTTAATAATGGTTAGGATATTTCATATCGCTATAGAAATTGTTACTAACTTGTAGAAGCTGATGCACATGATTATTTTCTGATAGCAATACAAATGAATTTTGTTCAAGAGATGAAATGATTTCTGTCCTGTAAAAAAGATGAACCCCAGAAGTTGCAGTTTTCTTGCCCTGCAAGATATTGACTAGTTTTGTATGTATGTATGTATGTATGTATTTATTTATTTATTTGTATTGAAGTATAGTTGATTTATAATGTGTTAGTTGCTGGTGTGATTCAGTTATACATATATATATATATTCTTTTTCATATTCTTTTCTATTATAGGTTATTACAAATATCAAATATAGTTTCTTGTGCTATGCAGTTGGACCTTGTTGTTTATCTATTTTGTATATAGTAGTTTATATCTGCTAATCCCAAACTCCTAATTTATATCCTCCTCCCCCTTTGGTAGCCATAAGTTTGTTTTCTATGTCTGTGAATCTGTTTCTGTTTTGGTTTATTTGTATCATTTTTTTAGATTCCACATGTAAGTGATATCATATGATGTTTGTCTTTCTCTGACTTCACTTAGTATGATCATCTCCAGGTTCATCCAACTAGTTTTGTGTTTAAATTAGCATTCTTAATTTAGTATCTTTTCTTTAAGCCCCTATAAATCCTCTGATTTTTTCCAATTCTTTTTGAACTGGTCTCACCATCTTGCTGGTTCCCTCATTAACAAGGTAAATAAATATTTGACATTGCTGACTTTATTTGGGTAAGTGATCATTTTACCTTTTTGAAATCATACTTTGACATTAGAAATTTGTAGGGTGTATTAATATTCCTTAGAAACATCCTAGAAATTCATGGAGGGAGTGAAGTCTGAGTTTTCTACATTCTCTCTCTGCATTATAATACTCATGAACTATGAATATGATGAAGAGACTGGGTGTTCCTACAGTGAAGAAGTCTTTCTGTTCCTCCTTCAGCTTCCCTGCTGATGCAGGAAAAACAGGTGTGAGGAGGGCCCTGTCCCAGGCTTTGGTTGAGCCCCTGGGATGTGCTCCGCCAAGTGTGGGTCCTTGGCTTCGTGCAGAAAAGAATTCAAGTGTAAAGGTATATTTATTGAGAGAGATACATTGAAAGGCAAGAGAAAGGCCATGAGGTGTGGGGTTGAGTGTTCAGACTAAAGGTAGGTACACACTCCATAGACAGAATGCGGGCCGTCTCAGAAGAGGGAGAGAGAGGGGGCAGCAGCAGCTGTGAGGCACCCTGTTGCCAGTTTTTATGGGCTCAGTGGCTTCATATGCTAATGAGAGGAAGGACCAGTCTAAGTAGCCTGGGGAAGGGGCTGGGATTCCCAGGAACTTGGTCATTTCCCACTCAGACCTTTTGTGGCCAGCCTTGGGACGGCCATGGTGCCTGTGGGCATGTTATTCACCATGTTAATGTATTACAATGGGCGTATAATGAAGCTCAAGATCTGCTGGAAGTCAAATCTCCCACCATCTTGAGCCTCAAGGCCTACTGGGGGTTGAATCTTCCACCATTTTGATGTTAATTGCTGTAGCATTCCTTGAATGGCTGTGCCCTGCCCCCTTGCTGTCTCATTGCCAGTCCCCTGGGCCTTCTTCCTTCTCCCCTGTCTGCAGAGTCCTCTTAGCCAATGGATTCTATGAATGTGGTTCTTCAGAGCGTTCAAACTATAACTTCTACAAGTCAAATCTTTCTCTTCCCAAGGTGGACCACTTCTTAATGCTTAATGATACCACATTGTGATCCCCTAAGAGTCTCTGTTGCTTTCCCCAGTCTCACTGAAGATGCCTTTTTAGGAGAAAGTTGGAGATGGAATCAGAATCAGAATCAGAATCAAACTATACATACACACATACATGTATATGTGCATATGGTATAATATACGCTGTCAGGGCTCTCAGAGGAAAACAGAAACCAGAGACCACTCTACAACTTTTGTAAGAAGTTAATACCATGAATCGGTTAAATAGGTGTTGGAAAGACGGAAAACAAACAGGGGACACTGAGGCACTCCAGAGATTAGCAACAGCAGGGAGCTGCTCCAGCCTGGAGGGAGACAAGGAGAATGTGTGTTTGAAGCTCAGGGGTGGTGTTAAATGGAAGAAATGGAATCCATGGGGAAGAAGCAGCTGTTGGCAGAGAAACTGCTAAGGCAGAGAGAGGAGAGAAATATCATGGTTTCTTCCTTCTTCCCACCTTCCTACTGGCCACATCAAAAGAGAGCAGTGGATTGCAAAGCCTGGGAAGAGCAGCCTGCAGGACCAGCCCTCTGGGGAGGGGGAGAGTGAGAGGAAATGCATTGTTTAATGGGAAAGGTCAGTAAATGTTAAATTTCTGTTCCTTCCAGTTTTCAGTTTCATCAGCCTTCAGGTTCTTTATCTGACTACTAGGAGATGTAATGAAAAGTGCTTTTATAATATATTCTAAGACCTTGAATCAGGTCAAAAACTTACTAAGAATACAAAGATCTGTCCTGATCTGAATTTCTTGAAAATAACCTGTATTTGAGGACAGTCAACTTGGTCAAACTAATTAAACACTCACACTCTCTCAGATCCTGCATTTAGTTCAGTGCTTTTTTTTTTTTTAGTAACTCTGTATTTGCTTGGCCTCCCAAAGATCTTCTTCCTCTTTTTATGACTCATCCCTGAATCCCGCAGAAAAAGAGGCCTTTTACCATTGGGTCCACACCCTCTAATTCAATTATTGTCCTGTTTCATACATACACATGCAAAGTACTGGGTTTTGTGGTGGTAATAATCACACCCTCTTTTTGCCTTTGAGTTCTGAATACATTAAAAAAGATACAAAAGTGCAGTAAGGAGCAAAATATCAGCTGTACTGCTGGAAAAGCTACACTGCAGAGCACAGATGGAACTTGAAAGTGAACTGTACTTCTCATTTCTTCCCGCTGAACCGAGCTACCATGTGGTCATAGGTAGAGAGAACAGGTAGCTGCAGCCCAGGGTCCCGCGTGCTCCGTGTCATTTCTCTGCTTTCACCAGTTTGACAAGTCAGCCGTTCTTCTTGGGGGATAGTCAAGTAATGAGGTGAAGGGAATGAACAAAAGTAATCCTCAGTGTTTCTTTCTGAGGAATACAGGAGAAGGCCTTTCTTTTGCAGAAATGAGAAGAATGGTAATAGATGTTTTCCCCAGTCAAATTACTACCTGCATAAAATGTCAATCAATCCACTAAAATCTAATTTTGGGTCAGTTTAGCCCCATTGGTTACCAATTAGTATGTAGTCAATTTCTGCCTTAAAATTGTATGCATCAGGTATTCCTGATTAAAAGAATTTTAAAATCCTAATGAAAAGAGTTAAAATTTTTTCTTTAAATTTTTTTTGCTTTAAAACTCAAGTTTTGCAAATATTTGTGCCATGTTATTAAAGTTAGCATGGTATAAACAAAAGTATACTGGCATACACTGAATATAATCAGTAGCTCCAACTCTCATGGAAAGCATGATTAGGAACATTAAATCATTTTGTAGTTGAAAGTAATTGAAAACATTTCCCTGAAAGAAAGGTAAGTAAAAAAAATATAACAAGCGTGTCAAGTCTATTTTAAATGTCAAAATCCATTTTTTAAATTGAATATAAAGTGAAAGTATATGCCCACTAGATGGCAGCAAATTAAATCTTTTAAAGCTATATTTGCTAAACTAGAAGGGAAAGGAAGTCCCTGCTGACAGGTGTGTAGTGAGGGGCGAAGTAGGAATTTAGGCAGAAACCATGATGTGTAAAATGCACTGGCAAATCAGATAAATTCTGTCAACCAAATTCTATAGTCTGTGATTACAGATTATCTATACTGGTCTCCTAAAATCACATTATTTTAACACCAGTTCCTTTGGACCCATATTTTCTAAGAAAATGTCAGACTTTTTTTTTTTTTATTTGATTGAAGTACAGTCAGTTGCAGTGTGTCCATTTCTGGTGTACAGCCCAATGTCCCAGTCATGCATAGACACAATATCACAGACTTCTCATCACAGTCCTCTGAGTTCTAAAAATACAGTCATTGACTGTGACACAGATTGGCCCAATTTACAAATTTTGCCCAATGTTTGCCAAGACCAACCATGACTAACTCTAGCACTCCAAACCCTTTCAGTATCTTTCCTACCTCCCTCCTTTTGGTATTCAAGCTCTCTTGCTGCAATTAGAATTATACAGGTGTTTCTAGTGGTACTGGCTGATGAGGTTTATTATATTAATGAGACATGCTATTGTCATTGTCACATTTACTAAGGAATTATTTTCAAAGTTGTCATAATATTGAAATAGATTTATTTCAGTAGTTTAAATCAAATGTTGTCAACAGTGAAGAAGCAAACCGTTAAATACTCAAATACACTCTCATCCAAACTTCACACAAGCTCCTCTGAGGACTCTTTTCAACTAGTCTAAGCCAGTCTTGGTAGAAAATGCTGCTAAGTCATCATCCCCCACCCTTGATATCTGATCTCATCAAGTTCCTTTTCCCCACCATTGTTATGTAAGTCCTTGGTCTGCTTTTAGCAAGAATCCTGTTAGCAAGATACCCTTGATGTCTCCTTGGTAATTTTCTATCCACCGACACCCTTAATCTACTATTTGGCTAGAAATTCCCACTTGCCTTTGTTGTATTTGGAGTTGAGCGCGATTTCTCACCTCTACTGCAATAGTCTTGAATAAAGCTTTCCTTATTATTTTAACAATTGTGGGAATAATTTGATAATTCATGTTTATTTCTTCATGTTTTACTTATTTTCAAAACTTTAACATATGATCTAACAATTCTTTTGAATGGGTTTAAACCTACATTATTTTTAAAGCACATTATTTCTAACAGGCATACTTTTTAATTTAATTTTTTATTGAGTTATAGTCAGTTTACAACATTGTGTCAATTTCTGGTGTACAGCACTCTAACAGGCATACATTTTTAAAGATCTTCTTCACCATCTATCTTCTCATTCAGCTGTGTGTTACTTCATTTATCAGCCTCCTAGTATCTTTAGTATCTTCAACCCCAATCCACTCAATCATCTTGAATTCCTAGGCTTTACTAGCGAATGAAATAAAATAACTAATAAAAATAACTTCCTGTTTATTTTACCATCACACATTTTGAATTAAAGTTCTAACTTATAGAGGGCTACACATGGTAGGCACTTTTTAATATAAAGGTTCATGATTCTAATATGTTGATAAGTAATTATCTTTGAGTATCTATAATATGCCAAGAACTGTGTTAGACAGTATTACTACATTACTTTTAATATTCACAATAATCTCTTAAATAGGATATTATCCTTATTTCACAAATGAGGAACTAAGGATCAGAATGTTTAAAAGACTTCCCCCAAATCACATATCTAAGCAGAACTAGCTCAAAAGTCTGTTTTATTCACTATACGTAATGCTTCCTACATGCCACTCACTTTTATTTTTTTCTGGGTTTAAAAATTTATTCAGCATTTCATTTATCTGGCAATTAGATTTCTAATCTCAATAAACTAAGGAGACTCATAGGAAGCCAAAAAATAAAGTAAAATAAAAAACCTGTAACCACTGAGTGTTTATAGCACCCACAATTTTAATATATTTAGCAGTACTTTTGGTGTAGAATCTGCAGATCTTGTATTTTGTGTAGAATGTGTAATAAGTTTGATTACATAATTATGAGGGGTAGCATATTAGAAACTGTAACAGAAAGTCACTACTCTCAACCAGAGAGGAAGCAAGAATCATTCACCAAGGCAGCTAAACAAACAAAGGCAATTTACTAAGGGAGCAAACAGTTCCGCATCCCTTAATAGTTGAGGTCATCCCTGTATAAAACTACGCTACAGTAATTTGTATCATCATGTTTACCTGCTGTTGACTCATTTGGCAAAGAGTTACATGAGTCACTCTTAACAGATTACTTTAGAGAGCAGTTCTTCCTATATACATGTTTAGAGGTTTTAGCTGAAATAAATATTATATGGAGGATATTTAACAGCACCTCATAAACATTCATGGTTTAATTCAATCTGGTCTCTTAGAATATCCTAAGCTCTTAGATTGCTAAATTTATCAGAGACTACTTTAGTTGGTATATCTCAATGCCTATATTGGAATTTTATGCAATAGTCACTTGTTAACTTCTAGAAAACATGCAAATGGGTTTTACTATCCATTCTTTTATAGATTCACAAATAGTTTTTTCACATTTAGTATTTCCAAAATTGGGGTATGTTTTATAACTCTTATATAAATTTTCTATGAGTTGCTGTTTTAAATCAGTGATCTGTCTTTCCAGAAAATATTCTACATATGAAGATGCTCATTTCAGTATTGGAGCAAAAATTGGAAACAGGCCAATTTCATCCTTGTGGGAGTGGCTAAATAAGTTATATTAAATTCATACAATGGAATTCTATGTTAATATTGTACCACCATATGAAGAGAATCAACATGGATTGTTGAGTGTGGTGTTCACTAAGGTTAAACGTGCAAGGCAAGAAACAAAGAGCCACTATTTTTCCTTAAATAGTGAGGATACAATTCTTGTAACTGGACAGTAGTACCCTCTATTAGGTAATAAAAACCTTGTGTTTAGACATTTCTCCACTTGAATAAGTGCTGAGATTTAAAAAGACACAACCAAGTAATTTAGCTTGGCTTTTAAAAACAAATTTATTGTAAAAATGGAAAAAAACTGATTTTATAGTAAATTACAAATGATACAGGACAGAAAAGCAACAGTTACATAGTTAATAGTTAAAATAAATAATAATTAAAATAATAATTAAAATTAAAAAATAATTGTTAGTTCTGTGATCTAAATAAATTTTGGCCCCAAAATAACTTACAGGCATAACTGTTTAGAACTGAAAAGGAACCTTGGTAATTGCACTCTTCATTACAGTAGCCGCCAGCCACATGTGCCTATTGAGCACTTGAAATGTGGCTAGTTCAAACTGAGATGTGCTGTAAGTGTAATATACACACTAAATACTGAACACTTAGTAGGGATAAAAGATGTAAAATACCTCATTAATAGTTAATGATTTTAAAATATTGCATATTTCATACATATTTGGTTAAAGAAAATATATTATTCAAATTAATTCTGCCTGTTTCTTTTTGTTTTTTTATGGTGGGTACTAGAAGAATTTTGCTTACATATGTGCTGACATTTTATTTCTATTGGACAGCACTGCTCTATAACTTGTTCCTTAGAGACTTAAAAACTTCAAAGGTCTCATTTCTGGCTAAAACTAAAAATAAGTTAGTGAAGAATCATTTATTACTTCTTTTTGACACTCCTTCGGAGTTAAAACAATTTTTGTGATCAGAACAGCAACCACAAAAAGCCATGGGCAGAACTTCCCCTAGGACCTCATCTTTCCCTCAGGATTCAATTATGCTAATGCTAGATGTGGTTGCCCTGACCATCTGCACATGCTGTCTCACACAGGGAAGAGGACATACCATTTTATGACTATCACCTACTGCTTCCAGTAGTGATTTCCAGAGTTAGATTCTTAAGAAGCTACATCATTTTACTTTCTCCATGCCTATTTTAAACATCACTGGGTATTTAAAATATGACTACATGATCATACAGTTGTTTCCTTGCAAGAAGGATTACTTAAATGACCCAGGAAGCAAGTCAAAGGTCAATAAATCAGAATGAAAGGGAGGGAGACCATATCTGTCAATTCCCTTGATAAGGCACTAATGCTACCCAAGTAAGCAGTACAGATGAAAATCTAGAAATATGCAGATATTAAACAGTAAAATGTTATTTGTAGAATCGTAGTTGGAAGTCTAATATTTCTAGCTACAAATAGTTCTTATAAAATCTTCTGTTCATGAAATCTTCTTTGTTTTCTGCAGTTTTCCAAGGGTAAATCAATTCAATGATAGTATTTCTCTGACTTTATCTTCACCCCAATAATATGCTCAACTATGCTCCTTTAAAGATTTCCCTATTACCATTAATTTCCATAGGTTGTAGTCATTGGCTTCACAGAGCAATCTGCCTTTTAATTAGTGAATGAGTTAATTAATTAATAATCAAATATTAATTCAATTCTTCATAGTGCTAAGCACTGTAAGATGCTTTCATTCTGCAGGAGAAATATATATACAGATACAATGAGATGCTTGTTTTAATGGAGATTTGTATGGTCAAAGTGAAAATGTAGGATGAAGTCTTTGGGAATCACAATGAACTGAGCAGAGTGGGAACATGAAGATCAAAGTTATGGTGAAGTCAGTCAGAAGACAGTAGCCAGAGCATGACGAGTCTTGCACATTTTATCCTGAAAATCGTGGGTTTCAAAATAGTTTTGAACTGTAGAATCCTTTATTCCAGTAAAATATTGCATAGAGTCTCAGCGGGTTAAAAAAAAGTAAATGGATTGCAATACTGGAAACCCTCTTCTATCACTGGGTCTGAAGTGTCCCCAGAAGTAAGAAAGAGGAAGAAATTAAGGATGACTACCACGACTTTAATTGAGTGGATGTTGGTGCCATTTACAGAGTCAAGGAATACAAAAACATTGGCCTTATATTCTTCTTTTCTCCATCTCTAGAGTTATTGTTGGCTGCCAAAGCTCCATAAAAGTATTTTGAAGCTACAAATTCTTGAACACTATTATGCTCCAGTGTGATCTGATTCCAAATATGAAGTCTGTCTGGCTCAAACTTAGGTTGGGGCATAATATTGCTCTTATTCTTGTATCCACATCATATTCCAAGAGGCAACTCCAAAAAGGAGTAGTAGTCTTTCCTCTCTTTGGTGTTATACTATTATAGAGCTTCCCCGTGCCTTAGAATTACATGAAAAACCCCTTTAGTTTTGCTTGCATTCCTCTCTCACTAGGACACAATGCTATTTGGTGGGGGTGAGGGAGAAGAGGCCAGGGCATGATCTGAGTAACAGACCTACAGCCTGTCTCAAAATCCTCCCTGCTCTCTGACCTTGAGTCATTTTCCTTAGATTGATTAGCATGAAATTTTTCCAGGAGCCTTCTTTATTGCTTTAATGAAAAGATAACTTAGTGAGATCTTCAAATGGAGCTTCCCAGAGGTACTCAGATCACAGAGAGAATACACCTTAGATTGTAGTTGGTATATCTGTGACAGCTGAATACTATGAAAGAGTTAAACTTAGAAATGGCTTTTATTTTCAGTATTATATGGTAGAATGAACATGAGCTTTGAAATTTGAACAGGATGTTTCAACCCTGGCACTACTGACAATTAGGGCTGGATAATTGTTGTGGGAACTATTCATCTGCACTGTCAGATGTTTAGCAGCATCCTACCCCTCACCCTGAGTTGTGACAAACAACAATGTCTCTAGACATTGCCAAATGACCCCCGGAGGCGTAAAATCGCCCCTTGTCAAGAACCCCCTTGAATTAGATCAGATGTAGAACTCCCAGCTCCCTCCTTATCCATGTGTTATTTTAAGCAAAGGACCTAACTTTCCTGAGCCAGTATATCTGAAAAACTGAGTGAAATGCTAAATACCTCATATGGTGATTGACAGAGAGTAGGCACACAACAAACTGCAGTTCTCTTTTTTGCTTCCTCCTCCTTTTCAATTTTGAAAATCCAACAAGATATCCTAGAATCTAGAAATGGAAATGTATCCTAGCAAAGCAGTTTACCTCCTAAGGTCTTAGTGTGGTGAAGAACCAGACTTTATTTTAAACTAGAGGTAAGTCCAGGCAGTAAACATTAGAGAAAAGAACTGTAGTTATTTTGTTAACATTTAAAAAAAATTTAAATAACTGAAAATTTTTATTTTAAAATTTATTTTTAAATTAAAATTTATATATTTTGTAGTTTTAATTCATTTTCATTTGAACTGTCACCTCTGATTTTCACAACAATCATATGAAATAAGTAGGGTAGGGAGAATCCTTATTTTATAAATAAAGATTCTTGGGTTAAGAGAGTTGAAGTGATTCGTCAAAGACATAACGTTAATAAGTAAGAAAGGTGGATTTTGACCTCGGTCTCTGATTCCAGAAGTAGTACATTTTCCATTTATAATAACTACCTTCTACTAGAATAAGTATGTGATTTGAATACGGTGTTGGATATTTAGTTGAGGTACATATTATCTTTTTTATATTAAATTAAAGAGCCTTTCAGTTCTATAGCACTTCACAATTTTCAGAAGCTTTACACACACAATTCCATATAACCCCATATAACCCCCTTTTCCCCTATCCGTATATTGCCCCTCCCCACTTCCCTTTCCCACTGGTAACCAGCTTCTATTGAATAGTTCTTCTTGGAATATTTTAGACTTTGGTAGTCCAGATTATAGGGTTCATATTTACCATACAAAGCACAGGAATCAAGACCACAGAAGAGGGAAACAAGTTTGTACTGTGGTATGGGTCATAAGTAAATGTTATCCTTGAGATCTTCATCCTCTTTTTCTTAACAGGGATTTCTGCATCTATACCATATTTCAGAGTGTGCTACGGGGGTGGCCACATTCTTGCATCAGTGGTTTTCAAACTTGGCAGCACATTGGAATCACTGATGTAGTTTTAAAAATAATGATTCCTAAATAAACAACCCAATCCAAAAATGGGCAGAAGACCTAAACAAGCAATTCTCCAAGGAAGACATACAAATGATCAAAAAGCACATGAAAAAATGCTCAATATCACTAATTATCAGAGAAATGCAAATCAAAACTACAATGAGGTATCACCTCACACCAGTCAGAATGGCCGTCATTCAAAAATCCACAAATGACAAATGCTGGAGAGGCTGTGGAGAAAGGGGAACCCTCCTACACTGCTGGTGGGAATGCAGTTTGGTGCAGCCACTATGGAAAACAGTGTGGAGATCCCTCAAAAGACTAGGAATAGACTTACCATATGACCCAGGAATCCCACTCCTGGGCTTGTATCCAGAAGGAAATCTGCTTCAGGATGACACCTGCACCCCAATGTTCATAGCAGCACTATTTACAATAGCCAAAACATGGAAACAGCCTAAATGTCCATCAACAGGTGACTGGATAAAGAAGTGGTATATTTATACAATGGAATACTACTCAGCCATAAAAACCGACAACATAATGCCATTTGCAGCAACATGGATGCTCCTGGAGAATGTCATTCTAAGTGAAGTAAGCCAGAAAGAGAAAGAAAAATACCATATGAGATCACTCATATGTGGAATCTAAAAAACGAAAACAAAAACAAACAAACAAACAAAAACAAAGCGTGAATAAAGGACAGAAATAGACTCAACAGACAGAGAATACAGACTTGTGGTTACCAGGGGGGTGGAGGGTGGGAAGGGATAGACTGGGATTTCAAAATTGTAGAATAGACTACACTGCATAGCACAGGGAAATATACACAAAATGTTATGATAACTCACAGAGAAAAAAATGTGACAATGAGTGTGTATATGTCCATGAATAACTGAAAAATTGTGCTGAACACTGGAATTTGACACAACATTGTAAAATGATTATAAATCAATAAAAAATGTTAAAAAAAATAATGATTCCTGAGTCTCACAACTAGTTTCTGAATTAATTGGCCTGGAATGTGACCTGAGCATGAGGTCCACATGCTTCCTAAGTATTTCTAATGAGAAGTCAAGGTTATGGATCTCTGGTTTAGCTGGTGATGTGGAGGAGACTGTAGAATTGATAGAAATTTGCTGAGCGCACAAGGACCCAACCAATTATAAGTCAATAAAACATTGAGTGTGTCGTAAAGGTCCATCAAGAATTATCCCTTCAGATACATGTGATAGATCAAAGAAGGATGGAATTAAGAACCAAACTGGCAGTCAGTGTCATACCAGGACTGTCTGTCAGTGAGCTCCCATTTAGGATTTGCTTTGTACAGGTTTTTTCAGGTAGTGACCATTTCTAACCTAACATTGGCTATGTTATTATTACTTTCAGAGGAAACAGGTGAAGGAAAGAAAAGAATAGAAAATACAGTACTGAAGGAACTTGAAGAGAAGAGTTAACTCTTAACTACTCAAAATAATTCAATATTAAAATGCATCTGATGGCCTCATAACAAAAATTATGTTTTATTAAACATCTATCCTGCAACTACACTGTGCTAGAAACCTTTCTTGCCATCATAGAACCTACATTATTTCCATAAAACTTTAGGACCTCGTTTTGTCTTCACAGCTGTCTTTTGTACTAACTAATGCATCAACAGTTATCCCCAAAACATTAAATTTCCTTTCAGCACAGGTGTAAGAAAGCCTGCAGTTAACTGGTTTGTTTCCACTAGATGTTTAACGAAAGTCTGTTTATCTGTCATGAACAACACGGATAAAACTTGAATTGAGAGACAATGAAGTCGAAGTGAATAGTAATACTTTAATAAATTATGCAAAGAAAACACTGGTGAATTGAAAAACAAGGGTATGCCACCTAAATACAGTTAATTTAGTTGTCTGAACCTAAACCTGAAGACGGAATTGTGTCTAGAGCACATACTGTGTTGGAATAGTTTTAAGTCTGCAGAACCTCAGTTAGTTTGTTGAAACTTTTGATTAAGAAACCCTTAGGAGAAAGAAAAATATTGTAGGCCTGTGTTTTTCATTTAGAAGATTGCTACAAGTATTAAAAAATTAATTTATAATGTGTTGTTTTTGAGAATTTTTCAGTTATATATAGGTGTGTATGTTTCAGTCATAGACACATATGTATATATACACACACATACACATTATGGTTGTGTATATATGTGCACTGAGTTGCAGTGTAAAACATACTTTTTATTGTAGGTTGTAGTTAAAAAAATTTAACATACTGCACTAGCAAAAGTTAGGTGCTGTTCTAGTGCCATTGTTTTCTGCAAGAACAGAATTTTATTGAATTACGATAGTAGAATCTTGACATATAAACAAATTCATTCCATACTCATTTATCCTTATAGTTTTGAAATATTATTAGTATAACTGTGAGAACTCAGATTTATTTTCTTAAGGAATATTATGAACACATATAGAAACAGTAATACCTTGTTTTTATTATTCAGTCTTTCTTGCAGTTACTATATTGTTGTTCCCTCTTCTGTGTTCTAGAAGAGTTCGTGTAGATTTTGTACTATTTCTTTTTTTCCCAGTTTTATTGAGATATAATTGACATATAGCACTGCGTTAATTTTAGGTGTACAGCATAATGATTTGGTATATGTATATACTGCACAATGATTATCAGTGTAAGTTGTCAACACTCATAGAGTTTATCCCCTCATATACTTACAATTTTTTTATTGTGATGAGAACTTTAAAGATTTGCTCTGTTAATCTCACAGAGAGAATTCTCTGGGCGCTCTTTTATAAAGACACTTATCCTATTCACATGTTGCCAACTGTCTCAATACTGTCTCCTTTTTCTTTTCGGTACAAAATTCAATCCAGGAAAACACGTCACATTTAGTTGTCATGTTTTAGACTTCTTAAATCTGCAGCAGTTCCTCATTTTTTCCCGTTTCTTATGTCCATGTAAGTTTTTTTACCCCTCATGGACCATAAAGTTTTATTTATTTTTAAAATTTTTTTTCTTTTTTTTTTAACATTTTTTATTGATTTATAATCATTTTACAATGTTGTGTCAAATTCCAGTGTACAGCACAATTTTTCAGTTATACATGAAAGTATATATATATTCATTGTCACATTTTTTTCTCTCTGAGCTACCGTAAGATCTTGTGTATATTTCCTGTGCTATACAGTATAATCTTGTTTATCTATTTTACAATTTTGAAATCCTGTCTATCCCTTCCTACCCTCCACCCCCTTGGCAACCACAAGTTTGTATTCTATGTCTATGAGTCTATTTGTTTTGTATTTATGCTTTGTTTTTTTGCTGTCCATGTAAGTTTTAACGTATATGGGTCCTTCATTCTGTATGTTGAACTTCAATATGGGTTTTTTTAATCATTCCTTATAACCAGACTCAAGCGGTGCCTGCCTGCCTCCCTCTCTCCCTCTCCCTCTCCCCACAGATCTGCAGATTGTCTTTTCATTTTCTTGTGTCTTCTTGAAGTGTTCACTTTTGTTGAAGTCCAATTTATTAATTTTTAATCGTTCATTCTTTTTGTTTTCTATCAAAGAAAGTATTGCTTAACTCAGTGTCATTAAGATTTTCTTTGTTGTCTTTTAGAAGTTTTATGGTTTAGCTCTTATGTTTACATCTCTGACCCATTTTGAATGGATTTTTTTTGTGTATGGAAAGGGTCAAGATTCATTTTTTCCATATAGAAACTTTATTCTAGCATGATTTATCGAACAGACTGTCTTTTAACATATTGCATTACCTTGGCACTTTTGCTGAAATTCTGATCTCTCTCTGAGTCTATTTCTAGCTTCTCTATCCTGTTCTGTTGACCTAATATGTCTAATTGATGCAAATACTGTATTGCATTGATTACTCTGGTTTTATTGTATGTTTTGGAATCAGATATTTTTCTGACTTTGTTCTTTTTGAAGGTTGTTTTGGCTATTCTAGATACTTTGCCTTTCCACATTAATTTTAGAATCAATTTGTTGAATTCTGTTAAAAAAAAGCTTACTGGGATTTTAATTGGGGATTCTTTGATTCTATACGTTTGGAGAAAATTGACATTTTAACAATATTAAATGTTCTGATGCCTGACTATGATATATCTACTTACTTACCTAGGTCTTCTATCCTGCATGTTTGGTAAATTAACTTACTAGTTTTAGAAGTCTTGTGGCAGATTTCTTAGGATTTTTAACTACATAATCATGTGATCATGAATTAAGACATTTTTACTTCTTTCTTCCCAATCTGTATGCTTTTTATTTCTTTTTCTTGCTTTGTTGCACTCTCTGGGACATCCAGTACAATGCTGAAGAGAAGTTTTGAAAAGAGATGTTCATTTATTTTTCCTGTTTTTAGGTAGAAATCATTTAGCGTTTCACAATTAAATATGTTAACTGCAGATTTTCTGTAGATGACCTTTATCAGTTTGCAGATGTTTCCTTTTATTCTTAGTTGGTTAGGAATTTTCATCAGTGGTGTTGAATTTTATCAAGTGTTTTTTTCCATTAGCTATTGAGACCATCATATGTTTCTCTTTTATTTATTTTATTAACATTATATATTGTGTTTTTTGATTTTTGGATGTTTAACCAACCTTGCATTCTGGGGATAAACCTTTGTTATTGGCCTATTATCTTTTTTATATATTGCTGGATTCAATTTGCCGAAATTTTGCAAAGAATTTTTTTTAATGAGAAGGCTGGTCTATAGTTTACTTGGAATGCTTTTGTCTGTATTCAGTATCAGGTTATACTGGCCTCATTGATTAATTGGGATGTGTTCCTTTCTTCTTTTTTCTGAAAGAGTTTATGTAGGGTTGGATGCCAATACAAACTCTTTCAGAATCCATTTGTCAATTTATTGCCTCTGTGTATCAGTATCAGTATCAGTATCAGTTTATTGCCTTTTTGCTCCAAACTCATCCTTTTTGCCTGCTCTGTGAAAATGGACCTAAGCCCTTTAGATATTTTTCTTTGCCAGCTGTCACAATCTTTTTTAAATTTATTGAAGTATAGTCAGTTTACAATGTTGTGTCAATTTCTGGTGTACAGCATAACAGTTCAGTAATACATATACATATATATTTATCTTCATATTGTTTTTCATTATAGGTTACTATAAATTATTGAATATAGTACCCTGTGCTATACAGTATAAACATATTGTTTATTTATTTTCTATATAGTAGTTAGTATCTGCAAATCTCAAACTTTCAATTTATCCCTTCCCACCTTCCCACCCCTTTCCCCCCTGGTAACCATAAGTTTGTTTTCTATATTCTGTGAGTCTGTTTCTGTTTTGTAAATAAGCTCATTTGTCTTTTTTTTAGATTCCACATGCAAGTGATATCATATGGTATTTTTCTTTTTCTGGCTTACTTCAATTAGAATGTCAATCTCCAGGTCCATCTGTGTTGCTGCAAATATTCTTTTTTATGGCTGAGTAGTATTCCACTGTATAAATTTACCACAACTTCTTTATCTAGTCATCTGTCGATGGACATTTAGGTTTTTTCCATGTCTTGGCTGCTAAGAACATTGGGGTGCATGTAGGTTAATAATTCTTTATATCAAACTTTTCCTGTTCAAATTACTATGTGGTTTCTCTCTTTTGATTGGATCAACACTTTTATGAAATTGATATCAACAGTAGCCCAGAAGATATATTTATAAAGAATGGAATTTTAGGATTGGTTTTATTATGCCTTTAATTTGAGCTCTTTGATCAGATCGGTAGTAGTTCTTGGCATGTAGTGGCATCATAATTAATCAAGCTAACACCTGTGCTTGGTTGGGATGACCTTTCAAATGAAGCACATACCTTGAAAGCCAAGTGGATGCTGTACTTTATGTTATGGTGGTAATGATGTCCATAAGGACTCTGGTGTTCAATGGAGTCTTTTGAGTGTCCTTAAGCCTGACCTGCAAGGGTGAAGTTTTGGGCAGCTCTGTCACCCATAACAATGCTGATCAGTGACTGAGGCTGACCAGAATGCTTTCCACAGATGAGCTGGTGTCATTTATTATTTCAGCTAAAATCAGGGACAAATTTTGTACCACATTTTCTAATTGGGTCACTCTCAGAGTAATGGAGATATCTGCCCTCAGGGTGCATATAAATAACGTGTCAGTAATCCCTCTGGAAAGCTCCCCTTAGTAACCAAGAGTAACTTCATTTAAGAGATTTCTGCAGTCTTCTGAGGGCTGTGTGATCTACTGATGGTGTTTCTTTAAAGATTTGAAGATCTCTTAAGACCACCCCGTGGCTTTAATATACCACTTCCAGTTGATGAGTAAGGCTTGCCAAATGGTTAGTTGTGAATCTGTTTTGGTTCATCTTAAATGAGAATGTCAGTTCACAAAATCGCGAAGTCTCTGCAGGACGGGGCTTTGCTTGTGACAAGAGGTCAGTAGTAAGCTAAGAGTTGCTCTTCAGATACAGCTGTTTCTGGGAGTCAGTGAGTCCTGTACAACCGAGGATGCTTCTGAGCAGAGGTTGCCTTCCTTTTCCAAAGACTCTGGCAGAAAAAATCATCAGTCATGGAGACTTGTAGCTCAAATAGGTCATTAGGTGTGTGGTACCTCAGAGTAGGGAGCATACCACAGCATGCTGATTAACTTCCAGTGTAGGTCTGTGGGTTATACTCACTGTAGGTTACCTGATACAAGAGACTAAAGAGAATGCCCAAATGCGTCATCTGCTGTTTCCAATACTCAAGAAGCCGAAGAGATGCTAGGCTGGCTTTCGGATGAGGGGAAGGGAAACAATTTTCCCTTAACTTCCAGAGTGATGGACCATTATGAATCTGTCTGCACAGTCCTCCCAAAACCTGATAAGCAGTCTTTTTTTGTTAGGTTTCATGAGTCAACTTTGCTGATGATGGTGTGATAACACCAAAGTCAGAGCCACTGAGTCTTAGGCTTCTGATCCTATGGCCAACAGAATATTATGTATCATTGAAAGCTTTGGGCATTATAGGGTAGTGGTAGTCACAGTAAATCCTGACCTGCTCCCTTGTAGTAAATGAAAGAGGAATTTAGGTACCCGTGAGGGAATGCTGCAAAAGTATATTTGTGGCTTTGTAGCATGAATGAAAATTTGTCTTTTTCTTTGGGTACTAATGGGATGCAAAAGAAGACATTGGCAATGTCCAAGTTAGCATATCAAGTGTCATCGGTCTGTGTCAAAAATTTGTTACATCACAATATATGGAAAGTCCAGGGCTATGGGAACAATTAAATTCAATTGGTGGTTAATCCGCTATAAACCTCAAGCCTTTGATAATTTTTTTCACTAGCCGTAAGGTCTGTGGAATTGAGGTACTGCATTTCTTACCACTCCTTCTTCATTTAAGTGCATAATCAAAGTTGGGACTTTCCCTTTTCCTCCTGGGATTCTGTGTTGTTTCTGCTGGACCGTACACAAGGAGATAGGGAGATAGTTTGGGTAGCAGTTTATGTGTTCCACTATCACTTTGGGGTTAATAGTATAGTAATTTAGTTTCTAAAATATTTTCTGTATAATAAGGCTTCTTTAATCATAAATGTATCCATTTGTTCTTAGTTTATTATATCTATACCTTAGTATAAACAACCAGAAGCTTTTAAAAACAATTTTACTTCTCTACATTCCTTAACAATTATCACTTACATACTCCTACCAACAAGTAGATCATTTTTGTCTTGTTATAGATCCAACAATTTCTACTGCCTTCAAACTACTGGTCCAGTTATAGTCCCTAAGAAAAATGCAGTGATTGTAAATTCTCCATGAAAACACTATAGGTTGGGGTCAGAATAATTTTTATCCTAAAATCAAACTTATATATTTACTCATCATCACCATAAACATATCATTTAAAATTATCTAAGAGTTTACTTCTTGATGGGATTGTTAATAACTGGAAACATAACTGTGTTTTTGAAAAACCCTTATTTCTGTAGGTATTAAGAAAACACTAGTAGATTTCATCTTTTTAGAATGGTATGCATGTTGTTTAGTTGACACACATCAAAGTTTTTGTTAATTTCTGAATGAAAAATGTAAGAGAAAGTATTTAAAACAGAGATACTAAATACTGATTTTGTGAACTCAGTGTATCTCCAAAGATTTCAAATTGTGAAATTTTCAGTGACTGAAAAATTAGTTTCAAAATGCAATATATATGTTATTTATCAAGATATTGAGAGAAATAACTGAAAATATAATTGTTTTGGTAGCAGCCTTAGCTTCAGAAGACCTCAAATCCAGAGGAACAGTTAGTTGTGTGCTGCCTGAGGGAAATGTCTATTTACTCACAGAGACAGCATCTCCTTAGCAACATGGTTGCTTTCAGCTAAAAGTGAGTGAACAGTCTTAAAATTAAAAAAAAAAATAAATAAACAAACAAAAAGCCACTCTAAAGGCATTAGACCTGGGTTCTCAGAACTAACAGATTTAATGAAATTATCAGAGCCCTCATCCCCATGACTTTCTGATTCCAGTCAAACACTACCCATCACCAGATTTCTAATCTCAGTGAGTGCGGACACTCTGTTTATAACTGCTCAAGGTGAAAAACCTAGACATACTACTCATTTTTTTTTTCTATTTCCCACCATATTTTTCCAATCCATGATACATTTTTTGTAACACTAACTCCAAATATATCTTGGATAAGTTGATTTCTCTCTTTCTTCATTACAATCCCCAGAATCCAACTTAACGTAAGTCTAACTTAGACTTCAGCAAAAGCCTCCTTTTTCTTTTCCTCCACATTTATCTTCTATAAATATTTCTCCCTCCAGCAGCAGAGTTATCTTTTAAATGTAAGACAGAAAATATCTACCCTCTGCTTAAAATTCTCTGATGGCAAAACTCTGCAAGATCTAAAGACAGTCATATCTAAAATATCATCACCTTATTCTACTCTCTCCCATTCAAGAATGCATCAGCCTCACTGGCATCCTTTCTGAGGTAGGAAACCGAGCATTTGCCGTTTCTTATGCTCCCTCCTCCACTAAGAATCTGTCCTTATCTGCTGGATCAGGATCCACCATAAAAAAATTATGCTCTAATTTTTCTCAGTTTAAAAAGCTAACTTAAACCCTGCACGCTGAGCTAGCTATAGAATGATTTTTCTGCTCATTAGAGCCGCACTTAGAATTTTCTACATTCTTGACTCCATTTATCATATGTCTTTCAGTCTTGAATTCAGTCTAATCCTGTTTCCTTACCCCACCAATATTTTTAATCAATTTCTTGAATCAGGGATCCTAATAGAGTCATGATGCAGACTTGAAAGCAGGTTTCTGCTGTTTTAAGAAAGCCTGAAGTACAGAGTACATTACCCTCAGCAAAATCAATTTGTTCTTTGGATATAAATACTTTAAAATATCAGATTCAGTGTCTTTGGCAATGAAAATGTTTAGAAGTACTAGTCTAAGTTAGTGACTTCTCAAACGTGCAAGCAATGTAAAATATAGTCTCTGTGCTCATAAGTGTTTTATTTCAGCTTATCAAACCACTTGTATGAGCTTGAAGATAAAAAGACTGTCTCTCCTAGCTGAATATAATATTAATGCATATTTTATATGACAGAATGGGCTTTACATTAAGTATTGTCTTTTTGCACTAAGTAGTGTCTCCTGAATTCTGTAAAGCAGCTCCTTCGTTCACTTGTTTTTGTCAGTTAATCATTATTATTCATGTGAAATTCTGAATATACTTGTTGACACATACTTAAATCAAAAAAGGAACAATTCAATGTAATAACAGATTGCAAAAAGTCCATACCAAATAGTCTCAGAATCACACAGGTCACACCCAAGGCCAGAGAACGTTGTTTGTCAGGTATAATCCTGCAAGCAAATAGCAACATCATCAAAACAGTATTATTAGCTGTAGAGGATGTTTGCTAGTTTCAGGGTCAACTTTTCTCCTGTGCATCAGTTAGACTAAGAATCCTTAGCTAGTTGACAGGGTTCAGTCTGGTTGCATTAAAGAACTACAGCTTTTCCCATTTCTCTATATCCTGCCCCTTGCCAACCAAACCCAAAGTTTCTTGCTCTTCACAGGGAATAATCACTTATGGCCCCAACCCTCTCCCCCAGCCTTTGCTGAAAAAAAAAAACCTTAGCACTACGTTTCACACTTGTCATTCTTCATTCTGAGGTGCACATCCATTGTTTCAGATCTATTCCTTTTGCCTCTTGAGATTCACTCTCTACCTTTTCTACCTGGTTCTCTGGCCCTGGGAGGCTGACCTAAATGGACTATAGCAATAGCTCTTGTCTCTGGCTTCTGACTGACTTCTGCCAACGGGGTGCTCCAGAGAGAGGAAAGAAAGTCAAGTCAATGTCTTCATTCTCAGGCTCCTTTCCTGCAGAATTACGTCAGGCTAACTGGGTCCCTAGGCAAAGTAGACCCCTCTGCAGGTCTCTCTCCTTCCTATCCCCGTCTCCCTTTGGGTGTGGGATAGTAACAGACCTGAAGTATTGCAGTATGCCTCGAGATTCCTTATACCCTGCCCACTTGTTAAATAGCCACTTTATTCAACCTTACTTGAACTGTCCTAAATTGAGGGTACCATTTCTTTCCTGTTGGACCTCTGACTCTTACCCTCAGTATTCAAGAGCTAAAATAAATAAAAAATAACTTTCTCAAATATAAAGAATGAAGATCTCTGTATTTCATATTGGTCAAATCAAATATTTGTTTTAAAAGGAAAAATCATGAATAACATCACATATTAATGGTTTGGAAAATAAACTAAAATACAATAAAAAACAACCTTTGAACATTTTAGAAAGTAAAAAATAAAAGCTACATTTTAATTGGATATTTTAAATAGACTCTATGCTTAACATTTGTTTTCTTTCTCTGGAACTTGACTAATAAATATGACCAATATTTTCATCAAAAATGACTCAATTTATTAAAATGTAGCATATATACAGTATTTTATGACTATTTTGTGAAAAGTGAGATAATTCCATCTCTATCAACCTGCTAAAAATATATATTCTTTCCTCAAGTGTTTACTACTAGGAAAATGAAAACAAATTTACTAATTCTTAACTGATAATGTTTTTAAATAAAAAGTAATTTAACTTTTATTATAAGCAGATTCACTAAAGACACATAAAAGAAGTAAAGTATCACATTTTAGAACCACACTTCAGTATGAAGTTTTTGGTATAAAGTGGAAATGTGGGTCATGTGCTTAACTGTAATTGAATGTTCTGTTTCACTTAGCATAAGCAATTTTCTTACATGTAATATGATATTGGTGCTCTCTGAAGCATAACAAAGAGCTAACAATAATTCATAAGTATAATCATTAAGAAATATTTATGTATCATCAGTTTGATTATAACCTTCTTTCTAGGTGATATACAAAAGAAGATGAAAAGATTAATTGATTTTCCAAATCAATTAAATGAACAGCAAAACAATAAATAATAGGTATAAAAAACAAAATTTTAAAGAAAAATTTTACTATGCTTTTAACAATGAAGTGAATTTTTTTTGTACTTTGTGTAAGGAGTAAGGTTATGATTTGATGGTTTAAGAATTTCATAAACAAAACATTTTTTAGTACTCTTCCAAAATGGAAAAGGCAGCTTCTAATATCTCCTATGACTTCTAGCTTTATGTTTTCAGTGCATATCTTTCTTAAGTTCTGGGCTTAAGTTCCTATCCTGCATAAAAGCTGCTCTTCCCCTAGTGCCCCCGGTCACAGTAAGTGGAATCATCATCCATGCAGTTTTCAAGCCTAAAACCTGGAAAGCGTCATCCTTGAAAGAGGACCCTTTTCCTCATTCACCACATTCAATCATAAAATGCTGTGACTTAAAAAAAAATTTTTTCGTATCCTTTTCTCTGATTTTATTCATCCCTAATTCTACTGGCCTATTCCAAGCTTGTGTGTTTTGCCTGAAGAAAATGTGACAACTTCCTAACTTATCTCCCAACAAGTATTCTTATCCCTTCAGTCCACTCTCCACCTAGAGCCAAAGTGATTTTTTTAAGGTAAAATTCTGATTATTTCACTGCCCCATTAGGATCCTTCAATGGCTTCCCACTGTTCTTAGGATAAAATCTAGAACTGTAAAAAAAAAAAAAAAAAAAAAAAGTTACAAGGTCAGCCTGATCTCATCAGCCTCATCGCATGCCACCTCATAACTTTTGCCTATGACATTGTTTAGCACAGCTCTTATAATTAGCTCTTATAAAGCTATTTCTTCAACTCAGAGTGTCTGCATATGTTGTTCCCGCTGTGTGAAAGTCTCATCCCCCAACCTTTACAGCTCAGCGTAAATATGATTTCTTCACGGTTACCCTCTCTGAATCCCCAGACGAACTTAGATTGAACCATAATTTTCTCATTGCATTTTCTACAAGTTTCCTTACAGTAAGTTTTAATATTACAATTGAATACTTATTAGTGAAACTACTTTTTTTATTTGCCCTCTATCTTGGCCTGCCCTCCAAGGTCCATCAGGGCAGCAAGGGCCTGGTCACTTCTGTTCCTTTTTTATTTCACCTTTTTTTCCTTAAAGTGCTCACCCACCTTCTTATTTAAATCCATGGTAACTATCACAAGAGAGAATACATAAACACGTTAAAATAATGAAGGATGGAACGGAAAGAATTTAAGAACTAGCTTTTCTTAATGAGCATCTTGATGGAGAGATAGAGATAAATCATACCTTCCTCCTTAGACTTAAGCCTCACACAGCTTCAGAACTCGTCAACTTTCTCCAGAGGATAAAGAATGTTGTCACTCTTAGCCCCATGTGATCACCAGAAATTCTGCCAGTTTCCTTGCCCCCTAGTAGTGACCCTCCATCTAGACCTAGTCCATGTTGTTACCTATATAATATGTGGTTGTATATATAGATAGCCTTACGAATGTAAATATATCAGTAGGCAGGATATCTGCAATAAGGTCTGCAAGAAGTACAAGTGCTGGCATAAAGGGCAAACATATATGCAATTTTTTTAGATATTAAAGATACCCTTTTCATCAGAGTTGCACCATTTTGTCATCTTACAAGCAACATATGAAAGTATTCTGTTTCTACACTGCCACATAAGCAATTTTATTATCAGGATTTTATTCCTGTCAACTAGGTACATAAATATTATCACAGTTACATTGTTTAATACACTGTGTCTATTTTTGGTTGTTTCAGGCAGCAAGATAAATCTGGTCCCTGTTACTTCATCCTGGGTAGGGGAGGATGTTTTCCAGAATATCTTGTGTCATGGGATATTCACATGTCTACTTGTTGGCTTACAAATATCATAAAAATTTCTTACATCACTTGGAATTTTAAATTGGAAAGTTTCCCTAGAACTGTCAAATAATCAGGTAACCTAATACTATTTTTCTTATCCTTTTTATACGACTACTCAAAGTGCTATTTGAAAAGTGTAATACAGTAAATTGCCCATTTTTTGTGGAATGGATAAAAGGGAATGAGGTTACTTTTAATACAACTACTTAGAGCATTATGAAATAATATTTAGGACTAAAGTAAACTTGTAACTGCTAAATATTCTTGATAGTTATTACATACTGGACAATGCTATAGTGTCATCTACTTCTACAAATCAATAAATACTACCCTGGAATAGTATCTAAATTCATCATGAATCTCAGTGCATGCCCTAGGAATCCTTTCAGTAAGTGAAATTTACCTGCACATCTCTCTTTTAGATCATTGAAGTTTTCTAAGGGAGCCCTCTAAGAGACAGGCCCCACAAGACTTCATGGAATGGCTCTTTGCTTTTTTCCTGCTAGACCAAGGGAACTATTATGAGTCTTTGGTCTCCTCAGCCTCTAGCATGATATATAACAAAAATTAAGTGCTGAATGTGAGGACGAATGAAAGAATAATAAGTGGAGGGAAAGAAAGCATTCCACAACTAGGCAACTAGCTGTTTAAAAAAAATAAACAAGTTTATACTAAGGTATTGAAGAGTTAACGTGCTTATGATTATTAAGCAAATACTTATATTTTAGCAGGATTTTTCTGGAACTACAATGTTTATCAGAAAGGACATGTGGAATTTCAGACAGCAAAGCAGGATATATGAAGGAGCAACAGGACCTTGGAGCAATTCCTCGAATTATATTCCACCTATTCGTCAACTCCAGGGCTATTTCTGAGGGGAGTACAAGGTAATTAATTTTAACAAGACATGTAAGTACTAAGGGATCTGCTACAGTCCCATTACAGTGTAACATTTATTTCTATACATGTATATTACACATACATATTTCATACATGTGAAATGAATGAATACTGTGTAAGCTTATTTTGGTATCAAAGCACTTTCACTAGAATAGAGAAGGAAAACTGAGCAAAAGAAAAAAGAAAGGAGTTGTGTTGCCAGGAAGAGTAAGCTATAGATAAGAGTCAAGAGAAAGCAAATTTTGTGTAATAGGTAGACATCAATATTTAAGGGAGGTGTCCACAAAGATCTGTCATACACTGAATAAGTCTTAGAAAAGACACAAAGAAAACATACCTTTCCTACCACAATTCTTAGCCCTAGTTTAATGAAATCAAAATACAACTAATTCTTGAATAAGATGGCTTAAAGTAAAGTGCTAAAGAAAGGCATGATATGTATCGTAAAGCACTGCAGAGAGATCTAATAATATTTGGCCCAGAAGAGGAATGGCCCAGGAGAGGGCAGGCCCAGGAGAGGGCAGAGCAGCACCAGGTGAGGGCAGGTCCAGGAGAATGCAAACGCAGGAGAGGGCGGAACAGGGTGAAGGTAGACCCAGGTGAGGGCAGGCCCAGGTGAGGGCAGGACAAGGTGAGGGCAGGCCCAGGAGAGGGCAGGACCATGTGAGAGCATGCCCAGGAGAGGTCATACCCAGGAGAGGGTAGGCCCAGGTGCAAGCAGGATCAGGATAGGGCAAAACCAAGAGAGGGCAGGCGCACGTGTGGCAGGCCCAAGTGAGTGCAGGCTCAGGTCAGTGCAACCCCAGGAGAGTTTAGGCCCAGGTAAGGGCAGGCCCAGGAGAGAGCAGGCCCAGGTGAGGGCAGGCCCAGGAGAGGGCAGGACCAGGTGAGGGCAGGCCCAGCAGAGGGCAGGACTAGGTGAGGGCAGGCCAAGGTGAGGGCAGGCCCAGGAGAGGGCAGGACCAGGTGAGGGCAGGCCCAGCAGAGGGCAGGACTAGGTGAGGGCAGGCCAAGGTGAGGGCAGGCCCAGGAGAGGGCCTGCCCTGACCTGGTCCTGCACTCTCGTGGGCCTGATCTCTTGTTCCTGCCTTACCCTGGGCCTGCCCTAACATTGTCCTGACTTCTCCTGGGTCTGCCCTCTCCTGGGCCTGTGCTCACATGAGCCTGCCCTCTTCTAGTCCTGCCCCCTCCTGGACCTGCCTTCACCTGGACCTGCCCTCTACTGGTTCTGCCCTCTCTTGGGACTACCCTCACTGGGTCCTGCTCTCTCCTGGGCCTGCCCTCTCCTGGTCCTGTGCTCTCATGGGCCTGACCTCACCTGTCCCGCCCTCACCTGGTCCTGCCTGCTCCTGGGCCTGCCCTCTCCTGGTCCTGCCATCTCTGGTCCTGCCCTCTCATCCTCTGATGCTAGTGAATCAAACCATCTAATGGATACTTTCCATTAGAGTTACTGTGGCGTTCCCTGTCTGTGTGAGCAGTTACCAGAATCCAGCAGTACTAGCTTCCCCACCCCTCCTCCTCCCCCACGTGGGAGCAAAGAATTATACAGCCCTGGAAGTTCTCCCAGGCCAACTGTCAGCCGGGCCAACTGTCAACCTCCCCACGGGACGTCTGCCTCTGCCCAAGGAGAAACGTTCCCTCTGGAGGTCTGGGTTGCGGATGCCCCGTTGGCCCCCACGCCCGAGCCTCGCAGGCTTTTCGGTTGGAGCTCGAAGAGCAGGCCGCTCTGCGCCAGTGGGAGCCGCGCCCGCGCCCCGCCCGCCCTGCGCGGACCGACGTGAGCCATGACCCCGCCCCAGCCGGCCCGGGGAGCGCCATGCAGGAAAACCTAGCGGAAGTGGAGCCCAAGGCCTCGCAGGCTGAGCCTGCCGAGGTCCACAAGCCCTTGCAGGCCAGGGAAGCTGGGGAAGAAAACACAGGCTTGAGGACCGTTCCAGCCAGCCAGGCAGAATTACAAGAAAAGGAAAGCAACCTGTCTCACACCTCGCCCTCCAGTACCAAGAAGGTACAAGAACAACAGAAAGAGAGTTTGGAGGGGCTTTGCGGCTTAGGCTGTGTGGTTATTCCCCGCTGTCCGTGTTTTAACAACGTCAGCTTCTTCCTAGTTTTTTTCTGCATCTTGGTCATCTCTCAAGGTAAGCCTGAGGTGGGGGCTGGGTAGAGGAGAGGCTTTGTTGGGGGCGAAGGGGGGCGCCAGGGGTCTGCCTACGTGGGGGAGGGGGGAAGGGGCTAGGTGTGTGTGTGGAGAACCGTGTGGGGGCCCGGCTTGATGTCGCTGCACTCCCCAGCGTTGTCGAGGTATGTCCGGAATCAAAGCAGGTTAAACGGCCGCTCCCTTGGGTATGGGCTCCGGTCACAGCTTCACCTCATCAGGCACCTGACTGAGGCAATCCCACCTCACAGTGTGAGTGAAAGGGGCCTGGCCTCCAGATAGCCAGATGCAGAGAGCGTACTGTTGAGTCATTTAACCTGTGTTTGGTCACCAACCCTGAGACATTCAGTCACTCAAGGCTGAATCAGCTGGGGGATTAAAAAAGTTGAAAACAGTGTCTGTGACCACCAGGTTGTTTCTGCTTCTGCCCAGAACTTTGAGACACACTGGCCAAGGTACTTCCTGCCTGGATCTTGTTTCCTTATGTGTGAGCTGAGGAGGTGGAGTGGGACCTCAGTCTATATCAGAGAACCCAACTAGAAGGTGTACCTTTGCCCACAGTTTGAAGAAGAATGTGAATTCGAATGCTTTTAAAGGCGGGGGCGTATATTCTTTACTTGGCCACAGCCCTCACCAGTCCTATTAAACCTAGATTCTTTACAAACCGGTTTACACTAATGGTACTGGAGTTTGCCAGACATGATCTCTTTCTGCTCTAAATTTCTTTGTCTAAATAACTTAAGTAAAAAGGCTATATGTAATAAGAACTATATGAGAGGAACAAATAAATGGTCATTATTTGACTTGAGAAATCATCAAAGAAGTTTCTTTGAGAAAGAAGCTTTTGAATCGTGCCTTGATAAGTGGGTACAGTGATAACTGGGAATGTAGTTGCATGTTTATTGAATAAGGAAATGAAAAACATTGAGATACAGGAAAGCCCTTTTTCAGAATGGTTAGTGATGAGTTTGGCTTGGATAAGAGTTTCACCTAACCACCGAAAACGGCAATTAAATTTATTTTATTCATTGTGTCTCCCCAGGACCTAATATAGTGACTGAGGCAGAAAAGACAATAAATTTGTATTAAATACATAAATGAGTAAAAAAAAAAAAAAGGAAAAGACAAATTGTGGCCACATTATGAAGGTCTTTAAATACCAGACTGAGTTTTGACGGGATACTAAAAGGCGTTTACTTACCATTAATGTACTAGGTTAGTAAGTCAGGTGCTTTACAGGCATTGTCCCCTTACTAGGTGGGTGGGTAATGTGGAGCCAGTAAAGGTTTTTAATAAGCAGTTGCAGTGAATGGTTTTTAGCTCCCCTACTTGTTAACTGACTTCATACAGATCATTAGCACAGTTTGGGTATAATATTGAGTCTTACTTTCATAAATATGGTATATCGCTTCACTTATCTATTTATCAAATAATCTATTTATTGTTTATTGTTACATTTTAAACAGTTTTGAAACAATTTCAAAAGCACTGAATGGGTTCAAAAGTAATACAAAGAATTCCTGCCTCCCTTTCACCCAGATTCTCCAGTTGTTTATACTTTACCACATTTGTTCCTTCACCTTTTCTGTCCTATACATATAGACTTTTTCAGACATGGGGGCCCATTACTGCTCAATACTCTAGTGTGTATCTTCCCAAAGTGAGGACACTCTCCTACATAATCAGCCCGCCCAGTCAGGAATCCCAGTGTGACACTGCCATCACTTTATGATTGGTGGCCCCACTCACATGTTGCCAACTGTCTCAGCATTGTCTCCTTTTCCTTTTCGGTACAAAATTCAGTCCAGGAACACACGTCACATTTAGTTGTCTTGTTTTAGACTTCTTTAATCTGCAGCAGTTCCTCATTTTTTCCCACTTCTTATGTCCATGTAAGTTTTAACGTATATGGGTCCTTCATTCTGTATGTTGAACTTCAATATGGGTTTTTTTTAATCATTTCTTATGACCAGACTCAGGCGGTGCCTGCCTGCCTCCCTCTCTCCCTCTCCCCACAGATCTGCCTTTTCTTGTCTTTCCATTTTCTTGTGTCTTCTTGAAGTGTTCTTTTGTTGAAGTCCAGTTTATTAATTTTTAATTGTTCATTCTTTTTGTTTTCTATCAAAGAAAGTATTGCCTAACTCAGTGTCATTAAGATTTTCTTTGTTGTCTTTTAGAAGTTTTATGGTTTAGCTCTTATGTTTACATCTCTGACCCATTTTGAATGGATTTTTTTGTGTATGGAAAGGGTCAAGATTCATTTTTTCCATATAGAAACTATTCTAGCATGATATATCAAACAGACTGTCTTTTAACACATTGCATTACCTTGGCACTTTTGCTGAAATTCTGATCTCTCTCTGAGTCTATTTCTAGCTTCTCTATCCTGTTCTGTTGACCTAATATGTCTAATTGATGCAAATACTGTATTGCATTGATTACTCTGGTTTTATTGTATGTTTTGGAATCAGATATTTTTCTGACTTTGTTCTTTTTGAAGGTTGTTTTGGCTATTCTAGATACTTTGCCTTTCCACATTAATTTTAGAATCAATTTGTTGAATTCTGTTAAAAAAAAGCTTACTGGGATTTTAATTGGGGATTCTTTGATTCTATACGTTTGGAGAAAATTGACATTTTAACAATATTAAATGTTCTGATGCCTGACTATGATATATCTACTTACTTACTTAGGTCTTCTATCCTGCAAGTTTGGTAAATTAACTTACTAGTTTTAGAAGTCTTGTGGCAGATTTCTTAGGATTTTTAACTACATGATCATGTAATCTTGAATTAGGACATTTTTACTTCTTTCTTCCCAATCTGTATGCTTTTTATTTCTTTTTCTTGCTTTGTTGCACTCTCTGGGACGTCCAGTACAATGCTGAAGAGAAGTTTTGAAAAGAGATGTTCATTTATTTTTCCTGTTTTTAGGTAGAAATCATTTAGCGTTTCACAATTAAATATGTTAACTGCAGATTTTCTGTAGATGACCTTTATCAGTTTGCAGATGTTTCCTTTTATTCTTAGTTGGTTAGGAATTTTCATCAGTGGTGTTGAATTTTATCAAGTGTTTTTTTCCATTAGCTATTGAGACCATCATATGTTTCTCTTTTATTTATTTTATTAACATTATATATTGTGTTTTTTGATTTTTGGATGTTTAACCAACCTTGCATTCTGGGGATAAACCTTTGTTATTGGCCTATTATCTTTTTTATATATTGCTGGATTCAATTTGCCGAAATTTTGCAAAGAATTTTTTTTAATGAGAAGGCTGGTCTATAGTTTACTTGGAATGCTTTTGTCTGTATTCAGTATCAGGTTATACTGGCCTCATTGATTAATTGGGATGTGTTCCTTTCTTCTTTTTTCTGAAAGAGTTTATGTAGGGTTGGATGCCAATACAAACTCTTTCAGAATCCATTTGTCAATTTATTGCCTCTGTGTATCAGTATCAGTATCAGTATCAGTTTATTGCCTTTTTGCTCCAAACTCATCCTTTTTGCCTGCTCTGTGAAAATGGACCTAAGCCCTTTAGATATTTTTCTTTGCCAGCTGTCACAATCTTTTTTAAATTTATTGAAGTATAGTCAGTTTACAATGTTGTGTCAATTTCTGGTGTACAGCATAACAGTTCAGTAATACATATACATATATATTTATCTTCATATTGTTTTTCATTATAGGTTACTATAAATTATTGAATATAGTACCCTGTGCTATACAGTATAAACATATTGTTTATTTATTTTCTATATAGTAGTTAGTATCTGCAAATCTCAAACTTTCAATTTATCCCTTCCCACCTTCCCACCCCTTTTCCCCCCTGGTAACCATAAGTTTGTTTTCTATATTCTGTGAGTCTGTTTCTGTTTTGTAAATAAGCTCATTTGTCTTTTTTTAGATTCCACATGCAAGTGATATCATATGGTATTTTTCTTTTTCTGGCTTACTTCAATTAGAATGTCAATCTCCAGGTCCATCTGTGTTGCTGCAAATATTCTTTTTTATGGCTGAGTAGTATTCCACTGTATAAATTTACCACAACTTCTTTATCTAGTCATCTGTCGATGGACATTTAGGTTTTTTCCATGTCTTGGCTGCTAAGAACATTGGGGTGCATGTAGGTTAATAATTCTTTATATCAAACTTTTCCTGTTCAAATTACTATGTGGTTTCTCTCTTTTGATTGGATCAACACTTTTATGAAATTGATATCAACAGTAGCCCAGAAGATATATTTATAAAGAATGGAATTTTAGGATTGGTTTTATTATGCCTTTAATTTGAGCTCTTTGATCAGATCGGTAGTAGTTCTTGGCATGTAGTGGCATCATAATTAATCAAGCTAACACCTGTGCTTGGTTGGGATGACCTTTCAAATGAAGCACATACCTTGAAAGCCAAGTGGATGCTGTACTTTATGTTATGGTGGTAATGATGTCCATAAGGACTCTGGTGTTCAATGGAGTCTTTTGTGTCTCCTTAAGCAGTTATGAAGAGAAAATGACAAACTTTGATTTGTTAACTCTCAGCTCAGGTCATGGTCTGAGTATTCAAGGGCTCCTATCAAAGCCCTAAAAGAAACTGCCATTTATTTTAACCATACAGCAGATATTCCTGGAAATCAAACACAAAATGTAAATGTTTGGACTCATGGTAACTCTATTTTTAGTTTTTTAAGGAACTTCCATACTGGTCTCCATAGTGGCTGCACCAAATTACATTCCCACCAACAGTGTAGGAGGGTTCCTTTTTCTCCACACTTTCTCCAGCATTTATTTGTAGACTTTGAAGATTGCCATTATCACTGGTGTGAGGTGATACTTCATTGGAGTGTTGATTTGCATTTCTCTGATAATTAGAGATATTGAGCATCTTTTCATGTGCGCATTGGCCACGTGGATGTCTTCATTGGAGAAATATCTATTTAGATATTTTGCCCATTTTTGATGGGTTGTATGTTCTTTTTGATATTGAGCTGTATGAGCTGTGTGTATATTTTACAAATTAATCCCTTGTCAGTCACACCATTTGCAAATATTTTCTCCCATTCTGTATATTGTCTTTTCATTTTGTTTATGGCTGCCTTTGTTGTGCAAAAGCTTTTAAGTTTAATTAGGTCCCATTTGGGTTTTTTTGTTTTTATTTCCATTACTCTAAAAGATAGATCCAAAAAAATATTTCTGTGATTTATGTCAAAGAATGTTCTGCCTATGTTTTCCTCTAGTATCCTTAGAGTATCTGGTCTTACATTTAGGTCTTTAATCTGTTTTGAGTTTATTTTTATGTATGATATTAGAGAATGTTATAATTTCATTCCTTTACATTTCATTCCTGTCCAGTTTTCCCAGCACTACTTATTGAAGAGACTGTCTTTAGTCCATCATATTTCTTGCCTCCTTTGTTGTAGATTAATTGACCATAAGTGTGTGGGTTTATTTCTGGGCTTTCTATCCTATTCCATTGATCTATATGTCTGTTTTTATTCCAGTACCATAGTGTTTTGATTATTGTGGCTTTGTAGTATAGCCTAAAGTCAGGAAGCGTGATTTCTCCAGCTCTGTTCTTTTTTTCTCAAGAAAAAACTAAAAATAGAGTTATGATATGATCCATCAATCCCACTTCTGGGTATATATCTGGGGAAAAAAACCCTTAATTCAAAAAGATACATGCACCCCAATGTTCACGGTAGCACTATTTACAATAGCCAAGACACGGAGCCACCTAAATCTCCACTGACAGATGAAGGGATAAAGAAGATGCAGTGTGTATATAAAATGGAATATTAGCCAGGGAAAGGAATGAAATAACGCCATTTGCAGCAACATGGATGGACCTAGAGATTACCATATTAAATGAAGTAAATCAGATAAGAGAAGTCGAATATCATATGTTATTGCTTATGTGTGGAATCTAAAAAAATGAAGCAAATGAACTTATTTACAAAATAGAAATGAACTCACAGACAGAAAAGAAATTCATGGTTACCAAAGGGGAAAGAGTGGGGGAGGGATAGGTTAGGAGTTTGGGATTAACATATACACACTCCTATATATAAAATCGATCACCAAAAATGGCTTACTCTATATCACTGGGAACTATATTTAATATCTTATAATTACCTATAATGGAAAATAATCTGAAAAAGAAGATATATATGTGTGTGTGTGTATATATATATATATACACACACACACATAATTGAATCACTTTGCTGTACACTTGAAACTAACACAACATTGTAAATCAACTATACATCAATTAAAAAATAAAAGGAGCAAAATATATAAATGTATGGACTAATGAATTATAATGACAAATTAAAAATTTTGTCAGGTTTGCTCTGTGTCTTCCCTTCTTTTATTTATCCAAGATGGGTTGTTAATTTTTCAGTCTGAACAGTTTTGTTACATGTTAGGAAATAGGTGACTTCTAAGTTCCTTACATGTGGAAATAGAAATGTCTGTAAGTTTTTGTGTGGGTACTTATTTTCATTTCTCTGAAGTTTATACCTAGGAGTTGTATTGCTGGGTCATACTGTAACTCTAATTAAATTTGTAAGTATTTTGTAGGTTCTCCATATAGGTACTTCATCAGATTGAAGAAGTTGACTTTTATTCGTAGTTCATTGAGTGTTTTTGTTATGGAAAGATACTGGATTTTATTAAATGCTTTTTCTGCATTTTGATGTTTATGTGGCTTTTGTTCTTATATTAGTATACTGAATTACAATGACTCATTTTCATATAATAGAATGAAATTAAGGAGGTCTGTGGCTTTACACACTTAAATTTGGTGAAACACTCAAAATAATCATAATTGGGGACAACTTACTTGAATTTTTTCTTATAAAGTATTTGTCAAAGAAAGATTCTCTGAATGAAGTATTTTAGCCAAAATACATCAGTACAAAAATAAAACTGAAGACATTATTTAGTAGTGTTTTCTCTAAGTTTATTAGATACTTACATACTTGTAGAGAGTGTTTTCTCAATTAAAATACTATGATCTGCAGTGAAGAGTCATTTGGAGACCTTAACAACTTTAGATTTATTAACTGCTATATTGCTGATCCCTAAGACCTCACTCAGACTGAATGATTCACTAGAAGGACTTGGAAGAAGGTGTTACGTTCATGGTTATGATTTATTACAGTGAAAAGATGCAGATTGAAATTAGCAATGGGAAAAGGCACACGAGACAAAGTCCAGAAGAAACCAGGCCAAGCTTCTGTGTGTCTTGAAGTCAGGCCTTTTTTGAGCACTCAGGCCTGCTGAGACAATTCTTTACTGCAAAACTATAAAAAGCAACTTTAATGAATTGCAGTTAATTTTATAAGAACAAATAAGATCATATTAAAAATATATTCTTCAGAAGAAAAATGAATAACGTTTCATTAGAGGTAAGTATGGTAAGAGGTTGGTTAAACTGTATGGGTGTATAGCAGGTATAATACTCCTTCATTTTGTAAATATCATCATATATTATACAAAGATATTTGAAAAGTTTTTGACTGAAATTTTAGCTTTATCAGTGTAATAAAACTAATTTGTCTATAAATTATAAAAATCGTATTTTTTATGTAGTATTCCATACCAGGCTTTGAACTAGGAAAAATACAAGCAAATCATCCCTCAGAGATGGGAATCTGGAATTGGTTTTCTGACCTCATTAAGCTTGAAAACAATGAAAAAAGCAATGTTTGTGCCTGTGGAAAATGGTACACTGGAAATTAATGGCATGTAGTGACAAAAGAGTTATTTAAAATGTTGCCTGGTATAAAGGTCTTATTAGAGGCAAGACTTGGGAGACTAGTAGCTTCTGCAATTGACTCCTGTGGTGGAACTTTTGACCACAAAGATTGTGGTCAATGCTTCTCATTGTCCTGAACAATTTACAGGAAGAAAATGAGAAATTTAGGACATAATTAGAAAATGTATGAGCTTCTCTGATGGTTCTGTGAGAGTCTTACCACTTTTAGCCACATACTACATATTTGGAACAGTACCAACTCTAATTCACAGTTGTAAAATTACAACATAAGTTAAATTCATAAATTCACAAGATCACTTATCTGAGAGTTGGGGCATTGATTGGAGAGGAGTGGAACCTTGAGAAATGGGACAAAGGCATTTGAGTGGAATTCAGTAAATCTGACAACCATAAATCCTAAAATTCTAAACCTCATTTTCCAATAGGAGCAGCTACTTTTCCTTTGTCTGAAAAAAAAGCAATTCCTTGTTTGGAGCCACTGAATTTGCTGCTTCTGAGTTAAGGGAATGAGGATTGCCCCCATGGCTGACTTTACCACTCCTTATTGCTAGACTCATACTGGAATTAGATGCCAGCCTCTCCCAGAATGACTAACAAAAAATCTGTCCTGGAGATAATATCTTATCTTATACACCAAAAATTTGCCTGTGACTTCAGCATTGTCTTTAGGGACCAATTGGTATGGTGTGTGCAGAGCTACATGTTCTCAAATGAAGGAAAAATTTCTTCATTTACACCTCCCATTACTAAGAAAGAACATAATTTTTTATGAACTTGTGGTTTTTTTGAAGGCAAAAGTATGCTGTAGTATAATTCTATATATAGCATTAAAGCCCTGAAAAACAGAGGGAAAAGGAAATCCTCCCACTGGGCAAGACTAATATTAAAGAGTTGATATTGCCTAGATACTATGCTGCCATTGCTTACTGGTTTGGCTGTTTGATAACTAGGAAAGGGTTGGGTAAGTATTAGGTCTCTCTGAATAGGCAAAGTTATCCTATGTGAATGTTCACCAAAGAAATCTATTGCAGAGGAACTTCTCAGTAACAAGGTAGACAGATAATCATTTTGTGATTTTTTTAACTTTTTTTCATTGAGTTATAGTCATTTTATAATGTGTCAAATTCCAATGTAAAGCACAACTTTTCAGTTATGCATGAACATATATTCATTGTCACATTTTTTTTTTTTTTGCTGTGAGCTACCACAAGATCTTGTATATATATCCCTGTGTTATACAGTATAATCTTGTTTATCTATTCTGCATATGTCTGCCAGTATCTACAAATTTTGAAATCCCGGTCTGTCCCTTCCCACCCCCTGCTCCCTTGGCAACCACAAGTTTGTATTCTATGTCTATGAGTCTGTTTCTGTTTTGTATTTGTTCTTTTTTTTTTTTAGATTCCACATATGAGCAATCTCATATAGTATTTTTCTTTCTCTTTCTGGCTTACTTCACTTAGAATGACAGTCTCCAGGGACATTTATGTTGCTGCAAATGGTGTTATGTTGTCATTTTATGGCTGTATAGTATTCCACTGTATAAATATACTACATCTTCTTTATCCAGTCATCAGTTGATGGACATTTAGGCTGTTTCCATGTCTTGCCTATTGTAAATAATGCTCCTATGAACATTGGGGTGCAGGTGTCTTTTTGAAGTAGAGTTCCTTCTGGATATATGCCCAGGAGCGGGATTCCTGGGTCATATGATAAGTCTGTTCCTAGTCTTTTCAGGAATCTCCACACTGTTTTCCACAGTGGCTGCACCAAACTGCATTCCCACCAGCAGTGTAGGAGGATTCCCTTTTCTCTACAGCCTCTCCAGTATTTGTTATTTGTGGACTTTTGAATGATGGCCATTCTAACTGGTGTCATTGTAGTTTTGATTTGCATTTCTCTGATAATTAGTGATATTGAGCATTTTTTCATGTGCCTGTTGATCATTTGTATGTCTTCCTTGGAGAATTGCTTGTTTAGGTCTTCTGCCCATTTTTGGATTGGGTTGTTTGTTTTTTTCTTATTAATTCATATGAGCTGCTTATATATTCTGGAGATCAAGCTTTTGTCGGTTTCATCATTTGCAAAAGTTTTCTCCCATTCAGTAGGTTATCATTTTGTTTTACTTATGGTTTCCTTTGCTGTGCAGAAGCTTGTAAGTTTAATTAGGTCACATTTGTTTATTCTTGCTTTTATTTCTTTTGTGTGGGTAGACTGCCCTAGGAGAACATTTTTGAGATGTATGTGACATAATGTTTTGCTTATATTTTCTTCTGGGATGTTATTGTATCTTGTCTTATGTTTAAGTCTTTGATCCATTTTGAGTTTATTTTTGTGTATGGTGTAAGGGAGTGTTCTAATTTCATTGATTTACATGCTGCTGTCCAGTTTTTCCAACACCATTTGCTGAAGAGACTGTCTTTATTCCATTGTATATTTTTGCCTCTTTTGTCGAAGATTAGTTGACCAAAAGTTTGTGGGTTCATTTCTGGGCTCTCTATTCTGTTCCATTGGTCCATACGTCTGTTTTTGTACCAATACCATGCTGTCTTGATTACTACTGTAGCTCTGTAGTATTGTCTGAAGTCTGGGAGAGTTATTCCTCCAGCCTCTTTCTTTTTCTTCAGTAATGTTTTGGCAATTCTAGGTCTTTTGTGGTTCCATATAAATTTTATTATGATTTGTTCTAGTTCTGTGAAATATGTCCTGGATAATTTGATAGAGATTGCATTAAATCTGTAGATTACCTTGTGCAGTATGACCATTTTAACAGTACTGATTCTTCCATTCCAGGAGCACAGGATATCTTTCCATTTTTTAAAGTCTTCTTTAATTTCCTTCATCAATGATTTATAGTTTTCCGTGTATAAGTCTTTCACCTCGTTGGTTAGATCATCTTGTGATTATTAATCAGCCTCTTTCCTTTGCCATTGTTTGTCTTGTTCAATGGACTTGTATTTATAGTGACAATTGCATCAAGGATGAAGTTGTAGGAGAACTGAATGCAAGGATTTATCTTCACCAGCACTGATCTGGCTATTGCATTTCTGAGTACCTGAATGGCCAGTGGGAAAATTGCAATACAATCCAGGAAATAACTCCATCCTCTAATGAAACCAACCAGCTACCTGGAGGCAGGTTGATTATGTTATCTACTTCTATTACAGAGTGGGAGATAATCTCTTCTCACTGAAATAGATATTTATTGTAGATCTAGGTTCTTTTATCACCATGGTTCTGCCAGAACAACTGTAATTGGACTTAATAAATGCCTTATACACCATCCTGATCATTTTGCTTTTAATGAAGGAACTCATTTTACAGCAAAAGAAGTACATCAGAAAGTTCATATTCATGGAATTCACTGGTCTTACTACATAGCTCAGTAACCAGAAACTCTTGGCCTTACTGGTAATTATAATGTCCTATTGAAGACTCAGATGAGGCTTCAGCTAGGAGACAACAATCAAAAGTTTGGGCACTGTTCTGTAGGGTGGAGGCATATGCTTTATGATTGCAACCTATGTATGTTATCTGAGATAAAGGGGAAGAAGAGAGGGTGAATAATGGAATAAGGAAGTTAATAAATATTGACTGTGGTCTCATAACCACTTAGAAGAATAACTAGCAGCTGGCATTTTTCTTGTTTGTTTTATGTGTACACACACACAAACATATACATTTTGTGTGTGTGTGTATTTCAGTTTTTAATTTTTTCTCTTTCCCTTACTATTTTATAGTGCTGTGGAAGATAACTGTACAAATTTGGTTATATAATATTCCTGAATTAGAAGGGGAGTTAATACCCTAACCCCAGAGATAGACACATGACAAATGATACTCTACATTGTTTAAGGATGAATACATTGTCAAAAAAAAGTGTTAAAATGGTTTAGAAATTGTAAACTTCAGATGTAGGGTATGGGTTATGGAGTGAGAAAGAAGAATGCATTTGAGAAGTACATGTTGGGCTTCAACTTTTTCAACATTTTATTTCCTATTCTAGATGGGAGATAAGATTAGATTGTTATTTATTCTTTTTTATTGAAGTATAGTTGATTTACACTGTTGTGCTAGTTTCTGATGTACAGCATAGTGATTCGGTCATACATATATACACACATACTCTTTTTCATTATAAGTTATGATAATATATTGAATATAGTTCCCTGTGCTATACATTAGGACCTTGTTTATCTATTTTATATGTAGTAGTTTGTATCTGCTAATCCCAAACTCATAATTTATCCCTCTTTATCCCTCCCCCGACCTTCTTCTTTGGTAAGCATAAGTTTGTTTTCTATATCTGTGAGTCCATTTCTGTTTTGTAAATAAGGTCATTTGTTTCATTTTTTTTTTAGATTCCACATGTGATATCATGTGATATTTTGATATTTATCTTTCTCTGTCTGACTTACTTCACTTAGTATGATAATCTCTAGGTCCATCCTTGTTGCTGCAAATGGCATTACTTCATTATTTTTAATGGCTGAGTAGTATGTATATACACACCCCACATATTCTTTATCCAGTCATCCGTCAATTAACGTTTAGGTTGCTTCCATGTCTTGGCTGTTGTAAATAGTGCTGCTGTGAACATTGGGGTGCATGTATGTTTTCAAATTGGAGTTTTCTCCAGATATATGCCCAGGAGTGGGATTGCTGGATTATGGTAAGTCTATTTTTAGTTTTTTAAGTAATCTCCAAACTATTTTCCATGGGGGCTGTACCAAATTACATTCCTACCAACAACATAGAAGGGTTCCATTTTCTCCACACCCTCTCTAGCATTTTTCGTTTGTGGACTTTTTAAAGATGGCCATTCTGACTAGTGTAAGGTGATACCTCATTGTAGTTTTGATTTGCATTTCTCTAATAATTAGCGATATTGCGCATTTTTTCTTGTGCCTATTGGCCATCTGTATGTCTTCCTTGGAGAAGTGTCTGTTCAGGCCTTCTGCCCTTTTTTGATTGGGTTGTTTGATTTTTTGTTATTGAGTTGTATGAGCTGTTTGTATATTTTGAAAGTTAAGCCCTTTTGATTGCATCATTTGAAAATATTTTCTCCCAGTCTTTTCATTTTGTGTGTAGTTTCCTTTGCTGTGCAACAGGCTATACATTTTAACTGAAACATAATACATTAAAATATAGGATCAGTACAGTGAGATGATTAAAAAGAGCATATTTTTCAGTAAATTACTCATAAATATAATTTTAAATTAATTAAAAAATTCAAGTAGCAAATATTTCATAGAGATTAAGACCTATTAGTGTTTTAGAAAAGGAATTATGTGCTTATAGATCTCAAACATTCAGAATAACGTAAAATAAACTTAAATCGTTGTAAATTGTTCATTTTTTAATGATTTACTTTGTCTTTGTAAAAATAATTTTATGCATATTATTGCTTTCTTCTTTTCTTTTCACATTTTAGGTATTGTGTTTGGTCTTGTAAATCTGAGCAGCAACAGTTTTCAGGATAATCATCTGACAACCATTGGGAGTCTTGTGTTGTCATTGAGTTACGATATTTCATTTTGCCTGGTAGTTGTGTTTATAGCATACTGCGGAGGGAAAGGAAACATACCAAGATGGATTGCAGTTTCTTCCTTTTTAGTAGGATTTGGATCACTTTTATTTGCTTTTCCATACCTTAGTGGTAGAAATTATCAAATGAATGTAGTAACTGAAGGTAAGATTTTAAAAGCTACTATTGATACATCAAATCATTATTAGCTTAAACCATTGGCTCTAGAAACTTAAAATAGACTGATACTTATCTGTCTGTATACTCATTCATCTATGTCTATTTATATGATCAAATTTATTAAGCTGATTAATGGTAGCTCCCTAATAGCACACATGCCATTCTCTCATCTTACTGTGATCATCTACCTATTCATCTAAGAGATGGGCCTAGGAAGAAGAAATAATATTTTGGGATAGTTATTTTGTGAAATTGCTTTTCTTTTTATCAATTTTCATATATATTATAAATATTTTGAGTGCTTTGGTAATTCCTTATGTCTTCCACAAGATAATTTAATTGATCCCTTTATTTGACCTGAACACACATATTCACAAGTACAAAAGACAAACATAAACAAACTTACACACATACAAAAAAGTCACAATTTTTCTAGCTACTTCTGTCATTTCAAAATGGGTGCTGCACTTTGACATAGGACTTTTAATCTAAAAAGATTGGTGGTTTCTTTGCTTTCTTCATTTTTTTTCAATTTATTCCACAATTTTTTACTATTCCCAGTAGGTAAAGGCTATTTGAAGTTTCATAGCACTATTTCTGACACTTTTGTGATGGGTACTTTCTTGTTGTATATAGGTTTATAAAAATATGGGAATGCATTTACTTATTTTGAAAACTTTAAACTGGGCTTTAGCAAGACATGATGGAAAAAGAATAAGGATGTCTCGTGTGTGTGTATGTGTGGAAGCATGCTTATGATGTTTAAAAGTGTGTTTGTAATGTGTGTTTATGCTTTGTATTTACAATAAAAATTAAAATATTTCACATTAAGTTCAATAATTTATGTAATATAACTAAACTATGTATTACATATTTCATATGATAAATATATAACATATGATACATATCATATAGACTTATGAAGTAATTAATATTTACTTATATTCATAATATATTTATAAACTATAAATATGTAGAATAAGTATATTTATTAATTTGTAAAACATATTTGTGATGTATTTATTATATTTATAGAATGGACTGCTAATTGAATTAGAAGTTGGCTTATGGAAGGATAGGAATGGAGAATACTTTACTCCTATTCTTCCCTTAACCCTGTTCCAGCCAGAAAGGGTGAAAAGTTAGAATCACTGCTTGAGTCATTAAAAATGCTGCTTGATGAGTAATGGGAGTACTCCTTTCTTTGTGTCTTCTTTATATTATCTAGATTCTATATATTTTATTTTCTGCTTGTGATTAGAAATCTGCAGTTCATTTGACAACACCTATTCAGTGTATTTACTGGGAACCCTCTACTTGGGAATAGAAGGTTAGAAATGAAGTAAATAGTTTTTGCAAGTAGAAGTGCTCATTTCATACACCTAACTATGCAGCTATTTTACTTATTTTCTTTAAAAGTTTAGTTCTTACATAACTAAATTTCTACTTTGTGTCCATACTCAGTTTATGTAAGTTTTTTTTTGAATTTCTATATTTTCTTCCTGTATCCCTTTTTTTTTTTGAGATCCTTCTCTTACTGTTTTCTGCTATCTTTCCTATTCTGTTCTCTATGTTCCTAGTTACCTGCTAGCCTCGTCTCCCCATGTGACTTGTTTGACCCTCTATGGAACAGCCTATTTACCACCACCTCCCACTCCATTTTTCTGTCCACTCTACCCCATCACAGTTTTTTGTACTCAGCTCGTGTGCCTCAGCTAACATGTAGAAATCATACTCTACCAAATCCTTGAGAAGTTAAAACTAATTTTCTCCACTAGTTTATGAAAACAGTTCTGTCACTCTCTGATCTTTAGTTTCTGGATCTTGACATATATTTGAACACCCAGCATATCCACGGTTGAAGTGATATGAAAGAGAGCAGGAGTTTACAGGTGTTAAGATAACAGTGAGAGAAGAAAGGAGATGAAGGGAACATTGGTATAGTGAAAAGTAGCATGATCAATGGATTATAGGTCTTGGTGGGTTTTAAGGATTGTTGAAATTGGGTTATTAGGCGAAGTTAACCCAAAAGATAAATATAGTTTGAGTGTAGGCAGCTTGAAATTGCAATTAAGAAAGGTTTGTAGTTACTGTTTCTGAAAGTTTAAGTCAGTAGCTTAGGTCAGTGGAGTACAAGTACATGGAAGGAGAGGAGTTCAAGGAACTAAGAGGATAGGGTGTTGGAAATGTCACATTGATATTGCTATCATCCCAAGTTAATATGTCTATGTAAAACTGAATCATCAATGTTTTGAATCACAATTCTGGAGACTTCTTCCTATTTGATATGGAATCAAGTATCGTTCCGTATGGATACAGAGTCATCTGAAAATTTCTATTGGTGTCCTATTTTGCAATCTATACCTTTACCAGTTTTCCACAATAATATTTTAAGAGCATTTGTTAAATTCCAATTAAAATAGATACAGTCAGAATGATCTAATAGCATTGCCTGGATCTATCAATCTGATAACAAATACAATTCCAACAAACATTTATTTACTATTGTTCTACAGCCATGTGAATTTTTTTTAAAAAGCTGTGAAATAGACTGTCACCTAAAGGAATTTAAAATCTAGTATATAACCATATGACAAGTAGAGAGAAGTTTTTATTGTATAATGGCTTGTCCTTATGAACTTATATTCTAGAAGTCAGTGGGTCTAAAATGGGAAACTGGTAACAGAAAGTTAATGTGAAAATTGCAGAAGAAATGGATCTAGAACTAAACTCAGAAGGTAATCTTTAATAATTCAGATATTAAAACATCGGAAATACTTTTACCCCAGGGTCAAAACTCAGGGGTACCAGATGCCAAATTTAAGAGGCATATGTGTGTGTGTATGTGTATGTATACCTGTGTACACATAAGTGTGTGATAAGCGTATAATCATGCATACACATTTATATTTGGTTTATAGTATGTGCATCTTTCCTTGTATTCCGGCAAATGTTCTTTTATCATTGCTTTTTGTCTTAAAACATGATGATTGATTATAGAACTACTACATTCAATATAAATGAAATGTTAACTAAAATAAAAACATAATGTTGGAAATAGCTTGTAAAAGGTAAAGCACATCATAAAAGATACTGTATGTTTGTCATGTGTTTAACTTTTGACTCATTTAACAAAATATAATTAACTTTTCAAAAGATATTTGCAAAGAAGTGAAGATTGTCAATGATTGCAAGAAAACTTCATTATCATTCCTATCAAAAGACATGATTTTCTTCATCCTTGGGCAGAGTGTGCAGGGAATAGCAGGAGTACCTCTTCGTGTCCTTGGAGTAGTCTTTATTTATAACAGCGTTGCCGCATACTCAGCTGGTATTTATCTAGGCAAGTTTTTTCCCCTTCTCGTATGATTTATATATATTTTCATCATATCAAACTGTATAGGCTGCAGTTCATTTTTCTAGGGAAAAAAATCTCAAGTTACCAGATTAAGTTGCTTGAGTAGATTGTATGTTTATGTATGTTTAAACTTCGGGAATGTAGTGGGATGTTGCTGCCATCATGTCAAAAAGGGGCAAAAACATTGTTTTATGCCCCTTTAGAGCCAGATTCTATGTGGTGCTGAAATAATCATTACTGCACTAAGCTCTTTACGTACATTAGCTTACTTAATCATTCTGGGGAGGTTTGATATTTTTGAAGTTAGTGAAAACATAATCTTGTTCATTCTATCAAAGAAGGGAGTGATATGCTATTTAATTAATTAACAACAGTGTAGTATCCTCTGTTTACAGTGTTTTATGCTAGAGTATCATACAGTAAGTAACCCTAGGGTATATCTCAGAATAATAAGTGCCTCTTTATATTACACTAGCTTCTTGTCCTGATAAATCTCCTGTTTATACAGGTTTATCTAACCATCACTTTTGAAAAAACAATTTTAAAGTTGTTTTTACATGCTTATTGTGAAGGTGAGTGAAAAGTAAATAGCATTTTTGCATCAAAATAATCATTTTTCCACCATAGGTAAGGAAAGTCATATCAATAAAGTAGATGACATTCATATTTATGTTTGCTTTTAGAAAAAAAAATTTGCAGTGATTCATTAGTGTTGGCTCATGGTGGCAACAAATGTGATTGTTTTACTTTTGGTTCTACTGAATGGCAATTAAAACACACATCTGTACACTGCAGAGAGTAGCTTGCTTCATTGCCACCTCTTGCCTCCTTGACAACTGAGGTGAAGGATGCAAAGGCAATATCTATGTTAAAGTATTGTTTTGCTTTAGCGCTACGATTTAAAGTGAAATAGGATCTGTTGAATTTATATGAATATAAATATATTTATATCACATTAATATGTAGATTAAATAAGTATACTGAATTATGAAGTTAACTGTATTTCTCTAATACATGCACTGAGTAATATGTATAATGATTAATTTTATGTGTCAGCTTGGCTGGTTATGGCAACCAGTTGTTTGGTCAAACACCATTGTAGATGTTTCTATGATATTGTTTAGATGTGACTAATATTTATTATCACTAGACTTTGAGTCAAGCAGTTTAACTCTTCATAATATGGGTGAGACTCATCCAATCGATGGAAGCCTTTCAGGACAGACTGAGGTTTCCCAAAGAAGCAATTCTGTCTCCAAAGTGCAATTTAGAAACTACCTGAGTTTTCCCATTCTGCTAGCCTGCCCTGTGGATGTAAGACTGTAACATTAATTCTTATGTGAATTTCCAGCCTGCCAGCCTACCCTACAAATTTGGACTTGCTAGCCCTACAGTTTCATTAGCCACTTCCTAAAAATATCAGTCAATCAATCTCTGTCTCTGTCTCTGTCTCTGTCTCTCTCTGTCTCTCTCGATATCCTACTGGTTCTGTTTCTTTGGAGACTAATAGAGTATGGTATGAACCTTTCAGAGGTGATCCATTTCAGCGAGGTAGTCTTTATATTTTTACAACAAAGCTGGCTTATGTAATTGTTTGATGTCCAGTATTCATTTCATAGGCATTGTGGAAGCTTCAGGAATCCTCGGATATGCTTTGGGTCGTGCGATAGGAGCACTCTTAATTAAGACCTCTGAGAATAGTTCTTTTGAGGAAAGGTAAGCTGTTTTTGCCTTTTTTTGTTTACACTCTATATATTTATTGGCTAGATAGTGTAGCTTGTGAATACATATATTGTAACAGACATTTTAAAGAGAAATATATGTAAATGTGATGGATATGCATATATATGTACATATAAATACATCTAAATATGCATTTTTATCTTTGCTGGTTGAAATATAACTTCAAAAACTACTTCTAATGACCACCTTACTACTAATTCTATATCTAGCTTTTTAAAAAATTGTGGTAAAAAAAACATAGTAAAAAATGTACCATCCTAACCATTTTTAAGTGTGTAATACAGGTAGTATTAACTATATGCGTATTGTTATGTGACAGATCTTTAGAATTTTTTCATCTTGCAGAGTTGAAACTCTGTATCCATTGTGCAACAGCTCCCCATTTTGCCCTTCCTCAGCCCTTGGCAACCACTGTTCTGCTTCCTATATTTAAGAGTTTGACTATTTTTCAGCACCATTTATTGAAGAGACTGTCCTTTCTCCATTTTGTAATTAGATTTATTTGTTTATTTATTTTTTTAAACAGAGGTACTGGGAGTTGAACCCAGGACCTTGTGCATGCTAGGCATGCACTCTACCACTGAGCTATACCCTCCCCCCTTTAATGGGAGTAGGTAATTAGATTTATTTGTTTATTTATTTTTTTAAACAGAGGTACTGGGTCCATTTTGTATTCTTACCATCCTTCTGAAAGAGCATTTGTCCATATTTATGAGAGTTTGTTTCTGGACTCTTTCTTGTCTTCTATTGGTCTATGTTGCTGTCTTTATACCAACCAGTACCATACTGTTTTGAGTACAGTAGCTTTGTGCTATATTTTGAAATCAGGAGGTGTGAAGCTTCTGGCTTTTTTTTTTTCTTTCTCAGGATTGTTTTGGCTATTTGGAGTCTAGTCAGATTCCATATGAAATTTTAGGATTTTTAAAATTTCTGCAAAAAAACTTCTGCTGAGACTTTGATAGGAATTACATTGAATCTGTAGATTGCTTTGGGCATTAAGGGAATTTAATAATAGAAAGTCTTCAAATCCATGAGCATGGATATTTTTCCATTAATTTGTAGCTTCTTTAATTCTATTAGCAATGTTCTGGAGTTTTCACTGTTTAAATAAGTCTTCCACCTTGGATGCTGTTCAGTGTGTATAGAAACACATTTGATTTTTGTGTTGATTTTGTATCCTGCCACTTTGCTGAATTATTAGTTCTAACAGATTTTTTTTTTTTTGGAGTCTTTAGCATTTTCTAAGTATAAGATCATGTAGTCTGCAAACAAAAGTAAGTTTACCTCTTTCTTTCCAATATGGATGCCTTTTATTTCTTTTTCTTGCCTGTTTGTTCTGACTAGAATTTCCAGTACTATGTTGAATAGAAGTGGTAAGAATAGTTAGGCATCCTTGCCTTGTTCCAGATCTTAGAGGAGTGCAGGATTACCAGGGGACTTCTCATATATGGCTTTTTATTATGTTGGGGTAGTTTCCTTCTATTTTCAGTTTGTTGAGTGTTTTTATAATGAAAGGGTGTTAAACTTCATTGAATGCTTTTTCTGCATCAATTGAGATAACCTTGTGGTTTTGCCCTTCATTATGTTAATGTGGTATATCACAATAATTGATTTTCCTATATTGAACCATTATTGTTGTATTCCAGAATATATCTATCTTGGTCATGATATGATTCTCTTAATATGTTGTTGAATTTGGTTTCCTAGTATTTTGTTGATGATTTTTACATCCCAATGATTTTAGTGTATGGTTTTCTTTTCTTGTAGTATCTTTGTCTGATTTTTTGTTTTTAGGGTAATGCTGACCTCATGGAATGAGTTTGGAAGTATTCCCTCCTCTTAATTTTTTTGGAAAAGTTTGAGAAGGATTAGTATTAATTCTTCTTAAAGAGTTTGGTCGTATTCTCCACTGAAGCCATCTGGGCTTGGGATTTTCTTTGTAGTGAGGTTTTTTTGAGTTTTGGGTTTTTTGTTTGTTCTTATTGAAACAAAACACTGTTTACAAAAGTCTGTTTACAATATTGAGTTAATTTCTGGTGTACAGCATAGTGATTCAGTTTTACACACACACACACACACACACACACACACACACACACATACACACATTACATTTCATATTCTTTTTCATTATAGGCTATTACAAGATATTGAACATAGTTCCCTGTGCTATACAGTAGAACTTTGTTGTTTATCTTTTTTATGGATAGTAGTATCTGCAAATCCCAAGCTCCCAGTTTATTCTTCCACCCTCCTCTTTTCCCACTGATAACCCTAAGTTTGTTTTCTACGCCTGTGAGTCTGTTCCTGTTTTGTAAAAAGTTCATTTGTGTCACTTTTTTTTAGATTCCACATATAAATAATATCATATGGTATTTTTCTTTCTCTTTCTGGCTTAATTCACTTAATGTGACAATCCCCAGGTCCATCCATGTTGCTGCAAATGGTGTTACTTTATTCTTCTTTATGACTGAGTAATATGTGTGTTTGTGTGTGTATATATATTATATATATATAAACATTATTAATATTATATAAATTATATAATATATATTATGTGTGTGTATGTGTGTGTATATATACACATTATAATTTCTTTATCCAATCATCTGTTGATGGACTGTTAGGTTGTTTCCACATCTTGGCTCTTGTAAATAGTGCTACTGTAAGCATTGGGGTGCATGTGTCTTTTCAAATTAGAGCTTCATCTGATTGTATGCCCAGGAGTGGGATTGCTGGATCATAGAGTAAGTCTATTTTCAGTTTTTTTTAATGGAATCCCCATACTGTCTTTTATGACAATTGCACCAAACTACTTTGTTGAAAGGTTTTTTAAGTGCTGATTTAATTTCCTTACTGGTTATATGTCTGCTCAAATATTTTATTCTTTCATGATTCAGTCTTCGTAGCTTATACTTTCTAGAAATTTATCCACTTATCTAATTTGTTGGCATAAAATTGTTCATAGTAGTCTCTTGTGATTCTTTTTATTTCTGTGGCATCAGTTGTAATATCTCCTCTTTCATTTCTGATTTTTGTTATTTGAGTCTTTTTTTTTTTCTTATTCTAGCTAAGGGTTTGTCAATTTTGTTGATTTAAAAAAAAACTCTTAAAAAAAACCTCTTAGTTTTATTGATTTTCCCTGTGGTTTTTCTATTCTATATTTTATTCTTTTCTAATCTTCATTTCATTCTTTATCCTACGTAAATATGTATTTTAAAGTTATGTTTAATTATTTACTGAAGTGGTACTATAAGTGACTTCCTGCCTTTTCCAGTTGTCTGCATAAGATGATGGAGTTAATGAAGGAGGTATAATCTACCACTACAAGAAAATAGGGAGATCCACTCTCCATTTCTGAAACTCTGGTTTTATATAAATGGAGAACTAATTGAAACTGAGATACAGAAGCCAGCTAGCTCCTCTTATTTATTATCAAACTGCCAACTAATTCCTTAATTATTTATTGCTATGGATACTGTATGGACATTCTCCTGCTAGCTTCCCTACCAGCTCATCTGGGCTCTTACCTGGCCAGAGTGAAGTGTTGGTAGCTATCACACAAATATAATAAAGAGGGGCAGATAAGGTGTCAGAAGGTATCAGGGAATAAGCTGTATGTTGGATATATTTAGTTTGACTCTCTAAATCCATTTCTGTCTTTCTAAAACCTTCTATTCTCTTCTCTTCCCCAGGGGGCTATATTGAGAGCCTCAACATAATCTCTTTAACTCTGGATTTCAGTTGGATTTGGCCAGTGAGAAGCACTGGCAGATGAGAGGGCAGGAGCGTATTAAGGCTAGGGTATTTATGCTCCTAGTTCCTTTTCTGCGAGAGGTGTACCCAGATTGGCTGTATCCCTATTCTGAAGATCATGGCTGCTTTCAGGCTTCCATTACCATTTATTAAGCATTGTTTTAGTTGACATTCAGGCCTGTGGTAACAGCTTGTTATTGTAGCTAGCCCCAGAATTTTGTGCTGTACCTTGTTATTTCCCTAAACCCTGCCCACATCACTGGAAATAGTTTTCTTGTCACTATCTCTTTAAATTATCTAATATGAATGTATTAAGTTTCCTATCAGTATCCCAACTGATTCTAAAAATAGTATCAGAAGTAGCTTTAGGATTCGAGAACTAGGTTGTGTATTTGTATGCCCAGATAACCTCCTTCCTGGGAGTAAGTTAGTAAAATGATCACAAGTTGTAGATGGGATTAAGTCCAGGGGAGGGCCAGACTGGGAAATTACGTATTCATAGCATTTAATCAATTTGAGGGACAGAAGTTATTGTAAGACTTCTGGGTCGTTTGGCTTCTTTAAACAATATTGGAGAATATTCTCAGGGAAAAGGAACACATTTAATCGTATTAATATTAAGGTTTCTTATTGAGATGAGAAAGGAGATGGCCACTATATTATAGCTCCACTCACCAGTGGCCTTGGATACAGGAAATCATTCTAGTGAGTAGAACTTCAGGCTGGTTGACCACTTAGCATAGAAGGAGAGATGGCCTCAGGTATAAATTTATACTAATTTATGGTTGGGTAGCCAGGAGCTTAGAATAAGATTAGAAAATAGGAAATCAAAAGAAAATGTGAGTGAACCTCTTAGAATGGGCACATGTAAAAGGTGTGTACTTTGGAAGAAGCTGTTTAATCAGCTGGACAAAATGACCCTCCTGTTAATGTCAGGTCAGCCTCTCTCCTTTCTAACCATCCCAATTCTTCCTCAGTAAGCTCATGTAAAAAGTGGCCTTGGTGACATGAGTGTAGTAACTTGGACTTCTTCACAGTAGGAAAGTCTGTCAACAAAAGTATTTACTAGGATATGAGTATTACTACTGCTGAGTATCTAATTCATCAATAGTAGAGGTCAACCCTGAGTCCGTGATATAGCACATTCATTGGGAGACAAGCTACCATCCGGTTTATTACTTTGTCCTTAGGTTGCCCCTCTTTTAATTTGTCTTTATACGAAAAGATACATATCCTAGGCAAGAATTTTTCTTCTGTACTATCTTAGTCCATTTGGACAGCTATACAAAAACAGAAATTTATTTCTTGTAGTTCTGTATGCTGAGAAGTTCAAGATCAAGGTGCTGGCAAATTCAGTGTCTTGGGAGATTCTGCTTCCTGGTTCATAGACATAGCCATCTTCTCCCTGTGTTCCCACATGGCTAAAGGGGCAAGAAGTTCCTCTGGGTCATTAATCACATTCATGCAGACTATCTATCCTCATGATCCTAATAATCTCCCAAAGGCCCCACTTGCTAATACCATCACATTAGAGGGTAGGATCTTAACATATGAATTTGCAGGAGACAAACATATTCAGTTCATAACATCTGCCTACCATGTTTATGCTAGCATCACTATTCAAAGACTTAGATGCCATATTCATCCCTGTGGTATCTCATACAGTATTGTCTTTGACTAGAGACCATATGATAAGACAAAGGAAGTGTGTCAGCATGATAATTACAGAATTCACTGGTAGTACTTTGTGCCCCATTATCCAGAAATGACTGGCTTGATACAATGGTATCATGGCTTGGTGCCTATATAGTTTTTTTGGTGGAGTAGTTAGGGTTTTCTGTATATACTACCATGTCATCTTCAAACAGAGACAGTTTTACTTATTCCTTTCTTATTTGGATGCCTTTTATTCCTTTTTTTTTGCCAAACTGCTCTGGCTAGTACTTCCAGTGTTATGTTGAATAAAGGTAAGGATGTTAGGCATACTTGTCTTATCCTTGATTTTAGAAGAAAAATTTTCAGCTTTTCACTGTTGAGTCTGATGTTAGCTATGGGTTTGTCATATACAGCCTTTTTATGTTCCCTTTATATGCAATCTGTTGAAAGTTTTAATCATGAGTGGTTGCTGAATTTTGTTAAATGCTTTTCCTGCATCAATTGACATGATCATATGCTTTTTATTCATTTTGTCAATGTGGTATATCACAATGATTGATTTGCAGATGTTGAACCATCCTTGCACCCTTGGAATAAATCCCACTTGATCATGGTATATGATCATTTTAATGTACTGTTGAATTCAGTTTGCTAATATTTTGTTGAGAATTTTTGCATCTATGTTAATCAGGGATATTGGCCTGTAATTTTCTTTACTTGCATTGATTTTTCTGAATTTGGTTGTACATTTAAACTTAACATCCAATTTTAGTTTACTTTTGTATATAATGAGGCATGGGACACATTTCTGTTTTTTCCTGAAAGAGATATTTGATTGTACTGATGATGTTTGTGGATCTTCCATGATTTTTTAAAATTAATTTCATTTGTACAGATACTCAACATTGTCTTTATCATAAATTAAAATTTCCTTTTTACATAGGTTTTCTTCTTGTCTCTGTATCTCTAATCTGTTCCTTGATATATTTTTCTACTCCTATGCCAAAAATATAAGGTTTCAATAATTAAAGCTTTCTTGTATTATTTTCTGTGTGTTTGGAATAGTCTCCACTTATACATCAAAAACCAGGTGCTATTTTTGCAAAATTATTCTTCTAGATACATTTGGTAATTTCAGTTATAATTAAAACATTTTGATTTGTAAATCTTGAATTTATGTGTCCAATTGAGAATAATTGCATACTAATAATCAGAACTCAGGCATGCTTATAGTTGGAATACATAGGTGAGTTAAAAAGAAAAAAAAATTTCTAAAAGATGAAAAAAATTGTAATTTTACAAATTCTTTAAAAGAGAGGGGAAAAAAGGACATTTTCTGAATATTATAATCAATAAGGAAACACATAGCCTTAGTGATTGATAGTCTGGAATTGAATCTCCCTGGGTAGAGCATATTCACATATATGTGCCTAATGGATAATTAAAATCAAGATCGTAACCCTGTGTCATTGCAAGTTGGAATGTGGATCCCTGAATAATGTACCAATGGACAAAAAGTTGTCCCATCAATGAATAAAGCTGAGAATATTCTCCATATTCTATGCAAAATGAGACCTATATGCAAGCTGCTTATCAGATTCTGTTGGCAGTAGTTCTCTGTTGGCAGTAGAGCACCTCCAAAACTGTGGTTCCTGTGGATGTGGACATTTTCCCACAATGGCTGGTTAGACAAGATCTTAAATGTGTGTGGACCTGAAGATAATGGCAGCTGTGTAGTAATCAGCTTTCCTAAATCTCCTTCCTAAATGAAACAAAATAACTTCACAACTGTGAAAATCCCCTGTAAAATCATGGCCTTAGCATTATTGAACACAAAGAATGTTGAAACTGCAAAATAACTGTGAGTAAAAAGGGAGAAACCAACAAATGGCAGCAGAGGATCCTTTACATTCCCATCTCATGTGGCTCAATGCAAAGCTTTGTGGTTTGCAAAGGTAGACCAAGAAAGACCACAGGGAAGATAGAAGGCCAAGGCTATCAAAGGGTGATTAGGTATGATCACTAGAAGGGTAATGAAACTAGAAATAAACCACAGAAAAACAAATGAGAAAGAAATGACTTGGTGACTAAACAACATGGATGGTACTAAAAGGCAGTAGGTCGATGATGAACTCATAGAAGAAATTATAAAATACTCTGAGACAAACAACAATGAAAACACAACCACACAAAATCTATAGGATGCAGCAAAAGCAGTCCTAAGAGGGAAGTTCATAGCAATACAGGCCTTCCTCAAAAAACAAGAACAATCTCAAATAAACAACCTAACCTACTACCTAAAAGAATTAGAAAAAGAAGAACAAACAAAACCAAAAGTCAGCAGAAGGAAAGAAATAACAAAGATCAGGGGCAGGGGAAATAAATAAAATAGAGATTAAAAAAAGTAGAAAAATCAATCAAACAGCTGGTTTTCTGGAAGAGTAATAAACAAAATTGACAAACCTCTGAGAATTCAGAGAAGGCACTATAGGAAAAAGATTTCAAAGTATATGTGATTTAAAGGTTCAGATGCCCAGATAAAATATTAGTTGTGTAACTTAAAGGGCCAGGCTTGCCCTAAAGAACTGGGTGCAGGATTTTAAGGGCCAGGGATGATTTCAAAAAAGGATGAGATTTAGTGGGATACTCTTGTAAATGCATAGCTCTGTTGGAGAAAAAAAGTTAAAGAGGGAAAAAGAATTACTCTTCACTTGAGTGGACAGGTAAAAAGACGTTGAAAGGAAAAATTTTAGTATCCTGCAGGACGAGAACCACATAATTGGAGGACTTACAACCACTCAATCCCAGCAAAACAAGCAATAACAGGGACAAATTAACAGAAAATGTTTTTTTTGTCTCTCTCTCTCTGTCTCTCTCTAATTATGGCTTTGTTTGTAATAAAGTATACAAAGTTGAAAGTTTTTATTTCCTTTATTAAAGCATTGAAGACTGTGATGCCAGTGAACACTGGCTGTGGACTTGGTGGAGCCAGTTTGTTATTATCTCAGTTATTGCATGGTCTACATTAATACCATTGTCACGCTTTCCACAAAGTATACGAGGTGACTATAGAAATATAATTCATTAAATTAGAGGACAGTAGATTGCTTACTTCCATCCTGGTCCCCAATTTTCAGAGTATGGCTACTATATTCTTTCTGTCTACATTTCTTTCTGTTGTGAACATACAGTGACATGTGCTAGTATTATTTGAACAAATAAAGCTGCGTGCAGCCAAGTATTCTTTTATATGTACCAGACTTTAATTAGTACAGATTTTGCCTCTTGTCATTCCTCTTTAAAAATGCTTTATGTCTAGAATTCAGAAATTATTTAAAGAAAGAAGGCATATTCAAATTTTTTAATTTAATATTATTTAATACATGTATTACCCCATAGAAATGTATGATAAAATAATAACTATTAGAATTCTTTTGGAAACACTAAAATATACATGTTAACATCAGAGAAATCAAATACTCTCCTAATGGTAGTACACTTTGTTGACATAAAATATTTTTAGTAATAGCAAAGGTTTGATTTAATAATATCAAATGCTTTTATATTTTTGGGCTATGCTGTCAAGTACTGTAGTCACTTGCTGCATGTAGCTATTTAAGTTTTAAATTGAAAAATCCATTTACTCATAGGAGTTATATGTCAAGTATTTAATAGCCACATATGGCTGATAGTTATGGGGCAGATATGGACATTTTTCTTTATCATACAATATTCTCTAGGACAGCACTGTTTTAGAAGAATATGCATTTTACTTAGATTGACTTTGGCTTGTTCAAAAATAGCTCACTTGCCTTTCCAAGACAAACTGCCTGTATTGTGATATGTACGTATGTTTATTATATGTTTTAGTTATTTGAACATGTCATAAGATTCTTTTACTTGTTAACATACAGGTACAGCCAGGATAAAACCCGAGAAACAAAAGCCTCATTTGCTGGATGAAAATCAAACAAAAGATCAGGAATTTGTACCTAGTCTCAAGGACTTATTTGCTACTGCTGTGGTAAAGTAAAATGTTTTACATAAACAAGCCAATTAAATTGACATGTACAATTTTCTAATAGTGGATTTAATAAAATAACTATAAAATGTTCAACTTAAATCTAAGTGGGACTCATGAAGTTTTGATTAACATTTTATAGATAATGGAAAATAAGACGCATTGTGCCTAAGTGGCATTGCTAAGAGCTTGGTTAGTGTCAAAGGCTGGTACTTAGTATTTTTTCTTCTATTGCTCTTAATTTTACCTTCATATTATGTTGTATTTTTTCCCAGAATAAATAAGTAAGACATTTAATGAAATGAGAAACAAAAATTAACATTGTCTTTTTGTTACATTTAAATGACTTAGACAAGAACTCTTGAAGTTAACAAATAATTCTTACAAACATCTTATTTTAAGGAAATTATCTCATCTCAGTATCAAATGGAGAACTATTTGTTTACTTGGGTGAGAAACAAGGCTTACAATACAGACTTCGTGGGGTTAAAAAAAAACACTTCTGAATAGTGATTCTGTATTCAATTTGTTTTCTCTTCTACTACTCATAACTTCATTCTTTATGTTGCCTGAAGAATTGTATTTCTCATGTGTAGATTTTATCAAGTCATTTTCCAGAGTACTTCACAGATAAATCTCACACTGTTTCAGTGTGTGGGACTTTGAAAACTTCCCAGTAGCGTCAACTGAATTTTCCTACCTCATCTCAGAATTTTATCCCTGTCTCCCCCCATTCTAGCCGCTTGCTCTTTCCTGGACATACTGGATATTTTTATAATTCTGTACCTTTGTAGATACAAATCTCTCTCCTTCAAATGTTCTTCTCTCTCTTCTCCATTTGAAAGAAACTCTTTGTCAAATCTTACATTCCTAGGCAAAATGAGTTTCTCCCTACTTAATGCTTTCATAGATGTTTGTTGAAAATATAAATGTATATACTGGATGTGTATATAAATATATATATATATAGTACTTTTATTATACTAGTTTAATTCATCTTAAAATGAATAGATTTGTTGTATAAAATCAGAAATTTTGTTTACTTGTTTTCCTTCACACAAGGGTTTAGTTTTTATCAAATTATGAACTCTTCCTAGTAATAAATTATATTTCATTCAGATTTTTAAAATTTTAACTTTTACAAAATTATTACATGTATATATTTTAATTATACAGGAATAAATTAGGCATAACTTCAGAAAATTTAAACATGATATTTTAAAAGATTATTGCCAGGCAAAAAACAAAAACAAGTCAATTCTAATATTTCTTTCTTGGAAATAGAGTTCTTTGATTACTATTGTTAGGCTACAGAATAATATAATGTTTGGTTAATAATCTTAGATTTCTGACTGACACTTGTCTGGATGGGTAACTCAAAGATATTTTAATCCTTTTAAAAGTTTAGTAGAAGAGACTTCTAGAATGTCAGGGTGAGGAGCTTAGAATATCTTTAGCTCCAAAAAGCAGTAGTTGAAGCTGACAAAATTGTCAACAGTCATTTCAAAACTCTGGAAATCAGGACTACACTTTGAAAATTACTGATCTACTTTATTAGAGGTCTTTCTACTTACCCTAATTCTGAAAGCACTATTGCAGAGCAGGTTCTGCGTATGTCATTGGCTTCACATTTACTGTCTTGCAGAAGATAATGAAAACCGTAAATCACCTTGTGATATTCCTAACACATTGCCACAAAGCAACGAAGAGCAAAACAATAGTCAAAATGAAGTTGCCTGCTAAAGATAGGTTTCTGTTAAGCCCTGTCGGTGAAATTAATGTAGCGCTTGTCTTCCCTGAGAGTAAAAGGTCAGCCAGTGTTGTCTGCTAGGTTGGTGTTTACTTATGAGTCAGTTAAGCAATGAAGATTACAAAGGAATTCATGTAAGAAAGAGTGGAGTTTTACAGTGGGTAATGGTTATAATCCCTCATCAGGTAGGGGCTGGAGAGGCTGTGACTTTCTGGGAATGAGCACAACGTAGAACTAAATGGGAGTTTATGCTTCCCTCGTGGTAGATCTCCTAGGCAGAGAGATTTCCCTCATTAGGATCTATTACTTTCACCTAAGCCCAAAAGGTTGCATACTAGAGACTGATCGGTAGCATCCTATTCTTGGTAAATAGTCTTAGAGAGAACCAGCTATAGCCTTCTCTTTGTGCTCCATGGTATACCCAAGGGTTAACAAGGCTAATGGTGAATCAGGTCTTTCCTTATCCATAGGTTCTAATCTGTTAGCAAGCCTAACTGCTAGGACTACCCAGTGGAGACGGCATTTACTACTGTTGAGACCTTGTGCAAATGTCTGTATTTCTTTGTTTCTAAGCCGCACATTTTCCCCTTCACATTTTAACATCTTTGAAATTGGGTTGGATTTTAAATTGACAGAGTGTTGAAATAATTGTAAGTCAGAACATAATTGTGACATAGTTAGATATTGCTTAAGTATAGCAAAGTTGATCATTGGCTGTTCTTATTATCATTACTTCAGTGGTGCTGTCCATATTGAGAGAAACTGTTTAACTCTTCAAAGAGATAATGCAATATTTAAACATTGGATTGTAAAGTTATTGTATATGTACAAAGACAGAAACAGCAACAGGATATAATTTTGATTCCAGTAAAGCAAGTACTTGCTGTTGGAAGAATGATCACTAGTTCACATTTTCTTGCAAAATAACATCCAATAGTTTTATGGGACTTAAGTATAGAATTCCACAATTAGAGACAGCTGTATTGTTCGTTTTTTTGAGATATCTGCAAAAGGATTGCCTACTGTCACTGTCTTTGGCACAACATACCAAGTTGTACAGCTGAGCAGGAAAAATTGGCAACTCCTTCTTAATAGATATATTTAAAAAGCTGGTGAGACTGATATCTGCATAGCATAGGACTTTCCTTTAGGCATTGTACCATAATGTGAGTGGCAGTGATTTTTTTTTCCCTTGAAGTACATAAAATAATGGCATCTCTTAAAATTGATGGCATTTTAGATGCAATGAAATATGGTATTTCAACCTTTCTGAGCCTCTCTTTCTACAGCCAAGAAATTGGTACAATAATGTTAACTTCCTTCTTGTTGATGTGGCATATCATGTTGATTAATTTGCATATGTTGAACCATCCTTGTGTCCCTGGGATGAACCCAACTTGATCATGGTGTATAATCTTTTTAATATGTTTTTGGATTCTGTTTGCTAATATTTTGTTGAAGATCTTTGCATCTATATTCTCAACGATACTGACCTATAGCTTTCTTTTCTGGTAGTGTCTTTATCTGGCTTTAGTATCAGAGTGATGATGGCTTCATAGAATGAGTTTGGGAGTATTCCCTCCTCTTCAATCTTTCGGAATAGTTTGGGGAGAATCGGTATGAGTTCTTCATTGTATGATAGAATTCTCAGTGAAGCCATTAGGTCCTGGACTTTTGTTTGCAGGGATTTTTTTTTTTTATTGCTGATTCTATTTTACTTCTAGTGATTGTTCTGTTCAAATGATTTATTTCTTCTTGATTCAGTTTTGATGGAATGTATGTTTGTAGAAATTTGTCCATTTCTTCTGGGTTGTCCAATTTATTGCCGTATGGTTAGTTGTTCATTGTATTCTCTTAAGATATTTTGTATTTCTGTGGTATTGATTATATCTCCCTTTTCATTTCTTATTCTGTTTATTTGTTTCCTCTCTCTTTTCTTCTTGGTGAGCATGGCTAGAGGTTTGTCAATTTTGTTTATTACTCTTCCAGAAAACCAGCTGTTTGATTGATTTTTCTACTTTTTTTAATCTCTATTTTATTTATTTCCCCTGCCCCTGATCTTTGTTATTTCTTTCCTTCTGCTGACTTTTGGTTTTGTTTGTTCTTCTTTTTTAATTCTTTTAGGTAGTAGGTTAGGTTGTTTATTTGAGATTGTTCTTGTTTTTTGAGGAAGGCCTGTATTGCTATGAACTTCCCTCTTAGGACTGCTTTTGCTGCATCCTATAGATTTTGTGTGGTTGTGTTTTCATTGTTGTTTGTCTCAGAGTATTTTATAATTTCTTCTATGAGTTCATCATTGACCTACTGCCTTTTAGTACCATCCATGTTGTTTAGTCACCAAGTCATTTCTTTCTCATTTGTTTTTCTGTGGTTTATTGCTAGTTTCATGACAAAGTGGTCAGAAAAGATGCTTGAAATAATTTCTATCCTTTTAAATTTGTTGAGGCTTCTTTTGTGCCCAAGTATGTGGTCTATCCTAGAGAATGTTCCACGAGCACTTGAAAAGAATGTATATTCTGTTTTAGGGGGATGTGATGTCCTAAAAATATCAACCAAGTCCAGCTGTTCTGTTGTGTCATTTAGTATCTGTGTTTCCTTACTGATTTTCTGTCTGGAAAACCTGTCCATTGATGTTAGAGGGGTGTTGAAGTCTCCTACTTTTATTGTATTCCCATCAGTTTTTCCCTTTTTGTCTGTTAGTATTTGTTTTTTATATTTAGGTGCTCCTATATTGGGTGCATGTATGTTAATGAGTGTAATATCCACATCTCATACTGCTCCTTTGATCATTATATAGTGTCCTCCTTTTTCTTTCTTTATGGCCTTTGTTTTAAAGTCTGTTTTGTCTGATATGAGCATTGCTACTCCCACTTTCTTGCCATTTCCATCTTGCATTTCCATTTTCCAGCCATAATTTCATCAAATACATTTTCGACCCCTTTATCCCTCTCTTCTCTTCTGGGACCCCTATCATGCAAATGATAGTTTGCTATAAATAATAACTATAAATAATTGAGGAACTGCTTTAACAAAGCTACTCAAGAACGTCATGAAAAAAATTAAAACTCTATAACTGTATTAAAGGAGACTAGGATAGTTTGAAAGATATACTCTATTAATGGATAAAATGACAGCTTTCATATATGTGATTTCTCTCTCAATCTATGAATTCAATGAAATGTAATCAATACTAGGGCAAGAATTTTATTTTTTTAGTAAATGACAAGTTGATTCTTAAATAATTCTTATAACAGAATGATGGCATGAATAGGTAAAACAAAGAGTGTTGATCCTAGTACACATTAAGACAGGCTACAAAGCCATAGTAGTAAAAACAAGGTATTTCCTCAGCACAGATAAATAGGCCAGTGGAATAGAATAGAGAACTCAGCAACAAATTTATATATAGTATATAGATATGTAAACTTGCTTTGTGATAGAAGAGGCACTGCAAGGATAATTGTTCACTAGATGTGATGGCAAACTTGGTGTTCTATATGATAAAATGAAGTTGGGTCCCTACTTGATATTATGCAGAAAGGTGATTTCTAGGTTAATAAAATGTGATTTGAAAAAATGACACAGTTAATGTTTAAACTGAAGGAAATGCCTTGTGACATAGAGGTTGGAAAAGATTAGGCAAGATTGCTATAGTGTGAAATATGAACTTATAATTTATGGATTACATTATATTAAGTCAAAGATTTCAATGAAGAAAGGTACAGACTGTTAAAAGATGAGTGACAAATATCTAAATTCCATAAATACCATAAGAGATTAATCTTTAGAATAAACAAGGAATTCTTGGAAAATCTACATAAGAATTTCAGGAATCCTAATAGAAGTATGAATAGGCAGTTCATACACATGAAAGAATGCTAAATAGCTAACAATTACATGAAGAAATGCTCAGTTATATTTGAAATTGGAAAAATATAAAATAAAGCATTGTAATACTACACATTCATCAGCATGGCAAAATTTTGTAAGTCAGCTAATATTAAAGTGTTTGTGATTATGTGGGTGTACCAGTTATACAAGTAGGTATATCTATTCCTCTTAACAAAATAAAATAATTCGTATATAACTTATTTCTATTTCAGATTCTCATCAAGAGTCCTATGTTTGTGTGCCTATCTCTGGCCAGAGCTTCAGAATCTTTAGTTATTATTGGAACATCTGCACTTTTGCCCGTATATATAGAAAGTCAGTTTATGTTAACACCCAGTGACGCAACTACACTTTCAAGTAGGTGTTTTTGCTCATTGTACTCATAGTGAAATTTTTATGTCAAGTTTTCTCATATGTATTTATGGAAATATTTCAAATAGGCAGAAAGTAGGAGTGGTGGTATTTGCTCAAATGTTAAATACCTAAATATTGTCCACTGAAATTTTAAAAATATGAGCGCTTTGCCATCATTGCATCGATAGTTTTTAATATGTAAAACCTTTAAGACATCTGCGCCTGTCCCTTATCCCATTTCTCTTCCTCTCTCCCCATGGGTAACAACTCTTCTAAAGCTAGAGTGCGTTCTTTATATATTTTTTACTTCTTATGTGCCTATGTACGTACAATTTCTAAAATTCATCATTTTGTGTACTCTTGCATTACTTTCGTGTGAAATTATGTTCATCAGATTCATGTTGCTCTGTATTTAGTGCATTTTAATAGTGCTGTGGGACTCTATTTTATGAATAGACTACTGTTTATTTATCCATAATAATATTAGTGGACATGAAGTTGCCTCTAACTTTCTCACCTTTCCAGACAATGCAATAACAAATAGATTTGCGCATATCTACTTGTGCACATTTGTAGAATGGATCTGTGTTTGGACATTGAAGGGGAATTGCTTGTGTGTACATTAGTTTTACTACATATTGAGAAATTGGCTCTCCAAAAGAAGTTTCAAATGAAATTAATTGTTTTAAGGTTCTAGCATTAATGGGAAGGTGGTAGATGTGATCGTTTATTATTGTGCTGTAAAAAGTCAAGGATGTGTGTGGTAACTTTGAGTTAACCAGTGAAAGAATAGTAAGAAGAGTAGTGAAAGAGTGTGTTAATGTGAAATTTTGATTAATAATTTTAAAAAACAAGAAAGGAAAGAAGGAACATAAAATATGTGGGCCAAATAAACAAATATTAAGATGTGCAAAAACATTTACTACCAGCCTTTTATTGAACAGATTTTGTGATAGAGGGCACACCATTGTGAGACTGGAAATAGTCCAAAAGCCAAAAACATGACAGTTTCAAGGGCCATAATGACGGATTTTTTTCCATGAGTATACCACACTGTTTACCACTCTGATAAATCTGATTAACAGATACGGGGACTAAATTCATTTAACTTGTTTCATATAGTATTTAATTATGGCTAATATCAATAAGACTCTAAACAACAAGATAAAGCCACAGTATTGGCTTCAGTTCTACTGGCTAAGTCCTGGACCCAGCCAGCTGAACAAATTTCTTGGCCCTCAGGGTCTACCTTAAGAATAATGGCTTTCTCTTTAAGTTTCGGTATTGACCTTTCCACTTAGCCTGAGATAGTCAATCCAAGTATAAAAGAATGCATTAGCAATTGCATATATTCTACCCTGGCCTGCAAGGGTGAAGTTTTGGACAGTTCTGGCACCCATAACAATGCTGATCAGTGACTGAGGCTGACCAGAATGCTTTCCACAGATGAGCTGGTGTCATTTATTATTTCAGCTAAAATCAGGGACAAATTTTGTACCACATTTTCTAATTGGGTCACTCTCAGAGTAATGGAGATATCTGCCCTCAGGGTGCATGTAAATAACGTGTCAGTAATCCCTCTGGAAAGCTCCCCTTAGTAACCAAGAGTAACTTCATTTAAGAGATTTCTGCAGTCTTCTGAGGGCTGTGTGATCTACTGATGGTGTTTCTTTAAAGATTTGAAGATCTCTTAAGACCACCCCGTGGCTTTAATATACCACTTCCAGTTGATGAGTAAGGCTTGCCAAATGGTTAGTTGTGAATCTGTTTTGGTTCATCTTAAATGAGAATGTCAGTTCACAAAATCGCGAAGTCTCTGCAGGACGGGGCTTTGCTTGTGACAAGAGGTCAGTAGTAAGCTAAGAGTTGCTCTTCAGATACAGCTGTTTCTGGGAGTCAGTGAGTCCTGTACAACCGAGGATGCTTCTGAGCAGAGGTTGCCTTCCTTTTCCAAAGACTCTGGCAGAAAAAATCATCAGTCATGGAGACTTGTAGCTCAAATAGGTCATTAGGTGTGTGGTACCTCAGAGTAGGGAGCATACCACAGCATGCTGATTAACTTCCAGTGTAGGTCTGTGGGTTATACTCACTGTAGGTTACCTGATACAAGAGACTAAAGAGAATGCCCAAATGCGTCATCTGCTGTTTCCAATACTCAAGAAGCCGAAGAGATGCTAGGCTGGCTTTCGGATGAGGGGAAGGGAAACAATTTTCCCTTAACTTCCAGAGTGATGGACCATTATGAATCTGTCTGCACAGTCCTCCCAAAACCTGATAAGCAGTCTTTTTTTGTTAGGTTTCATGAGTCAACTTTGCTGATGATGGTGTGATAACACCAAAGTCAGAGCCACTGAGTCTTAGGCTTCTGATCCTATGGCCAACTGAATATTATGTATCATTGAAAGCTTTGGGCATTATAGGGTAGTGGTAGTCACAGTAAATCCTGACCTGCTCCCTTGTAGTAAATGAAAGAGGAATTTAGGTACCCGTGAGGGAATGCTGCAAAAGTATATTTGTGGCTTTGTAGCATGAATGAAAATTTGTCTTTTTCTTTGGGTACTAATGGGATGCAAAAGAAGACATTGGCAATGTCCAAGTTAGCATATCAAGTGCCATTGGTCTGTGTCAAAAATTTAGTTACATCACAATGTATGGAAAATCCACGGCTATGGGAACAATTAAATTCAATTGGTGGTTAATCCGCTATAAACCTCAAGCCTTTGATAATTTTTTTCACTAGCCGTAAGGTCTGTGGAATTGAGATACTGCGTTTCTTACCACTCCTTCTTCATTTAAGTGCATAATCAAAATTGGGACTTTCCCTTTTCCTCCTGGGATTCTATGTTGTTTCTGCTGGACTGTACACAAGGAGATAGGGAGATAGTTTGGGTAGCAGTTTATGTGTTCCACTATCACTTTGGGAGTTTAGGGGCATAAACAGTACAAGCTTGCAAAATATGGTTATCAATTCTGTATTTTGAAATTGGAGCCACAGCACTAGTAAAAGGAGCCACAGCAAAAGTGCTCTAAAGGGAGACACTATCTCATTTATCCAAGACTGTTCACTATACAAATATTCTTAAAAAGATAGAACAAGAAGCGGTCAGTGTTTCTGCTTGCAGGATGTACAGCACAGAGGGTAATGGAGAATTATTGCCCAATAAATAGAGCAGTAATTATATTACATATAAATAAAGATAAATCTTGACCTCTACCTCTCTATTGACATAGATACCAATTCTAGATGGATTGCAGATCTAAATGTGAATGGTAAAACAATAAAGCTTTTTAGAAGAAAGCATAGGAAAATATTTTCATGGCCTTGGAGAAGACAAAGATTTATTAAACAATATATATTACATAACTGTAAAGAAAAAAAAATGTGGTATTACATTAAATTTAAGGACTTCTATTCATCAAATGTCACGCTAAGGAGTAAAGATGCATGCAAAACAGTCTTTTCAATAGAAATATTCTACAAAGTATTTGTGTCCAGAATACAGAAAAAAATCTGACAATAATAAAAATGCAGATAATCTAATAAAAATGGACAAAAGAATTGAGCAGGCATTATATACAAGATGATTCCAGTTGGCCAGTGTTTATGTGAAAATGTGCTCACCTTCAGCGATTCTCGGTGAAATGCATGTTAAATCTCAGTGTGATACCATTACTTGTTCACCAGAATTGCTAAAATGAAAGATACATGTTGGCATGGACATGAAGCAATTTACCTTTTATCCTCTGCTGGTGAGAGTGTAAATTGGCTTGTCATTTCATAAATATCTTTGGCAGTATCATAAAAAATCTGAACCTATCCATGTCCCCTGAACCAGGAATTCCACTCATAGTTATATACCCATCATAAGTTCCTCTCTTAATGTATCCAGCATAAATGCATATGCTTCCAAAAGGACATGTATATGAATTTTTGAAGTAGCAGTGCAATTGGCAACATTACAGTGAATAAGTTGTAGTATATGTGTATACTATAGAATGCTGTTCCTCAGTGAGAAGGCATGATCTATTTTATACAAAAATATGGGTGAATTTTTCAAACATCATGTCCAATAAAAGAAGTGATAATGTATATATATACTTAATGATCCATATTAGATGAAATCCCGTAAGGGCACAAAGGAGCCTCTGGCCTCCTGATAATGTTTGATTTTTCACCCAGGTGGTGGTTGCATAGTTATGTTCACTTTGAAAATTTGTCAATATGTATAATTGTGATTTGTGCATTTTTCTGTACACCAGTAAAATATTTACATAGAAAGTTGATTGGAAGTTCTGTGCTTTGCAGTTGATTTTCAGCTGTTTTTTTTTTCCTTTTAGGGTGGTCTTTCAAGGACACAGCTATTTAATTGTTGAACTCCCAGTATCCAGTATTTTCTTATTGCCTAGCATAATGAAACTGACAGCCAGTATTTTCTTAGCTGCGTTGGGTTCTCAGTTTTCTGCTTTACAGATGTTCTTGATTTTCCCAACTAGTTGTTGAGTTCAACTGGATAAACCTAGAGTCTTCTTCTGGGTCAGTGATACTGTGTTGTGGGTGGGGAACATTGTATTTAGACTGCCATCCAGTCCTCTTGTTTTTTTAAGTCTACTCACTCTTGCTTTCTGTCATACCTGCTGCCCTTAGTTTCTAAGATTGTGAAGTAAAATGTGGTTTACTTCTTCTTGACTTCCTTACCTGCAGCCTTATTGTTCACCCTCTGAAATCTCCCAATTCACTTCCAGTTCCCACTGTTTCCTTAATAAATATTGCCCCTAATCTATTTGTACTTTTTTGCTTTCTAATGAATGAATTTGTCTATAAATGTCTACCTTCTCACAAGCACTCATATGTTTACTATGTGGCTGGACACTGTCCTAAGCACTTAAATATTAACTCATTTAATTTTCTTAACAACCTTATAATGTACATATCATTATTTATAGACTTTCTTTAGTAACATCTCATACATTTAGATATAATTTTTATTATTGTTCAGTTCTGAGCATTTTAAATTCTCATCATTATATTTTCACTTAAGCCATGCATTATTGGGAAGAGATTTTTAGTTTCTAAGTATTCTTATTTCTCTTTTTAAATAACTGATTGTTCAGATCAGTTAATACTTTTCCATATTTTTAATAGTGTTCTAAGCTATGCCTCTGTTTCTGAAAAAGCTGAGTTAAAACACTACTAATAGATCTTTAGTTGTTTTGAAATCTAGGCAGTGTTTACATAATTTATTTTGTACATTGTATGAGTTTACTGTGCTATCTTCATCTGTTTTACTACTTTCTAACTATATTTCTTCTCTTCCTCTTCTTCCTCATTTTCCTCCTTGTGCTTGCCTCTTTCTAATCCCTTATGCTTGATTGAAAAGAAAACTATGTCTCATAATTGCTGTTCTATTGATGTGAGATTGTTAATATTTCACATCCATTCACAGAACCTATGAGTGGCTTGGTTTCATTTTTGGTAGCAAAACTATGTGAATGCTTGTCACTGTGGGCATACTTCTTGCTATAAACCATAAATGCAGGCAGTTATCCAATAATAGCTCTCAGTAAGACACCTCTCATTTTAATGTTTTACATGGATTAAGTCCTGGGCTTTTCATAGAGCCATTACTACATAGGAGCAAAACTTCACCATCACTCTTCTAGAGTCCTTTAGGCCCATAGTTTCAGCCCCACTCACAAATTTGTATTTCTTATAAGGTTCAGGTTTGTTGTGGTATTTATCGTACTTCTAAGTTTTTTCTCTGTCTCTTGATTTTAATCTATGTTTGCTGTATGTTTAGAGCAGAGATAATTGCATCAGTGTATGAATTTTCTGTACTATATTTAGCTGATTATTTTTAACTGTGTTTTCTCTTCTTCTTTTCTTTTAGGATTTATTTTAATTCTAGGAGATGCAATTGGCCAGTTTCTGGGAGGTATCATCGTTTACACGATGCGAATGTCCTGTAAATGCCTTATGAGATTTGTGATGGTTACAGCTGTTGTATCACTTGTAGCATTTGCATTAATAATTTTTGTACACTGTGATCCAATACCGTTTGCTGGGTTCAATGAAGATTATGGTGGGTAAGTGTAACTTTGTACATTAGATTTTTTTTAAGTTATATTCAGTTTACAATGTTGTGTCAGTTTCCAGAGTACAGCACAATTTTTCACTTATACATGAACATTCATATATTCATTGTTGTATTCTTTTTCACTGTGAGCTACCACAAGATCTTGTATATATTTCCCTGTGTTATACAGTATAACCTTGTTTATCTATTCTACATATGCCTGTAAGTATCTACAAATTTCGATGTCCCTTCCCATCCCCTGCCCCCTTGGCAACCACAAGATTGTATTCTATGTCTATGAGTCTGTTTCTGTTCTATATTTAAGTTTTTTTTTAATTTCACATATGAGTGATATCATAAGATACTTTGCTTTCTCCTTCTGGCTTACTTCACTTAGAATGACATTCTCCAGGGACATCTATGTTGCTGCAAATGATGTTATGTTGTCATTTTTTATGACTGAATAGTATTCCATTGTATAAATATACCACATCTTCTTTATCCAGTCATCTGTTGATGGATATTTAGGCTGTTTCCATGTCTTGGTTTTTGTAAATAGTGCTGCTATGAACATTGGGGTGCAGGTGTCTTTTTGAAGTAGGGTTCCTTCTGGATATATGTACATTAGATGTTTACATCCAAACCTAACAATTTATTTCTTAGTTAATAATTATTTATCCAATAACCCTCATATTTTATATCATTCTTGGAATTAATGAACATATAAAAGAAAGGGCAGAAATGTCATAATGATAGCTTGTGATATGACTACTTGCAGTCATATAGTCTAAAGAAAAAACACATTGAAATGAATCAGAACCTAGAAGTAGAATTCTGTATTAAAATGAGTAGCCACTGGAAGACCATACTAACTGTCTGTACACAGTCAGTCTTACCATTGTTCCTGAATTGGTATGTCTGCCTTATTATCAGAGAATGGAACTGAAAACATCTGAAAGTATGTATAAGTAATAGCTCCTCTAAGTTAAACATGCAAAAATTCAAAGAACTAGGCAGAGATTGTTGTTAAATAAGGGCAACATAATTGGAATTGGAAACCAAAGGACTAAGCAAGTAAAATAAGTAAAGAAAATAAGACTTCCACTTCAAGCTGCAATGGAGTAGCTTATGCAGAACAGTGCTCCCACTGAGAACACCTAGAAAAACTGAATGAAGTTTTAAAAGATTTCTTTTTAAGAGCATCAGACAGTTATTTAGGCAACTAGGAAGTTAAAGCCCAAATTCCTGGAGAAAGGCAAACCTTGAGAGGAGAAGCAACCTCTGCAGTTACTTTTTCCCTGAGGATATTTAGTATTCTTAGACATTGGCGAGAAGCTGAGAATTTTGGCAAAGGGTCTGAGAGGAAAAACAAAAAAAAACCACCTAGTAAGATGACAAAAAACTGGCACAACTTTTGACTGACCTATGAACCTAAAGAGACAAAAATTAGGGCATGGTGTGGGGCAGGATATTTCAGTAAGGAGAAAGGTAGACAAGTGAGATAATACTCTGTTGGGTTTTCACTCACTACATTTGCTGAATTATGAAGCTTAGAGGCTAAAATCAAGCAGAAATCTTGTAAAAAGCAGAGAAAAATTCCACCAGTATTGTGATGCTCTATAGATAAGAGTTCAAATTTAGAATGTGCTGCTGTGGAAGAACCATGGTAAACACCAGATGTTCTCAACTGATATTTCTGTAAGGTTAAGACCTAACAGTGAGGGCTTCCCTAAAGTGCTATAACTCAGACAGGAGTTAATCTGTTCTCTAAGTGGATTAATTTGGTCAGCCAGCACTCTATCTAGCAGCCGAAAGACAGACTCAGCCCTCTCAAAGAAGGATAATACTGTACAAAGCTGTAAAATGTTATTGACAAGGTTCTTACATATATATATATATATATATGGGTAGGCCAAGGACATGGCCAAAAACCATGAGATGAAACAGATGATAGAATAGACCCATAGGGGATCCAGATATTGCATTAAACAAATAAGAATGTTAAAATGGTAGTTATATGTGCAGTAATACAAATGATTGTGAATTTCTCATCAGAAAACCTAGTTTCTGGTGTAAAATTGTGTGTAGGGGGAGAAGAGGCATATGGTCAATTATTATGTAGATCCAGAACTGTTATAAAAAATAAATTCTAGTAAAAAAGGATATACAACAGACAGTACAAGTTTTGTAAAGCCTAAATATTTACTATTTGGCCCCTTATAGAAGATATTTATTGATCCCTAATCTAAACCTACCTATTTGAAGGCAGCAATTGTCAGATTGTATAAAAAAGTAAACCCCAACTAAATACAGTCTATATGAATCCTACAATAAAAAATGATTTCGGTAGTTTAAAAGTTAAAAAGATGAAAAGAATTATACAAACACTAAATAAAAGAAAGCTAAAATATTAATATCAGACTTAAGAACCAAGAAAATTACAGGGATAAAGAGACATAGAATTATAAAATGGTCAATTTACTAAGAATAAACAAAATTCTATTTATGTATGCAGCTAACAGAGCCTCAAGATTTAAGAGGGAAAAATATACAACTGGAAGAAAAGAAGATAAATCCAAAAATATACTTGGAAACTTTATCACTACCCTCTCAAGGGAGAATAAAGAAGTACTGAATAACACAACCAACTTGAACTAATTTTATTGTTTATGGAACACTCCAGTCAACAACAGCAGAATACCTATTCTTTTTTAGTACAAATGGAATATTCACCAAAATAGACCATACTATTGGGTCATAAAACAGACCTCAGAAGTTTAAAAGAACTGTAACTATACAGAGTGTTTCCTACCACAACATAATCAAGCTATAGTCAAAACAGAAAGATAATGAGACAATCTCCAAACACTTGGAACTAAATGGCACACTTCTTAAAAAGTCTGTGTGTAAAAAAGGAAGTCTGAAGGGAAATTAAAAGAAAATACATTACACTGACCTGAATGAAAATGAAACTACTATATATCACAATTGTGAGACAAAACTAAAACAGTATTTAGAAGGAAATTTATAGTACTAAATACATACAATAGAAAATAGGAAAATCTCAAATCAGTAATCTGAGCTCCCATCTCAAGAATTTAAGAGCAAAATAAACCTAAAAGAAGCTGAAGGAAGCAAATAATAAAGATACAGGTAAAAATCAATTAAACAAAAACCTAATTCTTTGAGAGATCAATAAAATTGACACATTTCTAGCAATATTAACAAAGAAAAAAAGCATAGAACACACCAGTTACCATTATCAGGAATCAAATAGGCAATAACTATCCCCACATAAACTTAAATTGTAATGAGGGACTACCACAAATAACCCCACACACATAAATTTGACAGGTAATTTGGACTAATCCTTGAAAACCATGCTGAAAAAACTCACCCAATATGAAAAAGATAATTCACTTAGTTATAAAAGAAACTGTTTTCTTGTTTCCTGAGGTAGGCTTGTATTACCATAAACTTTCATCTTAGAATTACTTTTGCTGTGTCCCACTGATTTGGATCGTGTTTTCGTTTTCATTTGTGTCCAAGTGTTTTATGATTTCTTCTTTGATTTCTTTGGTGATCCTTTGGTAGTTTAGTAGCATATTGTTGAGCCTCCATGTGTTTTTGTTTTTTGCAGTTTTTTTTTCTTGTAGTTCATTTCTAATGTCATATAGTGTTGTGGTCAGAAAAGGTGCTTGATACAATTTCAGTTTTCTTTAATTTGCCAAGGACTTGTTTTGTCACCTAGCACGTGATCTATCCTGGAGAATATCACACGTGCACTTGATAAAATGTGTATTCTGTGGCTTTTGGATGAGATGTTCTGAATATATATCCATTAAGTCCAGCTGGCCTAATGTGTCATTTAAGGCCAGTGTTTCCTTTTTATTTTCTCTCTGGATGATCTGTCCATTGATGTAAGTGGAATGTTAAAGTCCCCTACTATTATTGTATTATTGTGACTTCTCCTTTTATGTCTGTTAATATTTGCTTTATTTATTTATGTTCTCCTATGTTGGGTGTGTATATATTTATAATTGTTATATGTTCTTGGGTTGATCCTTTGATCATTATGTAATATACTTCTTTGTCTCCTGTAACATTTTTTGTTTTCAAGTCTATTGTATCTGATATAAGTATTGCTACCCCAGCTTTCTTTTCATTTCCATTTGCATGGAATACCTTTTCCCATCCCCTCACTTTCAGTTTGTTTTTGTGTCCTTTCAGCCACTCTATGTCTTTTGATGGGAGCATTTAATCCATTTACATTTGAAGTAATTATTGATAGGTATGTACTCATTGCCATTTTGTTAATTGTTTTGGGGTTGTTTTGGTAGGTTCTTTTTGTTTCTTTCTTCTTCCTTTGTGATTTGATGACAATCTTTAGTATCAACAACTATGCACCAATAATATGGGCAACTAGAATAAATGGACAAATTCCTAGAAATACACAATCTCCCAAGGCTATACCAAGAAGAAATAGAAAATATGAACAGACCAATCAGTAGTGAAAGTGAATCAATAAAAAAAAACAAAAACAAAAAAAACTCCCAACAAAAAAGTTCAGGACCAAATGGCTTCACAGATGAATTCTACCAAACATTTAAAGAATTAATACATATCCTTCTCAAACTATTCAAAAAAATGGATTAAAGACCTAAATGTAAGATGTGAAACCATAAACTTCTATAAGAAAACATAGGCAGTATGCTGTATGACATTGGTCTTAGTAATTTTTTGGATGTCTCCTCAGTTAAGAGAAACAAAAACAAAAATAAACAAATGGGACTACATCAGAACTGGAAAGCTTTTACTCAGTAAAGGGAAGCATCAACAAAGCAAAAAGGCTGCTTAATGAATGTGAAAAGATATTTGCAAACAATATATCTGGTAAGGGGTTAATATCCAGAACATACAAAGAACACGTACAAATCAACATCAAAAACAAACATCCCTATTAAAAATGGGCAGAGGATTTGAGTAGACATTTTTCAGAAAAAGAACATATGGATGGCCAACAGACACATGAAAAAATGTTTAACATCACTAATCATCAAGGAAATGCAAATAAAAACCACAATGAGATATCACCTCACATTGGACAGAATGGCTATCATCGAAAAGACAACAAATAACAAGTGTTGGCAGTGATGTAGAGAAAAGAGAATGCTCATGCATTGTTGGTGGCAATGTAAATTGTTGCAGCCCCAGAGCAATTGAGATTGCTCCAAAAATTAAAATTAGAACTTCCACTTTATCCAGAGTTTCCACTCTTGGGTATTTATCAGAAAAGAAGACAAATACTAATTAGAAAAGAACCATGCACCCTATGTTTATTGCAGCATTATTTACAATAGTCAAGATATGGAAGCAACCCAAGTGCCCATCAACAGATGAATGGATAAAAAAGATGTAGTATATATACAGTGGAATATTACTCAGCCATAAATAAATGAAATCTTGCTATTTGCAACAACATGGATGGAACTAGAGGGTAATGTGCTAAGTGAACTATTTCAGACAAAGACAAATACTGTATGTTTTCACTTATATGTGGGCTCTAAGAAACAAATGAACAAACATAACAAAACAGAAACAGTTCTAGATACAGAGAATAAACAAGTGGTTGCCAGAAAGAAAGGAGTTGGGGGAGGAAAGAAATAAGGAAGGAGTTTTGGAGTTTTTTAAGAGGTACAGACTTTCAGTTGCAAAATAAATGTCATGAGTATGAAATGCATAGTGTGGGGAAAATAGACAATAACTATGAATTATATTTGTATGGTGGCATATTGTAACTAGATTTACTGTAGTGATCAGTTTGAAATATATAGAAATACCAAATCACTATGCTGTGTAAGAGAAACTAACATAGTGTTATAGGTCAATTATACTTCAAAAACAAGCAGACTCATAGGAAAAGATAACAGATTTTTGGTTATCAAAGGTGAGGGGTTGGGGAAGTGGGAATTGAATGAATGCAGTTAAAGACTCAGTATTTTTAAGATGTTAATCCTCCCCAAATTGATGTATGTATTCAGTGTAATCACAGTAAAAATCCCAGCAAGCTTTCGTTTTTAGATACTGGAAAAATAACTTTTAAATTCATATAGTTATGCAGAGGACCTAGGAAAACCACAAACAATTCTAAAGAAGAAATGAAGGACAAGCATCATTTGATTTCAAGACTTACTGTCAATCTACAATAATCAAGAAAATAGTATTGGTGTAAATATGGACAAATAAGTCAGTGGAACAGAATAGAGATTTTAAAAATAATCCTACATATATATATATGGATAATTGATTTTTCACAGAATGCATATGCAGTTTAGCAGAGAACAGATAATCATTTTAACAAATGATGCTGAAACAATTAGATATCTATATGTAAACAAATAAACTTTGATCTATATCTTATACCATGTAAAATACTTAACTCAGAATGGATTGTAGATATAATTGTGAAATATAAAATTCCAAAAATATAAGGAAAACTTTTGCAAACTTGTGTTCAGCAAAGATTTCTTAGATATGACACCAAACATATGATCTATAAAGAAATATATTGATAAATTGAACTTCATCAAATGAAAAATGTCTTTCTTTGAAAGATCCTGTTAAGGTAATGCAGAAACAAGCCTTAGACTTGAGAAGATATTTGAAAATCATAAATCTAACAAAGGACTTTTAAAGAATTCTAGGACATATGAAGAACTCTCAATGCTTTATAATAAGAAATCCACAAAAATGGGCAAAAGATTTGAATAAATAATTAACCAAATCATATACACAGATGGTAAGTAAGCACCTTAAAAGATGTCCAACATCAGTCAATAGGGAAATGTATATTAAAAACCACAATGGGGAAACTACTATATTCCTGTTAGAACGTCTAAAGTTAAAAAGACTGACTGTTCCAAGTGCTGACAAGGAATATGGAAAGCAACATGAAATCTTAAACACTGCTGGTGAGAATGTAAAATAGCACAACCACTTTGGAAAACTGTTTGACAGTTTCTTAAAAAGTTAAATGAACATCTACCCATATGATTCAAACATTCTGCTCCTCAATATTTACCCAAGAGACATGGAAGCATGTGAGCATACAAAGGTCATATAAAGATAAGCTGCATAAAAGAAGCCAGGCAAAGAAAGTACACATAGTATATGATTCCACATCATAAAATGCAATGAAGTTCAAACCAATGAATAGTGACAGAAAGTAGATCAACAGATGCTGGGGGCAGAGGAATGACAAAGGGGCATGAGGGAACTTTTGGGGGTGATGATTGTGTTCGTTAACAAAAATTGTGATGGTTTCACAAGTGTATGCAAATTGTACACTTTAAATGTGTACAGCTTACTGTATGTGAGTTGTACCTAAATAAAGCTGTTAAAATTATTTCAATAATCATATTTTATGGATTTCATTGATATCTTGATGTATACATTAATAAGTATAATACAGTGGTATTATAATTACATTCAATCTCTTCTTTTACAGAACAGGGCACTTGGGCAACCTGACAGCTCCTTGCAATTCTCATTGTAAATGCTCATCTTCATTTTATTCTTCTACATGTGGAAGAGATGATATTGTATATTTTTCTCCTTGCTTTGCAGGTTGTACACATTCTAAAACATTAAAGGATAGCAAGGTAATTATTTTTTATTATGCTTCTTCGTCTCTACTAAGATGTGCAACTTATAGATGGTGTTCACATTTTACTCCTAGCTCTGTATAAAATCTTTTTTCCCTTTACTTATATTTTGAAAACAAGAGAAGAACATATGCTTTATGTGGCCACAATACATAGGACTTATAAGAATTGAAAGTGGAAAAGATTAAATTATATTAAAACAGTAATTAAAATCACATTAAAATATGTCTCCATATATTACATTATTCCAATTTTATGATTTTAAAGCAGTGGGTGACTATAGTGTACCTCTTGCCATAGCAAAGTTGAAAGAAGCAGTCTAAGAGAATACTTTGTCTTCTTCTTATGTAGCTTATCTTAGTTCTATCCTGTCAGCAGCACCCGATCCACCAAAATCTTAAACCACAGTCTTTCCCACACCAGTGGGTTGACAGCACTATCTTCTGGTCACCTTTCACTCAGTTTTTTGTCCTGAGGAATTCAAAATATCCACACTGTACCTTCTTGCTATCTTTCTATTTCTGCCCCACATTAACTCACATGTGGAAATCAGTGCCTTTATTGTGTGCCAGAGATTACCATACAAATAAGACCCTGAAAGCATATGAGAAAGATATAATGTGCTCTCCAGAAAGGTAAGAGAAGGAAGATTTATATGGCAACGATACAAATGACTTAAAATTGAATATATGTTATTCCTGTTTGTCCTTTGGCATTTTCATGATTTGAGACTCATTTTAAATTCCCCTATTTGCTCATTTTTTGGGGCCATTACCATCAAAATCCCTAATTTCTCTGGGCCTTTGATCAATCTCCAGACAGATTTTCTAATTTTTCATGCAGAGCAGTTGACCATTCTGCTACTTGTTTGACTCGAGGGTAATGTTTTTACATCCAAAGTAGCGCAAATGAGCTTTTAGTTAAACAATGGACTGTAACTTCAGCTTCTCCCTTGAGGTGACACGGAAGTAGAGATCCAGGCTTTAAAAATTCTGTTTCCCTCTCCTCTCTCTGTCTAGTCTTTGTGAGGGGGAGAGAGCAGTGAAGATGTATACTTCCTGACCCATAGTCATTATACTACCTCCCTTAGTAGGCAATAAAGTACTGTGTTAGTTACGTAGCCAGGAAAACAGTATTATTTTCCCTGTTACACACAGATCATTTTAATATAAGATATTAGCATATCTGTCCAAGTTTAGTTCCTCTTTGTCATGTTTTCACTGGCCTACAATTTAATAATACATCTTCAGCCTTTTATTGAATATTAATATAAAAAGGATTACATATCTTTAAAAAATCTTTCTTACTAAATGTTCAGAATTATTCTTTTAAATTTGAAATGATTATTTTATGTAAATTTTAAAATTTTATATATTTTAAATGACTTATTTACTTTTAAATATATTTAAAATCTTCAAAATACATTACTGTGGAAAGCTTTAAATGGAATTAGAAAAGAATGTGAGCTCCTATATGTCAATTACCCATCTTCAACAATTTATTTACTTATGAAAAATCTCATTATACTCACACTAAGTTGTTCTCCATTCTACTTTGACAAGTAAATGATTTTTTAAATGTTCACATTGTCTGCCACCACAGTATAAAGCAAAACTGATTGACCTTGGTGTTTTAATCCCATGGGATATTCAAGAGCTGAAAAGGCCATCCACTGTATAGTGCCAATCCCCCTTTCTTTTTCTGGGGGTATCCCTTTTAGGAATTTGTTTCTATGTCATAAAAATCTTCATACTTTTCTTACATTTATCTAATGAATAATTAATTTACAGTGAATAAAGAAATAATCCACAACATAGTGACTCAAACTGTGTGATAACATTTGATGCTGAATAAAAATTGAAAGAATAAAGAGTATTTTTGACAAAAATTAGATTTGTTAGGAATTACCCAGGACGGTTAGGTAAAGAAATAATGGCTTTGAAGGAAAATTGACAATAGCAGAAGCTACTATTACTACAATTGATACAGATGAAACTAATTAATAGAGAATATATACATTAAATTCAAATAGGAAATAATTGATACCAATAAAAATAATTTTAACAAAATGAAAATTAAATAAGAGAAATACCATACACAAAAAACGATTAAGTATCTAAATTGTGCTAATGGAATTCCCTCTGTAAAATATTTTTTCAGTAAAAATATGTAGTTTAAAATAATTCTGATTAAATGGTCATATTCAAAACATGATCAGGGACAAAATGTGTTAGAATTGAGCACTTTCCAGTTACACCTACGCAAAAGTTTACAAGAGGAGTGGGGGGAGACACTACCTCTGTAGAATTCTAAGTTTTTTTTGAAAAATCGCACTTTACTAACAGTGAAAAACAGGTACCTGCTCTTCATAGTGATAACAGTTGATAAAATAGCAGAAGCAGGGTGTCTTTCAGAGACTGCTGTAGTCCAGCAGGAGCCTCATTCTCATTATCTATAGAGAGGGAAGTCAATCTCGTCCAAAGCATTAAGGATAAAAGAAGGCTTCAGAGTCTTTCAGTTGAAGCATTTTTAGACTATTTTAACTTCATTTCCTGACCTCCCACTTCTGTGTTACATTTGTCATATATTTTATTTCTCCATACATTTTAAATGGTATACTATTATTACTGTTGTTTTGTACAGTTGGTATGCACTTGTATTTCCCCATTTCCTTGCATTTCCATGCTTTCACACAAGATTATTTTCTTTCTTCCTGAAGAACCATATTTCACCTTCTCTTCTGAAAAGAAAAACTGTTTCACTTGGTACAGAATTTTATATTGGCAATGATTCCCACCCCCTGACCCTGCCCTGGCATTTGAAAGATGCCATTATATTGTCTTATGTCTCTGGCTGTTTGGCTATTTTTCGGATTTTTCTCTTAGTTTTTGATTTTCAGCCATTTTGCTTCGATGTGCCTAGATGTGATTTTCATTATATTTATTTTGCTAGAATTTCATGGAAGATCTTTAGTCTGTGGGTTTATGGCTATCAGTTGGAGAATTCTCAGCTATTATTTCTTCCTCACTCTCTCCTCTCTTTTTTTGGAGTTGGGGAGGGCACCATGTATTAATGTACTGTTGCTGAGTAACAGATTATCACAATCTTAGTGTCTTTAAGTAATAGTCATTTATTAGCTCACAGGTTGGAAATTCAGATATGGCATTACAGGGTCCTCTTCTCAGAGTCTCACAGGGTAAAATCAGAATATTGGCTGAATTGCATTCCTTTCCAGAGGCACTAGGTAAAAACCTACCTCCAAGATCATTCAGATTATTGGCCAAATTTGGTTCCTTTGGGCTGTAAAAAATGAAGCCCCTGTTTCCTTGCTAGCTGCCTGCTGAAGGCCAATTTTAACTCTTAGAGGCCACCCCCATTCTTTGCTACATGACTCCATCTATCTTCAAAGCCAGTAGCAGAGGATCTCCCTTGTCACAAGTTTTGAAATCTATGACCTCAGGGGAATCCTGGTTCCTTTTATGTATCACCCAATTAGGTGAAGTTTACTCTCTCTTTCTTAAAGTCAGCTTTGCCATATAACATAACTTAGTAAGGGGTTTAAAATCCATCAACTCACGGTTGTACGAATTACGCAGATTAATCAAATGGTGGGGGGAATCTTAGGTGCCATCTTAGAATTCTGCCTAACACAGACCACAACTGTGTCCCATAACCTTCTGTTCTTTTCTTTGTTTTTCAGCTCCTGTCATCTATTTGCTTAGATGTGCATATTTTCTATTGTCCTTTCTTCCAGTTACTATTTCTCTATTATGCTTTGCCTGCTCTGCTGTTATACCCAAAAACTGTGGTTCTAAGTTTATTCATTATGTTTTTCACTTCTAACATTTATGTTTTTGTAGAATGCAAATACCTGGTGAATTTCCATATCAATTAAAGATATTTTATCCATTTATTTTTTTGGAAAATACTAATGATAGCTATTTTAAAGTTCTTGCTTATATTTGTTCTTCTAATTTTAAGTCAATTATTCTTGTCATTTTGCATGCCTTGTAATGATATGAAATCCTGAACACTGTATATGAAAAATGTATCCTAATATAATTATATGGTTGTCTGTTTCTCTCTTTAGTTTGGCTTCATGTAATTTCAGACTCTGATATTATGTGCATACACATTAATAATTGTCACATCTTCTTGAAGAATTGTTCCTTTTATCTTTATAAAATGTCCCTTTCCATCTTTGATAATACTCTTTGTTTTGAAGTCTGTTTTATATATTAGTCACTCTAACTTCTCTTGCTGTTTCCATGTTATATCTTAGTTCTATCATTTTATTTTCCAACTGTGTGTCTTTAGGTTTAAAATGTCTCCTGTAGCCTGCTCATAATATGGTTTTGCATTTTCTTCAATTCTATTCATGTCTGTCTTTTAATTAGAGTTTTTAGACTGCTGACATTTATTGTAATTATTGATATGATGGATTTAGATCTATCTTCCTTTTCATTATTTGAATTGGACATATTTTACTATTTCATTTTAATATAACTTTTGGCATTTGGGGTTTTTCTCTTTGAATATAATTCTTCAGTTCTTCAGCCTTTGTGATTCTCCCATCTGTTCACTAAACCTTTTTCATATTTTCACTTTACCCCTTAGTCAGCTTAGGTTCTATGGCTTGCAACTATTTGTTGTACTGGTTATATTTTGTCGGACCTCCAGATACACTTTTTACCTTTCTCTACCCTCCTCATTGACCCAGGATACTGAACTATAAGATGAAGCTTTTTTGCCCTCTGGCTTCTGGCTGGATTATGATGATAAGGAGTCTTAGTAGAAAATCAGAAGGATGGGGGAAAAAAGTGAAGTCACAGTGTTTATTTTCTTGGTTCCCTTTCTGAGCCATGGACTGACTGCCTCCCTTGACTGCAAGTCTTAGTTTCTTTCTGGGAAACTCTCTCCATATGACCTAATCCTTCTGGTAACCATTCCTACCCTCGAACCCTTCAACAAATCCTTTAAAATTTACTTTCACAATAAATACTAGATCTGTCGTCATCGTTTTCTCTGATGCCACCCTGGCCCCAATTACCATTGTCTTGCATTTTATTTGAATAGCTTTTTAACTGTTTTCTCTGCTTTCACAGTTCAGTAGTCTCAATATGGCAGCTAGAGTGATCTTTTAAAATATGCCGTTTTATACATAGATCCCCTCAATGGTTTCAAATTACTAAGAATAAAAACCAAAGTTCTTAAATTGCTCTTGCAGTTTATACAGAAACCTACCAGTTTCTGTATAAACCCTTCCTCCATTACTCTGATTTTATTTTCTCTCAGTTCCCTTCATGTTCAGTCTAATCCAACCACGTTTTTCTCCTTGCTTTTCCTTGAACTTGTCAAGCAAGCTCCAGTCACAAGGCCTTTTAATTTCTTTTTTTTTAATCTGAAATATATTTCCTGCAGGTAACTGCATGGTTTACTCCCTTACATTCTTCAGATTTCTGCTCAAATATCACTGCATCATTAAGGCATTCTCTGATCATACTAAACTCATGCTTATAATTTCTGTGCTTTTCGCATACTTATTTTTTTCTCCATAGTATTTGTCGCCCCATGTGCTCCATTATATGTTTTGTTTTGTTTCTTTAACTGCCAATCTCATACAAGTAGAAAGTTTTCTAGATGAGGGCAGGAATTTCCATTGTGTTGTTCATTATTTTTTCCCAGTACCTAGAATGATGTTTGGCATATAGGCATTATTTAAAAATATGGTGGAATGAATGAATTCTTATTTGGATATTTTTGTTTTGTCTAACATATCTAGTAACCACTTAACTTCCCCATACAACTGACATGATTTTTGAACCATCATTTTCCAAATCACTCCAATTTAAGCCATCTTTGTATCATCTTATTCCTTCACTAGTAATCTAGTTTAATGTTTCTATTTATTTGTTATTATTATTTAATTTAGAATCTTTTCGATAGATTAATAAACTGCTAGCTCGTCTCTGTATCTTCAACTCTATTTTGTTCTTCTTAGAAAACATTACCTATTTATCTCCCTTGAATTACCAGTCCTAAACAACAACCCCAAGTTTTCAGTGGTTCCCATTAGGGGCTGTATTCTGACATTCATTGACTTTAGACACTTTTGCCTTTGTAAGCCCCTTCCTTCACTTAAAAAAAAAAAAGAAGAAAGAAAGGAAGAGAGGGAGGGAAAAAGAGAGAGAGGACTTAATGTACAACTGCATTGGTATAAAGACAAATATAATTCAGCTGGATGCATTATAATATATCCATTATTATGATATTTATTTTTCTCTGATTTTAAAAGATACTATAATTAAAACATTTTATATGGCCCTGAAAGTATTGTGAGCCCTAGGCACACTGTAACTACTCTGTCTAATAGGTAACAACCCTGTCATCATTACATACAAAACAAAATCTTGTCCTTTCAGCATGGTTCTAAAACTGTCTACAGTTGGGTAACTTTCCATATTTCAAATCCCAGCTAAAATTCCATTCTATTCATTATATTTTCCTCATTTGCCCCCAAACCATAAATCTCTCCAACAATTATTTGTACAATTAAATGTAGATTTTTTGGGTGAAATTTCTTAAATTAATAGAACTATAATTACATATAAACACATAATTCTTTGTTAGATAAAATACCTTGGATTTCTTTGCCATTAGTAAATCATGTAAGTATATATTTATAAATTATGAATGGCAAATTTAATGTAAGGATATTTACTAATAAACTGACTAGTCTCCCTGCAGTTATTGATTTTATTTTTATTTTATAATTGTAAGATCTTTTGCCTTATGATTGTATTTCTAAAAGATTGTTTCCTATCTTCATTTTCATAGACATATTACAATTGTTCTTGCATTAAAGACGGAATACCAACACTAGATAATCAAGGTGATTTTATTGACGCTAGACGTGGGAACTGTGATGCAAAGTGCTATGAATTACCTTTGTTCGCTGCTTTTATCTTTTCTGCGCTTGTATTTTCTGGTCTTTCTGATATACCAAACATCCTGACCATCCTTTGGTGTGTATATATTATTCATAATCATTATTCATTTAAAGCATATAAAAGGCAATTTTAGGAAGATTTTATTGTAGTAAATGATTTACTTTTTTGTTTCAAGATAGAAACTGCTAGAAGGGAAAGTTGTTACATTCTCAAAATTCATGTATATGCTTAACCCTCTGTTTTAACTAATTCATTTGCATAAAGTATGTAGATAACACATTTAGTTTAATTTAAAACTAGATTTATTTAATATACCTGGAAAATTCACAAATACAGGAGAAACCTTAATTATAACACAGATGGGATTATAATGTTGATTCATTGGTTACAGATATTTATTGACTATTCTTTTTTAGCCAATTTGACTATGAGAAAACATCAGTATCATCAACAAAGGAACAAAACCTTTAGAATTTTGGAATTTCAAAACATAAGTTTACTACTATTCTAAATCAAACCAACATTTGTTATTCATTTGTTCTTCCTGAATATATGAAACATATTTAATATTTATTTTTATCTTAGTAGCAGAATAATTGGTCATTGTTTTCTAATTGTTTTTTTTCAAAAGGCTGACATAAACCTTTAGGTCATGAGAAACAATTTGTTGTTCCCTAGGAAACCAGACTAGAAAACACAAATAAATAAATGCAAAAAAATCTGAATTGGCCATATACGGTCTCTGTCTTCAATGACCTTGCAGTTTAGATAGGAGACAAAACTGGGACTTATCAGTAGAGTGAATCAGCTTTTTCGTTTATTCGCCTGTGTCTGGTACTGAGACTACAAAGACCAATCAGATATGGACCTTGCCTTTAAGTTGCTTAGAGTTTAATACGGGGAGAAAAACATACGAAAGGAGTACAGTTAGTACTTAGAAATGCCATGATTAAACTGTACAGACTGATGTGGGATCAAAGTGGAGAAAATGGCCTTTTTTATCTGGGATGATTTGGAAATGCTTATAGACAGTGTGGCACTTGAATTGACTCATGAAGATAAGTGATTTCTCATAATGCAAGCAGACTGGGGACAAGTTCTTAACAGGAAAAATGAGCAGGGAAAGTAGAGGCAAAAATGTGTGAAAAGTCTTGGTAAGGAGTTTATTATGACATGAGTAGCATGATTGTTAGTTAAACAGAGAGAGTTGAGCTTGGTAAGGGCTTGATCATAGGAGGCTTTCTTTGCCATATTAACATGAATGATGTTATCCTGTGTACGTCTGGAAGCCACTGAAAAGAGTAAACCTTGGGAGTAAAAATGATCGAATATGCATTTTAGATAGAGTACTTTGAAGATACTGTAGAAGATGAAGCTGAGGGGGAGAATTTGAGAAAAAAGTAAGCACTTAGGAGACCATTTAGAATTTATCTCTAGAGATAGGATAGAATATATTTGAGAAAAATTTAGTTTGGATAAAAGGGAAAGTTTATTAGTTTGATGTTGCTGGTACAAAATATGGAAAAATTTAGAATCATGTCTGGCTATCCAGTCTGGGGAACTAAAGACACCTTTTAACTGCAGTCCAGCTCAAGAAATGGATAATTATAAATATTCCAAAATACTTTACTCCCTTCAGGTTACCACGCTCCTGACATCTACAATGAATAGGTTAATTTTTTCTGTATTTAAACTTTATGAGTACCCAGGAAGACACAGCACATCACAGCACATAGTCATTTGTATCTGCATTGTGTTACACAGCAACGTGCTTTTGAGCATCCATATGGTTGCATATAACAGAAATTCATTTTAATTGCTCACTAGCAGTGCTATCCAACCAGATTTTCTAAAATGATGAAAATATTTTATAACTGATGTACAGTGTAGCCTCCAGCCACATGTGCATTTTGTGTATTTGAAATTCAGTGAGTGTGAATGAGGCACTGCAGTTTTAATTTTATTTAGTTTTAATTGACTTCAATTTGAGTAGGCGCATATGGATAATAGTTACCATATTATAGAGCATAGTTTTACAGCAGTCCATTATATGAATATACTAAAATTTGTTCATTTGTTCTACACTTAATGTTTCCAGTTTAGGGCTATTACGATTACTGTTTCTATGAGCATTCTAGTACTTGTCTTTTGGAGAACATATGAATACGTTTCTACTAAGTACATATATAAACAGAAGAATTTCTGGGTCATAGCGTAAATGTATATTGAGCTTTTCAATATCTTTTAGAAGTATTTGCACAAGTTCATTCTTCTACTAGTCTTATTGTTTTTAAACTTGAACAATTTTAATAGGCATGTGATGTTTCATTGTAGTTTTAATTTCCTTATTAGAAGACATGTTATTGAACATATTTTCCTTTGTTCATTAGCCTTATGAATGTACAGTTTTGTCAAATGTCTGTTCAGTTCTTTTGTCTATTTTTACATTAGGTTGTCTGTCTTTTTTAATCACTGATTTGCAGGAGTTCTTTATATATATTTCTTAATGACAAAGATGAGTTGTATTTATATTTTCCAGCAATAAAAATTTGACAAGTATGATTTTTTAAAGGCTATTTGTTACAGCTTCAAAAAGCATGAAGTATTTCATAATATATTTATTTATTTATTTATTTAATATATATTCTTTATACACTCCAAATGTGGGAGGTCATTTGTCATATATTTTCATGAAAAATATCTTCAACTCTGTGACTTGCCTTTTCACTCTGATAATGGCATCTTTTGAGTGAAATAAAATTTTAATTTTAATGTCCCTTCCAAGAGATCTTTGCCTAATCAAAATTATGAGTACATTTCCTATGTGATTTTAATAAAAGATTATAAGGTCAGCAGTTCAGCTGGAAATGATTTTTTTTTTTTTTGTATAAAGTAGGGACCCAGATTAATCCTTTTTTTATATGAATACTAGTTGACTTACCACCATTTATTTAAAGGCTATCTTTTCCTCACAGTATTGCACCAGCAGACTCTCTCTATATAGGTCTATTTTTACATGCTGTTCTGTTCCATTAGTTTCTTTTTGTATCCTTGCACCAACATTACACTGTCTTAATTGCTATATATTTATTGTGAACATTTGTATCAATCTTTGTTGTAAGTCCATCTTTGAGATTATCTTTGTCATTCTTAGCCCTTTGTATTTCCAGGTGATTAAAATCGCCTAGTCATTATCCATAAAAGACATTCGGAGATTTTGATCGGAATGCCTTTCAGTTGATTTGGGAGCATTGCTATAACTTACCAGATTATCTCTTGATTAATTAGTGAAGTATAATTCCTTCATTGGTTTAAATCTTTATTTGTTTCCTCCAATAATGTTTCATAGTTTTTATTTTCAGAGTGGAGGTCTTATACCTCCTTCATTAGTTTCATTCCTAGATAACTGATGTTTTTGATGTTTAGTATAGCATAGTATAATATAGTTTACTGCTAGTATGAAGGAAAAGTAATTCATTCTTGTGCTTTGACCTTATTTTTGAGAGAGAGTTGGTAGATAGTTGGTGATTACTTCATATTTTCTAATAATTAGTTGGTAGATCTTTCCAGAATTTCTATGAAATGTGGAACAAATTTCACCACAGCAGAGCTGCAAAGAAATAATGGTTTTATTTCGGATCTCAGAATTCCAATTCAGGGGATACTGATTTCAGCAAGCATTTAAAATGTGTTCCAAGGAGAAGAGAAAAGTCAAGGATTTATAAAAGAAAAACAAAAGCAAAAACAAAAACAAAAAACACAAGCTTGCAAAAATTGTTTCAAAAGAATTATGATCATTGCTGGCAAACTGAAGCTGTTTTTATTTTTACGTGATTGGTTGCTAGAGGCTACACTAGAGGGAGGTAAAAGTTCATTACTGTGACAGATTGCAGGTTTCCTTGTAGGGTCCTTGGATTATTTATGTTTTGGTCCAACTCGAAAGTTCATGGGTCCTGCTAGTGAGGGCATACATGAGCCCTGCTTCCTTAATTGCCTCCAGGCTCCATTTTAAATAGCTCTCTTAGCGATAATGGCTACATTTTGAAGTTCCTCTTTCCACGGTATGTAATTGTTATCTGCAAATAATGATTTTTATTTCTTCTTTGCCAACCCTTATATCATTTTCCCCCACTGATTAAACTGTCATGTACAATGCTAAATAGAAGTATTGGGAGTATCCTTGTTTTTTATGCTCATCGGGATGAAGGTTTTTGGTATTTCATTGTTAGATAAATTTACTGTAAATTTCACCCTTAAGTGTGGTATTGGTACCATCTATCAGAATAAGCCAGTTTACTTCCACTTGTAGTTCACTAAAACTTTTTTAATTACTAAATTTTGAAAATTTTCAAATGCATTTGATACATCTATTGAGATGATCACAGTATGATATTACTTTATTCTGGGAATAAATTGGATTTGGTCAGTTGGTGGATTTATTTTGCTGATATTTTGTTTAGAATTTTTGCATCTGTGTTAATGAATAAGGTTGCCTTATAATTTTCTCTTCTTGGTAATATGCTTGTTAGGTTTTGGCAACAGTGTTATTCTGGCCTCGTAAAACGAGCTAAGAAGTATTTTGTCTTTTCCTAATATCTGGACTATTTTATGGATGTATGGTATTTTTTTTAAAATTGAATCTTTGGAATAAATCACTTATGTCACCTGGGCCTGAAATTTCTTTGTGAGAATGTTTTAAATTCAAAAATGAATGCCTTTGTGTGTGTGTGTGTGTGTGTGTGTGTGTGTGTGTGTGACTAATCTTTCTGCCTTTATCTTTATAATTTCTATCATTTAACTTTTATGTTTATAATATTTTTATTTTATTCACATATATATTCTACCCATTGGTGTATGTGCCATTTCCATCCAGATATAAATTTAGCTGCATCCTGTAACTCTTGATATATATTTTTCTTATATTTTTAATTTAAATATGCCTTTCAATGTATTTTTTAATTTGAACCATGTGTTATTTAGAAGTGTATAGTTTAATTTCTAAATATTTGGAAGTTTTCTTGATATATTTTTGTTAGTTACCTTAGTATTGAGTCCACTGTGTTCAGAGAATGTATAAGGATTCTTTCCTTGAAAATTTCTTTAGACTTAAAAAAGATCTGAAATCTTTGTTACTGTGTTTTTCTATTCTTTTATTTCTATCATTTTTGCTATGTATATTTTGAGGCTGTATTAACTGAAAACAAATTTAGTTTTATTTATTTATTTTTTAATTGAAGTATAGTTGATTTACAATGTTGTGTTAATTTCTGGTGTATAGCATAGTGATTCAGTTATACATATGTGTATTCTTTTTCATATTCTTTTTCATTTTAGGCTAATACAAGATATTGAATATAGTTCCCTATGCTATACAGTAGGACTTTGTTGTTAATCTGTTTTGTATATAGTAGTATGTATCTGATAATCTCAAACTCCTAATTTATCCCTCTCTCCTTTTCCCCTTTGGTAACCGTGAGTTGGTTTTCTGTGTCTGTGACTCAGATTCTGTTTTGTAAATGAGTTCATTTGTCTCATTTTTTTTTAGATTCCACATAAAAGTGGTATCATACGATATTTACCTTTCTCTGTGTGACTTCTCTTGTATGAAAATCTCTAGATCCAGCCATCTTGCTGCAAATGGCTTATTTCATTCTTTTTTTATGTCTGAGGTAGTATTCCAGTGTATAAATATATTATTTCTTCTTTATCCATTCATCTGTTAGTGGAAGCTTGTTTCCATGTCTTGGCTATTGTAAAATAGTATTGCTGTGAACATTCAGGTGCATGTATCTTTTTGGATTCGAGTTTTCTCTGGATATATTCCCAGGAGTGGGATTGCTGGATCAATATGGTAACTCTATTTTTAGTTTTTAAAGAAATCTTCATACTATTTTCCATAGTGGCTGCACCAAACTACATTTCCACCAACCGTGTAGGAGAGTTCCTTTTTCTCCATACCCTCTCCAGCATTCATCATTTGTAGATTTTTTAATGATGGTCATTCTGACTGGTGTGGGATGATACCTCATTGTATTTTGATTTGCATTTCTCTGATCATTAGCAATACTCAGCATCTTTTCACATGCCTATTGGCCATCTCTGTGTCTTCTTTGGAAAAATATATGTTTAGGTCTTCTGCCCATTTTTGATTGCGTTGTATTTTGTTATTGTTATTGAGTTGTATGAGCTGCTTGTATATTGTAGAAATTAAGCACTTGTCAGGTGCATCATTTGCACATATTTTCTTCTATTCAGTAGGTTATCTTTTCATTTTGTTTATAGTTTCGTTCCCTTATAAGTTTAACTATTTGGGGTTTTTTTTGCTTTTATTTCTATTGCTTTGGTAGACTGACCTAGGAGAACATTGCTAAGATTTATGTCAGAGAATGTTTTGCCTGTATTCTCTTAAGAGATTTATGGTGTCTTGTCTTATGTTTAAGTCTTTAAGCCAATTTAAGTTTATTTTTGAATATGGTGTGAGGGAGTGTCATAACTTCATTGATATACATGCAGCTGTCCAGCTTTCCCAACAGCACTGGCAAAGAGACCATCTTCTCTCCACTGTATTTTGCCTCCTTTGTTGAAGATGAATTGATCATAGGAGTGTGGGTTTATTTCTAGGGTCTCTGTTCTGTTCCATTGATCATATGTCTGTTTTGTGCCAATAACACACTGTTTTGATTACTGTAGCTTTGTAGTATTGTCTGAAGTCTGGGAGGGTTATGTCTCCTGCTTCACTCTTTTTCTGCAGTACTGCTTTGACATTTATGGGTCTTTTGTGATTCCATATAAATTTTAAATTATTTGTTCTAGTTCTGTGAAAAATGTAGGTAATTTTATAGAGATCCCATTAAATGTATAGCTTGCTTTGAGTACTATGGCCATTTTAACAATATTAATTCTTCCAGTCCAAGAGCATGGGCTATCTTTCCATTTCTTTAAATCATCTTTAATTGCCTTTACCAGTGTTTTGTAGCTCTCAGCATATAAATCTTTAACCTCCTTGTAAGGGTTATTCCTAAGTTTTTCAGTTTTTTGGATATCATTTTCAGAGATTTTTTTAACTTCTATTTTCTGATATTTCATTGTTAGTGTAAAGAAATGCAACAGATGTTTGTATGTTAATCTTGCTACCTAGCTGAATTCTTTTATTAGCTCTAGTAGTTTTTGTGTGAAGTCTTTAGGGTTTTCTATATATTGTATCATGCCATCCTCATATAGTGACAGTTTTACCTCTTCCTTTCCAATTTGGATCCCTTTGATTTCTTTTTCTTGTCTGAATCCCATGGCTAGGACTTCCAATATTATGTTGAATAGAAGTGGTGAGAGTGGGCATCTTTGTTTTGTTCCAGATTTTAGTGGGAAGGCTTTTAGTGGGAAGGCTTTTAGCTTTTCTCCAGTAAGTATGATGTTAGGTGTGGGTTTGTCATAAACAGCTTTTATTATGTTGAGATATGTTCCCTCTGCACCTACTTTGATAAGAGTTTTTATCATGAATCGATGTTGAATTTTATCAAATGCTTTTTCTGCATCTGTTGAGATAATTATGTGGGTTTTGTCCTTTCTTTTGTTGGTGTGGTGTATCACATTGATTGATTTACACATGTTGATCCATCCTGCCGACCCTGGGATGAATCCAACTTGATCATAGTGTATGATCTGTTTTAAATGTTGTTGTATTCAATCTGCTAATATTCATTGAAAATTTTTGCATCTATATTCATAAAAGATATGGGCCTATAATTTTCTTTTTTGGTAGTACTTTTCTCTGCTTTTGGTATCAGGGTTATGATGGCTTCATAGAATGACTTTGGGAGTGTTCTCTCCTCTTCAGTCTTTTGGAAGAATTTGAGAAGGATTGGTATGAGTTCTTTGTATGTTTGGTAGAATTCCCCAGTGAATCCATCTGGTCCTGGGCTTTTGTTTGCAGGAAGGTTTATTGTTTTTGTTTTTGTTTTTGTTTTTGTTTTGTTTTTGTTTTTGTTTTTGTGATTGTACTTCACTTTTAGTGATCAGTCTGTTCAAATTATCTATTTCTTCTTGATTCAGTTTTGGTGGACAGTATGTTTCTAGAAACTTGTCCATTTTTTTTCTAGGTTGTACAATTTGTTGGCATATAATTATTTATAGTATTCATATAAAAACAAATTTAGAATTGCCTTAACTTCCCACTTTATTGACCCCTTTATCCTTGTGAAACACTCTTCTTTATCTCTAATGACTTTTTGTCTTAGAGCTACTTTTCTTCTGATTTAATATTGCTTCATCAGCTGTATTTTATTAGCATTTGTGAAAGTATAGTTTTCTTTCCTTTTACTTTCAATCCTTCTCTGACTATACATATTTAAGGTATACCTAGTAAGACATAAATAGTTGAATTAAGAAAAAAAGCCAGTCTGACAACTTAGTTTTTAAGTTGGAATATTAAATTAAAAATAATTGCTAATATGTTTGGGTTTTCAACAATCACTTTTTTATTTTTTTACTTATTCCTTTTGTTCCTTTCTTTACTTCTCTTGAATTGATCAAGTTATTTCTAATTTTTAATAATTTCTATCTATTATTATGCTAAGTATGTATTTTTTTTCTTCTTATAGTAGTCACCTTAGAAAGGAAGGTATTTGAAACTATGACTCAAAATCTACAAGTCAGGAGGGAAAGACTGATACATTTTACTCCATAAAATTAAAAATAATAAAGTCAAATTCAAGCAATGATGAATATATGCAACTCATATCCTATACAAAGATTTACTCCTCTACTAAGTAAAGCTCTTCTAAGATTAATAACCCAATAGAAAAGTGTGAAAGCATCAAAGAAAACAAAAAACAAATACAAATATGAAAGAATGTTCAGCCACATCTATAAGGGTCATAGAAATTAAAATTTTAGTGTGATAATATTTCTGTACCTAGTTGACAGGAATAAAATCTTGATAATAAAATTGCTTGTGTGTCTGTGTAGAAACAGAATACTTTCATATATTGTTTGTAAGATGACAAAATGGTGCAACTCTGATGAAAAGAGAATCTTTAATATCTAAAAAAATTGCAGATACCTTTGCCCTTTATGCCAGTACTTCTACTTCTTGCAGACCTTATTGCAGATGTCCTGCCTACTGATATATTTACATTCATAAGGCTATCTATATATACAACCACGTATAATATAGGTAACATATGTAATATATATATTGTATATATTACATATATGAAACAAAAAACTCTAGGAAAACAGTAAGTGTGAAGGAGCAACAGACAGGTTAAATAGATGACTGCATTTCTGCACATTGTAATATAATTCAAGTGAGAAAAATGAATAGAGTGGAGCTCTGTGTTCACATAGATGATCTTAAAAAAAATCAGGTAGAGAGCAGTGAATTTAGTTTGCTACTTTCTTTGAAGGAACAAGAGAACATAGAAGTATGCATTTATAGTCATTTGTATTTGCCTAAAGAAACACTGGAGGTATAAACAAGAAAGTAATTAAAATGATAACCTAAAGGGTAGGGTAGAATGCGGGTAGATGAGATCACGGATATAAGCAAGCAAGTCTCTCCAGCATGTGGTCTTTGTATATCTTTCCAAAGAATATGATTATATTACATATTCAAAAAATAAAGCTTAATTTTTTTAAACTATAATGAAAGTCAAAGCCAAAGACATAAATTCTGAAAACATTATCAAATGATAATGTCATGGAAGTGGGGTAGGATGGAGTAGTCTGCAGTAGGCCAATACTCCTACAGAGGATAACTAGAAAAGCAGGGTTAAATGATAAAAATCATGTATTTAAAGGCACAAACTGGCAGAGGACTAATGGGATTAAAGTTCCAAAGAGAGCAGAAGCTTTTAAAGATGAATTGGGGATCTAAAGCTGACCCTGACATTCTTCCCAATCCTTGGTGAGGGGCAGATGCTGACAACATGGACTAGGTCTAGATGGAGGGTCACTACTAGGGGGCAAGCAAACTGGCAGAATTTCTGGTGATCACATGGGGCTAAGAGTGACAACATTCTTTATCCTCTGGAGAAATTTGACGAGTTCTGAAGCTGTGTGAGGCTTAAGTCTAAGGAGGAAGGTATTATAATTTATATCTCTCCATCAAGATGCTCGTTAAGAAAAGCAAGTTCTTAAATTCTTTCCGTTCCGTCCTTCATTATTTTGACTTGTTTATGGATTTAAACAAGAAGGTGGGTGAGCACTTTAAGGAAAAAAAGGTGAAATAAAAAAGGAAAAGAAGTGACCAGGCCCCTGCTGCCCCTGCTGCCCTGATGGACCTTGGAGGGCAGGCCAAGATAGAGGGCAAATAAAAAAAGTAGTTTCACTAATAAGTATTCAATTGTAATATTAAAACTTACTGTAAGGAAACTGTAGAAAATGCAATGAGAAAATTATGGTTCAATCTAAGTTCGTCTGGGGATTCAGAGAGGGTAACCGTGAAGAAATCGTATTTAAGCTGAGCTGTAAAGGTTGGGGGATGAGACTTTCACACAGCGGGAACAACATATGCAGACACTCTGAGTTGAAGAAATAGCTTTATAAGAGCTAATTATAAGAGCTGTGCTAAACAATGTCATAGGCAAAAGTTATGAGGTGGCATGCGATGAGGCTGATGAGATCAGGCTGACCTTGTAACTTTTTTTTTTTTTTTTTTTTTTTACAGTTCTAGATTTTATCCTAAGAACAGTGGGAAGCCATTGAAGGATCCTAATGGGGCAGTGAAATAATCAGAATTTTACCTTAAAAAAATCACTTTGGCTCTAGGTGGAGAGTGGACTGAAGGGATAAGAATACTTGTTGGGAGATAAGTTAGGAAGTTGTCACATTTTCTTCAGGCAAAACACACAAGCTTGGAATAGGCCAGTAGAATTAGGGATGAATAAAATCAGAGAAAAGGATACGAAAAAATTTTTTTTTAAGTCACAGCATTTTATGATTGAATGTGGTGAATGAGGAAAAGGGTCCTCTTTCAAGGATGACGCTTTCCAGGTTTTAGGCTTGAAAACTGCATGGATGATGATTCCACTTACTGTGACCGGGGGCACTAGGGGAAGAGCAGCTTTTATGCAGGATAGGAACTTAAGCCCAGAACTTAAGAAAGATATGCACTGAAAACATAAAGCTAGAAGTCATAGGAGATATTAGAAGCTGCCTTTTCCATTTTGGAAGAGTACTAAAAAATGTTTTGTTTATGAAATTCTTAAACCATCAAATCATAACCTTACTCCTTACACAAAGTACAAAAAAAATTCACTTCATTGTTAAAAGCATAGTAAAATTTTTCTTTAAAATTTTGTTTTTTATACCTATTATTTATTGTTTTGCTGTTCATTTAATTGATTTGGAAAATCAATTAATCTTTTCATCTTCTTTTGTATATCACCTAGAAAGAAGGTTATAATCAAACTGATGATACATAAATATTTCTTAATGATTATACTTATGAATTATTGTTAGCTCTTTGTTATGCTTCAGAGAGCACCAATATCATATTACATGTAAGAAAATTGCTTATGCTAAATGAAACAGAACATTCAATTACAGTTAAGCACATGACCCACATTTCCACTTTATACCAAAAACTTCATACTGAAGTGTGGTTCTAAAATGTGATACTTTACTTCTTTTATGTGTCTTTAGTGAATCTGCTTATAATAAAAGTTAAATTACTTTTTATTTAAAAACATTATCAGTTAAGAATTAGTAAATTTGTTTTCATTTTCCTAGTAGTAAACACTTGAGGAAAGAATATATATTTTTAGCAGGTTGATAGAGATGGAATTATCTCACTTTTCACAAAATAGTCATAAAATACTGTATATATGCTACATTTTAATAAATTGAGTCATTTTTGATGAAAATATTGGTCATATTTATTAGTCAAGTTCCAGAGAAAGAAAACAAATGTTAAGCATAGAGTCTATTTAAAATATCCAATTAAAATGTAGCTTTTATTTTTTACTTTCTAAAATGTTCAAAGGTTGTTTTTTATTGTATTTTAGTTTATTTTCCAAACCATTAATATGTGATGTTATTCATGATTTTTCCTTTTAAAACAAATATTTGATTTGACCAATATGAAATACAGAGATCTTCATTCTTTATATTTGAGAAAGTTATTTTTTATTTATTTTAGCTCTTGAATACTGAGGGTAAGAGTCAGAGGTCCAACAGGAAAGAAATGGTACCCTCAATTTAGGACAGTTCAAGTAAGGTTGAATAAAGTGGCTATTTAACAAGTGGGCAGGGTATAAGGAATCTCGAGGCATACTGCAATACTTCAGGTCTGTTACTATCCCACACCCAAAGGGAGACGGGGATAGGAAGGAGAGAGACCTGCAGAGGGGTCTACTTTGCCTAGGGACCCAGTTAGCCTGACGTAACTCTGCAGGAAGGGAGCCTGAGAATGAAGACATTGACTTGACTTTCTTTCCTCACTCTGGAGCACCCCGTTGGCAGAAGTCAGTCAGAAGCCAGAGACAAGAGCTATTGCTATAGTCCATTTAGGTCAGCCTCCCAGGGCCAGAGAACCAGGTAGAAAAGGTAGAGAGTGAATCTCAAGAGGCAAAAGGAATAGATCTGAAACAATGGATGTGCACCTCAGAATGAAGAATGACAAGTGTGAAACGTAGTGCTAAGGTTTTTTTTTTTCAGCAAAGGCTGGGGGAGAGGGTTGGGGCCATAAGTGATTATTCCCTGTGAAGAGCAAGAAACTTTGGGTTTGGTTGGCAAGGGGCAGGATATAGAGAAATGGGAAAAGCTGTAGTTCTTTAATGCAACCAGATTGAACCCTGTCAACTAGCTAAGGATTCTTAGTCTAACTGATGCACAGGAGAAAAGTTGACCCTGAAACTAGCAAACATCCTCTACAGCTAATAATACTGTTTTGATGATGTTGCTATTTGCTTGCAGGATTATACCTGACAAACAACGTTCTCTGGCCTTGGGTGTGACCTGTGTGATTCTGAGACTATTTGGTATGGACTTTTTGCAATCTGTTATTACATTGAATTGTTCCTTTTTTGATTTAAGTATGTGTCAACAAGTATATTCAGAATTTCACATGAATAATAATGATTAACTGACAAAAACAAGTGAACGAAGGAGCTGCTTTACAGAATTCAGGAGACACTACTTAGTGCAAAAAGACAATACTTAATGTAAAGCCCATTCTGTCATATAAAATATGCATTAATATTATATTCAGCTAGGAGAGACAGTCTTTTTATCTTCAAGCTCATACAAGTGGTTTGATAAGCTGAAATAAAACACTTATGAGCACAGAGACTATATTTTACATTGCTTGCACGTTTGAGAAGTCACTAACTTAGACTAGTACTTCTAAACATTTTCATTGCCAAAGACACTGAATCTGATATTTTAAAGTATTTATATCCAAAGAACAAATTGATTTTGCTGAGGGTAATGTACTCTGTACTTCAGGCTTTCTTAAAACAGCAGAAACCTGCTTTCAAGTCTGCATCATGACTCTATTAGGATCCCTGATTCAAGAAATTGATTAAAAATATTGGTGGGGTAAGGAAACAGGATTAGACTGAATTCAAGACTGAAAGACATATGATAAATGGAGTCAAGAATGTAGAAAATTCTAAGTGCGGCTCTAATGAGCAGAAAAATCATTCTATAGCTAGCTCAGCGTGCAGGGTTTAAGTTAGCTTTTTAAACTGAGAAAAATTAGAGCATAATTTTTTTATGGTGGATCCTGATCCAGCAGATAAGGACAGATTCTTAGTGGAGGAGGGAGCATAAGAAACGGCAAATGCTCGGTTTCCTACCTCAGAAAGGATGCCAGTGAGGCTGATGCGTTCTTGAATGGGAGAGAGTAGAATAAGGTGATGATATTTTAGATATGACTGTCTTTAGATCTTGCAGAGTTTTGCCATCAGAGAATTTTAAGCAGAGGGTAGATATTTTCTGTCTTACATTTAAAAGATAACCCTGCTGCTGGAGGGAGAAATATTTATAGAAGATAAATGTGGAGGAAAAGAAAAAGGAGGCTTTTGCTGAAGTCTAAGTTAGACTTACGTTAAGTTGGATTCTGGGGATTGTAATGAAGAAAGAGAGAAATCAACTTATCCAAGATATATTTGGAGTTAGTGTTACAAAAAATGTATCATGGATTGGAAAAATATGGTGGGAAATAGAAAAAAAAATGAGTAGTATGTCTAGGTTTTTCACCTTGAGCAGTTATAAACAGAGTGCCCGCACTCACTGAGATTAGAAATCTGGTGATGGGTAGTGTTTGACTGGAATCAGAAAGTCATGGGCATGAGGGCTCTGATAATTTCATTGAATCTGTTAGTTCTGAGAACCCAGGTCTAATGCCTTTAGAGTGGCTTTTTGTTTGTTTATTTATTTATTTTTTTTAATTTTAAGACTGTTCACTCACTTTTAGCTGAAAGCAACCATGTTGCTAAGGAGATGCTGTCTCTGTGAGTAAATAGACATTTCCCTCAGGCAGCACACAACTGTTCCTCTGGATTTGAGGTCTTCTGAAGCTAAGGCTGCTACCAAAACAATTATATTTTCAGTTATTTCTCTCAATATCTTGATAAATAACATATATATTGCATTTTGAAACTAATTTTTCAGTCACTGAAAATTTCACAATTTGAAATCTTTGGAGATACACTGAGTTCACAAAATCACTATTTAGTATCTCTGTTTTAAATACTTTCTCTTACATTTTTCATTCAGAAATTAACAAAAACTTTGATGTGTGTCAACTAAACAACATGCATACCATTCTAAAAAGATGAAATCTACTAGTGTTTTCTTAATACCTACAGAAATAAGGGTTTTTCAAAAACACAGTTATGTTTCCAGTTATTAATAATCCTATCAATAAGTAAACTTAGATAATTTTAAATGATATGTTTATGGTGATGATGACTAAATATATAAGTTTGATTTTAGAATAAAAATTATTCTGACCCCAACCTATAGTGTTTTCATGGAGAATTTACAATCACTGCATTTTTTCATAGGGACTATACCTGGACGAATAGTTTTTAAAATATTAAGAGACAATTCTTGTATCTTTGGGGATGCTGAGCACCGTGGAGGCAGTACAAATTGTTGGATCTATAACAAGACAAAAATGATGTACTTATTGGTAGGAGCATGTAAGTGATAACTGTTAAGGAATGTAGAGAAGTAAAATTGTTTTTAAAAGTTTCTGGTTGTTTATACTAAGGTATAGATATAATAAACTAAGAATAAATGGATGCATTTTTGTTTAAAGAAGCCTTATCATACAGAAAATATTTTAGAAACTAAATTACTATAGAATGTATATAAATATTTGAGACACGGTTATTTTATGTTATTCCTGAATAAAGGGTGATAACTAGCAGAATTTCAGTTTGGGAAGGAATTTTGCCTATATCCATAAACAACCAAGTTGCTGGACCTTGTGCCCTTCCCATTTCTGAAGTAAGATTGGATAGTTAAAAAAAAGTTTTTACACCACTAAGAACTATCAAAATACTCCTATCCCACTTAAATGTAAATTTCACATTGTCTTTTATTCTCAGTGATTTAACAGTGCTGGACACATTGCAAACGTTCAATATGTGTTAAATAATTAAGAGATACAGGGAATTGGGACGCTTCGTTGATAAGGTGAAGGTGCTGGGCAACTCTAGGTATGCTTGTATTACTTTGGAAAGTTCACTAGATCTTGGATCTTAGTTTATTCACCTGTGAAGTGAAAATGTTGGACTACATAATTTCTGAAGTCTTAATCAGCATTAACACTCAGTGGTTTTATAGTACAGATACTATTGGTGGGCTAAATATTTTTAAATATTTACATGTTTTGTGATTTTACTGAGTTCTGTAATTCAAAGAAACACATAATGATAGACTCCCATATTTAACAGTAACAAATATCTGTTTGATAAACAGTATACAGAAGTGCCTTTTAATCCAGAAGTCAGTTGTCCAATGAGCTTAGTCTACACTGAACACTGAGTAAAGTAACATTTAAAAAAAATTAGAAAGTCAAAAATGGCAGTTAAGAAGTCAAAATTAATTTCTCAGAGATAATTCAACAAAACTAGACAATATTCTTAAAGAAGTCCTCTTAAACACTGTTGAGATATAACTAATATGCTTAAGTATTTTCAAACACAGCATAGAATTGAGAAAATTGGTGAATTACTAGACAGGAGATCTAGGATGCTAGGGAGCTACTAAAAGGAGATAATGATAATAAAGAACATCAGGAATTACAGTCAGAAAGGGCAAACACAGGAAACTGCAATAGGATATGCATTTGGGGCAATTTAGTGTAAACCAGTATATTTTAAATTTTATCCCATGAGTCATTTGAATCAGAATCGTTTGAAGTGCTTCATAAAGTATAAGTTCTAAGGTCCTGGTTTAGAACACCAAGAATTAGTGGTAGGATCTCTTCAGCAAATGGTGTTGGGAAAACTAGGCAGCAGCATGTAAATCAGTGAAGCTAGAACACTCTGTCACCCCATACACAAAAATAAACTCAAGATGGATCAAAGACTTAAACATAAGACAAGATACAATAAACCTCCTAGAAGAAAATATAGGCAAAGCATCTCACATACATCTCAGAAATGTTCTCCTAGGACAGTCTACCCACACAATAGAAATAAAAGCAAGAATAAACAGATGGAACCTAATTAAACTTACAAGCTTCTACACAGCAAAGGAAACCATAAGTAAAACAAAATGATAACCTACAGAATGGGAGAAAATTTTTGCAAATGATGAAACTGATAAAAGCTTGATCTCCAGAATATATAAGCAGCACATATGATTTAATAAGAAAAAAACAAAGAACCCAATCCAAAAATGGGCAGAAGACCTAAACAAGCAGTTCTCCAAGGAAGAAATACAAATGATCAATAGGTACATGAAACAATGCTCAATATCACTAATTATCAGAGAAATGCAAATCAAAACTACAATGAGGTATCACCTCACACCAGTGAGAATGGCCATCATTCAAAAGTCCACAAATAACAAATGCTGGAGAGGCTGTGGAGAAAAGGGAACCCTCCTACACTGCTGGTGGAAATGCAGGTTGGTGCAGCCACTGTGGAAAACAGTGTGGAGATTCCTCAAAAGACTAGGAATAGACTTACCATATGACCCAGGAATCCTGCTCCTGGGCATCTATCCAGAAGGAACTCTACTTCAAAAAGACACCTGCACCCCAATGTTCATAGCAGCATTATTTACAATAGCCAAGACATGGAAACAGCCTAAATGTCCATCAACAGATGACTGGATAAAGAAGATGTAGTATATTTATACAATGGAATACTACTCAGCCATAAAAACGACAACATAACGCCATTTGCAGCAACATAGATGTCCCTGGAGAATGTCATTCTAAGTGAAGTAAGCCAGAAAGAGAAAGAAAAATACCATATGAGATTGCTCATATGTGGAATCTAAAAAAAAAAAAACAAAAACATAAATAAAAAACAGAAACAGACTCATAGACATAGAATCTGGTTGCCAAGGGGGCAGGGGGTGGGAAGGAACAGACTGGGAGTTCAAAATTTGTAGATACTGACAGGTATATGCAGAATAGATAAACAAGATTATACTGTATTGCACAGGGAAATATATACAAGATCTTGTGATAGCTCAGAGCAAAAAAAAATGTGACAATGAATATATGTATGTTCATGTGTAACTGAAAAATTGTGCTCTACACTGGAATTTGACACAACATTGTAAAATGACTATAACTCAATAAAAAAAAAGTAAATAAATAAAATGGGAAAAGGCTTTAAAAAAAAGAATTAGTGGTAGGAATGCATTGTTTTAATGAAGCACCTCAAATTATGTTCATCACAGTGAACTTTGAAGGCAGCTATGTGAGAGATCCAAGAGCTGTACTGTCCTACATTGTAGACAATAACCGCATAGAGCTATTTAAATTTCATTACATTAAATGCAATTAAAAATTCAGTTCCTCAGTAACCAATAACCTAATTTTACTTGTTTAATGGTCACATTTGACTATTCTAATGGATGGACAGTGTAGATGTAGGAACAGTGCCTTTGTCACAGAAAGTCCTGTGCACACTACTACTCCAGAGCGAGGCATATTCAACAGGGATCTATGAACTGTAGGAGCCCACACTGAACTTCAGTATGTTTTTGAAATCATAAAATTCTGTCTATAACAGTAGTTTGTCCTTTTAAAAAATTTCTGAGTATTATTTCATTTTATGAATATTCTATAGTTGATTCATGCTGTTATTAATGGACATTTGAGTTGTCTGCAGTGTTTGGCTGTTATAAATAAATATTTGAAATACTATTGTGTCATTACAAATGGCATAGACTCATTAATGTTTCCTGTTTTAACCCTTGAAATCACTACAAGTGATTTTGTCAGATAATTAATATATTGTTGCAGTAAAATATTTTTACTTTAATTAACAGAGTCGTTTGCATCCAAAGTTTGAGTACTTTTATGTATTGTCTGTAATAAGTTTAGTTTATGAAACTTGAAAAATGAAAATGAATCCAAAAAGTAACACAATCGATTAATTTTCAAAAATAGTTCTGTTGGTATGTGGAAAATGATGAATATTTCAGAAAAAGTAATGCTGCTTTAGTAACTTAAAAAGCTTCCAGTTCCCGCTGATTATTAAGTTTTGAAAGTAGAAACGTATTTTTATGTTTTAGAATTAATACCTCCTGTGAAGTGGTAACACACTCTGCATTTTTCTTGGGCTATATGTTTAAGAAATCTAAAAGGTTTTGTAAATTTTTTTTTAATTTCCTTTAACTTGATAAAAAGTTCATGACATTAATTACATTCTACAGTTGGAAAATTGGTGTCTTTAGAGATGATATATACTTACCTTTTCTTTGATAAATGACTTTCCACAAACATTTTTACTCTAAATAAATGGACACATCTGAGGTTGTATTTTCTCCTAATCCAGGGTTTACTTGCAAAGCAATTACTATCTTCTGCACTGCCATTGCAGTTCACCTATATAAATACTTACAAAAGAAAAATAGTGACGTCCTGCATACAGTTGTGAAGAATCGAAAAGTAAAAAAGAAGGAAAGAACTGATTTATAACTGGATCATCATTGTGTAAGAATTACATATTGTCAATCTATCAATGGGACATTATTAAATAATAAACATTAATAAAATGTAAAATAATTATAGCTACATGTTTAGTAATTGAATATAATTCATATGATCCTATAAGCTTTATTATATTTTGAGTACAAATATAATAATATCATCTCTATTTTGTATTTTTAAAAGATAAAGATATACATTTAATACTTTGAAAGAAGAAGATGAAGTGGAATTGGGAAAATGCACATAGGTTAATTCTGATTGCAATGATATATATTAGTTATTGATCTTGGTTATGTAGTATTACTTAGGTTTCACGTAGTTTATTCTTGTGTCTTTTCATTTGGTCTGTGGAGGTTTATTTCTCAATATTTTTTCAAAATAAAGTTAGGTGTGCCAATCCAGTTCATGTAATAAAAATTTGTATTTAAGGCCATATTTATTCTCCAGAAGAAGACTATTCTAAAACCATTTAAAATTAACATTTATCTTTTATTTGATGATGGAGAGGTTTCCTCAGAAAATTTCTTTGGTCAGTTGGCCAGTTTGCATTACATATTTTCATGCTCCTTTAATTTTAGTGGACAGAAATTCAATATGATCATATACATCTCTTGTTACCTTGACTCGAATTTTATTGAAGAGACTACCTGGTACCTAAATTGATATCCATTTTGTGCTTTATGTTTTATTTTATGATTAATCATAATTTTTCACTTGAAGAAATATTCAAATTTGAATGCAGAAAGTGTGTGAACCATCTGTGGAATTTTTCTTAAGTTGAAATGTATGTCTATAGAAAATTGTTGATATAATTGTTTCATACATGATTGTATATCTATCCAAATCATACACCAATTTTCCAAATACCAAGATAAAAATCAGATTCTTATGAAGCAAAAACTTCTCTACAATGTTTCTTTTGTTCTCTTGGGAGAAGGAACAATTGACAAAATTTCCCCTTTGTTAACTCACATTAGTCAATGACCCTGTGTGTAAGGGCAGGCATTGCCCTGTTCATGATCTTGGCTGGCAGAAGGAAATGTGAAGCAAGGAGTATTCATGTCTTACTATATGTTTTTTGTCCTTAACTTCAACATATATTTATGAAAATTTATAAACTAGTCTTTATTTGAAACTCAACTTGACAGCTTGATTTTTCTCCATTTGAACCAGCAGGATGGTGGAATATATGAGGATCAGAGTGTAAAACCAGGAGTTTTTCCTTTAAAGATTCTACAAGGTCTGTTGGTGTGCCCTACATTCAGAAAAGGAATATCACACATGATATTTACCAAAGTAGCCACGTGTATCTGTGGTGATCTGTATTTTCAAAATAAAGTGCATTCTTGTAAAGCATTTCTCATATGTTTTTAATGTTCATAGGACTTTAAACATCAATGTACAATATAGGTTTTTCTAGAATTGAAGATTAATAATTTTAGGTTATTTATATTTTCTTAATATTCCACTGTCTAAAATTATTATTTGAAAATTTATGTAACTGGAAAGTAAGGTAAGACAAAAACATTTAAATCCATTTTGAAGGTGCTTATAGTATGTGTCTGTGTATATGCATCAATATCTATGTATTTTTCAGAAAACAAACCAGCAAAGGTATAATAAAAATTATAATAATTTGGAGAGTAGTCTTAAGACTTAAATTTGAATATAACATTCTGCTACGACAGAACATGTGTTTCTGTGTCACTAACTAGTTCATAGAAGATTGATAGAGAAACAATACAATTATAGCCCAGACATCACATTGCTTAACGCCAATTTAGTAGCTTTTAAAACAGTCAGTGGAAGCTTTCTCACTATTAAAGAGAAGAACTTAGCAATAAACGAAGTCTTAAGGAAAAAACAGCTAAAAATCCTGTCAAAGTACCTTCCTTTGGAGTTAGCTTTGACTGATTTAACACTATCTAGAATCTTTATAATTTCTACAGTGTTAATGTATCCAGTAAGCTGCAAGTACAGATGGAGAAGCTGCAAAAACATTGTTAAATATTAGATTTTTAATTTTTGATGGATGTGTTCTCTTTTGAGAATTCATGCCCTCAAGGAGCTACATCTCAAAGGAGAGAGGTGAGTCCCAGCATTTAAACCTGCAGAAGATTTAATGTGATGCTTGGTAAAAATGCTGTGGAGATTTAGCTGTGCTAGGATTTATTAAGATTGTGATTGTTTTTGTTAGGACAGTGGTTACAAAGTTGCATAGGTTTTTGAATGGTTTACTTCTACAATATTTTTTCCATAAGCCTAGTTATTTCTGGCGCTTGATTTTGCCTAAAGGGACATTTTAAAAGAAAGCATACTTAGTATTACAAGCAGAAATGCTTATGCTATAGAATTGGTGAGAGTTTATTTGTGCTCTTCAAATTGCGTTTTCTCCAAAGTCTTAAAATAATAACTACAAATATCCTAGTTCCTCAATCTTTTTCTTTTCTGGATTCTCACTTATATTGGATTGAAGTTTTCCTGCTTTTAACATTGAGCATTTAATCTTACATATATAACCTCAAAAAGTATTGTTTTGATTTATTAATAGCATATTTCCCCTTTCAGCACTAAGAGGTTACTCTCCTTTTTCCCTTTTTAAGATATAATTGACATGCAGCACTGTATAAGGTGTGTAGCATAATGCCTTGAGTTACATATATTGTGAAGTGATTATTACCACAATAAGTTTAGTTGATATTTGTCATCTAATATAGATGAGAAAGGAAGAAAGAGAGAAATAAAGAGAGACAAAAAAAAGGAAGGTAGGAAGAAAGAAAAAGAAAATCAATGTTTTTTCCTTGTGACGAGAACCCTTAGGATCTTCTCTCTTAACTTTCAAATATACTCTACAGCAGTGTTACTATAGTCATCATATTGTACATCTCATCCCCAGTACTTATTTATCTTATAACTGAAAGTTTGTGTATTTGACCACCTTCATTGAATTCCCCCACCCTCAACCCCTGCCCCTGATCAACACAAATCTGATCTTTTTTCTATGAGTTCATTTTGTTTCATTTGTTTTAAATCCCACATATAAGTGGTAACATTAAGTGTTTGTCTTTCTATGTCTGACCTATTTCACTTAAGCATAATACCCTCTAGGTCTTTTCATGTTGTTGCAAATGGCAGAATTTCATTTTTTAGGATTGAGTAATACTTCATGGTGTGTGTGTGTGTGTGTGTGTACACACATCTTCTTTACTCATTTACTGTTGCAAACCTAGGTTGCTTTCCATATCTTGGCTATTGTAAATAATACTGCTGTGAACATTGGGGTGCAGTTATCTTTTCAAAGTAGTATTTTTGTTTTCTTTGGATATATACCAAAAAGTGGATTTACTGGATTATGTGTTCTATTTTTAGTTCTTTTAGTTTTGTTTTGTTTTTTTTTTTTTTAGAAATCTCCATACTGTTTTGGGTATTGGCTACACCAAGTTACATTCCTACCAACAGTGTAGGAAGGTTCCCTTTTCTCCACACCTTCCCCAGCATTTATCGTTTGTGGACTTTTGAATGATGGCCATTCTGATTGGTGTGAGGTGATACCTCATTGTGGTTTTGATTTGCATTTCTCTGGTAATTAACGATATTGAGCACTTTTTCATGTGCTGGCTTATATATTTTGATACAGAGTGTTACCATTTATTAATATGTGGAAAGTAGGTGGAGTAGAGGATTTAGAATAAAAGATGTTTGGTTTTAGATATATTAAGCTTGAAGTACTAACGAGGCAGCTAACTGCCTTTTGGCGATTGAAAACACAGATCCAAAGCTGAAGAGAGAGATCTCAACTAAAGCCATAATTGGAGATCATCAATATAAAAATTATTATTAGATCTATGGAAAAAAGATAAATTTTCCCAAGAAAAAAAAAGCCTACTACAAACAAATTTTGAAGACTGTGATGTGTAAGAAATGGCTAGAGCAAGAGACTGAGAAGAAGAAAGAAAAAAACCAGGGGTGAAATCAATACAGTAAAATGCAAGGTAAGAGTAGATGAAGATGATGAGCATAGTCACAATTGTCACATGTTGCTGAGAAGTCAGAGGAAATAAGCAATGAATGTTCCTACTGGATTTAGCAACAGAATTTGTTGGAAACTGGAATGAAAGAAATTTCAAAGGAATTGTAGGGGCAGAAGTGAAATGCAGTAGATTAAGGAATGTATTGGAGATGAGTAATTGGACACATTAAATGTAAACAACTTCTTCCCTAAGTATGGGTGTGAACAGAAGATATAAGCCAGTAGTTGGCTGGAATGCTAAGATTTGTCAAGGGTGGTAGATGGGGTGTTTGCTATTAGTGTTGTGATGGGTGGCTTGTGTATATGTTCAAAGGCTGGTAAGAAGGAGCAAGTAGAAGGAGACTGTGGTCTTAAGAGCAAGAATATAATTAATAGAGTAGATTACTCAGAGCTAGATTACTCAGAAGAGGAGAGGATGGATTTCTAAACACAGGAAGAAGGATTAGCTACAGTAAAAAGAAAAGGCTTCCTTTGCAACAGAGGCCACAAAGGAAAGGATGGATGCAACTTCAGGTAATTTTGTAGGTGTAGTGGCTGCAACTTGAGAGAATTCCTCAAACCACGTGATCTTCTGAATGTGTCTCTTTGTCCTTACATTCCCTAATCTTTGCAATGTGCGTTCTGTTATGTATTCAGCATGATACCTCTCTAACTGGTCTCTTGGCCTTTTTTTCATCTAACCCACTCTCTTCCCTGCTGTGAAAGGAATCTTTCTAAAATGCCAATTTGATTAGGTTACACAATGAGTTGTAAGTGTTTACCTACCTGGCTCTTTTCTAGATTATGAGCCTTTGAATTGAAGTATTGTGTTGTTCATTACTCTGTTCCACTTTTTTATGGAATGAATGCCTAGTGACTTTATCTTTAATGCCATTGGCACCAAAGTCTTTGTTTTTAATAGAGATTGTCGGGTGATAGATTGCTAAATACTTGTATAAAATCTTCTGTGGGACTTAGAGAATTCATAGTTAAGATCTTAAGGGCTTTCTTCATAGTTAAGATCTTAAGGGCTTTCTTCAAAGCCACTTCCCAACTTGCTCCAGCCCTCCTTCACTTGGATGTCTTCTATTGAAAAACCCATTTTATCAAAGTTTGTTCAATTGTAGGTTGAATTCTTTCCCCTCCAAAAGATATTCTAAAGTCCTAACCCTTAGCACCTGTAACTGGGACATTTGGAAATAGAATCTTTGAAGATGAAGTCAAGTTAAAATGAGATTGTACTGGAATAGTGTGGGCCCTAATCTGATGACTGGCGTCCGTATAAGAAGAGGGGAATTTGTACATAGAACGCTAGGGGAGAACACCATACGAAGAGTAAGCCAGAGCCTGGTGTGATACCTCTATAAACCAGAGAGTACTGAGGGTCGTAGCTGGGAGAGGAAAGGAAGTGTTCTTTCCTAGAGCCTTTAGAAGAAGCATAGCCCTGCTGATAGCTTGAATTTGGACTTCCAGCCTCCGGAACTGTGAGAGTCTAAATTTATGTTGTTTTAAGCCACCTAGTTTGGGTTACTTTGTTATCCCAGCCCAAGAAAATGAACTCTTTCTCTCTTTCTATGTATTATTTTTTTCTTTCCCTGCTTAAATTTATTTCAAGAATCTTAAGAAAATTCCAACTAGATAAATATTCTCACTTCTTTAATGAAAGTTTTTCAACTCTCATCCATCCATGAAGCTACTTTTTCTAACTACCATGTACAATGCATAGAACAACACTGCCCTAACTTTATTATCTTTAGAAGAAAAGAAAAATGCCTTTGCTTTTTAATTTCCTCTTTCCTCTATGACTTGTTTTCTTTTTAATGTCACTGTTGTTGTCTGACTAAGAAGAAAAATTCTAAATGACATTAATCTGTTTAAGTTTCTATGAAATAACATTTAGGCAACAACAGTGACTAAGTAGGTGTTAGGAAAGTTTTGCCTCCAGACATGGACCTCTGCCACCAGACATAAGAAGTCTCACAGGAGAAAAGTCTCCATGCTAAATGATTTCGGGAAGATCACACACAAAAAATAAAAACTAAAATGTTCCAACTCTAAAGCTGCCTCGCTACTAACAAGAGAGTTACTTGGGATTTTGTTTTCGAAATAACACAGGTATACCTCTTTTACTCTCTACTGAACCTGGAGAAAACAATGAGGCACGTTAGCATTCTTTTAAACATAGTTTATCACCAAAGTCAGCAAAAATATAACCTCTTTTCTGTAGTAAACATTTAGGATGTAGCAGAGCAAACAAATCTAATTTTTAAACCAATTGCAATGGGTACATTTATCTCAATTTATGTAAAAGTATTTCAAAAGAGTATGTAAATTGAACTTTTGCATCATGAGCTGACAGATGAAAGTACTTCTAGTCATAATTAGTCATATTTATGTCACAAGTAGCCATATAATATGCCCAAGGCAACTGAAGTAATAAAAATTAATGCAAGATAGAATTGTTTTTCACTTATTACAAAATACTGCAACAAGTTAATTTCTCTTACTTTTTTATCTGAGACAGATTTTTTTATATACAGTGATGAATTATCTTAAGTGGTTACTGTCATATACTATTTTTAGTATGTAGTTCTGCTTTGTGTAGGCAGGTCCAGACCCAGGGATTACCAGTATTACTTAGGAAAATTAGCTTGTTGTTTTTTTTAGCTTAGGGAAAAGGAGGGAGACAAAGAGTTAGGCAAGAATGCTAGCGTTAATTTCTCGTGCAAAAGCAGGAAGCTATGGGACTCACTTCTGACTCATATAATTTTCCCCTGCATAAATCACAGGGAATTCAGTTTACTGAAAAGTCGTGGGTAGGGCAGAAGAGGAAAGATGAGGGTTATGCCATTAAATCTCTGTGGTCTAAATTGTCACTTGCCATCAGGAAAGACAATGGATAGGACTGCTTTACCTGTTACTAATGTGCTGGTACATCCTTGTTCTTTGCTTGCAGATGTGTAGCTGACAAACAGCATTCTTTAGCCCTGGATATAAAATTTTTATTTATTTGATTATTAGTATAATTGTTTGACAACTCCTTTTTTTTTGGGTTTTTTTTTTTAACATTTCAGTGTAGCTCTGTGTATATTAAGAAACACATTTGAAATAAGATGTAAATTTTAAAAATATCTGTGCTTAGGAAATAGCTTTTTAGAATTTAGAAAAGATTTTTCACTCTTTGAAGAAAAGATACAATATAGTTTTCCCACATTGTAATGAAAATCCATCCTAAAATAATCTGTAAATGCAAGTCATGGACATGTAGTATATTTGATGAGAGAGTGTGCTTACTTAACTTCTTATATAAGCAGAGCTTTCAACAGTCCCCTTTCTTGAAGATTCAAATACTAAGTAACCCAGAATGGTAGTTTCAAACCATCTTACTAACAAATTGTTTTTAATTTTTATCTTCCTCCTCTTGGGTGCTGTTATTTCAAAAGATTTTTGTCCAACAAACAAGATTTCATTTATTTTGTAAAACTCGTATGCAGTTTTTTGAGGGGTAAATATGCTGTTTTCTCTTTTTTGTCCACCTTTATTGAGGTATAATTAACACACAGTTTTGTGTAAGATGTATGACATAATGACTTGATATATGTATATATTGCACCACTGTTACCACAATAACTTATCATATCCATCACCTCACATAGTTACAATTTTCTTTGTATGTCGTGAGAAGTTTGATATATACTCTCTTAGCATCTTCCAAATATACAATATGGTAGTGTTAATGATCACCATGCTGTAAATTACATCTCTAAACTTACTTATAACTGCAAGTTTGTACCCTTTGATCACTTTCATCCATTTCCCTCCCATCCCACCCCCATCTCTAACAACCATCATTCTGTTCTCTGCTTCTATGAAATTGACTATTTTAGATTCTATTTTGGATAAGTGAGATCATACAGTGTTTGTCTTCCTCTGTCTGACTTTTTTCATTTGGTATACTTCCCTCAAGATTTCACCCATGTTGTCGCAAATACACAAATGACAGGGTTTCCTTCTTTCGATAGTTGAATAATATTCTATAATAATATGAATTTATATATATATATATATATATATAATCAAATATATAAAATCAAAAATATATATGTATATATCACATTTTTCTCCCATTTGTTTATGCACTCATCTGTTGACACACATGTAGGTTGTTTCCCTGTCTTGGCTATTGTAAATGATGATGTAGTGAACGTGGAAATGCAGGTATTTCTTGGAGGTAGTGATTTCATTTTCTTCAGATAAATACCCAGAAGTAGGATTGCTGATCATATGGTAATTCTATTTTTAATTTTTTGAGGAGCCTCTGTACTGTTTTTCATAGTAGCTGGACTGATTTATATTCCAACCAACAGTGCACAAAGGCTTCCTTTTCTTGACATTGTCACCAACATTTGCTATCCCTTATCTTTTTGATAATAACCATTTTAACAGGCTTCATGTAATAGCTCATTGTGGTTTTAATTTGCATTTCCCTAATAGAGAATGTCGAGCACCTTTTGATGTACCTGTTGGCCATTTGAGCAGCTTTGGGGAAAATGTCTGTTTAGATCTCTTGCCCACTTTTTAATTGGATTGTTTGATTTTTTTTGTTGTTGTTGTTCTTGAGTTGTGTGAGTTCCTTATGTATTTTGCATACTAATCTCTCAATAGATGTAAGGTTTGCACATATTTCCTCCCATTTTGCAAGATGTCTTTCCAGTTTGTTACTGCTGCTTTTGCTGTGCAGAAGTGTTTTGTTTGATGTTGTACTTGTTTATTTTGCTTTTGCTGCTTGTGCTTTTGGTGTCATACCAATAAAATCGTTGCCAAGATCAATGTCAAAGGCGTTTTCCCCATGTTTTCTTCTGAGAGTTTTATGGTTTCAGGTTTTATATTTGTCTTTAATCCATTTTGAGTTCATTTTTGTGAGTGATGTAAGATAGGGGTCTAGTTTCCTTCTGTCCTATGTGGCTGTCTAGTTTTACCAGCACCACTGACTGAAGAGACTCTCCTTTTCTCATTGAGTATTCTTGGCTCCCCTGTCGAATATTAGTTGACGATATATGCATGGGTTTATTTGGGGGCTTTTGGTTCTGTTTCATTGGGCTGTGTATCTGTTTTTATGCCAGTACCATACTGTCTTGATTGCTATAGATGTGTAATACAGTTTGAAATCAGGAAGTACGATGTCTCCAGATTTTTCTGAAATACTATAAGTATCTTTGGTTTCTCCATTATTGTGTATGAAAGACCAAAATGAGGCACTGCTGACCTAAATAATTGCTCCCCTCCCCCCACCCTGTAAATATATGAATGTGATTTTTCTTACATACATGGAAGATGTCTCTCTCTTTGTATGAAGCATGGAGAACCCGCATGGGAGCAGTGAGTATGCTGCTCTTTCATGGGAGTGAGTAAAGAGGGAGAAATGTACTTCAGTAATTCTACTTTAGAAAATAAAATTTACTTCCTCTCAGAAAAAAATGTTTATCTTATCATTAGGCACAACTGGAATCCTATTATTTCTTCTATAATTCAGATGGACTGAGGTTTAACACACTTTTATTATACAGCCTAAGAATTTAAATATTCTTGGGTATTCTTCTGAAATATTTCTGGATTTTCAAACATAAGTGGAATCACTCAGAGCGCTTATAAATTTCCTGTTCTTTTGTGGCCTTCAGTATCAAAAGCAAAAACAGAGCTAAAACAACAGAGCTAGTATCTGGGGATGCTGTAGTCAGATACCACAGTGAACATGGCCATTTACGTTAGAACACTTTGAGGTGAGTTTGCATCAATTATTGTGGGCATGCTCCTGAGACCCTCCTCTCATTCTCATTATGATTGGTGGCTTATATTGTAGAAATAAGTCACCCCTTCAGAGTTTGAACTATTATCTGTCTTATAAAGCATAAACTAAAATGTTAGATTCATAATTTACATGTACCATGTGTTATGTTGAGGGTTTTTTTTTATTATTATTATTAGAAGAATGATAGGACCGGCTAAAAGTTTGTTGACATACTTTATCCTATGATGTATCTGTTGAACGAAAGAAAAAAGCACATTGTGAAAGTTGTGAGTTAAGTTTTATTCAGGGACCTTACTGAGGAGGCCAGGGAAGCAGCTTCTCAGATAGTTCTGAGGAACTGCTTCAAAGAAGTGAGGGAGGATCCAGAATACATATGAATCTTTTGCTAGGAAAAAAGCACGCAGTCAAACAAACGTCACAATATTACTGCTGATCACAAAGAATAGATATCTCAAGTTTATGATTTTAGTGCTTTTCTGTGTATGGGAAGATGAAAGAATCTGGGATCATTGAAATATTTCCTTAGATTCCTTAGAGCTATCTAGGAGCCTGTGTATCTAAAACACAGAATGCTCCCTGTTTTTCTCCATCCTGAATTCCTGTCAGGGTGCACTATCCGTGGGCAGCTGCAGTGGCTGATGTTTGATCCTTGTAGAAATGGAATGGCAGGCAACACTTCTTTCTTGACTTATTTTTCACATATTTTACCATGAGGGTAATGTGATTCAAATTTTAAATTAGCAATCTTCAGCAATCAGTGATAGGTTTATTCATATTCATAGATAAAAATTTCTCCTTAGAAATAGGTGTTTCAGAGGCAACATGGAAAAATATACTGTGACTGATTTTAGTTTAATAATATGACTTTTAATTCTGGCCCTAATGGAATTGCCTGGCCAGTGAGTCAGTTATTTTAGGGCCACTTTTTTGCAGCCCTCACCCCTGGCCTGTTGCTGCCACTGTTGGAAACCTCTCATGATGTAGCAGGTATAATTGTAATCACACACTGGAGGGGTGTGAGTATAATGTGCTTTACTATTTTCTCTAATCTGTTTCTATACCTAGAGGCTATAAAATGTGCCATTTCAGACAATACTGGGGATTCAGAATACTTACCTAGAGCCCAAAATGACCCATAATTTTCAGATTATTCTTTTTGCCATTGATAGCCAGAAGCCCGCAGTTGATCTTGAGGATGACTAGCTCGGTGCCAGTCAGGGCTAAAGACTGGGAGTGAGATGTCTGCCTGGGCCGGGAATCTCCGTGCTCAGCTCCTCCTGGTTCTCTAGGGGTCCTGGGGCTTTCAGCTTCTCTAGATGAACTGTGCAGCCACTCCCCTCCGAGGTGCGGCCACGTTTTATCCAGCGCTGCTCAGAGAGGCGGTAGATAGAGTGTAGACCCCGATCTTTGTGTGGCCCAGCAGCCTCCATCCTCCCATGCATTCTGAAAGCATCTCCTCCCTCTCTCCCACCTCTTTGAGCTTGGTCAGGCTTTAGTAGAATTCCTCAGGGAACTGACACTTTCTTGAGTTTAAAAGCCAAGAAAGCAGGCTAGTTATTACTACTTTTGCTTCTGTAATACCACCTTTCTCTCAGAAAGTGGGCATAAAGAGCATGGTTACATGAATAAGGAGAAAGGAAAACTACAGAACTGACAAATTAATCTCACAGTCAATTTCATTTTCATTGTTCTTTAATATTATGATTAAACCGGTTTGAGTTGTTGACTATGGGGATAACTTGGACTTTCACAAAATCAAAGTTCTTAAGCGACTTTAACACAATAACTCCACAGAAAAACAGACCTAGCATGAATTTTTTATAGATTCCCTAATTCCCAAATAGCCATTATTCCTAAATGAGACTCCACATACCTATGAAACTAACAGGGTAGTGGGTTCTCCTACCACCTGTGATAATCTCTTCTAGTACTTAATGACTTACTATCTAAAATATATTGTTCATACAGTATCATTTATGGAGCACCTACTACGTGTTGATGAAAGCTCCATTAGCAATCAAGAAGAGAAAAGGGAATGCTATTCAAACCTAACAGGATTATAACCTAGGAGACACTTTCAGAAAGTTCTAAGTACTGTTCCACGAGTTATATACATTTTCAGGACAAAGGATTGTACATCAAAATGACATATTGGTATTTTACATGAAGTTCACCAAGGATGCATAGGCCAGGTAAGCATGTACAGAGCAAATAGCAAGTCACCATGACCTTCCACAGAGTTGGGAAAGAATGCTACTCTTTTAAGTAGTTACATCGCTAGTTTCAGAAGAAGGGGGAAAAGAAGATTTTTATGGTCCAGCAGGCACTCCCATCTTTGAAAAGGTGTGGTTAACATGTAATGCAGATGCATGCTGCACATTCAGGAGGGAGAGGGGAAGCCCAAATGGACACAGAGGAAGAATTTTATGTTTAAATTTTCTTGTCCTGCCTTAAAATATAAATTTTCTTTCATCATATGTGTCAAGCATTTTTCCAAATAGTAGGGATATATTAGTGAACAAAATAGATACAAATCCCTGCTCTCATCGTGCTCATATTCTAGTGCATAATGATTTTAAATGACAGGCTTAGTGGAATGAAGCTGTAAACACATGCCTGTACTTAAACTTAATTAACAAAATATTATCCCAATTTGTAGACAACCAACTGACTATTAGCATATAAATATATTTTTCATAGGTACTATTCCTGGACCATTTATTTTTTGTCTAGCAGCAGACACTTCTTGTGTCCTGTGACATACTGAGAGTTATGAAAGTGAATATTGTTGATTTTATGACAACATAAAAATGTCCTACGTAATGACAGAAATAAGTAAGCTTTGACTTTTTTTATAATTATAGATTAAACAACTTGCTTACAAAACTAGGCACCAAGTAGATAGTAAGGTAGTTGTTTAGTAATTGAGAAAGAGTTCCATAGATAAGAAGGAAATAGTTAAGAAAAATTTAGAACTATATAATATTGCTTATTATATTGCATTTACAAAATACATGTTTTTGATTTATTATAAATAATAGCTTTTTCTCATTTGGCAGTATCTTGTCTGTGGAAATATTTAACTAACATACAGTAGAACAAATAAAATTAGTTCTGTATGATGTATTCCACGTGATAATATAGCACCAAAAAGACAGAGAATGGAGCCAGTTTGGAACAAAGAAATAACGCCAGACAGTAACTGGAATCCATAGGAAGAAATGAAGAATATCAGAAAAGGTATGTATATAGGTTAATAAAAAAAGAAAACCTTCATATATGTGTGTATATTTTCTCCTTTGTTCTCTTAATTTCTATAAGATTTTATAAGCAATACTTTTAATACTATGTTGCTGGGTTTATAGCATATATAAGCACAAGTGAGGGAGTATGGAACAGATCTATATTGAAACAAAGTTTCCATATTTTACTGAAATTAAATTAATGTTGATCTGAAGTGGCATTTGAGCAGAGATTTAAATAAAACGAGATATGAGGCATAGGACTATCGGAGCAGAGTGTTTCAGACAATTTGCAGGAAAGATGCAAGGCAAATGTGTTGGGTTTATTGAGGAAACCAAGAAGGTTGGAGTGGAGTCTACAATGGAGGGAAACTCATTACTCAGTCACTTCAACACATTCACATTTTTATATACACTGTGTGATCCTTAATAACTATTATATTAGTTAAATTCATTATTTTTTATATATGCTAAGGGATAAAGAAAATGTCAAAAAAAAAAAAAAAAAAAGGCACAGAATGGTAATAATATGTAATTGAGGAGTCCAGCTCCAGGCCAAAATCCTATGTGTGATCTTTTAAGCCCAACCATTTGTAATTACAAAGGCTCTACCTGGAAGATCTCATGGAAGAAAACTGCCCTCTCCTCAGCAGATCTGGTATCAGTCTGGAGGGAGTTACATTCAAGGATTCTGCTCCTCCCTTGCCCAGTCATGCTCTTAATATGCATGTTTTTTTCAGTCCTAGCCCAAATACCTCAGTTTGGAGACATTTTTATCAGGAGCACTTGGCCAAGGCTTCTCTCAGGTGCCTCTGCTGAGACCACATTATTGGAAAGCCTCGAGGATATTTTTCTTCATTCTGACTCAGTATTCAGAACTTTCCCCCTTGCACCCATCTCTCCCTCTCCACCAAACACCTGGGTTCATAAAAGGGCCGGAGCCCTTTGCTAGGGGTCTCCTCAGCAATGAGAATTCTGAAGTCTGTGCTGATCCGCCTGACCCTTGCCTGGTGCTATTCTGTGGGAAGAATGGAACCCTGGGGGAGCCAGTGCTTTCTCATGTTTAGCCTCTTACTTATACCATCACTGATTAAAGTCTTTACTCTTACTTCTGTTTTAATCAGCTACTCAGTCAGTCACCTGGCAGGTTAGCTGTCTCCAATTTAGGTTCACTCCTGAGAGAAATGTCTTTCTCTTAAATTAATGTCACCTAGTCATGGTACCTGATTAGATTCCCATTCTTTACACTAAGAATTACATATGCTCAAATATGGTTTCAGACATTACACTCTTTGCCCGCAGGAGAGGCACAAGTGCAGAATCAAATTCCATAAGCAGTGAGATCAACTATGTTATGCACTGTGAACAAAAGCTGGAGTAAGCCAGAGGCAAAATGGAAGTCAGAATTTGATGGCTAATTCAAAATATTATTATATTAATGCTATGGTCTAAATGTTTGTGTCCCTCCCAAATTTGTATGTTGAAATCCTAATTTCTAAGGTGATGTTAATAGGAAGTAGGGCCTTTGGAAGGTGCTTATGTTATGAAAAGTGGAGCCCTCATGACTGGGATTAGTGCCCTTATAAAGAGTCCACAGAGCTCCCTCGCCCTTTCTACCCTGTGAGGGAACAAGAGAAGTCTGCAACAAAGAAGAGGGCCCTCACCTGACCATGCTGGCACCCTAATCTTAAATTCCAGAACTATTGTTTATAAGTGATCCAGTCTGTGATATTTGTTATAACAGCCCCAATGGACTAAGACAATTAACAACTAACTTTAACCCAGAGATCTGAATCCAGAAAGTTAGACAAGAGTTTGAACTGGAAAAGAATAGGTGACAGGAACAAGACAGCCATCTAGTAGAGGGGTTCTAAAAATCTTTTGTCACCTCTTAAGAAGTAAGGATGTCCTTGGAGTATCAGGCACACAAGAATTAGGAGACAGTGGCTACTTGACTCAGGACAACTACTAAATACATATAAGTTAATCTATGAACTAACAGAAAACATCTCATCCAACTGGGTGCAAAGCCAGGACCCCATTTCCTCTGAGTGCAACTTCACTACAGAGAACATAGGATGTATATGATCATTAAATGAAACAGAGAATGAGGTCTATAACAAGAACAGTCCAATTAGGGGTGTATTTTTCTCACAAAATGGAAATCCTCACCACTGCTTTTCAACATCGTACTGGAAGTACTAGTTAATACAATAATACAGGAAAATGAAATTAAAAGTTTATAGACTAGGAGAGAAGAAATAAAACTGTCTTTGTTTGCAGATGACATGATGAACTATGTAGAAAATCCAAAAGAATAAAAAACTGGAACTAATAAGCAATTATAGTAAGGTTACAAGGTACAAGTTTAATATACAAACATCAATTGCTTTCCTGTATGCCAACAATGAACAAGTGGAATTTGAAATTAAAAACACAGTACCATTTACATTAACACCCAAAAGTGAAATCCTATGGTATAAGGCTAACGGAATATGTACAATGTCTATATAAGGAAAATTACAAAACTCTGATGAAATAATAAAGAAGAACTAAATAAATAGATTTATGCTCCTGGCTAGGAAGACAAAATATTTTCTAGATGTCAGTTTTTCCCAACTTGATCCTTAGATTCCATGCAATCCCAGTCAAAATTCCATCAGTTATTTTACGGGTGTGACAAACTGATTCTAAAGTTTATATGGAGACCCCAAAGTGTCGGAATAGCCAACAAAATATTGAAGGAGAAGAATGTTGAAAGTTGGAGGACTGATGCTACCAGACTTCAAGACTTAGTATAAAGCTGTATTAATGAAGACATTGTGGTATTGGTGAAAGAATAGACAAAGATCAAAAAAAACAAGAATACAGAACCCAGAAATAGATCTAAATGTATATAGTCAACTGATCTGTGATAAAGGAGCAAATGCAACCCAAGGAAGCAAAGATAATCTCTTTAACTAATGATGTTGGGACAACTCCACATGTTAAAAAAATGAATTTAGACACAGATTTTATATACTTCACAACAATTACCCAAAATGAATCATAAACCTAAATATAAAATGCAAAACTACAAAACTCATGTATGATAACATAGGAGAAAACCTAGATAACCTGAAGATGGTGATGGCTCATTAGATTAATTGTCAAAGGCATGATCCATGAAAGAGATAACTGATAAGCTGGATTAATTAAAATCAAAAACTTCTGCTCTGCAAAAGACAATCTAAAGATAAGCCACAGACTGGAAGAAAATATTCGGGGAAGACACATCTAGTAAAAGACTGCTGTCCAAAATATGAGAACTCTTAAAACTGAACAATAAGAAAATGACCTGATTTTAAAATAAGCCAAAGACCTTAACATATTTCATCAAGGAAAATATATAATTGGCAAGTAAGTATATGACAAAATGCTCCACATCATATGTCATCAAGAAAATGCAAACCAAAACAACAATGAAATACCACGATACACCTATTAGAATGGCCAGAATCTGGAACACTGTCAACACCACGTCCTGGAGAGAATGTGGAACAACAGGAATTCTCATTTATTGCTGATGGGAATATTGAATGGTACAGCCAATTTGGAAGACAGTTTGGCAGTTTCTTACAAAACTAACCATACTCTTACCCTGAGACCCAGCAATCAGGCTCCTTGGTATTTACCCAAAGGAGTTAAAAACTTCTATCCACACAAAAAAAACCTGCACACATATTTATAGCAGATTTATTCATAATTGCTAAAATTGGCAATTTTTAGCATAATTTGCTTTGGAAGCAAACAAGATGTCCTTCAGTAGGCGAATGGATAAATAAACTGTGGTGTATCCAGACAATCGAGTATTATTCAGCACTAAAAAGAAATGAGCTATCAAGCCATGAAAAGACAGGGGGCTAACTTAAATTCATATTACTAAGTGAAAGAAGCCAATCTGAAAAGGCTAAATATTGTCTGATTCCAACTACATAACATTTTGGAAAAGGCAAAAAACTATGGCGACAGTAAAAAGATCAATAGTTGCCAGGGATTAAGAGGGAGGGAAAGAGAAGGATGTATAGGCAGAGCACAGATAATTCTAAGGGCAATGAAACTACTCTGTATGATACTATAATGGTATATACATGTCATTATAAACTTGTCCAAACCCTTAGAATGTACAATATCACGAGCAAACTGTAAGGTAAATGATGGATGTTAAGTGATAATGATTTTTCAGTGCAGTTTCATCAGTTGCAGTCAATTCTGGTGGGTGATGTTGAAAATGTTCAATATTTTTCCTTTCACTTTCATATTTTCATATAATATTTCTTTCATTCAGCAATATTTTAATCTATTTTTTATTAATGTACTTATTAATACTTTTTGCTTCTAAAAGCACTGGAAGCAACAGGGAGCATTTATTTTAAGGAGAAATAAATTATAGGACTACCTAGGAAAACAGGATTTACTTGTTTCAGAAACTGATACTGAACGCCATATGGCAATGTTATTACTGAATTAATTTCTCTTCTTCCTTGTTTCTAAGACTAAAAGGAAAACATACTGTGTTACTTCGTTCCTATGAATTGATAAAAGGGAAGATTTATAGTTTTTAAATGTGAATTTTATGTAAAAGTCATTGCATAACATAATAATTATCTTTAAAAGCAGTTATAACAAAACTGCACAAACGTTTTTCATATCCTACTGCAACAGGCAGAAAAATGGCCCCTCAAAAATGTCCATGTCCTTATCTCTGGGACCTGTGACTATGTTATCCTATGTGACAAAGGAGAATTAGGGTTGCAGAGGGAATTAAGGTTCTAATCAGCTGACCTTAAAATAGACTATCCTGGATTATCCGGTTAAATGTAATCATGAGAATCCTGAAAGGTGAGAGAGGGAAGCAGAAGAGCCCATGTCAGAATGACGAGATATGAGAAAAAGTGCCCACTTCTTGCTTCGAAGACAGAAGAAGAGAAGGGGCCAGGAGCCAAGGAATGCCACCACCTAGACTTGAATCCAGTGAGACCAATTTTGGATTTCTGATCTTCACAACTGTAAGGTAATAAATCTGTGCTGATTTGAGTCACTGGTTTGTAGTAATTTGTTAAAGCAGCATAGCAAACTAGTATGTCTATCATATTAGTCCTCAAAACCTTATAGGAATGACACTGTCACAGAGATAATATTTATCACATACTCTGTTCCCTCCCCTCACTTACATTTTCCAGTCCCCTTGAAGTTAGATGTTAGTCATTCTGGCCAATGAAACGGTTCACTTTTAGATCAGATTCTTTTCTACTGCTGTGTCTGTATGGTTTAGATGGAAAAACTACAAGATGGTAGCTTCTGAGTCAACCTGGGCCCCCGAGTGTCTATGTATTGCATAGAAGACACTCTCCCATCTTCACTGAACATGAAGTGGAGCTAGAAATAAAGTTTTTATTATGTTAAGTCACCACAGTTTAAGTGGTAAGTTGTTACTGCAATGTGACATAGTTTGTCCTTAAAAAAAATACAGATACCAAATATAACTTAGCAAAGATATTTCTGTCAGCAACTAAGTTTCTCTAATTTCTAGAATTCTGGCTTAAAGACAGAGCTTACAGAATTTAGAAGACTTCATGGCTAACATTGCCCTTAGACTGTTACGTCTCATCTATACTTTCAGCACACAAGATTTCCAATTCTCAATTGTGCTCCCTGGCTAGTGTCTGAAATGAAGACTGTATCTTATTGAAAAGAGCCATATGTTCTTTACTGATAATGGTCAGTAGCAGAATAAGATGCACTTACAGAAATTAAAGAGGTGGTTTTATTTTTGGTTAGAGGTAATCCCACCTTCTCATGGAGGTGCCTGGGGCAGAGGCTACAGTAAGGTCTGGCAAGGAGTCAGCATTGTTCTCCGAGAACTTTGAGCCTCTCATAGCCGAAATAATACTTCTGTGGTGGTTCAGGGTTACTTGAGAACTAAAAGTTATGGCTTTATCTTAGTCTAGAGGTTTTTAAAGGCAAGTTATTGCAATTGACCTAGTCAATTTTAGAAGAACTTTAGTGTAAATCTGTTGTATAAATTAACCAGAGATGTTCCCTAGGTTGTTTAATACTTCACAGCAGACTGGGTCCCGTTAGGTCAAAGATCACCGGTGCCAAACTAAAATTTACACATCAATTGTTTTCAACATACCCTAAATAAACAGATTTTTATCCATTTTGAGCTTGCTTGCTATGCCCCAAATCTGCTAGCCATGGATAAAATGAACCCTATGGCTATAAAATACTGAGAGCTGCTGCTGCCCTTTGGAGGCCACTGACCCAGACTTCCTGATGGACTCCTGAGTGACAGCACTTAGACATGTAAGCTCCCTCTCTGAGCCTCCTGTCCTCTGGGAGTTCCCTTGCCCCTCTCCCCTCTTCTAGATAGTCTTCACATCCCTTCCCCTGTGCTTAAGCTTCCAAATGCTGTCACGCTGTGGGGGACTTTCCCCCAAGTAAACCTGTCAAAGTGTGCTGAAATAAGGCTCATGGAACTACTGCCACCTCATGGTCATACCTTTTCCCTCGATCAGCCCTGAAGCCCTTCAGACTCACTACAGAATCTTATAGAATGTCTGACTTTTGTCTATCATTGCTGGGCCAACTAAATGTTAATAGTCAAAAATACCTCCAAGTAACTGAGAGAATTCACTAGTTAAATGGGATTACATATTATCCATTTGGATTATGGTGAGTAATCACCTGCAAAAACTCGTAGTTTTACTTTGACATTGTTAGATGTTAAAATTTAAATTCATTTGGCAATAGGTTCAGATGCTTTGTAAAACTTTATTTTGATTTAGACTAATTTCATTAACAGCAATATAACTGCTACTGTAAGGGACTTTGTGAGCAAATTATAATGCTGTGACTTTGATAGACCAGGGTTTGAATTACAATTTTCTCACTTAATTATGTAAATTTGGGCAAGTTATCTAACTACTTTAAGCCACTTTCCTCATTGAAAAACATAGGAATAATAATTGTATAGAACAATGGGTCTTAGTTATCTATTACTATATAAGAAACTAATCTAAAATTTAATGGCTTAACATGACATTTATCATCCAGTTTCTGTGGATCAGGAATTTGGAGGCAGTTTACCTGGCTTCTGTGGCTCCAGGTCTCACAGGGCTGGGAATCAATGTGTCAACTATAGTCCTCTCAAGTCTTACATGGAGAAGAATCTTCTTCTGAGTTCAATCATGAGATAATCTTACAGTTGTTGGTAGGATTCCGTTTTCTCAAGGGATGTTGGAACAAGGGCCTCAGCGACTCCATTGGCATTTGACCATAAGCCACCCTCAGTTCTTTGCCATGTGGGCCTTTCCCTGTGGCTTACATCATGGAACTTGCTTTATCAGGGCAGCAAGCAGGAAGAGCCCAAGAGTAAGTACAAGTCAGATGGAAGTCATAGTCTTCTATAGCCAAATCTTGGAATTGACATATCACTTAAAAGAAAAAAAAAAACTCAAGTACAGTTTTATCCAGATTTCACAGTTTTTCCACCCAGGATCCTATTCAAGATGTCACAGTACATTTAGTTGTCATGTCTCCTTAGTCTCTTTGATATGTAATAATTTCTCAGTCTTTCCTTGTGTTTCATGATCTTGACATTTTTTACAAGAACTGGTAGTTATTTTGTTGAATGCCCCTCAATTTGGATTAGTTGATATTTTATCATGGTTTTGTTGAGGTTTTGCATTATGAAAAGGATAACACAGAAGTAATTTGTTCTTTCCATTGTATCATATCATGGATACATGACATCAGTATACATTGTCAGTGTCATTAAATTTGATAATTTGGAAGGTTGTATGCATCAGGATTCACTTCAGTGAAGTTACTATTTTTTTTATCAACCCACCACCACCACTTGTGACATACTCTGTTTATTAGAGACAAGTCACTAGGACCAGCCAGTACACACAAGGGAAGGAGATGACATAATGGCATAAATATCAGGAGGTAGGGTTCACTGGGAGTCATTTCAGAAGTTGCCCATCACACTATGAAAGGTAAGGTAAGAATATAGAAAGTAAGTGTATAGTAGGTAAGGTAAGGCTACAATAACGTCATACATGAAGGACTTAGCATGTTACTATCCAAATAAATGGTAGCTATCCTAATGATAATTATAATGATAACTATTCTGTGGCTCTCTTTCAGATTGATTCATTCAACAAATGTTTATTAAACCTTTATCATGCTAAAACTGTAAATATGAAACTATTCTGGTTTAGAAGAGAGATAATAATAAATAGGTAAGGAAAATGTTTGTGAATTGTGATGAATGATACAAGGAGAGCAATCAGGGCAAAGTGATTTTGTGTGTGTGTGTGTGTGTGTGTTAGATTATTTCAATCAAGCCAGAAAAAGCCTACTTGAGATGACACTTACGCTAAGATTGAATTTTGAGAAAACATCAGCTTTACAAGATCCTGGAAAGTAATATTTTGGGAAGAGATTAGCAAGTTCAAGGACAACGAGGCAGAGAAGATTTGCCATGTGAAGGACATAGGAGAAACTTATGAATAAAGTATACTGAGCAAGGGGTAAAATACTATCAGTTAATGTTGAAGAGATAGGCAGGGGCTAAAGTCTCCAGAACCTTGTAGGCCATGGGAGGGATGTTATTTTATCCTAAGTATGATGGAAAGCATTGGCGTGTTTTATGACAGGTAATGATAGGATCTTATTTTAATAAATTTTTGTCTAATTGCAAATTATAGAAAACTTGCAAGAACGATGCAAGAAAGTTCTGTGTATGTGAGTGAAAATTATGACAATGCCAGCTCTCTGTAAGCAAATCTATTATCAAAACATTTAAAATGGTATACTGGCCTTTAGTTTTCTAGGATTCAAAAGAAGACTTTTCCATACCTACCATATGATGACCAGGGATCATAATCAGACCACTTTCTCTTTACGTATTCAGATAATAATTCATACATTTTTGGTGACTACTGAAATTATCTCTACTGTTTAAGTTTGGGACAACCATGAAATCACACCTGCTGACTAGTGGGAAACTATTTTTCAGATCAGCCTCTGCTGTCTGGTGTCATTGCAAGTATCCCCTGGGCAATTTTATTTTATTGCTTGAATTTCACCTTAGGATTTTTGCCTTTACTCTTGACTTTTTCATTTTGGCAATGAAATGTAGGTACAAGTTTCTGAACCATGGACATTATAAAGGAATATGTAATTGACCCAAACTTTTGACACCAACAATGATGCTTGAATATTAGGACACTTACATGAGAGTACCTAACTGGTTTGCGCCTGCAGTATCTTCATACTCAGAGCATGCCATACTTACTGATTTATTACAGTCCCTTCAGAAAGTGTTGCATGGCATTCATCTGAGATACCTTTTATGTTCAGGTCCATTATTTGGGAAAGTATTTGTTGGTGTACAATTGTTTGTGCTTTAGTGTTTTATGACTCATACCACGCCATGAATGACCCAAAGACTAGGTAATATCATCACCTGATTTCTTTCTTGTTCTCTTCCCACCCACGTATCAGAATTCAATCTGTCTTTCTTTGCTAACCTGTACTTTGAATGCCTTAGACATAAATAGAAAGCAAGAGTCAGGGTAAACAGTACGTGAGAAGTCCAAGACATTTATTGTCTATTCAGTTAAGGAGTGCTAAGAAAGTCAACAAACATCTTAGCCAGTGAGCTCATGAATGGTTCTGGTTAGAATAGAACACAGTCCATTTATTTGTCTGGCCAAGGCCTGGAAGTAAACACAAGGTTGTTAGCTATGGGAATAGGATTAGGGGAAGGAATAATAGTTGTCTAGGAGAAGGACACCAGAATTCTAACTATGGCTCTGACACTAAATGGATGTTAGACAAAATAAATTTTAATCAAGTTTATATTTTATGAAACTAATGGGTTACAGAGCTTTTGCCTCATTAAATTTCAGATTTGGAAAAGTGTTCAGTGGTTGTCTAACCCCAATCTCTGTAGTTTGAATGCTTCCCACAATATCCCTAAAAACTGACCAGCTAGCTCCTCCAGTGAAAGAGAATTTATTATCTACTGAGGCAATCTATCTCATTTTGTATAGCTCTAATTCAGTGGGTCTTAAACTTTTTTGTCTCACAATCCATTTATACTGTTAGAACTTACTAAGCATCACAAAGAGCTATGACTATTGATAGAGATTAATAGATCTGCAATCCACTGACTTATTAGAAATTAAAATAAGGTATTTAAATAATTAGTTCATTAAAAATAACAATAATAATCCCATTAGGTATTAACAAACATTTTAAGTTTTTGATAATTACAAACTAGACATAGAAAGACGACTACTGCATGATCTCAATTATACGTGTAATTTTTTAAAAAGTTGAATTCATAGTGACAAAGAGTAGAATGCTGGCTACTAGGGACTGGAGGAGGTGGGAGGGGGAAAGAGGAGATGTTGGCTTTTTCAGTTTTAAGATGAATAAGTTCTGGAGACCTAATGTACAGCATAGTGACTACAGTTAATACTAATGCGCTGTACACTTGAAATTTGCTAAGAGAATAGACCTGAAGCGTTCTCATACCACACACACACACACACACGTACACGTACACACACACGCACAAAGGTGAGGTGATAGGTATGTTAGCTTGATTGTGGTAATCATTTCACAGTGTATACATATATTAAAATATGTTGTACACCCTAAGTATATAGAATTTTTATCTGTCAATCTTACCTCAATAAAGTTGAAACAATTATATTTTCAAAAATTATAGTGAGAAAAATAAAATGGTTTTTATCTTTTTTCAAATCTCTTTAATGTCTTGCTCTATAAGGGGTTCTAACATCTTCTTTTTTGTGATTTGACATGTCAAGTAGCCTCTGGAGAACTTCACCTTTCACTGGTAAGAAAATGAGAATCTAAAAGGCAAATAACATCCTAGTATTATTTTAAATAAAGTTGTGAACTTGCAGATTCCTTGATAAGATCTCAGATTGTCCCTGAGGTTCCTCAATCACATTTTGGGAACCATTGCTCCAATTATTTATAAAGGATTTTCTTTATTTTGAGCTCTCATTTTCCTTCTAAAGGTCCTTATACTAATCTCAAGAATCATAAAAAATAAGTATGATTTCTGTTTCAAATGATGCCCTCAAATATTTTATGACAACTCTCTTTTCACCCCTATATCGTTCCTTCAGGATAAACTTTCCTAGTTCTTTCAACTAATTATAATGTGAAAAAATTCAGATTTTCTTTCCATCTTAGTTATATTATCCTTAGGCCTGTGCCCATTAGTCAGTGGCTCTCCTGGTGCAACAATTAAGACTGAATACGATTATTTCAGGATAGTCTGAATGGTGCAGAGAGAAAATCTTAAATTAACCTGGATTTCATACTTCAGTTAATGTCTCAAATTCATACACATTCGATCCATATTTTAACTAGTTGATGTTCAGTCATATCTTTGTTATTTTGCCATTTTGATACAAGTTGGTTTTTAGAATTTTTTTAAACCCGTGTTATCTTGTTAGATATGGATCATGGTTTTAGTCTGTGGATCCTGATGCTGTTACACAAAGTACTTGTAATATTTGTGGCAGATACAATGCTGTATTTACCAAATTGTTTTATTTTCCTCCTGGGCATACAGCACAACTACATACTGTGCTCCCCCTGCATCTAGGCATAGGATCAGGTTTTTGTCAGTAAGATATAGGCAGAAGTGCCCTTAGATCTGTTTCGGTGCTGGCCAGAAACATGCAGTGTAAAGGATTGCACTCTCTCCCCAACTGACTTGCTGCAAGACAAGACCTCATAGAGAACTAGAAAGTGGGAGGAACTTGGATCCCTGAGTTCATCATTTGAAGGAGAACATTCCAGCACAGCCTCCTGAAAAGGAAAATCCACATTGAACCTTCCATGAGCCAGAAAGAAATTGTTATTTATTGCTTTAAGATCATGGAATTCTTTGATAGCCTACCCTAACAAATGTTCTCAGCCCCTATTAAAATTCTCTATATTGACATTAGTCTGTTATTCAGTTACTGTTTTGGTATAGTCACTCACTCAAAAAGGACTGTACTACCTCAGCAATGCAAAGAGTACTAACTGAACTGTCATTTACCCCACACTTAGTTATCATATCCTTATGAATATAAGATATTTTTTGGTAGACGCTACGGTGAAATTTCGATAAATGGTGAGTAATGCTGGCATCATAGAATAAGTTGGGATGTATTCCCTTATCTTTGATTTTTGAAAGGTTTGCCTAGAATTGGAATTAGTTCTCTCCTAAATGCTCAGTAGAATTCACCACCAAAGTCAGAGGGCCTGAGGTTTTCTTTGTGGGAAGATTCGAAACCACAAATGCAATTTCTTCAATAGACTTAGGCTTGTTTGGATGATCATCACTTCTTAAGAGTTCTTTTGTGATCTGACTTACCAGATTATGTTCATTTCATCCAAACTGTCAAACTTACAGGCATAAAGTTATTTATAACTATACCGTTAGTATCTGTAGAATCTGTAATATTATCACCTCTCTTGTTCCAGATATTGGCGATGTGTGCCTTTCCTCCGGTCAGTCTAGCTAGAGATTTATCAATTTTCTTTATCTTCTAAAAGAAGTCAGTTTGGGTTTTATTGAATTCTCTACTGTTTTCATGTTTTCTGTATCAATAATTTCCTCTCTGGTCTTTATTATTTCCTTTATTTGTTTACTTTGGGTTTAATTTGTTCTTTATTTTTCAGTTTCTTATGGTAGAATTTGAATTCATTTGAGAACTTTTTTTTAAATACAGGCATATTATAAGCATTGCTTTAGTGTCATCCTGCAAATTCTGATTTTTTTTAATTTTCATTTAGTTCAAAACACTTTCTAATTTTCCTTTTGACTTTATTTTTGATCTCTGAGTTATTTGAGGTGTGTTACTTGGTTTTCACATATTTAGAGATTTTCCAGATATCTTTGTTAGTGATTTCTAATTTAATTCCATCGTGATCAGAAACATACTTTGTATGACTTGGATCCTTTAACAATTACTGACACTTTTCTCATGGCTCAGGATCTGGTCTATCTTGATAAATGTTCCATGTGCACTTTGAAAGACTGTAGACTACCACGATTGGAGGGAAGTTCTATAAGTGTCAGGTCAAGTTTGTTGATAGTGTTATTTGAGTCTGTTATACTCTTGATTTTTCTATTTATTTGTTCTACAAATTATTGAGAACAAGTATGAAAACCTCTGAGCATAACTGGATATGCCTTTTTTCCTTGCAGTTCTGTCACTTTTTGTTTCATGCTTTTAGACACTATTTTTAAGTGCATAATTGTTTGGGATTCTTAAATACTCTGGATGAACCTACCCCTTTATCACTAAGAAATAATCTTCTTTATCTCAGATGTCCTTTTTTTGAAGCCTATTTGGACTGTTATTAATGTAACCAGTCTAGCTTTTTTTTTATTAGTATAGACATATCATTTTCAATCTTCTACTTTTAGCCCATTAGCATTTATATTTAAACCGTGTTTCTTGTAGGCAGTATTTAATTGGTTCTTGCCTTTTGCATCAGACCTGATTATCTTTTCCTTTTAATTGTAATGTTTCCCTATTTATATTTAGTGTGATGATTAATATAGTTTGGTGTAAATCATCACCTTGTTACTTGTTTTCTTTTTTGTCTTACCCATTTTTATTACCTTTCTTCTCTTTTTCTGCCTCCTTTTGGATTAATTGAATATTTTTTATGATTCCACTTTTCTTTCTTGGCTTTTTTTTAAATTGTTGTTGCTGTTTTAGAGGCTGCTCTAGGGCTCATGGTATGTCACCATCATATTCTATTTTTGACATGTTATCACTTCACATACAAGCCATTTACAATAGCACTTCCATTTCTCTTTACCTGGCCTTTCCATTATTGTTGGCATACATTTTGCCTTTATATAACTTATGAATCCTACAATAATTCTTTATTTTTGCTCATACAATGAATTATCTTTTAATGAGACTGAAATAATTTTTAAAAATCATACATATTTCTCTGTGGGTCTTAAGCTCCATTTCCTCATTTTTGGTGCTCTTTATTGCTTTGTATGTCATTATTTCCACTTGGCATCACTCTTCTTTAGCCTGAAGGACTTCTATAACTTGTGCAGGCGCTCTGGGTGATGAATTATTTGTTTTTTGTTTTTTGTTTTTTTAATGTCTGAAAGCTTCTTTATTTCACCTTTATGTTGCCATGTCTGAATTGGCCACTGTCCCTCTATTTCATATGGTTTGTTCCCTGGACTAGTAAGGCGGGAAGCCCACTAAAAAGACCAGCAGGACCCCCAGGCCACTACTCTCCTGCCAGCACTATCTGGTTCCCTGATCAGGATGCTCTATCTCACTTTTTGCCTCTGAAACGGCTTACTTACCCCTAAAATTCTATTGGTTCCCTGAGCTCACTCCTGATTGGTTATTTCTCTCACTCCTGATTGGTCCATTTCCCTCACTCCTGATTGGTTATTTCTCTCCCTCCTGATTGGTCTATTTCTACAAAGCTTGTTCCTAGTTGGTCAACTTCTGTTATACTTTATTTGCATATGATGTTGCAAAGTGTAAATGGGCAGCCTATAAAGTCCTGTGTAAACCTACAGATGGGGTCCAGAGCTTGGAGTATTAACTCCTCTGGGCCCGCTGGCGTAATAAACCTGAGTTCTCCAACTCTCCGAGTGCTGCTTGGTCTCTCGCTGGGGTCCAGGTTGCTGTCACTACTGAGCTGTAACACCAAGCTATAACACTGAGCCGTAACATATTTTTCCACAACACTAGGATAGTTTCTTCATACACATGTGCTATCTGTATTCTGCTGAATACAAGAGGGGATCCTCTGCACATCAACTCTGTCCAGCTTTCTCCTCCCCAGTGCTCTGTCCTGCACATTCTAGCCATCTTGTACTTTCAGCTTTGTCTCCTCCATTCAGAGTCTGCTAGGTTTTCTATGGATCTCACATCCTGCCCCATTCTATCCACACCATCACTTGAAAACTCTCTCAAGGCAGTAAACTGTTCACCTTGTTTGCTTCCCATCTCTTAGAGATGATTGTCCTTCATTACCTGATATCCAGTGTCTTGAAAAATCTTTTTTCCTTCATATGTTTTTTCTCTTTTGTGTGTTTCAAGTCGAGGTTAAATCCAGCCTCTGTTACTTCATCCTGGTTGGAAGTGAAAGCCCCTTCATTGGCTGTTCTTTTAATGCCAGTTTTTTAAATATATATTTTTTTACATTTAAAAAAATTGTCTTTGTTTTAGCACTGCCTCATACGTTTTTACTTCTTACAGTCCTTCAGTACTATTTTCTTTTTCTAGTCCAGCAAAGTTTCATCTCCCCTGATAAGCTGGGGTATGGAGATCCTTGTCCCTCCTCTTCAGTCAGAGGAGACAGCTGACACTGTGAATTTTCTGATACTCATTTAAGCAATTCTCTATTTTCATATCTCTTTTGTAAAGCATAAAATCTTTGTCCTTGTCCTATAGGAGCAAGCTCTGAGAGTTTTCACAAGTTGTAAAGTAGAAATGTAAGAGGTTTTTTGTTTTTGTTTTTGTTTTGTTTTATCTATGTCTACTGCCTTGAACTCTGTTCATTAAAGCTCTTATTTGTATTTACAAGTAAATAATTTTGCTAATTAATAGTAACCTGCTAGCTCACTCAACTTCACAGTAGACTCCTCCCAACTCCCAGTAAATTGTGAAAAAATTACTCTAAAAGAATATATGAAAATTCCTCACTCGTCATTATCACTTTATCTGTTATTTGCCTGTTTTCTACTTCTGATGTCATTGAGTTTGGGGTGTATTTGACAGTAATCTTGCTAGAAGGAGGCTTCTGGAACAAATGATACCTTAGTGTCTCATAGTTTCATATATCTAAATTTTAACAGCCTTCATGATCTCCTTTCCTTTGTTAAGCAACAGATAGTGGTTAAATTGTGGGTGTGATGGGACCATCAATAGTGGCAGTATGGCTGTTCCTCTATTCAGTAAGGATAGCACTTTGTCATGATGACAACAATGTGATGAGGTATATCCTACAGAATCATAGCATGCTGAAGACTGTTTCCAGGCATCAAAATCAGATCTTGAGTCGAACAGAAATATGTTTTAGAAATAATGCTAATTACTAACTTACAGTAGGATAATTTCTCCTAACTTAAGGCATTTCTTGATATATAAATCCAATTATACTTTCTTCACTAGATCTAATGTGAGATTTGTATTGTAAGTAGCTTTTATAGAGTTTACGGTGTTTTGAGTAATTATAGTAATAATCATATAACAGTGAAAAACTTAACTTGATACTATGTAGTGTATTTTGCACTGGTAGTTTATTTTTCATTTCCTACTAAGTTAGCTTTCTTATGGGATTATTGTATTAAATGTTTGCAGTTTTTTAAAATTATGATCAGTCATGTTTATGGATGTATCTCTTGATTTATGACTAGTATTACTAAAAGAAAAATACAGCTACATTTCTTCTCAATATAAATATATTTTTCGATGAAACTGCAATTCAAAGTAGTATTAAAAATCTAGTTCAGCATTAAATTTTTTTCTTAGATATAATTTGTTATTTTTCAATGTACATTTTGTAGAGCATTTAAAATGGAAAAGATAAAGGAAGAATACTAGAAAGATCACTTAGATTCACTTCATTGCTTTTATGTTTTTATTTAGTTAATATAAGACTAGCGGTGCTAATAGATCTTTAATGCTGGGATTTTAAATTACCTCAACAATATTTGCATCTGACCATCTTTCTATTCAGAAACTTTCAACTTAATATTCTATGAGTCGGTGTTATACTGCTAAAGGTTTCACATCCAATCTGAAACTGGAAGGAAACTAATAAAGTATTAAGACCAAACAGAAAGGAATATGATAAAGTACTCAAGATAGGCATATAAATACATTTTCATCCAACAGGCATAGCTACATGGAAGGCAAAAATATAATCATTAGTTTGGTTTTAAGTGTGGAATCAGAGCAAGGGGAGTTAGTGGGATAATTCTAAAACCTTCTGTTATTAAGCCACCTTACCTTGGTTGATCCAGTTCCTGATAGGGAAGACTTCCTGCACAGCCCAGAAAGTGACAGCCATAGACAAGGACATCTGCTCCTATGTATACTGGTGGAGTTTTACTTTAACCTTCTCCACCCTTTAAAATATAGGAAATAAAATTTGCTGAAAGAATAGGGATTTATTAATTACCCTCTGAAATTTACCCTAGTTTGACCAGGATTTTAAAATGACAGTTTTTCCACAGAATTATCCGAGACAAGACTTATGAAGTTGTTCTGTTTTTTGTCCTTGTTGCAAACCTGAACCCCCTCCCTTCTATCATTGCAACATAAAGTATGTAAGCAAACAGGAAAGTGGTGTTGATAACACTTTCAGGAAGAGCAAGTATTTAAGATGAAGCAACAGCACGTTTGCGAATCTTTCAACAAAGTTCTACTCTAACACTGCAAGAGTGGAGATTTCTCCTTAAACAGTATGTATTTAAGGGCATGACAATCATGCTACTTTGATTTTGATAATATAGTTTGAATTTGTTCATTCAAAGCTGCAAAATAGTCTTCAGCCATGACTGTGTGTACATCTCATCAAAGCAAACTTTGCTGGTTGGTTGAATGCGTATTTCATAGATAAAATGGTGATCATTTCTATTTACACCTTTAAACACCACTTTTTGTTGAAAGTTTTTTCAATAGAAAGCCTAGGAGGATTACAAACCAAGTCTATCTAATTTGAATATCTTCAAAATCTGAGGAATTCAGAGCAGAATCAGTCTTCTAAATCTCATAAGCATGAGGTAAATATGAGTCTTGATTTCTCAGAATTGCTATGCAATAATTCTAACCCCAGAGACAGGCTGTGGCAATTAAAAAAGAGAAAATGCAAAGTCCAAGGAAGATTATCTCCAAGGAAGATATCTACGTGAGAGAACTAAGTTCAAATCCTTAATAAGTGGTTGGCCATTTACTAGCTATATGACTTTGGAAGAGTATCTAATCTTGTCTGGAATGTAATTTCTTTAATATGTAAAATGTAGATAATAATAGATACTGCTCTTGTAAGGATTAATAATGAGATATACAACACACATTTTACGCATGTTAGTTCCTAATTCTATTCTTTCCCTAAGTTCTAGGCCAGTCTAGACATTTTTGACTGTGAGGGAATAAAGAACAGGATATATGTCTGTTCAAAGTAAGGTAACTATTTTATATCTCAATCCTTTAACTCAGTAAATTAGGCAGATATAAATGAAACAAAATTTTCACAAAATAGTACTTACGTGTCATGCACTGTGTATTTTCTTTCTTCTGAATTCTAATTTATTTCATTAACAAGGAATAGTGTTTGAAAAGCAGTCCTCTAGGCCACTTTAAATGAGCCTACTGTCTACAGTTGAAATAAATAGAAACACCTTGTTTCAGGATGAGAGGTAAAACCTTTCCATCACCGTATTCTTTTTTCTGGGTTTAAGGCTACACTTGGATATGACCTGTAATATGCTACCAATCATTGCTATTTGAGAGGTATTAGCACTGAATCTAGAAGTAGCTTCTTGGGCAGGCGATCAGCCAGATGTTAAATGAGGATAGGAAGACTTGAAAACTCTCTCTAGAACCTGATAGCATGATTAATTCATATTTAATGAAGTACTCGAACTTTCGAATGAAAGGGCCCTTATAAATGAATAATAGTACTAGTGTACTGAAAATGATATCATATAGCAATAGAATATCCAGTAACATCTGAAACCTGTATTAACTTTGCAAAAGGTAGCCCAGACATATTGTTTGAGATGTTTTATAACCAATAATTAGATTTGAGGAAGCGGGTTCCCTAACAATCTGCAGTCTTATGAAGCGTAACAGCTTTGTCTATGTAGCCCTGATTACATAGTGAAAAGAAAATATGTGTGGTTTTTATTATGTTCCCTATTAGGAATAAACATTTCATTTAGGGAAAGATAAACATTCTGAGATTGTGATGCATAATTTTTAAAATGTCTTTATTTAAACTATATTACTAGCTATATGACTTTGGAAGAGTATCTAATCTTGTCTGCAATTAGTATATCTTCAGAAGGGGAGAGAGAATGGGTCGTTTGAAAATCTAATCATATCATGATTATGTCAGTCCTCAGCTCCAAATCTTCGTATTTTAATCACCATAAAAGCCAAAGTCCTTATAATGGCCTACAGGGTCTGGCCCCAATCACTTATTCCCTACCCCAGACGTACCCCTTTACCTTCCTTCAACCCTTACCCCTCTCTAACCATCTCATTCCACCCCAGCCATTCTATTTCCTCAACACAGCAGGCTTCCTTCGTGTCTTTGCTCAAATGTCACCTTTTCACTGAGGCTTCCCCTGACCACCCTAGTTAAAATTGCATCAAATTCTTCCCTTTCCCCCAGCACACACACTTTCTAGCCTGTCCTTGCTTACTTTTCTCTATAGCATTTGTAGTGATGTACTATACGTATTTAGTATTTATTGTCTGTCTCCCATTAGAATGTAAGCACCATAAAGGGAGGGGTACTTGTCAGTTTTTGTGCTCTCTTGAACCCCCGGAGCTTAGAACAGTGTTTGGCACCCAGGAAACAAATATATTTTGATGAATGAATGAATGTATTGTAAACACAATTAGCATAGTGATGTTGAGTTCTTCAAAGGGGTTTTCTTATTTATTCCACAGGTAGAAATTATTTACACGATTATTAGCGTTGTTAATTTTAGGTATGCAATGTACACCAGAAAGAATATTACACATAAATGGTTCTAAAGTTCCTTAATTTCTATTCCTTCAGTTTTGGGGAAGTGGACGCTAACAGGTGGTTATGCTGTGATGCCCATGGCTGTGGTGATGAAGGGAGGGGGGGGATTTCCGTTTCTAGGGAGGAAGATAGGTAAAAGTCTTACGATGACGCTCGTGGAATCCAGTCCAAAGTACTGTATCGGAGGCTGCTTGATTCTTGGAGTCCAGACCTAGCCTGGTTTGATAGGTGGCAGAGGAAGAAAACAGCTGGATTTTTTTTTTAAACCGATCTCCTGATGTAACTGTGTTTACAGCTTTCCTGGCAGCACCCAGGGGGAGCTTTAGTGTCACCACTGAACCTCTGGTTCTCAGTCCCTGGGCTCTGGGAAGGAGTGTGTGGGGCTGGGGGCCCTCTCCCGTCACCTCGTGGCAGCTGGGCCGCGCGGCCACGCCGCTCTTTCCGGTTGGCCCCGGCGACGACAGGTGAGGCGCGGCAGAGCGCCGGCTGCACAGCCTGCGGGGCCAGACGCCCGCGCTCTGCGCCGTCGGCGTCCGCGAGCTGGAGGAGGAGGGTCCCAGCGGCGGCGGCGAGAGCCCCCTGAAGAGGGACGACCGGCAGGCGGGAAGTCTTCCCCGCACGGGGGCGCTGCCACCTGCCCGGAGGAGGAGCCAGAGCGGGACCCGGTTTTTCGCTGCTCCAACGCACTGGAGTCGGGAGAACCCATCCGGATCATGAAGGGCTGCAGAGGTATCGAGAACCCGGCTTTCGTCGCCTCCAGTCCAGACACCCCGCGCCGTTTGTGTGCATCGCCCTCTAACGTCGAGGTCTCTGTCTTGTCCACCAATACCCGGAGAGAGGATTCGCAGCCACAGGAGCCTCAGGACCCCCAGAAGTCCCCGGAGCCACCTCTGTCTTCAGTAACTCCCGCTGGCTCCCAGGAGCGGCCCCGGCCAGAGTCACTGTCCGAGTTTGAGGAGGGGCCCTGCGGGTGGGGGACCTTCCAACCTCAATGCCTCCAGCGCTGCAACACGCCCCAGGGCTTTCTGTTTCACTACTGCCTCTTGGCCCTGACGCAAGGTAAGGTCCAGCGCGGGCTCGAGAGGGCGGTGGGCGAGCGGAGCGCGAGGAGGCGCGTCGGGAGCCGGCGGGGCGGAGAGGGCAGGGGCGCCGGTGGTCGACGCGCTGAGGCGGTCTTGCGCGGTCTTGAGACTCGCAAGCGCTCGCACCGACGTCAACCAACCAGGTTCAGGCTCCCACATTTTAGCTTTTCTTTTATCGCAGCATTTAGAACTTGCCATACAAGCTTTTTCTCTTTAGTGTTCTACCTCAGTCTAGCAGATTAACTTTATGCAAAGAAGATGGAATTTACTGCAGCCTTTCCTTGGGAACCGTTTGCTCAGGGGGCGGCGCGGGGGGATTCACGGTACATTACAAAACTGTACATTTTGCTAAACCCCTTTATTAAAGGGATTTTTTACATTGTTTCTGCAACAGAAGAATTAATAAATTTGCAGTTGAAGGTAGGATAGTTCTCAAAGGAGAAACTTGTTGAAAATATATAGTATAGATTAGATCTAAGATTCATGTTTTGTGAATATAGTTTGAGTATATTGGAGGCACAGGTGGAGCCCAGTGAGTAAATCAGCAAAGTCTTCGGGCGTTACTGACTGGTAAGGCATTGCAAACACTGTATCTGTTTTGTTCAGAACCTCTTTTAGATTCTTTTGTGAGTTACTGAAGAAGTCCAGGTTTATACCCTCAGGAGTTTGCAGTCTAAGCCTGGTTTGGAGAAGTGAGTAGTAGGGCAGAGGGACAATGGCTCCCAAGAAAGCAAGCATGCAGAGAATGAAAGAAATGAGAAATTGCACTAAGGTGACAAATTTGGAGGGGAGGGGCATTAAAGTGAGCATCTTGAAGGACATGCTGAAAGTTAGTTAGAATTTGATGGTATGTAGATATTTTTTGGTCACTTGAGTCATAGTTTAAAAATACTTTGTAAAGAGGCAATCAAGGACTGATTAAAATAAATGTAATCCAAAAAATGTATTTTGGAGGGAAGGGGTTGGTAATTGCTCTTTTTTAAGATTTAACAGAAGACTAAATCTAAATATTTTCTTCCTGTTCTTCTTATTCCTGCTCCACTGTCTCAAGGGAACTCACTGTCCCTTGCACAGGTTAGGTGCTGAGTAAATATTTGTTGATGGCAAGTCAACCACATCTCTTCTACCAAAACAGTTTTGTGCTTGAGTTACTTCCCTTCCACCTTTCTAGTCTCTGCCAAAGTCTTTCAATGTCTTGATCTTAGTTACCCAAAATTAGTGATTGTGAAGCAGCTTGATGTCAAAGGACAAAGGAATGAAAAGTTCAAAGAAATTGGACACAAGTAAAAAATTTCTTGTCTTGTGTTTTATATTAAAACGTATTCTGAAATTTCAATATTATTCCGGAATACATCATTTTATATATATAATAAACATCAGTTTAATATAAAATGTTATTTAAAGTTATTAGCAGCTATAATTAACATTCTTAGAAAAATGTGTCAAGTTTAGCTTGGAGCTACTCTACCTAGAAATCTCCAATTTAAGAAGCATAATCTGAGATGAAAGTGACCTGATAAATTAATTCTTGTTTCAGTTTAAGTTTGAATGACTGAAAACATTGGAAAAACGGAAGAGTATTTCCATGATATATTAATAGGTGTTTAATGGGGAAAAATAACCCCCAAACTTACCAAGTCAGTTTACTTAACCTAGCATTTCTCAGATCAAACAGGATTTCTCTTAGCACTAAATTTCCCAATGTGCCTCCTATCTTCATGCATTTACAATAGACATGCCATGTAGTATTTCATGAAATTTCTTTCTTTAAAAGCAGAGTTATTGGGACTTGTGTAGCATATAATTCACATTAGGATTATAGGCTTAAAATGCCATCTTTCGACAAGAGGTTGCAAATTTCCTTTCTCAAAAAGTTTTACCATCAAGACAATGAGTTTTAATGATTGACTTTTAATCAATATGGCAAGTGTGTTGGGAATTTGGTTTTTGGATGGGAAATTTTCAAATTCTCAGATAAATCTTATAAATATGTCATTCCTAGATACTTTAGAAATTTTATCTTGAAACATCAAGAATTATAAATTGGCTTATAGATTTATTAAACTGGCATAAAAGTAAAAATCATGTTGAGACTTTTAAAACTTGTTGTGTAAATTTTCTTGAAATATATTTCCAGTTACAGTCTTGATAAAGCAACATGTGAAGAAATTTTAGAGATCAAGGTTTGTGTATACTCTTTCTATTGATTAATGAATGAAAACAATACACAGTAGCCCCTTAAGAGAGAGGAATAACCGGTTAAAATCTTCATATTTTGATCAGATGCTCTTTATTTTCAATTTATAGTAACGTTTAAACTTCTGTAAATTTCATCTATATCCAAACAGGACATTTTTGTAAAGTCAGTCAAAATTGGATTTCCAGCTTTTCCACGTTTACCTTATATTCATTTATCATAGTTACAATGAGCAGATGAAATGTAAGTTTTTTCTTTTACTGTGCACATGATTTAGAATGCCACTGGTTGAAATAAGAGTTTTAGGTCATGTTTATTTTTGCCCCAGGAACTTTTAAATGATAGCTGTAATGTCTATAAGAGTGTTAGAAGAAAAAAAGAGGTTTCAGAACTCAGTTTCACCTTTCTTAAAACTAAGTCAGAGATCTCATGTTATAAGTATGTTTAAGAATTGAGTAATTTGACCTCTCGGGTCACCTGTACATTTTGTACTTTTCCAAGTGAGATCCATGGGAGTACATGGCACTTGGAAACTCTCTAGCAAACCAGCTTCGTAAGACCAGTCTTTTTATTTGTCATTTAAAGAAAAAAATGAAGTGTACTGTCATTCAGTATGTGATAAGCATCAATTTTATTTAACATCTGAAAATTCATAAGGGTATAATTTAAAAACGAACTGATTCATAAAGAAGTATGTTTGGGTTGCTTAGCTTTGAAACTTTATGGCTTTTAAAATTGGTACAATTATAGAAATATCAAAAGAAAGGAACAATCCAGCTTTAGTATGTTATGTTAATAATCATAGTCTACATGGTACACTTAAAATGACGCACATAAATTTCATCTCTCTTTTAGGTATTGTAGTAAATGGCCTGGTAAATATTAGCATTTCCACTATTGAGAAGCGCTATGAAATGAAGAGTTCTCTGACGGGCTTGATATCATCAAGCTATGATATCTCATTCTGTTTATTGTCTTTATTTGTATCGTTCTTCGGTGAAAGAGGACACAAACCAAGATGGCTTGCATTTGCATCCTTTATGATAGGATTGGGAGCACTTGTATTTTCATTGCCAAAATTTTTTAGTGGAAGATACCAGTTGGGTTCCCTTTTTGAAGGTAAGTCCCTGTTGTGTTTTTGTTTGTTTTAGTGTAAGAAGCAGAGTGAAACCAAGCCATTAGCTGTCTATTGTCACTCACTTGTACAGGTAATTAGGGTAAGGGCTTAAGTCTCTTCCACTGCTCACTGCTTTGTTGTGATGTGAATTGTGTGAAGTAGGAGATTACAGATAAGATTGTGCATTATCCATTGCTTCAGTGGTTCTCCAAGTTTTTAATCCTGTAATACTCATTCCCCACATTACACACAATCCTCCTCAAAAAAGCGATGGCCTGTTTTGCTTTGCAGGTGCTGTGACCTCATTAGGGTTCTAAGATCTCTAGTCTTCCTTTTGTGGTTTTATTTGCTGTACTTACAGCTCTGCACTGTGGACAAGATGACTCCTGATTTGAGAAAAAGAGGTGACTCTTAAAGGAGTGGAGCTTTTCCTGAGAACTGAAACTAGCTTTACTTTTGACTCTCTAGTTTAGAGACATGGAACTTCCTGAGTTACCTAAAGTGTTGCTCTGGTTATTATATTATTTAAAGTCTCAGAAAGGAAGTTTGATTATTTATATTTCTTCCTTTTTTTTTCTCCCCAAAGAATCCTTTTTAATGGAAAAACAATTATATTAGAGTCAGAGGAATGTTCTAATGAAAGTAAATCTTAACATTTTTTTGTTCCTCCCGAGACTTTTAATAGCAAATACTGAAATAAAATCAGAAGGCTACAAAATCAGAAGCTTTAAGAGGTTAGGTAAGTGAAGTAAAATCTTATAGTAAGAAGAAAGGGGAACTGGGGCCAGCTGTACTGTAGACATTATTTTGAAAAGTTTAAGATTGTTATATTTGTATTAACATTGAATAATTAATATTAAAGTGTTAACATTTCCCAAGGTCTATTTTCCAATTAGAGAACAACAACAAATAGTAAGGTATTAAGAGTGCACTTAGTAAGTAAGCAGACTTCATTTTGGAAATAAAAATAGAATATGCAAGCATATGGGTCAAAAGAAGATAATTTTAAAATGTGGTATAGTTTGGAATGAATGAAATAGGTAACTATGTTATCAGCGGAAAGAACATTTACTAGATTCTTCTACATTATCTAAGATTTGACAAGATTTTGTCAGGCCAACTTTACATACTTTCTTTGGGGGTAGTTTTAGAAACAAGATATGGAGGTTTCAGTATAGTACCTTTGAAATCTTAATAATAAGGGATAGTCTAAATTTTAGTCTGTCACAAAGAAGCGCAAAACTGATTCTATGACAGCAAAAATGTTACTGTGCTTATAGCATTTACATAGTAATCTTAGTATTGAATCTAATCCCTCATTCTTCCAGTTGGTCAGATGCCCTGCTTGTTGTTTTTAGTTTGTTTGTTTTTAAATTGAAGTATAGTCAGTTTACAATGTTGTAAATTTCTGGTGTGCGGCATAATAGTTAGGTCATACATATATGTACATGTTTGTTTTCATATTCTTTTTCATTATAGGTTACTACAAGATATTGAATATATTTCCCTGTACTGTACAATATAAACTTGTTGTTTATCTATTTTATATATAGTAGTTAGTATCTACAAATTTCGAACTCCCGATTTATCCCTTCCCATCCCTGCCCCCTACCCCTGTAACCATAAGTTTGTTTTCTGTTTCTGTGAGTCTGTTTATGTTTTGTAAATGAGTCCATTTGTCAACTTTGTTAAAAGATCTGACTCTCTAAACTAAAACATAAGCACCTACTCCAGCACAGAAGACTGATCTGTCCTCAGCAGTCTTGTTAGGTTCATCTCTTGCAGTACACGTGTTGAACTGCAGTCAGTCTGAACAATTTATATTTCCCAAGGGGAAATGGCCACAAATTAAGATGTGTGTATGGCCAGAGATGAAGCCAAGAAGATTATTGAAGCCAGATTATACACTTTTAGTACATTATTGTATATTGTGCAAGTTTTCACCAAATTCATATTGATATTTTTCATTATTTTAGGTAAAGGAATTGGCTGATCTGTAAAATTTCTACTCTAAATTAAGATTCATAATTTAAATAATAGTTTGTGGCAGATGAAAGCAAAAACTCAGGTTGCCCTTATGTTGTTTGCTTTCATATGATGGATATTTACTGATATGGAATACACATGGTGCTGAGAAAATAGAGGTGACACAGTTTCATGCCATTTGGATTTGATATACTAGTGGGAGGAAATAGAAAATAAATGAACAAGTTAATGGAAGATGGAGGTGAGTGAATAAAGGCAATAAATAGTGTGAAGTAATAGTGTACAAAAGGGAAAATATGTGGGCAGGGGAAGGCTGTTGTGATTAAAAAGTGGATATTGAGGAGCCAGCCTTGGAAAATGGTTTCCAGGCTGGAGAAAAAAAGTGATCACGGGCTTTGGAGCCAAAAACAGCTCAGTAGGTTTTCAGAATTGTCAGTTTTGGCCAGCATGATCAAAGCAAGGGAGAATGTGGCATGAGATGAACTTGAGAGGCAGGTAGACCCCAGCATGAGGCACTTGAATTTGCCTTTAAGTGCAATTGGTAGTCTTGAGAGAGTTTTACACAGGGAAGTACAGGTCTTATTTATGTTTTTAAATGGTCATTTGGCTTCTTTGTTCTGAAGGACAAGAGTAAACGGGAGGAAATTGCCCAGGAGTTTTTTACTATAGTTCAGGTGAGCCATAAAGGTGATTTGGTAGCAGGAGAGGTCTAGAGGACTGACTGATTTTCAATGTATTTTAGAGGAAAAAGAGATGGCACTTTGTAGTGGATTAATAGTGAAAAAGGAATAAATAATGACTCCTTCAGTTTGGCTTGACCTACTGTGGCCGTTTACTAGAATGCGGAAGACTAGGTAGAACAGAAATGGGAATGAAAATTGAGAATTCAGGTTTGGGCTTAAGTATGAACTGCGTATTGTATATCCAGTGTTGCAATATATATCTTTGGACATTTATGTGTTTACTTAAATGTGCAAGTCATTCTTTAGTCTTCAATCCTAGAAATGAAAATACCTGTTTGAAGGGCTTCCTCATTCTAATTTTTGGTAGATAATGTCACGCTGACTTTTAGGAAGGGATATACCAGCTACTCTCCAATATATGAAAGTGCCTGGTTGCTGTTTTGAATTTTTTACATTCTTTTTTTTCCTGAAAGTTTTCCTTAATAGAAATGTCACTGTGGTATGTTTGTGTGTATGTCCAGGTGTTTACAATGTAATGGGTACAAAACTCAGGACTAAAATTACGTTACATATGTACAGGAACCTAGACATTTACAAACAGAAGAAATGTTAGAAATTATAAATCCCTTCTTTTATAGTGTAGAACCTTAGGACAAGAGGTGAAGTAACTTTATAGTGATTTCATAGATAGTCAGTAACAATTAAAATTAATACTAGTTTTTATGTTTTGTTTAATGTTTTAAAAATTTTTATTACTCATAGGTTTATTAACTAAATCGAATAATTTCAATTCTTGTGAATTTAAACCATTTCTTCCCCAATTTCAAATAGTCAGTTTTAATGGTCTATACTTTTTAAAAAACATAATAACTTGTCTGCTCAAGTGAATCAATCCACATTTGCAAATAAGGGGTCCTGTAACCAAAAATCTCAGTTATTTGTCCAACTCTGATGTGGAAGAAAACTGAAGATTTAAGTGAGAAAAGGAAAGCAAATGAGTTAAAATCTTCCTGAAAATAAATTAGAAGCAAGGAATTGTACAATCTTCTTAGGTAATATTACATAAATGACCTAAAGAGCATAACATTAAGAAGTCGTGTTATTAATTGAAATCAACATATAATTTAATTTGAAACTGACATTGAGAGAATTAACATATTCCCTTGTGTACTTTTTTGTTGCTATTGTTTTTTGAACTAGAGGGAAACCAAAGTCAGTTTGTATGAGACAATCTCTTTAAAAGAAGATTAAAGTAATATAATATATTTGGTAAGTAGAAGAATACAATATATGAAATATGATAAGCATGTATAATTTCGACAGGTGTGAGAATAACACAAAAGGAGGTTAAGAGTTAGCAAAAAAGTAAACAAGTGTGTTTGGAAACAGCTTGAATTTTCTTTTGTTCTATTAAAAAAAATTTAAGTAGGTTTGGGAAAGCATTTTTTTAAGAGAAGCTTTTATGGAGACATAAGGGTTAAGGTGAGTATCTAACTTTGAATGGAGATAATAACATTTACCCAACAGGGGTTTTGCTTGTTATTTTGTTGGTTATTAGACACACACCCCAAAAAGGAAGAATTAAAATTAGGGGAGGTAGAATGTTTCTAAGGGCTAGTTTTGGTATATGTTAACCTGAAAACAGAATAATGTCATAAAACATTTTCAAGTAAATCGTATTTGCCACTCACTTTTGATATATTTTAACATAACAGTGACATAACACAACTTATTTTAATCTAACTTTTAAATGCTTAAAAAATGTAACAAATAAATCTTTACCACATAAAACTTTGTTTTCATCCAAGCACTTTTTAGTTTCCTATGGAAGATTGTTAATTTAAGGTTGCTAAGCAAAATAATCTTTTCTTCTCTTAGAGACTTTGGGGCAGGGGTCATTAGTAAATACTTGGGAATTGTACAGAAGTAATTACTAAATCTAGTAAAGCTCTTTTTCTTTATTGACCAATAATTGGATAAGTTTTCCTAAGTTCTATTCTTTCCTTGTTTTCTCCTTTCCATCCCTTTCTCTCCAGAAAATGTAGCTGTCAACACTTCCCATTTGCTTCCTCACTAAATTTCTAATGTTTTAGAAATGGTACTTCTGGGAGAATCCTGCATCAAGGACTTTGGTTACATAGGGTAACTACTTAAGAGAATTGAACTAGGAAAATGATTAGAGTGGGACTCAAAGTTGGACTTAATTTTTCTTTTGTTTTGTCTTTGCCTTTTATTATTAAGGATTTTTTTTTTTTTTTAAATAGGGAATGCTAGCCTAGATTGGAGAAGACATAGGACCAAGGATCTTAGAGTTTTCAACCACCAGTTCAGTACAGGATGCTTTAATTTTGCTTGGCCCCTGAGTGTTCTTCCTTCTTGATATTGCTTCTTCCTTATGGAAATCACTTTTATTTTTCTTATATTTTAATTTTAGTGTAATGAAATGAATAAAGAAGAAAGGTGATTTCTTAGGCTAAAAGATATAATGATGTAATAAAACTAATTATTTGAAAAGATTTTTAAATTTAATACATACAGTAAAAAGCTAGAGCTAACTTTTAGGGATATGCAGTACTGCAGATGAAAACTGTCATGATTTTTAATATCAGAGGCACTTTACTCTTCTGCAGAGTTCCTAGAAAATTTGAATTATCCTGGATCATTGCTACCCTTATTTCATGTCCCATGGAGATCCTGATTTAGTAAGTCTGGAGTAGAACTCAGGAATTTAAATTTTTAAAAATTACCCAGATTATTTTAGCACTCTATTTTGGGAGATATGTTTCTAGTTTAGTGTTTATTTATTTTGTCAGGTCGACTGTGGGCATAAAGAGAAAGGTTTCTTTCATTTCAAGATTATTGCTTTATATTTTCATTTAAAATAGGAGTTTCACAACCATCATGAAATACTACATACCTTAATGCAGCTGGTTTTGTTGAAATTCAAATGACCAAACTTCTGAAATAGAGGAAACTCACAGAGAAAAATAAGGAAATATGGAAATAAGGAAAGCATGTGTCAATGAGATGTTAGCACAAACTCAGTTCTGCCCACAGCTATAGTTTGCACATAGGTACAAATTTGAAAATCCATGGCCTTGAACAACATTTCCCAAAGTATAATCTGCACGGCACAGTTCTGTAGGTATTTAGAGTATGTTGAACATGTGTCCCGTAGTTCAGTTAGTTTGGGAAAAGATGAAAGAGCGGTGAATCACTGTAAAAATGAATGCATTGTGTGACTCTTGTGATGTGTAGAGTTCTGAACTTATTGACCAAGGGACTTCATTGGTTTGCTTGTCCCTTTTACCTGCTTCCACTACTCACTTTTCTTTTCTTCCCCAGATTAGGTTTCAGGGAACAGGCTTTGGGAAAATTTGCTGTATGCTGTCTTATGTCTAAGTATGTGACTTTGAAACCCTTATTCAATTTAGAAATTTCTTTATGGCCAGCACCTAGAACAGCATGTGATCGTCAGTAGGTACTTAAGCAATGTTTGTTGGGTTGTCAAAATACATGAATGGACCCCTCCAATGGAGGCATATTACAAGTCTGATGACTTATCCTTCCATGGAAGGTAGTATGAGTAGGTAATGGCAGATAAGAGCAGTTTGGGATTCTCTGTTCACATTTTCCATAAACTTGACTTTATGAAATGAATATAGTCCATTAAGAATAATGGGACATTTTCTTTTTTTTTTTGGCCACTGACTTGGGAAGAATTGTGTTATCAGAGGCAAATATTATTTGCTGTGAGTGATCTTTATGGGTAAGATTTGGGATCTGAAAAATTTGCAACAGGAAAAAAGGAAGCTAAAATGAGAAGCATACTCAGAAATAGTAACAAAATGCTTTGATACTCTACTTTTGTCTTAATTACTTGCCAAAATATTGATTTCACTAGGTGTCTACTGCACTTCTAAGGTGGTGCTAAAATTTCAGAATTATTTTTTGATAAGCTGTTAGTAGTGATTACCCTTATTTATCTTCACGTGTGAAATAAAAGGAAATGCTCTGATAGGACAGTCAAGTTGACCGTAGGAGTAGTTGTGTCTAACCAGATATAATGTATGGGAGCTGATGATTAAGCAATGCTTTCTGTAGCTTCCTGTAAGATTGGTAAAAATGTGGCTTGTGACGAGAAAGAAATGAGGAAATTCTATTTTCTTAGCCCCTGTTCTTAAAAATGCACAAATTAGCCATGTGTTTTAATGTACTTTTTTCTCTTTTATTTTAATGCTGTTAGCACATTACATTGAGTGGAAATATGCAGCAGCATAGCAGGGATGTTAAGGTCAGGCAAAAGAGTTTACATTTTTGCTTGAACGCTGTATGCTAGAGCTATATGACCCTGCACACATTTCTTCAACTATAAATCATGATGATGATAATAACTGCTACCTCATAGGAAATTATACACAAACAGTGACAAGGCAGTGCTAGGTGTAGGTAGGTGCTCATTAAATAGTAGCAATGAATAACAATGATATTCATGATAATTAAGTAAGAGCTATACTAATGTAAAAAAAAAACTGCCTTTCTTGGTTTGTTTAGTTATTGTCAGTGGTAGTTACAGGATGATACGTACAACTAAATACTTTCAGTATGATAACATTTTTTTGTAGGTGCCACATGATACTGACATATCCCAAAGTATGGCTAAATACTTTCCAAGTAACATATTAGAAAAGATTTTAATTAGATATGTTTCCAGGATTGTCTCTGCTTTATGAGATAAGAAAATGAATTTATTTGGTGTAGTTCAGACTAATTGGATCCACTCAAAATAAAATATTAAAATATTGCTTTCTAAATAGCCAAGTTTCCTCTTTTAAAATATCTTTAATTTTTTTCCCCTAATTTTAAACATGATGTTTCCCTTTGGAATACAATCAGAAGATAGAAACATACAAACAAAAATGGTATTTAAAAGGGAAAAAAAGGAATAAAAAAGTAAGGAAATAAAAATTTCTCATGATAACCCAGCCTAGATAACACACTGTCAATATTGTTAAGCCTTTTTAATGTGTACACACATCATACATGTATTCTCGAGTAGTCACGCATAATTACACTTTTACACTGCATAGTTATTAACACACATTCGTACCCGCACATTCGCGCTAACCTTCATACATATTCATCTTTACATCACATTTACACTTACACATAAAATGCACATTTTAAGAAAAGAAGGTTTTGAAGTTAAGAATATCTGCTTTTTTTAATTTAGACTATACATTGGACATTGTTATATATTTAAAAAGACAAAGCTGCAGAATACTTATGCTTTTGTATTATTTCATTTTATATATAGTCTATTTAATCAACCCTCTTTTGCTGTGATTTTTATTAGTTCATTTTATTTTTCTGGTCAGAAAAGTTCTATTGGTCACTGCAGACAATTTGAATAATACTAAGAAGTGGGAAGAGAAAAACCCAATTCATTATTATTCTTTTCTTAAGAAGAACAACTTAGGGATTGTGTTAATATTTTTATTGTGCCTGTTTCTTATAGAATTAACGTAATATTTTGCATAATTTGCAACCTGTGATTCTTATTCTTGCATAACATTCCATTTTATATTTTAACCATCCTTACAGAGTTAAATATTTACATTTTAAAAGTTTTCCATTATTGGGGGGAGGGTATAGCACAAGCGGCAGAGCGCATGCTTAGCACGCACAAGGTCCTGGGTTCAATCCCCAGTACCTCCTCTAAAAATAAATAAATGAATGAACCTAATTACCTCCCCCCTCAAAAAAACAAAAAAACAAAAAAAAACAAGGGGATTAAAAAATCAGATAATAAAAATTTTCCATTATAAATGACTTCATGATAGCATTTTTCTGTTTAAAGATTTTACTATATTTTGGTAATTATACAGTAATGAACATTCTGGAACTGACTTTTTTCTCTCAGAATAATTCTCTGAAGACTCATCAGGACTGAGTTTATCAATTGCTTGTTCCTTCTTGTTGCTAATTAGTAGGTATTTACCACAATTTGTTTAACCATTTGCCTACTGAAGGACGTCTGGGTTGATCCCAGTTTTTGGATATTAAAAATGAAGTCATGAACATTTGTGTACAGACTTTTATGTGATCATAGTTTTCATTTCTCTGGGGTAGGTGTCCAGGAATAAAACTGCTCAATCATATGATAGTTGTATACTTAGTGTTCTGAGAAACGGTTAACTATTTTTGAGAGTGACTATACATTTTGCATTCTCATCAGCAAGGTATGAGTGATCCAGTCTGTCTGTAGCCTTGCCAGCATCTGGTTCTGTCATTATTTTGTATGTTAGCCACTCTGATAGGTTGTAGTGAAGTCTGATTATGGTTTAATTTATATTTTCCTAATGGCTAATGATGTTGAGCGTCTTTGCTTGTGTTCATTTGCCATCTATACTTTGTGTAATGTTGTTTCAGGGTTTTTGCCCATTTTCTAACTGGATTGTTTATTTTTTATTGGTGAGTTTTGAAAGTTACTTATGTATTATAAGTACTAGATCTTTTTCAGGTAGGTGGTTTGCAAATATTTCTATTTAGTCTGTAGCCTGTCCTTTTCAACCTCTTGACAGGGTTTTTCACAGAGCAAATGTTTTGAATTTGGGTGAAGTTCAATTTATCACTCTTTTCCTTTTGTTGTCAAGTCTAAGAATTCTTTGCCAAGTCCTAGATCCCAAAGATTTTCTTTTCTTTTTCTCAAAAAGTTTATAGTTTTCCATTTAACTTCGTGATACATTATGAGTTCATTTGACTCTCTTTATATTTCCAGTTAGCATTCTCTATTTCCTTCTTTTAAAAACCCAAATGTGGAAGAAGTATATTTGTCACAAGAAAATAACCATTACCAGTTGGACAGGGGAAAGTACACAGCAGTCACTTGGTTCAGAGGAATCCCAAAATCCCACTGGGAAGATGTCATGCTTGTTCCCTGAGTAAACCCTACTTCTGCTTCTTGGGAGGGGGCTTGTTCATTGTTCTTTGTTGGTCTTTTTTTTTTTTTTTTTTTGTAATTGTCTTGTCTACAGAATTAAGGCAGGCAGATGGAGAATATTTCCTTTTGATGCTTTGAAGTTGTATCAACCTATTTCTTGCCTGTAGAAATTAAGGGACTAAGGGTCATTTTAACACTCATTCAGTTATAATCCCTTAGAAGAGGCTAATGGTTTATTTGATAGTGCAGATGTTTCAAAAAGTGGTTTCTTACCTAATTGATTCAGGTGAATGTGCCAATAACCACACTCATAGTTTTGCATTATCTTGTCTTTCTTAACCTCCTCTCTCTCTGGACTTAATTAAGCTTATCAGACTTAATGGGAGAGTTGTACCCTTAGGTACTTTTCTCTGAAACATACTTTCCAGTTAAAAGTATTTGCTCGGGGCTCCTAAATCCATTCAATGTCGTTAACAATGAGCAGGGCCATACCCTTGATTTTATCCATGCCACAGCCTGTTTTAATTGACCTTCGTTGCTCAAAGGCTTTCTGAGTTCTGACTTCCAGAAGATCTTGCAGCAGGTATGGGCAGTGTTTATGGCAGACAGGGGGAATGTAGGGAGCCTCTGGCAAGTCTCCTTAGGGAAATCACAGTAAAGACCCCTAGGTTTTTCTAGTAAGACCATGCTTTTCCACCTGAATTATTCTCCATTTAAAAAGCAACTCTTGGTTTGCTCCCAGACGCTGGTATGTTAGACATAGACGTGATTATGAATATTATGTGACCTGAACTCTCCATCATGAAGTGTGTGTTGTCTGCTGTAACAAATCGTCAAGTTAGACATGTGAAGTGCCATTCATTGTTAAATGGAATGGTAGAACTAAGTGGGTTTGAAAGGCACACATGACCGTATAGGCAAGCATCTCACGCTACTAATCTGCTTGTTTTTATTGACTTGTACTTACCTCTTTTCAAATGGAGAAGGGTTATCATTATAGGCAGAAGTTAGCATGGCCTTAACTACGAAAACCTAGGTGTCCTTTTTATAAGGATTTCACAGAGTTCCTTATGGCTAACTAACACAGGAGGTAGAAATGTAGCCTGGTTTACAGAGGATGGACAAGGTGTCCTGGCACCCACCAAAGGTGAACATCCCTCAGAAAATAGCCCCAGTCAGGCATGTCCCTAAAAGGCAGTGGTCAGTGGAAATTCACTTTTGATAGAAGAGAAGTCCTGAGGTACAGATTTATACTGATTCATGGACAACATTAACAGATAATGTTCTGGCCAGTTAGAAGCTTGGAAAAAACCCCAAAATGAAAGAGATGTGTAATATGCTTCTGGGCATGGACCTAGAATATAAAGCTGTTTTTGCCACTTGTTAATGATCACTTGGGCATCCTTTGTGGAAGACGCTTTCAATCAGGAAGAAAAGATGATCTGTCCAGTGAGTGTTAATCAGTATTTTTCCCCAGCCACTGTGGCACTTGTGGAATTGTCCCATGTGAAGGTCGGCCATATAGTATAAGAGAAAGCTAAGCATGGGTTCAAAAACATGTCCTTTCGCTCCTCAAGGCTGGTCTAACTACCTCTATTGCAGAATGACTGCCTGATTCACCAGCGGCAGGGCCAGTCCTGATAGCTGCTGGTTGGTTTGGCAACATTCCCCATGGCTAAGAGTATACCCCAGGGCAACCAAAATCTCTCTCTCCTGGTTGCAGTTTGTTCTCCTGAAATAAATATGTATTCTAGATATGAATTTGTTTTCACTGCCTGCAGTGCTCCTACAGACACTTACAAAATGCCTTATTCAGGATTATAACCTACAGTATCACTTCTGATCAAGAAACTTCATTTGCAGCAGAATTATGGTAACAAACTTGTGCTCATGAAATTCACTTGCATGTCTTACTAGGTACCCCAACACCCAGAAGCTGCTGACTTGCTAGGATAGTGTCTGTTGCGTTATCAGTTGCAGAATAAGACTTCCTTCTCTATAGAACATGGTATATGCGATAGATAAGGCAGAAACCGTTCTGTGTTGCTGGGTTCTCTATAGCCAGAATACCTAGGGTAGTGAACTAGAGAGTAGCAGTGGACTGGTGCCTCTTGCTACTGTATCTAAAAATTCACTTACATAATTTTTGCTTCCTGCCTTAGTCTTTATACTCAGTAATCAACAGGAAGAGAAGATGGTCACTGAACTGGCAGAAGTGATGCATCCTTGTTACCAAGGGGAGCTTGGGTTCTTTCTGATCAGTAGCAAAAAGGAACGTATTTTGGACTGAGGGAATTCACCTGGGGGCCTCTTATCATCCCCACGCCCCATAGTACTTACTGAAAGGAGAGCTGCGGCAACACGGTAGAGACAGAACAGCTGAAGACGAGTGTAGACTGTAAAATCCCTCACCAGTCGAAGGTCAGGCAGGAGGTAAGGGAAACGCGACCCGAATAATAGAAAAAGAAATGATTGTCAGCTCAGGCTTTCTGACCAGCTACAGATGGAAGATCTGAAGAGCTTGTCAATTGTCCTTTTGTTTTAGTAGAATAAGTCCCATGGACTACATTGCCATGCATTTTTGCCTTTTGGCTTCTGGTTGGGTTCAGTCAATCGGAGTTTGCACACTGGGAAGAAGGAGGCTGTCTGTATATTTCCCTGGTGAGCTCCCCAGCAGAGCAGGTGTGGAGGCTGCCTTGTGCCTCTACCTAAGTCCATGTTCTTGCAGGGTTTCAATAACCGCGTCGTGGTGGTAGCACCTGCTGTTTGTCCCCTTAACTCTGCTTTTGTTAAAAAAAAAAATCCACCCATAAAATAATCCACATCCATACAAAAATATTAAATTTTCTTCACTTACCTCTTTTGTCTCTGTCCTGCTGCAACTTTAACTCATATGTAAAAATATCTATGTACTTATCCAAATTGAATCTTTGAAGAAATATTTTAAGTTCCTCCTTCCAAATGACTGTGTTTTGGAGTGAAATTGTGCTAATACTTCGTAACAAATTGGGGAACTCTTTATTTTCTTCTCTGTACTAGAACAATTTAAATAACATATAAGGATTGATTGTTGTTGATTGAGCTTTGATATCAATTCTCCAGAAAAATCATTTCAGGTAGGTTGATTTTTGAGTTTCATTTTTGATTCCCATTTCAATTTATTCCAGAATTATAGCTTCATATGTCATTTATAATTAATATTTTTATTTTAAGAGATTTTCAAATTTCTTGATATATGATTATACATTGAATTTTCTAATGTTTAAAAAATTTTTTATACATTTGTGGTCATTCCTATTATATTCATGGTATTAAATTCTGTTTTTCTTCTCTTTTAATGTGATAATGGCCTGTTAGGTCAGGGGTGTGTGTTTTAGAGAAGATGTAGAGATTGTTAGATCTTATATCAAAAGTTTTTGTCTCAGGAACGGGGGATATTGCTCATTGGTAGAGTGCATGCAAAAGTTTTTGTCTTTTTATCTTGCTAGTAAGAAGCCCTTATAGAAATGTTTTGAATTCACATCCCTCATTATTTAAGTAACCAATTAATTTTATTTTATGTCACCATTAACCATGAGATGAATCTGTTAAAAGTTCTTGGGCTCTTTGAAGTTAATCTAATGGTTTACTCATGTGTAGATGAGGAAAGTAATAGTATCTCTTGCATGGGATTTTCCTGAGGATGAGATAAGATAAGATAATGTGTGCCAGTGAAGGACCTTGTATAAGATAAGCACTCAGTAAACATCACTATTATTATTGCTGTTAACATAAATGAAGATAAGATAAAAGTGAGGCATGGTAACCAAGAACCCAGTGAGTCATACAGGTTTATAGTCACTGAATGAAGAAAGACACTAGTAAATGCAGAAGGAATCTCCTTTGGGCAACTCAGGAGAGAACTTTTAACTAGAAGTAGAATTTTAGCTGGGCTAAACAGTGAGTATGATAGCAGTAGGAAAAGCATATGATACGGTCATTATAGACAAGAAATGTATTATTGAATGCTTTTTATGTTTTAAACTTGATGACTAAAAAATGGATGTTATGAACAGATAATGGAAAAATCAAGTAGAGAAGCTGGTTTTCTGAGAAAGATTATGAATTTTGTCTTAGACATTTGAGGTAGAAATTTGTCATTAGAAATATAGCTCTGGTGCATAAGACATATTGAAAGTTCAAAATTGAGATTTGAAGTCCTCTTCACAGCTTCCACATCCATGACACTGGATGTTTATTCCAAAGGAGATGGGTATTAAGAAAGAAGATGTAGAGCAAAATCCTGAAGTTTGGCACTAGGAATCATTAAGTGGTAATACTGACCCTTTAAGATTAAAGTCTGTCTGTATAGGGTTACATTTAAAATTTTTATTTACCTAGGGTTGTTTTGTTTCACTTGACACCTTTATCATACTTCAAACCAGTATTTTTCAAAAGTGTGTTTTATGGAGCACTAGTTCTGTGAGATGTTAAACATTAATGGAGAAGGAAAGTAACTTGAATATATGATAGATGTTGTGTAAAACTATATCATGTTACATATAAATGCATGCGTATTAATCTAAGAGGAGAGGTGCAGTAATAGAGTACAGTGTTTCCCAAACTGATTTGACCAAAGCACCCTTTTGCTCATGGAAATTCTCAGAAGCCTAGGGTTCCATAAATTATGCTCGGGGACATCTTGCTTTATAACTCTTTAGATGAGGGTTCAGCTCATTATGTTATAGCTCAAAGATCATGGAGAATACATGGGAGGATCAGAAGACTAGGAATCTGGTTATTGGGCTATGCAAAATCTGACAATGCATAGGGTGTGACTTTGGGCTGCAGTTTCTTCATTTGTAAAACGATTGCAGAAAGTTAATGTAAAGATTAGGCTAGGTAGGGAAGAAGGTAGTGTGTACTTAGCATGCACAAGGTCCTGGGTTCAATCCTTAGTACCTCCATTTAAAATAAGTAAATAAATAACCTAATCCCCCCCCCCCATTAAAAAAATTAAAAAACTATTTAAAAAACAAAAGTAAAGATGATTAGGCTAGGAAATGTATGTGAAAGCTTTGAGTATTGAGAAGCATTGTAAAGTCCAACTGTGGTTATATGGTGTTTTTCCTCCTGAACAATATAATGTAAGTAAAATAGGATAGATTTCATTTCAGTGAAAGATTACTGTGTTATTTTTCCCAAGGTGCCATTGATATTTGTGACTTCAGTTGAACATTACATTTTTAGGAATTTCTTATCTTATATTCTTATATTATTTAAGTACTCAGTAGCCTTTGTCCACCTCTTTTTCCTGAAATAATTTAGAATTGCCCGTGACACTGGATATACAATATCCAGCTCACATTTTCTACAAAGAATATTCTTAAGAGTCCATATGTTTATGCAATTTGGAGTGTCTCTTCAAAGTCCGGTGGAAGCTTTGTCTTGGTATTAACTGTTGATGTCATGTTTCCCTGGCATCCAGTTATGAAGATTGAAGTATAAAAGATATACATACATATTTTTACATTTTAGGGACATTTTCTTAAATTATATTTTTGAGTATTTTGTTTCAGGATGTTCGTTTTTTTCCCTCTGATACTTCAGTTATGAGTATATATGATCTCCTTTGGCCACCTTAAATACTTAACATTCTTCTGCCTTTTTTCTTGATCATTCATTTTACTCACTTTTAAAATTTCTATATCCTGTGCCCGTTACTGTGTTTTCTCAGTCTATGCACCCTTGTGGCCCTTTCAGTTTTACCTTCCTTTCTATGGAGTTTCAGCTTTTCCCTTTTATTTTTTTCCTGAGTTCTGCTAGCATATGTCTCATCTCCTCTTTCTTTTTTGTTTCCTTTTTCTTTTGTTTTTTTTTTAGGTGTCCCTGAAAAGGGCTTTCATCTCCTCTTTTTCTCTCACCACTTCTTTTCTAAGTTATTTCATTTCTGCTTTGCCATCAAGATGCAACGTGTGTTCGCATTTTTCATCTGCTCTGTGAAAATATTTTCGTGGTCAGTGTTCTAATTTTAATTTTAATAAAAGTAATTTCCTCTTTTTTCTTACATCTTTGTGTGGATGCTGTAGTAGGCTTTTTTGGAAATCACTTTATTGGTTCAGCTAGTTCCCACTGGAGGTGAGTGATCAGGCCAGCCTCCCTGGCGGGTTGGTGGCAAAGGCTCTCTCAGCTGTTCAGTTCCCACAAATATAGACCTGAATTGTCTGTGCGATTCCTTGTGCTGCCTCTTCCCACCCACCCTCTCTATTTTTATGAACCAAAGCAGCCCAAGAATTCCCTGCTGCCACCTGTCTTATCTCCTGTTCCTACGTCAATTGTCTCAGGCAACGGAAGTCTGGACTTCAGAGTGTTGCTCCTCACCTTCAAGAAGAGGGTTTTTTTTCTCTCCTGATTTCTCAAATCAGGCTGGGCAAGAACAGTCCTACCCTAAGCCCTGTGCTTAGAGTGACCCATATCACAGACACTGAAACTCAAAGATAATTTGTTTTTTCTCTTTTAAAGTTTTGTAAGGAAGGTTTTTGGAAGATTGGTAACAGGTTCTACGTTCTAGGAGAGGAATGTAGGAGTGAGCTACACTCTCCAGGTCACAGGGTGCTGTGTAGACTTGGGGATGGCCAAGTTTAAACAAAAGTAACAGCTCTTTCTCCTTCTTCAGGGCAGTGGCTAAGAGATGGGAGGTGGAGCCAGTGAAAGAAAAGCACAGCCCTTCCTTGAGGAGAGAGGAAGAGAGGTTGATTTTGATTAAAATTAGCTGCCTCAAAGTACCTGTTGCAGGTAACTAGGGAGACCAGGTGCCCGCAAAACTGTGCTTCTCAGGGGGCATGGGTGCCTCCTGGAAATACTGTCAGAAAACTGTGGCGGGGGAGTGGAGTCCCATCTCAGGCTGCAGAATCCTTCCCTGCCCCTGGCAGCAGGAAACCGTGGTTCCTTTCCACTTACAGGTTCTGAAGGGAAGTGCCTGGGGAGGAGCAGGCCGTGGGCCTCGGTGTGAGAGTGAGCTTGATATTTAACTTGTAAATATTCTGTTACGTGAATTTTCTTTTGTTCTTTTACCTATTTGCCTTCAGTTCCTGCACATGTGAGTGGGTAGGAATGGACCCTGGTTTGTTCATTAAGTGAAATTCTAAGCCTTTTACTGGCAGTCTTCCTCTATGTTCATAAACAATGTAGACGCTCCCTCTTGTGGTGTATTGTCAAATCACATGCTTTTAAATTGGTGTTTTAAGTGTTTCCCTTAGAAGTTTTTTGATTTCCCATTAGAAGTTGAAATTAAAGGTTCAGATAGTTTCCTCAACTATTAATACCACAGAATTCACATAATAGGTAAATCTGGCTATCTTGTTAAGCTGTGTTATAACAGATGCAATTTAATAAATTATTTGATAATTCTTTTTTTTAAACATTTTTTATTGATTTATAATCATTTTACAATATTGTGTTATTTGATAATTCTTGAGGTCCTCAGGGTGCATCTTCGAATTCAGTATTTTATGGTAGGCAAAAATATACCCTCGGGTAGTTGTTTGTTTGTTTGTTTTTCTAGGAGATGTTAATGTTAAATATTTATCTTTTGCCTTTATATATGCATAACAGCTTGGCTGAGCATAAAATTTCTGAGGCACATTATCTTTCATTGATTATTTTTTATCATTCCTTTACTGTCTTTATGGGATTAATCTTTTTTCCTGACTGCTCAAAGAACTCTTTCTTTGTCTTTAAAATCCAGTAACTTTACAAGGGAATGTCTTGTTGAAAGTCCTGCATCAAAATTTCCAGGCACGTTCTATGCCTTTTTAAATTATAGATCAGTCTTCATTTATTTCAGGACGGTTTCCTAAGTTTTACCTTTGAATATATATATATTTTCTGTTCTGTTGATTCTGTCTATGTTTGATTTCCTTTGTCTGGATATCTTTTCTATAATTTTCTCTCTAATCTTTTAAGTCTCAGTTTTTGTTCATTTGATTTTGTTCATATTTCTCAAGCCTATTCTGTCTGTCCTTGTAATTCCCATAATCTTTGTTCTCTCTTTCCCATTGCAGTGTGACTTTTATTTATATGATAGTTTTCATTTTTATTTCATGTCTTTCCAGAGTTCTTTTATCCCATTTTTTTCTTTTTTTAAATCTTGTATCTCGCCACATTTATGAGCTTATTAAATCCCTGTTTTCAGCTTTGATTTTAAGAAGCAATTGTTCTTATCATTTTTTTTAAGTATGGAAATATAGTAATTGTCCTCCTATGCATTTGCTTTTCATTTTTGGGTATTATTTACTTTAGAATAAGATGAATTCTAACTTGGCCAGCTTTTTGTAAGATGTTTACATTCAATTTCTATTGCTGCATGACATATTTTACAAACTTAACGACTTGAAAAAGCACAAATATGTTATCTTACCATCTCCATAGATCAAGAGGCTGGCACAGCTCTGGGTTCTCTTGCTCAGAGTCTCAAACTCAGTGTCGGCTGCCACGTTCTCATTTGAAACTGTAAAGAAGAATTCTTTTCCAAGCTTATTAAACTGTTGTGAAGTATCAGTTTCTTGGAATTGTTGAACTGATTCCTATTTCCTTGACAGTTTTCAGTAGGGCTTGCTCTCAGCTTCTAGACGCTCCCCACATTCCTTGGCACATGGTCCTCTCCATCTTCAAAGCCAGGAAGGGTTGATAGAATCATTTTGCTTCAGATTTCTCTGATTTTCACTGCTGCTGTCTGCCAGAGAAAACCTCTGCTTTTTAAGGGCTCGCATGGTTAGATTATTGAGCACAACCAGATAATCTCCTTTCTGGTTAATTCAAAACCAACTGATTAGTAACTTAAGTTAATTGCTAAGATTAAATTCCTCTGCAAAGCCCCTTTGCCATTGTAACATAATCAGAGGTGTGATATTGTCATATTCACAGTCCCAGGAATTAGGGTGGGGAATCTTGGGGACCATCTTAGAGTCCTGCATAAAATAATACGCATGTAGGAAAGGGACTGGAACCCTGTTCTGGACAAGTGGGGATTCTCTTTGGTTGAGACAGATGTTCCTTATGAATAAGTAGGTTCTTTAGCTTTTACTTCCCCACATAGAAAGAATGCTATTCAGATTAAGTATCTTTCTCTGGTATCTCTTCTCTATGACATACTGTTCTTTGTTCTGCCCCATCTTGCTTGCTTCTCAGTGACACTGGGTAGACAAGTATCCTTCATATAGGATGTTCACATGTATTTCTTAGTGTATTTAGTTTATTTTTCCTGTCATACGTTGGTTTTTCTTCCATCACATCATCTAGCTTAACGTACGTGAAGCCTACTGATTTTTCGGTGTATTATTTTTTGTCTCTTTTTAAATTAATTTTGTATCTTACTACTTTACTAAATTCCCTTATTATTTTTAGTAGTTTTTCCATTGGTTCTGGAACCAATTCAATGTTGCAAAAAGACAGTTATAATTTCTGCAAATAGAGATGATTTTACCTCTTGATTTCCAATTCACAGGCCTCTAGTTCCTTTGTTTCTCCCTGTAATACAATATGAAAAGCTGCAGAGACAGTGCACATCCTTGTCTGACTCCTGATTTTAGCAATCTGTATGTGTGCATGTATTATACATGTATGTATACACACTTATATACTCATATTTGATCATCTTAAAGAAATATCTATTCTAGTTTTATGTTGATAATTTAATTTGGTTGACATCAGTTATCTACTTAAAATCTATGATAGTGGTTATTTGATTTTTCTAATTAGATCTAATATGTTAAATTTTAATAGACTTCTTTATGTGCTTTTTAAAAAGTCATGATGTATGTTTTAATATGTTGTTGGATATTATTGCTAATATTTTGTTTATTTTTTTACAGTGATATTTATGTAGGAGATTGGTCTGTGGTTTTCTTTGTTATTAATCTTTTTCACTTGTTATTATCAATTTGTACTCAATTAACAAAAATATTTGGTAATTTTTAATCCTGTTTCTATGTTCTGAAATAATTTAAGTAGCATTAGGCTTATTATTATTATTATTATTACTATTATTATTATTATCATCTTATTATTATTTAATATATAAAGTTTTGGTAAAATTAATTTCTAAAATATCTAGTCTTGGGTATTAACTGATTTTAAACTTTATTTGCTAGAAATTTGCTTGAAGTAGTCTTTTGTGATTTTTTGAAAAGTTTCTTTACATTTCACTTCCTTTTTTCATGTACTATTTGTGTGTATGTAATTTCTTTTTCATTATGTTAGATAGTGGTTTACTTTACTGATTGTTTCAAAGGATTTACTTTTGTGAACTTTATTATTTTACATTTTATTAATCAGATTTCTGTTCACTTGTTAATCCCTTATTGTTTTTATTAGAGATACCTCTTAATTGCTTGCTTTTTTCAGTATTTTCTTTTCCTAAGCATTCTTTTGCATGTTGTTTTCTCCATAGATGTTCTATGATAGTCATTTAGCCCCAGGGGTGTTAGTGCTGGTCACACCTCTTTAATGTGTGATTTATTTTTATATGTTTTTTATTTTGACTTCCTTTTTTTTGGAGTTCTTTTTTGTTTGAATGAGGTGCTTTTTCTACAAATACTACTTTATTTATAGAATATAAATTTTGATGTGGATTGTTTGTAGTATCATCATTCCTGAGAAATTCTGGAATTATGATTTTTTGATCCAAGAATAATTTAATATAGTTTTTAATTTTTTTGAATCCAGGTAGAAGGGCCTTTTCATTTTCTGTTGTCTTACAAATTTCTAGCTCCCTCCCCCCCATTTTGGTCATAGAATATTATTGTTATTTACTCTTTGGAATGTATACAGGTATTTTTGTATCATAATATTTGGTCCTTTTTTTTTAAGAATTGTCCATGGAATCTAAAAATAGAAGGCACAGTTTTATTGGAGACTAGGATTTGACTTGTTTTCCTAAATTCAGTGGTGCTAATTATATTGTTTAGGTATTCTCTGTCCTTACTTATCTTTAGCAATTTGCTATCTTAGACTTAGAAAGATGAAAATTAAAATCTGCTGTTTTAATTTTGTTGTCTATTCTTGTATTTCTGGTAGTATATGTTTAGTTAAAATTGGTGCTGTATATTATTTTTACTTATATTTATTTATTTATTTATTTATTATTTCTATGAAAGTTTAAGCCTTTGTTTGTAATTGGTTGTTTTATTTTATAGTTTAAAAAAATTTTTTAGTAAACTTGCTTTTTTAGAACAGTTTTAGATATACAAAAAATTGTGAAGATATAGTTTCCATATACACCCTAACCATTTTGACCTATTATTAATGTCTTTCTTTGTGTGCTACATTTCTTATGATCAATGGATGAATGTTGATACATCATGTATTAATGTTTACACTTGTTAGCTGAAGTCAGAACAGTAAACCAAGAGTACATGTGTGTATGTTCAGTTTTGCAATCTATCAAATAATAACAGATTGTTAGTCTAATCTGTTACTTCCAGGAAAGTGAATACTGAAATCAAGAATTATAGTTCAAATGCCTAATATGACCAGAGAAGTATCACAAATAATTGCAGACCTACCCTAGTGATAAATACAAATTAAGAGGTTGATGCCAAAATAGCCATCAACCTCTTATAACATGAATATACACAGTGTTATAGGGTGTATCTTAAGTACAAAATTTTTAAAATACATTTTAATGCATAGAACTTGCATCTGAAAATTTGATGACCAAGAACAGTTAAAGAATCTTCAGGATTGGTGCTTTGGGGGCCTGAGGTCTCATCAGTCAGAAAAAAAATAAATCTTGGTCTAATATCAAGGAAATAAAAACAGAATTAGCTGAGAGCATTGTTAAAATGCAAATTCCTGGATACTACACCAGATTCAAAGGGAAAGGGTTGGAAATATATTTTTTTAACAAGCCTCTTAGTTCATTAATGTTATATAATGAGTTTAGGAAATATGGATTTACTATCATAACCAGGCTTTGAATGTGATTTTAAAAAAGATTTTAATCAAATCTTGAAGATAACCATTTTTTCTTAGAAGATATTCCAAAAAATATCCTAGGGACCCAAAGAGTGCTTCAAAAAATAAACTTAATAAAATAGTTTGAGCTGTAAAAAAGAAGTAGACATAACTTCCAAGTATTACTAATTTGTAGTGAGTATTGAGAATTATGGTTTGGGCCAAAATGTCCTATAATCTAGGTACACTTTTCAAATTTGTTAAAGATGTTGATAGATAAAATTAATATGGTGGTCAGATTGTATTTATGACTTGGAAAAAAAAATCAGGTCTACTGGGTTTTTTTCTCCTTAGTCTGAAAACCCTTCTCCCCGGCACCATTTGATTCAATTGTGTTTACATTAATTTACCTGAAAATTTGTTAATTTTGCTTCTTAAAGTAATGTTTCTCAGTTTTGTTCTATATTTTCTAAATTTTGGTGTGGTTAATATTTCATAAATTTTCTTTAATAAAATATATTTTAATGTATTTATACATAATTATATATTTTTAATAATGTATTTAATTAAAATAGTTTAAATGTAGTCAGAATGAAGTGATTGGAAGAAATAAGGAAGGTTATGTTAGGCAAGTATAATTTATAAGATGTTTAAATTATTAGCTAAATTTTGATAAATTCACGATTTTATTTTTTTCCACAAAGATACTTGCCTAACACCAAAGAATAGAACCAGTTGTACCACTTCAAGTTCTTCACTTTTCAACTACTTGTATGTCTTTATTTTGGGACAACTGTTGCTGGGAGTAGGAGGAACTCCTCTGTATACTCTGGGAACAGCCTTCATTGATGATTCTGTGCCCACACACAAATCTTCTCTCTATATAGGTAAGTTTGCTCTCCAGTGTAAACGTCTCAGTATCATTTCATCTTGTTGCATGTTTAATTCATAAGTAAAGCATAACATATGCTTATTAAAAGGTTAGTTGTGATTTCATAGGTATTTACATTAGATAAATACAATATTACTTTTTTGCTTAATTATATACTGATGTATCATGATAAATCCAGTTATGATTTTTATTGACATCCTGCTTTATTTCCTGGGCTGGACATGCCAGCCTTCCTGGAGGTGCCATCCAAGCAGTAGGCTGTCTAGATTGCTTGAATGAAGGCGGGCTACTTTATACAGGTGTGGAGATAAGAGCTCTGCCATCCTGCGTGACTTACTTCATCCTCCATGGGCTTGACTAGAGTCAACAAAAGAAATCACAAAATAGTACTCAGAAGCTCCTGTGCAGTTTTCCATTTCAGATTAATGCTTTTTATTTGTGACTCGATTTTTTTCCTTTGTGATCTAATTTTTAGCAGCACAAGTTTCTCTTAAATTCCATCCCTGAGGTTCCTGGAAGGGAGCGTTAACTAGACAATGCATGACCCTACATCCAATTGATGCATAATTTATTTGCACATGAGTTTTTACTTTATCAGTCTATTATTCTAATGTAGGGGACTGTCTTAGTCCATTTGGACTGCTATAACAGATTATCAAACACAGATTGGCTAATAAACAAGAGAAATTTATTTCTTACAATCCTGGAGGCTGGGAAGGGGAAGATCAGGGTGCCCACAGACTCATTATCTGGTGAGGTCCCACTTCCTGGTTCACAGACAGCTGTCTTTTTGCTGTGGCAGAAGGGACAAGGGAGCTCTCTGAGGCCTCCTCGTTAAGGGCATTAATCCCATTTATGAGGGCTCCATTCTTATGACCTAATCCCTTCCCAAAGGCCACACCTCCAAATATCATCACATTGGGGGTTAGATTTCAGTATATGAATTTTGGGGTGACACAACATTCAGTCTCTATAGTCACTGGAAGTCAAGTGTGTTCAGTGCAGCCCTGATAGAACTAACTCTCCTTAGGCTCATCCCTAGTAAGGAAACCACTATATGTCAACCTGTTTTCTCTCCGTGCTTTGCTTTGGTCTCTCCACAAGATCTGATGCTCTCTCTCTACAAGTTCTGGCTAATCTGTACAGCTTCTGCATTTACTCATTTAACAATGCTTTTATTTCAGTTAGCTAATAGTGGTGTTTTTCACTCTTCTAATTCACAGATGTTCTTCCTGAGGTCCTCTCCTGATCAATAGTTCTCATAAGACAGTTTCAATCTTTATATTTTAGTAACACACAAAAATAGGAAGTTTTTCAAAAACTAAGCATGGCAAGGGGGTTGCAGACCCATGAGACCATCCCAGATTTGATATTCTCTAGGACTGACAGTTCTCAGGGCTATGGTTTATTACAGCAAAAGGATACAAAGAAAAATCAGCAAAGGGGAAAGTTGCATGAGGTGAAGTACAGACAGAACCAAGTGCAAGCTTCCAAGAGTCCACTCCCTCCCAGTGGACCATACAGGTAGAATTGATTCCTCCAGTCAGGACTTGCGACAACATGTATGAAATGTTTTCTACCAGCTAAATTCATTAGAGATTCAATGCTCAGGGATTTTATTGGGAGTTGATCATATAGGAACCCTCTGCCTTGACATGTAGCAAAGCTCTAGACTCTCAGAAGGAATACAGGTGTTCAACAAAACCACACTGTTTTTATGAACAGCTTCAGCACAATAAGCCACCTCTATTAGTTAGGGAATGATGGCATCCCTCTGGACATTTAAGATCCCAGATGCCAAACAAGGGCCAGCCTTTCATAAGTCTTTCTAAAGATGGAAGCCACAAGCCTGCTGTGTTAACGTTTTCTTGTATTTTAAAAATTCATCAAATGGTAATTTTTGAGAGTAAAGGAAAAAACAAAAGTAACAAAACTGGGAAACTTACTTTTTTTCAATTTCAGAAAACTGATACCTTTCATTGGATAATTATGTTTTGTTGAGTGATATCTTTCCTTTCTTATGCTGTTTATATTTGAACATTAGCCCATTTCCAAGATCTTCTTCCATTATTTCTTTTAAAATAATATCTATTACTGTTAGCAGGCTTTCCTCTATGTGAAACACATTTTATGCATAGCAAGACAAACATGGGCAAAATAGAAACAGTCAAAACTTGCTCCCTATTGGAATGAAGAAAAAAAAGTGTTTAACACAGCGCCTGGAGCCTCACAACCTTTCCCATGCCATTCACTCTTCATGTCTTTGTCTTTAATGCTTTTCTTGGATTTACAATCTTTGCCCTTAAATTGAACTTTTAAATTCATTTAGTGTTATTTTTTCTTTAAAATTTTCATCTTAATATGTGCTTCTTATTTGCCCTTTCTTCTTTCTTGCCCTTTTATTCTTTTTGATAATTTAATATTTATTTTTCATTTTTCCCCTCTATTAACTTCCTAGGTGTATGCTCTTTTACTGTTCCTCTACTAATTACCTTACATGCAAACTTGATTTTATGAAGTTCTAGTGTTAATTGATACTTTTACCACGTTCCTGATCATCACAAAGGTTTTAGAACCATTTAACTTTATTTTTTCCTTTCCCAACATTTATTCAATTATTTCTGTGTACTGTAATACCTTATATATTCATATTCCTGAAATAAAGTATTATTAATGTTTTGCTTAAAAATAATGATCCATTTTTGTCAACATGTTTATCTTTTTTATTGCTCTTCTTTCTTTGGCAACTCTTGAGTTTCAATCTGGGATCGTTTTCCTTTAACTTGAAGAGCAGTCTTGAGTTAATTTACTGGAACAGTCTGCTCATGATGAATTCTCTCAGTATTTTTGTCTAAAAATGATTTTTTTTTTACCCTTTCCCCTAATGAATATTCTCATTGGGAACAGATGACTATTTGGCCATTAATTTCCTTTCAGTACTTTAAAAGTACTGTTCCACTGCCTTTACTTCCACTGTTTCTTATGTGTGTTTGCAATTTTTAATATTCTTTTCTTCTTGCATTTGACTTTCATTAGTTTTATTCATTACGGGTGTATAGGTGCAAAGTTCCTTTTATCTAATTTTGGATTTAAATGACTTCATGAGTATGTTGCTTGATATTTTTCACTAGTTTGGAGATATTTCCTATGATTATTAACATAACTCCTGCCCTATTATGTTCTCTCCTGGGACTCTAATTATGCCACTTACATGCATTCTAGGTCTTTTTAAAAAATAAAAAAAGTATTCTTTGCCTCTTATTCTTTTTTCTGTATTTTATATCTTTTTTCTGTGCTCCTTCATAAATATTTACTGATTTAATAATGTACTTTCCAGTTTAGTAATACTCAGTTCAGTTTTGAATAATCTTGTGTAGATCTATTTCATTTTAGTTTTGACAAATATATTTTATAGTTCTAGAATTTTTTTTTTCACTCTATGTGTCTTTAAACTTTCCAATCTCCATCCTACTTGGGGACACTGCAACCTGAGATGCCTTTTATTTAATTTCAGGGATTGAGTTTATTTGAAGCTAAGCTGTACGTACTCTGTGACTCAGTCTACTTCTAACCCATCCTTACTTTTAGAGTAGAGTCTCCTAGGCCAGGAAGCGTTTACAAGATACACTCCCTGAACTGCAACTTTTGTTTCTCTTCTTGAGACAAAGAGCAGAGGACAGTTTGCCCCCTCATTGCCTCGTGTAGAATCAGTCAATGTACTCAGGAAAAAAGTCAGGCCCAATATTTGTTGAATATCTCTCTTCTTCAGAATCTTAACTCAGTGATACTTCATTATTTTTATCTTGTTGCCTTCGAGCATATATTTTAAAGTAATTTTTATAGTTTTTTAAAGTTTTTCTCAGTGGGCAGTTTGGTTGGAAACACTAGTCTACCATAGTCCATCCACTGTTGCCAGAATTTTAGATTTTGGTGTCATATCAAATTCACCTTTCATCAATTGAAAACTTTAAGTTTTTTGCTTGCTGGATATATTTCTTTCATGAACTTATTTGTGAACATATGCAAAGCAGTCTCTGTTGCTAACTGTGGAATAATTGCTGAACACTGGAAAAAGCAGGTGATCTAGACAGTGCTACTCAGTGAGAATCTCAGTAGTTAATAAAAAAAATTCAGAAGGTGGTAATATACAAGGATACTGATGTGTGCGTAATTTTTTTACAAAAATTAAAAAGTTATATATGGCAACATTTTAAATATCTGAGAGAAATAAGGTCAGTTTAATTCTGCTGCAAATAAAAATGGGAGATTCACTAAGGGCAAGAGTTTACATTAATGGTTTGCTTTGAAGAAACAGACTTTGTCCAGATCCAGGTTTTAAATCAGCTGCCATAGTCCAAAGTAAAGTATGCCTTTGGAGTGTGCGCAGAATGGAAAGGCTTCTCATTTCACATTCTTTCTTCCATAAGAATTGTAGCTAACAATTATTATCACTATTCTCAAAAGGTAATAGTAGATGTACTTACTACCCCTACTGCCAGTTAACATGATAAAACTTTCCATGGATTTGTAATTATTGAATTTATTGAAATCAAAGAGAGTCTAAATATAGTCTAAAATGTTCTATGTTGAATTATATATTTTAAGCTCCTTGACTTGTTAAGTGATATCACTCAGATGGTATTTTTTTTAGTGAAAATGTGTGTAATTTTGATGTAATTCTAATCATTTCGTTTTTCTACCATAAAATATTTGTCTTTCTTCACTTGTCAGACTTTCAAAGCAAAGTTGCACAAATGACCATTTTCAATGTCTTTGTTCTTCTAGGAATTGGATATTCCATGTCAGTATTAGGCCCTGCTGTTGGCTATGTGTTGGGAGGACAGTTGCTAACCCTGTACATTGATGTTGATTTGGGACAAAGGCAAGGAAATATCTATTTTTCTTTTGTTTAAATTTATATTATTTTAATCATGTTTGTATCATGGAACATTTTTTATGGTATTTCCTCGGAATATCATGAGGGATTTTTCAGGAAATAAAACTGAATACACACAATTTTTATGTAATATTTTGGCTGCATTGCTTCATGAATTAATACCATATCATCTCTTGGTATGATACATCTATTCATCCATAAGGATGCTTGATAGTTACCTGGTGAAATTTTCCAAAAAAGCACCTAAGACTGCATGCATTGTGCAAAAAGAATAATGTAATTAAAGTTAGTTATGTTTTCGGTAGGCTCACCTGGAGGTGGAGAGCTTGAAGAGTGTCAAGAGTCTGTGATTCTCAGACTGAGTTCTGTGGTATCTCTGATAATGTCATAGAGGTCATAGTTATTCAGTTTTAACAACATTGGCAACGGGGGGTAATAATAGGTAATGTTTATCCATCCCATACCAGACAACGTAGGTTTTGTGTGTAACCTTATTTTATATGTCATCTTATTTAATCCTCTTAATAATCTTACGAAATAGTTGATATACGGAACTTGGTAAATGGCCAAGGCATGAATTATAGTTTTGTTTTTTTTTTTTAACTCCAAACTGCTTCTGTCACTCACTGAATTATCTTCTCCTTTTCCTGAATGGAGAAGTTGGTGACCTTTGGTTAGCCCATATTTTCTCATTTAACTGTAATTGCACAAGCCTTTGCGTGACTGAACAATGAATAAGAAAATACGATCATGATGTGTCATTTGTTCTGTAGCTGTTAGTCCCAGGTTAATCTTTTAGAGACTAGATCAATCTTTTAGAGACCATAGGTTAATAAGAAAAAATTCAGAAGGTGGTACTACACAAGGATACTTATGTAAGTAGTCCTAGGGTGATCTTTTAGGGACTGTATAAAAAGCTGTTCAGAAGAAGCTCATGAGCAGAGAGCAGGGTTTTTAAGACAGAACGTTTTAATTTCAGTGGAGAATTACATGAGTTGTAGGAGTGGTGTGTTCTGGGGAAGAGCCTGTAGATAGAAAAATATGAGAACCATTATAAGAAACTTTTAATATATATCACTTTAAGAAGAATTTTACATTTAAATGAATGTCATAATTGAAGTACAGTGAATGGGCTTTTAGCAAAAATCAGTGATTTGCTGTGAGATGTATTTCGTATAATAGAAAAGAAAAATTTAGCCAAAGTTAGATAATGAATGTTCAGAAATTTCATGTATGCTTTCAAATAGAAACATACTTAACATTTACTATTAAATATTTAAAACTTTTTAGATAAACAAGATGGTACTGTGTAGCACAGGGAAATATATACAGGATCTTGTGGTGGCTCACAGTGAAAGAGAATGTGACAATGTATGTATGTTCATGTATAACTGAAAAATTGTGCTCTACACTGGAATTTGACACAACATTGTAGAATGACTGTAACTCAATAAAAAATATTTAAAAATGAAAAAAAGAATTATGAACCCCCCCCCCAAAAAAAAACCCAAAAAACAAAAAACTTTTATGTCATACTTGCCCTTTGGAATACTCTGTAAACTTATTCTTAGGGCTCTCATTTATGCCTGCTATCTGTTGTGGTTTAGCACAATGACTCCACTTAAAATTTTGGATATTATAATAATGTTTCTCTCTATATGCATTTGAATTATAAATTATATAATTAGTTTAATGACAAGATAGAGTTGACATTTACCTCTTGTTTTTCTGTCACAGCACTGATATCACTGAGGACGACCCACGATGGTTGGGGGCGTGGTGGATTGGATTTCTTATGTCTTGGTTCCTTGCTTGGTCTTTGATAATACCTTTTTCTTGCTTTCCAAAGCATTTACCAGGTAAAAATGTTTTCTTTAAAACAAGGTTTATTCCAAGTCTAGGCCAAGTGTTGCTTTCTATATGTTTAATAAGAACCCTAGAAAAGTCACTGTTTATTTTATAGAATCTCAGTTGTCTGCCTATGCAAACTTTTGAATAGCTGTCTTTATTTTAGGAAATACTGGGTAGCAAACTTAATGTTCATGGTTTTTTTTCTTTTCAGTTAACACCCAGTAAAACTGCACATATTCACCTCTTTTTCAAATACTTACTATATTGGTATTTTATGTGTTATCTGGAACCCTGCTTTATGTTCATGAAAAATACAGTGTCTTTCAAACTGTTAGTGTATATCCAGTAACTTCAAGAGCCAATCTCCTTTTATTAATGTTAATTATTTGTTAATGATAGTACAAGTACTTTTTCTTCAGTTGTCACCCAAGTCATGCTGTAGTATACTTATATTTTTTACCACATTTCAAAATTAACAATCTGTCCAAAAAGAAAAGGTTCGTAGAAAAGAATATCCATTCCTTTCTCTGTGAGATTTTACTTCCGTATACTCATGTGGTTCAAATACATATCTATAGAAATATTTTCTTCTAGGCTGAAGGCATTTAGTTATTTGTGTTGTTATACGTAACACGATAGATGATTAAGTTTTGGAGGTGGGCAAAGAAAAGTAGGCAGAGTAGAAGAAGTACGTAGACTCATTGATTTCTTTCTATCCTGGACCCTCCAATTTAGAATTCCACATATTTACTGCTTTCTCAGATGTATTCACAGTACCATTATTAAACATTAAAGGACATGGTAGTAAACATTATTTTATCTGTAAAGCATGTTAGAATTAGAGTAAAAGAAAAAAGCTTTAAACATGCTTTATTTATTACATAAAAGATGAGAAAGAACCATTTGAAAAGAAGAAAAAATTTAGAGAGAGTGTAAATAAGGAGAACAAATATGTGATTAGCATAAACTGTCTGAATTTTTAGACTGGTTGGAACTTCCTTAGCTAGTGGTAATAATACTAGCTCTTAAAACAGCCAGATTACAGTCATAGATATTCATACAGATTTGTTGACAAAAAGAGGAACTGGTTTCTTGTGTTATGGAATTTATATACTTGTATAAATAAGTGTCAAATAAAGTGAGCATTTTTTAAAATGAAGAATGAAGTGATTGAGTGAGTAAATGAAGTGTACCATTTTTTAAGGTACGGCAGAAATTCAAGATGGAAAAACTTCCCAGGCTCATCAGAGTAATTCCTTACAAAATACAGATGGGAATTTTGGACAAAGTTTTAAAGATTTTCCAGCTGCTCTAAAGGTAAAATAACACTGCACATACACACCATACACACATACATATGTAGAGATATGTATATATTACAAATAAATTAACACATATATACATACACACAAATATTATCATAATGCACTCGTATTTGCTTATTTACTATAGTTCTAGCTCTTGTAAAAACCTCTTCAGATTTAATTTTATTGTGCTTTGAGTAAATGAAAACTATCCCATAGTAGAATGGTTGGAAGAACCTGAGTTTCCTAATTGACAGTATCAGTTTTCAGGGGTTCCTCATTAGCACTGCAGCCCATTATCCCATGCCATTTCCCTTATGTAATGGGTTGGCCAGTTATCACTGAATTGTAAATATATTTTTGGGAATGCCAAAATAGTATTTTTCCCTTGTGGAAGAAGTGGTTGTTAGTGGTTGCTTGTTTTGAATTTGAGGTTAAAGAAACAAAAGTGTTATGATCTCTTTTACTTGAATTCAGCAGAAAAGTATTCTATTTAGCATCATAAAAATTTTGTACATAAGGGAGTTTATAATTTTACCTTTCAAGATTTGAAATCATTTACTTTTCATGACTTTTTTGCATCTCTCATGAAAGCCTTAAAGTGTTTTTATGCCATTCATCCCACCTTGTAACTCTCCTTCCTCCTTTCCCCTACGAGCACATTCTTGTTTTTTGCGAATATTGTTTATAATTTTAAATTTCAAGTATTATTATTTTCTTTCAGAGCAGTTCTGTTTCATATATTTCTATTTAATTTATTTTATAAATTCTTATATATATGTATGTGTGTGTACATATAAAACCATCAAGAGTCGTTACTCACCATAGCTTTTTTTATCCTCATGTTCTCATGCTTTGAGATCTCAATTCTGATTCAGATTTCTGTGTATACAACATTTTATTGCTGGTTTTTCTCAGATAGGATGGTATCTAAGTACCCTTGAATGTCAAGATGATATTTCTGACTGGATGAATACTTTTAGATCATACTCCTTTAGTTCCAGTAGTCTGTAGGTGTTGTTTTGCTCTTTTCTAATTAAATATGTTGCAGTTGAGAAGTTCCATGTTAATGTGATTCTTATTCTTTCTATCTGCAAATTTGTAAAATTTTTCAATTTATCTTTGATTTCAGGAAATTTACTAGGATATTCCTAAGTATGTATCTTTTTTCACTAATCCTTACTAGGAGTCCAATATCTTTTTCAATCTGAAAACTTAAATATTTTCTACTCATTATTTTTTAAATTATTGCATGTTTTTGTTAACGTATCTTTTACTTTTGTAGTATTGTTATTATCTTAGATCATCTGGCTCTGACTTCTAAATCTCTTATCTTGCCTTTTTGTGACTCTACTGTGTGTGTGTGTGTGTGTGCTTTGCTTGGTTTTATGAAATTTTTTTGCACTGAATATTTCAGAACTACACTTAATGGTTTTTCACTTTACGGTTAAATATAGTAAAATAACTGAATCTTTATATTTGCCCTCTGAGAGATTAATAAGGTTCCGAGAAGTCCAGCAGTACAGACTCTTATTTAAAATTGCTGAGCTGTATACCTATCCAAGTTTCTTAACTACTGAGTCCTTTACTCATGAAACAATACTGCAAGTTTGATACTTAGAGACCATTCTTATCTTTGCTCACAGTCTGTTCTTCATTTATTGGACGCAGGAATTCAGAACACAATAAAAAAAATCAAATAAGGGGTAGATTTACTGAATGGAGATTTACAGTAAGACTGGGGAAGAGAACTTTCCAATCCAGCTTTTAACTCTTTTCCCTAGTCCCTTGCATATGATCAAGGCACATTCAGTAGATCAATCATCTGTCAATTCTCTAGGTGCTCAATGTATGAATGTTCTCAACACTGTATGTATATAAAGCTATTAATAATCAATATTTATACCTTTGTGCTAGAGGAAATGCTGAAATTTTACAGATAATTATATTGTATTTATTTAAGATTTGCTATTTCATCATGCTACCTACCTTCTAATGGTGCATTTTGCAGTATAATCATAGTTATTCATTTGGTGAACTGTATTTTTTCTTTAGAATTTGATGAGGAATACTGTCTTTATGTGTTTAGTTCTATCAACTTGTTCAGAAGCCTTAGTTACTACTGGATTTGCTACATTTTTACCTAAATTTATAGAAAATCAATTTGGATTGTCTTCTAGCTCTGCAGCTACCCTTGGAGGTAAAACGTTTTCTTTTTTCTAACTTAATCTAATAATTTTACTTGACCACATTGGATGTTTATTAAAATAGTATATAATTTTTGATAGCCCACTCCTAGAAGTTTAAATTTTATACTGTGTTTGATAAAAGCTCCCAATTTTCTGACGTTAGACAATCTGTTGTGTGGACTTGAGAGGTACAGAGGCTATACATAGAGTTGAAGAGAATATATCTTAATCTTAATATTCAAAGCATTAATTGTATTAATCTCTTACTTAATATAAGTTATTTACTCATATGCTTCTAAATCACGTGAATGCTTTCATGCGTTAAAACCATATTGATACTTTTTTTTGATGCTTTCCAGTTGTTGGTATAAGTTACTGAGTACACTTGTGTGTTTTCTTACTGTATCTTCTTTCTCATTAGGGGCTGTTTTAGTTCCTGGAGCTGCTCTTGGTCAGATTTTAGGTGGTGTCCTTGTTTCAAAATTCAAAATGACGTGTAAAAACATAATGAAGTTTGCTTTGCTCACATCCGTAATTGCACTTACGCTGAGTTTTGTATTTCTTTATGCCAACTGTGAAAATGAGCCATTTGCGGGTGTGTCTGAATCATATAATAGGTAAATATATTTTACTGCTTTTTGATATTAGTATCAGAGCAATAAACTACGTGGATATTTCCAAGTGTGTACTTTCTTAAATAAAATGATGAGACATTGGCTTCTTTTTTTAACTGGAAGGCTGCTTTTTCCTATATAAGACTATGTAGTTTTTATTTTTAGTTTCAATAATTGAAATCATATTAAAAGTTGAGTATTTTTTTAGATGGCATTTAAGAAACAGCTATTCTGTATTAAGTACTATGCTCAAGGATACAAAGATTAATATTACAGAATCTTTGTCCATAATGGATTCAACATCCTAGGAAGAATTTCACATTATATGTTTATTGATTTAAATTTTAAAACTCCCTATGGTGAGTTCTCTTCTTATTGAAATTAGACTAGGAGAGAAATTAAAATGAAGCTAGTACTAGGTGATACTAATCATTGTAGTTACTTTAGAAGTTCATGTATATTGCAGAGAAATAAATAACTTGTTGTTCTGACCTGTAGACATGTTTCCATCTATAACTGGTTTGACCATATTACCTTTCTTTGCCTTGTCTGTTTTGCTTTGAAACCCTAGCTACAAGCTGGGGATCAGGCAGGAGGGCGTTGCCCAGCGGTGGGTTGTGTAGCCCACAGTACTGCTTTGTTTCAATAGATGTGTTTGAGGCTCCTGAGGGAGATGGTGCGCCAGGTCAGGGACTCCATAATCAGAAGGGAAGGAAAGTGGGACAGTGTCAGTTTGAGGTGCCTGTGGTGGTTGGTCATCAAGAAATATCAAGCTCTGTGACACAGAAATAGTGCTTAATTACATACACATTCTTAGCGATGGAAAAAAACTGAAAGTGAATATACACACATACATACTCATATTCACACACACACGGCATGTGTGTGAGTATATGTGTGCAGATATAAGTACAGAGGTAAATCTTAAAGTCACAGTGAAAGGCTGTGGCCACAAAATATTAATTTTAGCTCTGTACTCTGCATATTTAAATGTCCATATCATGGGCAGCTTATTCATAATAGCCTTATGCAAAAAACACATGTAGGAGGAAAAATTACATGGAAAGAACAGAATAAGGAGCTTAAGAAAAACCTCTTTAGTGAATGGGAGGAAGAAGAGGGTATGAGAATACAGGGTTTCTAGCAGAGTGGTGCAGAGTCTTTGCCCTTTGCTGTGTAATAGTAGGTGGTTAAAAAGAGTTTTTGTGACTCTGAATTAATGAGTTAGGCTTATTAATAAGTTCATTTAAAGCCCTGTTTAACAGTATATACTGAAAGTTTAAGATCAATAATACTGATTATTTCAGAAGATATTTTTAATATAATATTTAAAATGAATTTGTTATGAAATGTTTAATATAAGCACAACACTAAATTCGGTTGAAAGGAGATTGTCAAGTATATTTCTAGAGCTCTATTAGTTATTAAAATTTGCCTTTATCCTTATATTGCCTTGATAATCTATAGGATCTCTGGTCTGTTTTGGTAATCAGTATTGGCAATGGTGATTTGTGTTTTACTTTATACTTAGTAAGTACACATTTTTTTTTTCCTCTGTCTGGCCTGTAGCTAGAATTTCATTGCTTATCTGAAACAGCACCTTAAAGAGGCGTATCTATCAAAGAGTTGCAGAAGATTTAGGGAACTCTGCTTATTATAGAGGCATAATTATAGAATAACAACTAATTAATTAATGTTTAAATTCTACTATCTGTGATAAACTTGTTTCTTATGTGTACATATATGTATGTATAAGCACATACATATATGTGTATTTTTTAATATTTAAAATGTATTTTGCCTATATTCAAGTAATATATATTTAAATATATATGTATTTTAAAATTTTTTAGAATAACATGAGTAAATTAAGAAAATTTAGTAAATTTCACAAGTTTTGGCTAGTTTCTGAATAATCGTTTCCCCTTTACCTCATGAAATAAATCTTTATAAAATATATAGACTAAAGTGACGGGCCCTTGACAATAAGGAATCTATGCTCTATTTCTTTGTTTCTACTGTAGTTTCCAGCATACTGTCCTAAAGTTTCATGTTCTCAGTAATCATTTATCAGTGATAGAATTATATGTTGGAAAATTTAATTTAAAAATTACCATGTAGAGGCTGTTTCTAGAGTTGCTGGGGTAGATCTTCTGCCAGCTTATTTCTATGTCCTTATTGTAAACTGGTTGTGGGCGGAGAGTGTAATGCTTGCTTTTGTGAATGGGAATCGTGCTTGATTAAAAAATCTAGCAGCAGCCTGTGGAATATGTTCAAAGTAGGAAAGACTCCAGGCAGAGTGACGAATTACTTAAAATTTACTCTTTAATACCCTTTCCCTTCAAACTCCCCACTGGTTTATTTCTTGTTTGTTTTCTGTCCTTCTCTTTAATCTGTTTCCTTCATGAGCTTCTTGTTCTCCATCTACTCCTTAAGTATCATCATTTTGCAGCATAGCAATTGTTCTCTCTAATATTTAGATAAATCACTCATTTACTTTTTTTGATCCGCAGTGCAAGCGATTTAGCTTCATGGCTACTGGGAATGTTGTTCCTCCCTCCCTCCGCTCCTTCCCTTCCCCCTTCCTTCTTCCTTGCTTGCTCTTCCTCCCTTCTTCCGTTCCTCTGTCTTTATCTCTATCGCTTTATTTATTTTAGATATATTTCCACCATTTTGAGTCCAGCACGTAACTGGAGCTCATTATGTATTCATGAAAAAAATGAACTCCCAGGACCTCTCTGTCCTCTTCTCACTCTATGCTCCTTATATGGTTGAGCTTATCATTCTTATGGTTTCAGCTACATCTGTGTGCAAATGCGCATTAAGATATCAGGCTCCAGGCCAGATTCCTTCACCACATTTGAGATTCTTAATCTCAATATGTATAAAACCATACCCATTCTCTCTTCCCCAAAACTAGTTCTTCTCTACCAAAATGCCAAGTTAGACACCAGATCATACTGATTCTACATCCAAAATATTTCTCAAATCTGTTTTCTTTCCTGAGATGCTCTCTTTTAGTTCTCCTAGACATTACCATAACCTATTGCCTGGTGTATTATAACTGGTCCCCTTTCTTCAAATTCAAACTCTGTACAACTCCTAGGATTATTTCTTTAAAATGTGCTTTGACGATGTCACTTTTCTGTCTAAAAATATTTGATTACCTTTTCAAAGTAAGTTAAAGCCCATGGCTTTTAACAAAGCCCACGAGGCCCTCAATAATCTGGTCCCTGACTCTTTTCCGATTACATTTCCTGTCTACCTCTGCCTCAGACATCATTCACATTTCTCCGTATAGAATGCTCTTGCTCACCTTTATGCCTTTTCCCTGCTTCTCTGAAGTACCCTTCGCCTCCCCCATTTACCCAGCTGACTCGTACTCATCCTTTAAGTCTCATCTCAGGCAGTAGCTCCTTCAGACCCTCTTATTTAAACTTTGGCTTATTTTAAGTGTCACTCCTCAGTGCAGGTATCTAAAATACACCTCGTCCACATCTCTAACCACACTCACCATATTCCTGTATAATCTTCTGTATCCATCTCCACTCCTAGACAGTGAAGTGTTTGAGGACAGTGACTGTCTTACTCAGCTTTGTATTCCTGATACCCAGCATAGGGCCTAGCACTGCCCAAGGTATATTGGTTGAATGAATGAATAAGGAAGGAATTGAAGAAGTATCTTAGGCTAGGGTATCCCTTTATATTTTAAAAAATGATGCTTTCTATTAAGAGGCAACATGGAACAACACTGAGCCTGTGAACCAGGAGTATTATATTTGGCAAAGAAAGAAAAGTAAATTAATCTCTCTGGGCCTCAGTTTTCCTATGAAGTGAGTAAATTCAACATCATAATTTTATTCATCATTCTAGGTTTAAAATTTTGCCCACACCCCAGGGAAATGTGGCCATGTCTGGAGGCATTTTGGTTGTCACACCTACGGGGATGCTACTAGCATCTAGTAGGTAAAGGCCAGGGACGCTGCTAAAATCCTACAGGCCCCAGAACTGGCCCTCCCCTGTGCCCTACCCTAAACCAATCAATCAATTAATTAATTAAATTAAAAAAATTATTTGGTACCAAATGAGAAACTGCTTTATGTGCTTATTCTGCCTATTTGTTTTTAATGACTGACAGAATTTATGTTATGTACTATTTTTTCCACTGCCTGTCTCTTCCACAAGAAGTGAAGCTCTGTATGAAAAGGCAGACATTCTGTTTTTTTATTTGTTCAGTAATTAAATGTGTGTTGAGTGAGTGAGTAACTGGCTGAATGGCAAGACACGACAATGCTTCTGAACTGTTCATTAGAAGTGATAACTTAGGTAACTTACCCGTCTTTCATTTCTCGTTGACAGGACAGGAGAACTGGGGAACCTGACCGCTCCTTGTAACGCCAATTGTCACTGCCTGCGGTCCTATTATTACCCTCTCTGTGGAGGAGATGGAGTCCAGTATTTCTCTCCCTGCTATGCAGGTTGTACGAATTCCGTTTCCAAAAGACATCCCAAGGTGACTTGTACGGCTCCTTTACCCTAATGAGGCAGCACGTGTGTGTATTTACGGATGCTGCTTTATCCCGCTAGTGGGGTTATGCCGCTCCTGTTCGCCCTGTCCTGGCCTGCCTCCTCTGTTCAGAAGCCAGGCGTAAAGTTTCAGTCAAGTAAAATGAGTAAGCTCTAGAGATCTGCTGCACACACTGTACCTGTGGTCAACAGTGATGCTTAAGATTTGTTGTGGTCTCACCTTAATTTTTAAAAAAAAGGCCCCTGACCACCCCAACTGAAAAAGATTCTTCTTCCTTTATACCTCAGAATCAGTTGTTGTTGAAAAATCAATTTGGCGGTTCCTCACATACATCTTTATAACATTACTTCTGTTATAGTAGTGAAATATTATTTACGTTTTTACATTTTTTTCTCTCAACTAGACTTTATGCCCTTCGAAGTTAGGGGACTTCTCTTACTAAGTACAGTGTGTATAATAAAAATATAATAAATATTTGTGGCTTTTATTTGATAAGCCATAGATACATTAAAAAATATACAAATCACTAATTCATTCTCAAATACAAATTTACTTTTAGTTCTGGATTAGAATGTTTATTAGTCTCCCTAAATATGATTTCTTTTTAATACAATTAGATAGTTAAGAGAATTCAATAACATTTTATTGTACTACACCTACAATCTAAAGATTCTATCTTAGCTAAGTTTAAGAGCCTTGGGAAGAAATAATATTCACATTACTAGTAGTTTGTGATACTAAGTTATGTTATGCATTAATAGATAATGTGGTAAGTTTTAAAAGACCTGCGGGAAATATATAGTATGATATAAGAGACTGTAATGAATAAAGATATAAAGAATTATACAACAGAACAGCACAGTCTTGGATATTTGAAATATGGACTAGTGGAATCGCATTCCTTTTCCTATGTAAAGTTTAAATTGCAAAGAAAAGATTTTTACATAAATAAATAGAAATAATCTGTAAAATTAGTTCAGATTTCTTTTAGAACTAACAGGGATATCTGTATGTGTGTGTGGTTATACACATTTATATGTTCATATGTACACACATAAATATTGTCTTTGCATATGTATACATATCTTTAATGATGTGTGATAAATACATTAAACATTTATCTCAACAGAGATGTAGGATTTGATCTTTCTGCTAGGGGTAAACCAGAATGTGAGAAACAGTAGACTTTTTTTTCATATTACCTAGCTTATAGATTTTAAAATAGTCATCTAAGAACATTGAAAAATACGCCAGAAAAAAATGTCTGTGATGAATCATCTCAGACTTAATAGATCTAATTGACATGTGCAGTTTTAATCCTTGGAATAAAACAGAAAATTTCTATGAAAGTTTACTAAAAGACATCAGAAGATTTTTAAGATCCCCAAACTGAAGGTTGTCATACCTTCAAACCAGTGGACATCTGGGGTTGCTTTAGTTTCAAAACACGTTGAGAAAATTAGGTGTTTCCATCAGTTATAAAGAATCAAATTCCAAAAGCGAGCATGATACACATTATTGAATCAGAACTACCTAGAAGGTAAACTACTCCTTTGAGAGGCAGATAAGCAGGTAGCATTTTGTGTGTGTATAAAATATAATCAATAAGTGCTATTGACTAATTAGAAGATTATGACAAGGAATTAAATTATTAGAAGGGTTTTACCCACATACAAAATGTACAGACACAAATACCATCATGTGCAAGGAAACCAAAATAAATGAATAAATGCAAATCTAATTCCTAGACACACTTGAAATGGTGTTGGTTGTTTTGATATGGTTAATTTGCTACTTATGTTTGTCACCAAATACTATCATTGCCATTTTAAAGAATAAATTGTCTTCTAAGGATTGTTTAGGAAAAGCACGTTATTTTGATTTCCAAATTTTCTATTTGTCCTGGCTTTTTTTATGTCTAACTAGTCCATGTAACAACTCATTTTTTTCACAGGATTTTTTTTTCATATGGAATATTTCACATAGGCAAAATGCACTGATAATAATGTAATAAACACCTACGCACGCCTGTTCACAGAAATAGAATGTAGTTCATACCAGTGATCCAAACTACAAAAACAGATGTTGACTAACAGCTAGCTATATTGTAGGCAAATGTATACTTTTTTCATGTAAGAGAGTAGTAAAATCTCATCAGGATAGAAATGACTGTTTTCAGTTTTTCTTCTTAAAATTTTTAAAAGCTACCTTACTTCATTATTTGATATATCTGATTGCTGAGTATGTAATAGTTCATTTTAGGGGTGTCACCTGCATGTTTGGGTTTCCTGAGTCAGTACCAGCAGTCTCTGGCCTTCGGAACAATAAAAGCGCTGCTTTGCTTTGACTTTTCTAGCTCTGCTATGACTTTATTGAGGCCTTAAACATATAAAAAGACTTGCAGTAAGGATGGAATTGAGACATAAAAAGCCTTTAAAAAATGATTATGCCTAACTTTCAAATACCTGAATTCTTTTCCTACAAAAGTAATACTTGTTTTGAGGGGGGGTAATAAATTAGGAGTTTGGGATTAACATATACACACTGCTATATATAAAACAGATAAACAACAAGGACCTACTGTACAGCACAGGGAACAATATTCAATATCTTATAACAACCTATAATGGAAAAGAATCTGAAAATATGTATAATTGAATCAACTTGCTGTATACCTGAAACTAACACAACATTGTAAATCAACTATACTTCAATTTAAAAAGTAATACTTGTAATTTTTAAACATGTTACTTTCCAAAATTTCATATTATTAATTTATATGTATACATATACATATTAAATGGTTAATATGTATGAAATAGCCTTTAGGATAATCTAATAACTTCTAGTTTTTGATTATCATAAATATGTCATCTTAAGAGACATACAGTTTGCTTTTAGTAAAGCAAAAAAAAAATTCAGAAAATTATAGGTTTAGATTAAAGTAGTATTTTTTCCACAAAACTTGTGTGACATATTAGTTAATTTTACTGTGGCACTTATTAAAATTATAGTGTGTTCAAACTAGCATAGTGAAATTGTTATTATGCATGCTTCTCTTTGTGTCCTAATAATTGAAAAGAAGAAAATTAGCAGGAAAAATCTTCGAACAGTTATGGTCTATTGAAAGCAGTCTAGAGTGTGTGAGATCATCTGATTGTTATATTCTTGTCAATTTATTTTATAAGCCATGAGTCAATACTAGGTTACAAGTTAAAATAGTGGACACAAAAGTCAAATATAGATTATTCTACTTCATAAATATAGCCCCTTGTTTTTGCTTGCTTAATTACTACTTCTCATAATTATTTCTCGTATATGAATTAAGACTGTGTAAGAGTGTTTGCCATGTCTAGAAATCACCTAACTTAAAATGATAGTATGTTTTCAAGATAAGCACTTTCAGTATTTTTATGTCTGACATTTCCAGGTATATTATAACTGCTCGTGTATTGAAAGGAAAATAGAATTAACACCTACTCCATCAGGTTTTGCTTTTGAAGCTAAAGCAGGAAAATGTCCAACTCGATGTGCAAACCTGCCCATATTTCTTGTCATTTTCTTTGCTACAATTGTGTTTACCTTTATGGCTGGTACTCCTATAACTGTGTCCATCCTAAGGTATGTGTTATGTTATGAAATTTGCCATCCCTAAGGCAACATGTTGAGTGAAAAGAAAATGGACTTAGGGATTCATTTGGGGTTTATATTGACTGTTGGCTCCAATACCAGTTCAGCCCTTATAGGATCGTTAGTTCTATGGAACAGTTGCCTTATTGAACCCGAGATGTGTGAGGCTTACACAAGATCATGTATGTGAAAGTGTCTTACCATTGCCTGTTTGGTGTTAGTTTAACTCGATGGTAGTTTCTCTGCTTCTTTCATGAGTCTTCAGCTGTAAGCTGGAGATGTGCTCAATTGTATTTGAGTATGATGCGAATGACAGTGCATTCCACACATGTCAGAATCAGAATGACCTGCATTCTCTTCTGCCTTACACAGTAGTTGCTGTGATATTGAACTTTCCTGTAAACAGTAAAACATGCTGCCTGTCACCTGGCTATCCACAGTGTTTTGTGCTTTTATTTGTTCTTCCTTCTCCATTGCTTCTCAAAATATCAGCCTTTCTATAGATTTCCTAACAAACTAGCCTTTTCCCTCTTCAATTGTTGTTTTTTGATACTCTCTCACTACCTTTTCACATACTTTTTGAGAAGTGGAAACTTTAGAGATTTTGTATAAAAATATTAAGCAGTCTGTTAACATTACACCTATTACATCTGTCACCTTTCACCTACATCTATGTTTTTAAACACTACTTGTTCTCTTTTCTCTCCCATCTGAGTCTCATGTGCCAACATCACATCTCATTCATGTTTGACAGTCATCATGTAAAAAGTTTTTGTTCAATCAAATTGAGCATCAGCAACTGTTTCACACTGCCTCAGATTTGTTCTCTTAACTCACAGGTATGATTTCTGCTCAAAGTTAGCAAGAGAGTAAGAATTATTTGCTTGCAACTTAAGTCATGTGATTTGTAACTTAAGGGCTAGTCAAAAAGAAGTCTTATTAATGACTTTCCTTTCTCCATTACATTTGTTAACATTCATTTGATTCCTTTTGGTGTTATTTGTAGTAGTTTAGTTCAGGTAACATTTTTATTCTCTTATAATTCCAGAAAAGTTGAACTATATGTAAGCTGTTATAAATAATTTATTTCATGTGTATAATATTTACTTTAATCTGGAAGTGCTAAGCTGGTATAAAAGTGAATTTGCTCAAAGAGTAAATATACTATACAACCATTTTTTGGTCTCATATGTGTTTAATATCCCCAGGTGTGTTAATCATAAGCAGCGGTCTCTAGCATTAGGAATACAGTGTATGTTGCTTCGAATATTAGGTATGCCATTTTTCTTAATTTTTTGATAACTATTGGTTAGTTTTGTTCATTACTGTTGTTGACTTATTTACATACAGTATGTGCCAAGAAAACAATAAATTTGACTACAGAAGAAAACTACATAATTGCCATTGCAGAAAGCTGTTTTTTAATATTCAAGATATAGTATTATTTATATATCACATAGGGAAATAATAACTTTACGTATTCACCTACCTGATTGGTTAACTGTTGTTTCTAACTCTGTTGCAAATATAACCTTAAAGAGTATATCATATTTATCTGAAATATAATCATCAAAATAATTCTAATAGAACTTAGTAAAAGACAGATTTTTTTTCTATCCATATAAAACCTATTACCAACATAAATTATGCTAAAATCTTATTTATAACTACTGTAATTCCTTTTTCTCTCTGCATTTAACTACATTTGGGACATTATTATGTTGCATTAGCAATGAAAAATAATGAGTTTAAATATTTCAATAAAAACTGTACTTTAGATAGTGTGTCTAGTTAAGAATTGATGGAAGAAATAATTTATGGCAGAAAATTTTGTAAGGTTTCAGATGTAGGAAAAATAATAAGACAGAAACTTAGTTACACACATATTAAGATTATTTATAAAAACAAAAACCAAAAGCAGGAACATTAGTGATACCAGAGAACAACTTACCCATTTTTCAGAGGAGTAAGTTAAGGACCAGAGAGATTCAGAGATTTGCCCGTAGTTGCACAATTAAAGGTGAAAATGAGACTAGGAAAACTCTCCTTACTCTCAGTCCAGTACTCTTTTGACTCTTCCACGCTGCAGTCATGGAAGAACAGGCTGGGCGTAGCTGAAATCTAAGACATACCACTTCAGACCATGTATTTGCTTTGTAACAGCTGGAAGCTCCTTAACTGTGTGGAACTTGATTGCCTTATGACCTCTTCTGGGGGAGGGTGTGTGTGTGTTTGAGATAGTAGCACTTCCAGGCATATTAGTATAAATGTGTGTGTGTGCATGTACACATGTGCACTCCCACGCACAGACATGTCAGTGTGTGTATGTACATGCATATGTATACCCACACGCCCACAGTAGTTTACATGCACATGCACATTATGCATATACTATAGTTGAGCAGATTTAGTCTGCATTAGTAATTTATTTTGATTTTTTAAAGCATAATAGCTAATTTCAAAGACAAATTCATTAAATTAGAAAAGCAGTGAATTAAAATATTTACTTAACTAAATGTTAACGTAATACATGCCAGAGATTTTTATTAAAATAATTTTTGAGTTGATTAGAAATATAATGTACAGTTACTTCAGATTGTTTTTTTATATTCTTATATTTGCATGAGCTGATTAATTTGCATATGGATAGATTAATGCCAATTCTTTTTTATATAAAATATATACATAACCATGTATAAAAAAATCTGTAACTATGAACTAATTTTTACCCATGTATATTTCACATATAATTCTTCTAGGCACAATACCTGGACCCATTATATTTGGCATCACAATAGACAGCACGTGTATTCTCTGGGATATTAATGAATGTGGAATTAAAGGAGCTTGCTGGATTTATAATAACATCAGGATGGCCCATATGCTAGTGGCCATAAGTAAGTGGTGATTTCCTAATAACTCTAGAATAAATTGATGATGTCAACAGACAAAAAATCTTATTGTTAACTTAGGTTTTGAAACGTTCAGTCCATGCTATTGGACTGTCCTATAGTGAAGCAGAGATCAGTGATCATAGCATGTTATGAAAGGTCTTACCTGGAGTCTGAAAGGCTCAGTCTAAAATAGAAGGGAGTAACATTTCAGCTTTCATCACATCATATATCGTATGATTTTCTTTTAACAACTTCTCTCAAACTTTTTTTGGAAAGTGTAGCAAAAGCTAAAAGAGATTTCTGAGTAACTCTGGACTGATTGTCATCTAGGCACCTGGGCTTTGGAAAGCACGTAAAGCTGAGGTAGGGAAGTATTCTTTGGCTCTAAGGCACGTTGTGAAAAACCTTTTTATGGTTCACAAGGGCTGGCCATGATGTTTAACCCTTTTTGCCTTTGGTAGTCTGTTTTGTGTAGTCTTGGTTAAGCAATCCATGAAAATTAAGATTAAGGAAGTAGAGCAATGCATCTAGTTTTTGTAGGAGTGTGATAAAGTTTAAAATTTAAAAAAAAACTAAGAAATTAGAATATTTAAAACTGGAGAGTTCTAGATAGAAACACACACACACCGAGCTGACCCTTGAACAACCTGGGTTTGAACTGTACAGGTCCACTTATATGCAGATTGTTTTCAATAAATACATACTACAGAAGTACTACACATTCTTCTGTTGGTTGACTCTGTGAATCTGAAACTGCAGGTACAGAGGGCAGACTGTCAAGTTATATGAGGATTTTCGACTGCATGGAGTGCTGGCACCCCAAAGCCTTGCGTTGTTCAGGGGTCAACGGTGTGTGTGTGTGTGTGTGTGTGTGTGTGTGTGTGTGTATTTAACATAATGTGTGATTTTCATTGTGATTGTGGTTGCGATCATTTTGGCACATGTATCAAGATAGCTTTTTTCTTCCTACATGTGTTTAAACCCAGAATATGTGTCTGAATTTATAATGACAGCCTAATATATTATTCACTGAAGAAATAAATACATAAATCCAGAAAAACGAGAGAGTAAATATTGACTAGAATAGGAAAAATTAATCTTCCCACCACTTTTACCTGTTAAAAGACATTTTTTATTTAGTGTTTTTATGATTAAAAATTTACTTAATTGGTTATGTTTGTACTTTTGTGGCCAAATATATATATATATATATATATATATATATATATATATATATATATATATATATATATATATATATATATATATATAATGAGTTGTTCCTTTACCTACTCTGTGATGAATATGAGAATTTTCCCCCCAAAACATATATACCTTTAAATACTCCAAAAATATTGAAACTATGGTACTTATGTAATTGGTCTTATAAATTTAGAAATGCTTAGCTCAATGAGCATTCTTGGTTTTCACATACATATTTTGAGTAAAATATTAATGATTAACACACAATTTAGCTACTGTAAACACTACATTGTGAGGTCATTTAATTTATTTGACTGGCATAGATTCTTGCACTGTGGCCAGGACTAGTTTTCTCTTCAAATAAGTGAGCTAACTTCAAAATCAGAGTTCTTTGAAAACAAATCACATCATGTAAAGTGGATCTTAATGTTTCATATTTTTAGTTGATGCTTAAAAGTAAATTTTATTGAGTACTGAATGTGATACATTCTCATAGAGGCTTTTATCCTAAGAACTCCAAAGCCATTTTTATTTTTAGAATTGCTTTTCATCGTAAGGCATGAAAATGTTGCAACTTATTATTCAGGTTCAAGGATGTTATAAGCTGTTTTTCTTGGTTAAGAAGGTACAATCATAACCAAGAATAGAAGAATTATTTATATTTTTATTGTTTAGAAAAGAAAGACTGGTTCATTGAATCGTATACAAATGTTCTATTGCAGAATATCACCTTTATCACTAAAATTTAAAAAATTCAGAACAGCTATAATTGCCTATATACTTCTTCTCTTTAAGTAGTGAGTTTCTAGTCATGAAGAATTTCTAAATGAGAATTAATTTTTGTAATAATTATTAGAGGTCCAAATGCATGATTTTTTTTTTTTTATTTAGGTGTTACTTGTAAAGTTATCACCATTTTCTTCATTGGGTTTGCAATCTTTTTGTATAAACCACCACCGTCAGGCACAGATGTGCCCTTTCTAGATCAGAATACGGTTGTGACTACAGTTCCATTAGAATGTGACCTCAAGAAAATAGGAAATGAAGACTGAAACAGAAAGAGAAGACTATTCTACAGCTTGATCAAAAACTGGCCTCCATTTGTAAGAATGGATGTTGTCACTGTAGGTTTGATACCCAATATGGATAATCATATTTTTTAAATTGATATTTTATAATTAAATATGTTTTCTGTATATGTATGGACTCTTACTTGGTTTTGTTTTAATCTAAGAAACATACCTGTGCCTTCAAAACCCATCAAAAACCTCAACACACACACAAACACACACATACACACACACACACATCGAGGTATGAAATCTTCAAATAAAAAACTGTACTAGAAAGAAAAAGCCAATGATTAATTAAAAGTTTACATTTTAAAAACAAAGTGATGTTTCTATCCCTCTTACAACTTGTTTTATTTTAATTATTATTGCCAGTATTTGGGCTTGTTTAGAAAATTTATGGTGTAAAAATTCAAATTCATCAAGTTTATGTGCTGAGTTTCAAGAACTCTTACTGATAGACCATGAATTTAAAGCTGCCTAAATAATGTTATTTGTTTTTAAATTTACATATACTAGTCTGTCCTTGATTTATCACAGAAAGTTACTAAACTATTAGAATATAGGTTAATTACCTTCTTGTATCCCAGTACATAATGAATTCTGAGACATTAGCATTGTATACAGATATTTTCACTTTAAGTCAAGAATTCCAGGAGGTGATTTGTTGATACTGCTGATTTTTAACACTTACCTTTTATTATTCTGTGATAGTATTATTCAACTGCATGTCTTCCAGAGGAAGGTACCAGCTTCAGTAAAGTGCCAGTTAGACAGATTTGAAAAGATTTCTTTTTTCCCAATGGCTCACATACATTTTATTAGTTTTCTTTGAAAAGATTTCTTAATGAACCATTGATTAATTTTTATATACTCAGTACATTAACTTTTCTCATTTTAAAACCTGATCACCTAGAACATTACTTATAGCACTTAAACAGTGCTTTGGTCTTAGAAGGCATGTATTATTGTTATTTGATTAAAACATTAAACTCTACTGTTTAACTGATCCATTTATTTAAAGGTTAAGTATTTCACATATATGATAACATTATAATTCCATTTTTTCAGATCAGACTTGGGCCAACTTTGTCTACTTAGAACGTGGAAGAAATAGATCAGTGAGCATCAACAAAAGTAAGAATTTTACTGATTAAAAAAATGTTGAAGTTCATACCCATTTGAAATTTCATAACAATAAGGTTACTTACTAAGTTTTATTATCAGCTTTCCCTTGGGTTTCATTTTTACAAGCAGTGTGTTACATACACTGTGATCAGAATAACAGAGTAAAGGCCTGGGAGGAAACCTCACTCAGAAGCACCAGTAGTTCCCAGAATTCGAGAGATTATGTTTTGTGGTAATCGGCAGCCAAGGGTGATTCAAGAAATGAGTAGCATTTATAAAGTGAAATGCAAGAAGGAATGAATTAGAGTTGGGCAAGCGAGCACACTTGACGATTAGAGAAGTAGAGGAACAGTGGATCAGTAGTTATCAGACCGACCGACTTAAACCAGAAACATAGAAACTCCAGAGAACAAAGCCAGGTGGGCACCCAGGTATCTGAGAAGCAGGAGTCATAGCAACCAAAGAGACAGTTCGTGATGAACAGGAGAACAAACACACACATGATACATCGATTCAGAAGCAATCTCCCTCACAACCAGCCAGACACACTTTAAATGCTTCTTCCTGTTAGAGCCAAGGCTGAAAGGAGCTTAGGCTTTCTGTGTCCTATTGGAGGAAGCAGGGAACTGAATGGAAACATTTTCTAGCTGTACAACAATGGCAAATCCTCAGGAACTCACTGATACAGATGTGAAACAACAGTAAGAGAGGAAACAATAACTACAAAACATATTAGGCTAAGGCTGCATAATTTAGAGAAAAGAAAAAAAATTACCCCACTCATAGAAAGTTTGATAATTAAGTCACTAAATAATTGGCATTCATGATGATTTTTAGTTATCAAGGGTTTCATTGTATTCAGCTTACTCAGTTTTTATAAGATGATACATTTTTACAAAGTTTATGATGAAAATGATTAAAGTGAAAATAATTTTGGCAGGTGAAAGAATTGAGGCTCTTATTTATAACATACATATTTACAAAGAATACCTCCTTTCATAATAAGGCAGTATAGACACTACTGTAATTTATACACATGGTTTATATTTTTGGATTCACCTAAATGAGTTGGTATTATGCTACTTTCAGAATGTATTTTTTCATAGTATGTATTTTTCACAATTTATAATGATTTTTAAGTAAGCTTGAATCTGTAAGTTGACCTGTGGTGATTTTTGTACATAATTGGATATATGTCTTAAAATTTAACATTTGGATTTTCTTGTATGTAGGAAATGTAAAATTTATACATGGAAAGAACTCTATACAATTGTTTAGCTATGTAAATTGGAGGAAAGTACAGATAAAATTTTAGCTCTATTTGCTTTCAAGATTTTCTTTATTGTAAATAATTATGTTAGATGTATATATATTTTTAAAAATCAAATTTTTATACTAGGTTAAGTGTTTAATCTTATTAAATGACACATATTTTGAAATATGACTTATCTCTGTTTATGAATACATGCATATTAGATGGTTGGGAGAGGGAAAATCACTGTACTTTTGAACTTGGAGAATGTAAATTAATCCAATGACTTCTGGTATCTCAATAGATGTATTAAATTCCATATGAAGAGCATTCATTATGAAATGTATACTAAAATTCTTTCACACAACAGTTGTGACAGATGGATATATAGGGTTTGTATGAGTAGGATATACGTGTTGCAGATGGTTTGCTGTAAAATATCTGACACACTGCAAGAGTAATGTGTTTGGGGAGGTTATACTTGATTCATCTTGGGTTATTAAAATACTCAGTACGATATTTTTAAAGAAGTCAGATTGGACATTGATTTGAGATACAATGTTCTTTTCCCCTCACTGCAGCACAATCAGGTTCCTTCAGCCTTTTTGTACTCAAAACAATAAACACTGACACATGTTACATACAAATGGCAATCAAAAATAAATAACCAATCCTTTTTTAAAAACCGAGTCAGTGAATTAGATCAAAACATTTTAGTATTTTAGCTAAAATAAATGTAGCCTATAAAAATTACCCATAAGAATTGACATTCTAAATTTTTTCTTGATAGATTTAACATGTCTGAGTTTATTTCTTAAATTTTAATTTTGTAATAATTTTAGGCTTTTAAAAAGTTGTAAAAATAATACATACAATTCCCCTATCAGGTTTATTCGGCTTCCCCTAATGTTGACATTTCACGTATCCATAGAACAATGACCTAAACTGGGAAATTAGCATAGGAAAAATAGTTAATACTACATCTGTAAAATAGCGTGGTAGAACTATTTCCTATGATGGCAGTGCTGGTCCTGTCTTTGAAGTGTTGAATTGTACACATTAAAATGGTGCATTTTACTGTGTATAAATTATGCCCCAAAAGAGTTCATTTGCAAAGAAGAAATGATATTAGAAACAATGCTAAAAAACCAAACTGGGTGTTTCAAAGTCGAATGAGAAGGCCCTAAAAGAATCAGGTTGTTGATGAGGATGTTTGAAGAAAAGAGGCTGATATCTCCTCAGTAGTTGGATGTTTGCTGAGTTCAGTCCCTCCCATCAGAATGGAGTATGTACCCAGCATGCTGAGGGAGCGCTGGCACACAAAATTGGGTTCCTGGCTTAAGCTGACAGACCACAATACACAGAGAGGAATAGTTGTACTCATAACATCAGAAGATGAGGATTTCCCATGCCATGAGATCATGAGATGTCATAAATTGTGACATTCTCATGAGGTCCTCATGGGACTCTGCCCAGAAGAGCTGCCTGCTGTGAGGTCCTACTAGAGGCAGAAACTAAGGTGGGTAGGTCTGTAAGAAATCAGCTCAGGGAGCATCAACCTGTCTGGGAATCAATCAGTTCAAACATCAGTCTGAACCAACAATTGCACCGCGTAGTTAAGCCAGCTTTTGGAGACCTTCCATAATGGAGGGCACAGAGGTCAGCCAGTGCTGGTCAAGAGACAGTTATGTAGGTCCTGATGGTGTAAGATTTTTGCCTCTCTTCCTCTCTTCCTTCTACCCCCTTGCTCCGTTCACAAGAATGCAGAAGATGAAAAGGACTACAGATCTTCCCCGACTTACAATGGGTTACATACAGATAAACCCATTTTAAGTTGAAAATATTGTTAGGCAAAAATGCGTTTAATGCACCTAACCTACCGAACATCATAGCCTAGCCTAGACTAGCCTACCTTCAGGGTGCTCAGAACACTTACATTAGCCTACAATTGGGCAAAATCATCTACACAAAGCCTATTTTATAATAAAGTGTTAAACATTTCATGTAATTTATTTATTTAAAATTTTTTAATTGAAGTACTCATCTGAATCCTGAATATGTCAAGGGAAAAACAGCATGGTTGTAGGAATACAAAACAGCTGTTAAGTACCCGTTGTTTACGTTGTTTACCTTGGGGTCACGTGGCTAACCCGGAGCTGCCAGCACTTGCCAGGCCGCTGCCGCTGCCGCCGCTACCCGCGTAGCGGGAGAGTATCCGCCGCGGATCACGGCCCTGGGAAGAGGTCAGAATTCAAACTTCCAAGTGCAATTTCTACTGAATGTGTATGGCTTTTGCACCATCCTAAAGTCAGAAAAACGGTAAGGTGAACCATCCTCATTTAGGGACAGTCCGTAGGGAGGAATGTATCCAACTCCCCTTTGTAGGATCTTTTCCACAAGTCAGTTCTAATTTGGGGGCTGAGAGAAATGGAACCTTTCTGATACCTAAAAATGGCCACATAGGAATCTATCCAAAATCTTTTCAAGGGGGTGGAGCTAGCAGTTCCTGCAGAATGAATTTGAAAGTAACAGTGAGATAAAAATGTTGTTTTTCATGAGTTTCATCTTTTTTAATTCCTTTACCATTTTTGATCCTCCTTTTACTTATTCAGAGGAAATAAACATTATGGTTTTACTATATTTCTTCCTCTCTAGCCAGTGAAAATATCTATTTCTTAACTTTCTGAAATTCATTAACTAGTGTCTGGGTAGAATTGTTGAAGAAGATGACTAAAATCGAAGTCACCTGTAGAATGTTAACACTTAACAATGTTCAGGCCCCATCCAGGACCAATTAAATTTGTTAAAAATTTTCCCAGGTGATTGTTAAAGTGAAATCAGGGCTGGAAATTTCTGCATATAAACTAAGTTAATTTAAAAGGTAGGGGAAGGGCAAGAATTACATTTTGTTGTCAGTGAATTTCCTATTTCTAATTTTGATCTCTAAGAGAATAAAATTTGGTTTGAAAGTAAAGGAGAGAGAAGGAATAATGGGATAATGTTGAGGGTTGAGGTACTGCTGGGGCTTCTTTTGAAAATACGGGAAACTATGCTCTCTGGGATACAGCAAGGTGAGTTGGGGTAAAAAGAGTGCTAAGTTGGAAAGGACTAGAGAGAAATTACCTGTTTTAAATTTTTCCCAAGGCTCTTCCTTTCAGAAGTAAAAAAGTAGAGAACAGCAATTGATAAATTTCTTCTTTTCTTACATTAGTGAGGTACTTAAGTAATAATGTGGATGTGAAACATACTACAGGCTATTTCATGGAGAGATCCCAGGGTGGTGGGGTTGAGTGCATGGCATGGTGCTGTGATGTGCCTGTGAGAAATTCTAATAAATAAAATGGAGCAGATCTGACATAACTAAGTACAGATTCAAATTCAATGACAGACATAATACGAAGATATCCAGGCACGTGCTCCTCAACTGTATTTCTGAGATCTTTCAAAGAATATGAAAACAACTGTCCCATCTGGCTTCCCAATAACGAGATACTCTGGCTGGTCTCTACTGCTTGCTGCAAAGCAGAAACCTGCCCAAGGAAAAGAAAAAATAAATCACTGTATCAAATGTATCTGAAATTTTTCCTCCTCCTCTCTCTTTTCCTTGTCTTATATACATCCTGCTTTTGCCTCGGTTAGATTGTCAGTCTGTTGTTGGCTTTACTTTTCTATAAGTAAGTGGTGTAACGATAATTACTATAGGTCTTTGACAGGGAATTTGAAGGTCTGAAAATTATAAGCAGTAAAACCTGTTGAGTAACAAACACTACTCATGAAAACACTTTTAAAAACGTAGCAAAGATGAGGTAATTCTAGTGAAGATGAGGCTGCTATTGCTTATTGAAAATATCAGTTCTTGCTTATCTCTTGGGTAAGAGGAATTGTGCTAGCTTACTACTGAATTTCTATACCCACTGTAGCCCTGTCAACTGTGGGACATGTGAGACAGCAAAAGCCCAGGGAAATTAATCAAGGTCCAAAAGCTAGTAAGTGTCAGAGCTAGAACTTGAATTCAGGTGTCTTTGGCTCCAAAGCTCAGGCTTTTTCTTTTTCCTTGGAACATGCTGAGGTTTACTTACACAGGTTTGGAAAAAAAAAACAAACATGTATTAGTTATGGGGATTATCCATTGTCTTTCAATACTTAATATTATATTTTATGAAGTTATAGTCAGTAAGCAAATTTGAGGCAGTTAGACATAAAAATGTGCTGGTCTCAAGAAAAAGTGTTAAATTTAAATCCCTTTATATTCTGTCCAGGTTTGCACTTTATGATTTTACCAGCTGGTGGTGGTGGTGCTTTTGCTACCACCATAAAGACGCTTTGCTTTTTGAATCTTTTTCTTGATGGAGTAATTCTGACTTTGGTGAAAGTTGCATTTGCATTTTTTTCACTTCCTGTCCTTTTAATAAATTTGCCAGAACTCTTTTCTCATTGAAGATCATTGGAAGATTTTCAGTTAGAAGAGAAACTATACAGAAACTAATGAGCATTATTTGGTGACTGCAGCAAAAGTTTTCACTATTTTGATTTTTCACTTGTTTAGAAATAGAATGGTACATATGTCTGACTTCATGAATCTTCTCTCTAAATACTGTCCAGGAGTGAATTTTTCACATTATTCTATATTTTTAAAATACCAAATAGCTATTTAGATTATCTTCCATAAAAAGAATTTGATCCTTAAAAAGCATAGAAAAAAATACCAAAAAATAATAAATTTCAAAATTTTGTTTAGGCTGTCTTTCCATTGGTAAGCATGAATTCTGAACATACTAACATTTATTTTTTACTGTAATTCTGGCATTTCATTCCATCAGTTTCTATGAGATCATCTCAGAATCAGATTAAAAAGAACTGATCTGAGATGAGAACATAAATAATATGCTCTCATACTTACTTTATGCTTGCTATTCAAAGATTTCAATTGTGTTTATAGTTCTCAAATCCTTTTGGCTAGCCAAGAAATGCATTATGTTACATGTAGTTTTCTTACAAAACTCCCTCTCTCAAGATTTTCTTTCTAAGCCAATTGGGGCTTTAATGTGCAATTTGTGCCTGAAGTTACTCTCCTCAAAAACTTGGAATCTTATTGGCAAAATAAATCACAAGTATGTGAAGCATTAACAAGTAAAACAATAAGAGATTTAAACAAAAAGTCAGAACATTCAGCTTCCAGAAACATTTATTGATCCTTTACTTAATACCAGGAACTGTTCTAAGCTCCAAAAATTGGGAAGGGGTGTGGGGTGGGAGGATGGGAAAGAGAGAGACTGAGAGAGGAGAGAAGCACTCTGTCTATATTTATTCCTTAAGGGCTTATGGACTTCTGTACCTAGAACTATATTCAATCAATTATATTAAAATACAGTTCAATTTTATTACCAGGTGTTTTTTGTAAAGGAGTTTGATGTCAAGCACAGCACTGATAACACAGAAATATAGCCCTTCCCTTCTCACCCCCCTCCCAAGCCAATGCTTACGGTAAATCTATGGAAGAATAATAGTGTTCAAATTGTTACCAGAACACACAATGGTAGTGATTCAACAACTCATGCAGGGGAGTGACAGCTGTGTTAGTGATTTAGAAAGTGATGGATTCACATAATGTTACAAAGCAATGTCTGATCACAAATGATTTGCACAGCTCTGTACCCAAACTAGTTTAGTTTAGAGCTATCACCTTAGTGGAGCAGACATTTAGAAACCCTGATTATGCATCCTGACTTCATTTTCCACAAGTGATAGTGCTTTTTAATTTTCAGAGAAGACAGAGACTATCAAATAGGACTGTTATCAGCTTTCATTTACATCTCTTTCTCTTTCATTTACATCCCTGTTTACAAATTAACATTTATCTATCTTTCATTCTGCCTCAGTGGAAAAGAGGTCCTTTTAACTGTAATCCATCAACCTAGTCCTTTCATTTCATTCTGAATCCCCGTGATCTTCTTTCTCAGGACCTTGCGCAATTTCCCTCTGTTCTGTGGAATATATTAATCTCTTTCTGTCCCATCTCTTTCACATCTAAAGAGTTCAATGTCCTTCTGCTGTAGAAAATTATCTTCCTCCCTCATGCCTTCCAAATGCCGAAATTCAGCTCTGATCAGCCTTCAAATATTCAGGGTTATAGTGGACATCCCTTGGGCTAAATCGCAGGCATCATAAACTCAATTTGTCAGCTGCTGAGCTCACCATCCACCTTGCCCCTCCATCCTTTCTAACTATTGTTTTCTCTATATTGATTAATGGTTGGATCCAGCTGACTCCCAGAACTCTGCCTTTGCAGTCTAAACCCATCAGTGGTCCTGTTCTAAAACCGTAAACAATTCCTATCTCAACAATTGATTATAAACTAGCCACAAACATTGCATATAATGACTATACTTTTAAGAAAAGAATAATATATAAATATGGTTTTAAATTTCTTTGGTAAATATGTATTGTGAAAGTAGAATAAACAATATGCCATGTCTACATCTAGACTAAATTTTTATTTCTTCATTATTTATATGCACTGTCAAGAAACAATTGAATTTTAAAAAGTCAAAAATGACAAAACACTAAACTTAATTTCTTGGCTTAATTTCTATTTTCATTATTTATTTTGTAAATGTATGATAATTTAATAATCTGACATTATGAATCACTTGCTGGTATAAACTGGAAATTGAAATACTTATTCTCTTGAATTCTCATTTTTTGGCTCCACAATACCCAACTGATTGGCTAGAGTCAGTCCTGGGGAAAAGCTATGAAACAAAGTCTATGGTTTTGAATATTTTTAAAAACAATTTTATCAGACATTAGGGTGTCAAAGCAAAAATTGCACCAGCAAAATTAAACAGGAAAGGAAGACTTTATTCAAGGCTGTTGCAATAAAGGAGAGAGACCAAACTGAAAAAAATAAGCTGTAGTGTCCTCAACAGACAGACATTGATCCTATTTTGACTCTTTGAAATTCTGATGTCAGAAGAATACTTATAAAAGACTGCTGTGAACAGTGTAGGCTGAGATAATACAGGCTCAGACACACTAAAGCTAATTACCTACAGTAAATGGTTTGAATATGGGCCAATAAGAGATTGGAGAATAAGCATATTAAAGCCACTATAAAAGAAGACATGAAATGAGACAAAAGAAATGAGGGATGGAAATGTAATGCATAGAAGAAAAGTCACACAGAAGATTAAGAAAATTACATTGCTATTGTGTTTCATTCCAGTTAAAGTGAATGACCTTCCTTGGCAATGAAGTCCGTGAATCCAGTATTTATAAGAGAACACAGACACATACAGTGGCACACAGGTTGGCTCCTTTTTGCCTTTCTCTGTTTCTTTCCTTATCCTTTTTTCTGTAATGCTTAGAAAATTAAGTACTTTGCAGATATACAGTCCACACACATGAAACCTTAGAGAACGGGTATGCAATAGGCTATGCTTATCTTGCTGAAGACAGGACTTCCCACGTCATATCCTCTTCATCAGTCACAAAACTGCTGGATTTATGCATTAATAACTGTTTAATTGATGACAGAAGGGGTTGTCAGAGCACTGTCCCACTTTTCAGTGAATTTCTAGGCCCAGGAAGTCTGGCCCTCTGTAGGGTGCATGTCTCCCTTTTGGTCAAAAGTAGCTTTTTCATTAATTCATTCTCATGCACATATGAATGTGAATAATATACTTTATTATTATTCCTGTGACAAGATAGCAGTGGATCCTGTGATTAGGGAGGGGAAACAAAACCTAAATTTGGTGCCATTTCTGGTCTGTCCAAGATAAAATGATTGTCTTAGAATCATTTCCATTCTAGTGACTATGCACTTAACTCTCAGAGAGTGGGAGGGCATAGTTACCTTCCTTTCTATCATTTAACTTATGAGGAAAAGAGGCACAGACTGAGGTGACTTTACTGTATTCCTACATTGCAGAGTAGTTTTGCAGAGAGTAAGTACTGATCCAGGGGTTCCCAAACTTTCTTAGTTCATAAAAAACAGTCTTAGTAATTTTTTTCATGGCTCATCTAGACCCAAAATGGCTAACAATTGTGTATCTTAATGATATAGTTCCAAAATTTAATAAATATTTATTTCCTAAAAGTTTAATAGTTATTTGAAAAAAAAAAAACACATGTAAGTTGATGGGAGAGTTATATTTTTATTTCGTTCTTCAATAGTCACCTTTATTAATGTGTGCACCTGTTGGACACTGTGCAGCTTCTCAAACCTTGGAATTGGATTGGACACTGTCATCCTTGTTTCCTTTCTTACACTGAGTTTCACAGGTACTTGCTTTTATTATCACAGTGATTGCTGAAAACCCAGCTTTGCAAAGATACGATTTCATCTCGAGGAAGACAGTGCAATCAAATATTAAGACTTTGAATTTCTCAAACCTGCAGTTTGTACAGAGTACAACAGATATTGACTATTGCTGTGTTTCCTTAAAAACTTCAAATATCCTATGGGGCCTGTTGAGTTTGCTATGGCATACTGGGATGTGTGAGAGCAAATATAAATTAAAAATTAGATGTTTAATTCTCCCTGTGGAAAAGAAGGAAAGAAACTTCTCCCTCCATTTTCTAAGAGCATTAACTTTAGAAAACTTGTAATTGAGAATCTTTCCGTCTCCTCCTGTAGGGATGAGGTTTTGTTTTCAATTGTATTTCTCTAAGCTTTTGGGCTGAGTATCAGAATATGATCCTAGACACAAAGTTTGTAATCTTCCATGTTTTGACCTGACTCAAATATTACAAATGTATTATGATTATCATAGATCTATACCTGTAGACATTTTCACTTTTTTATATGTCAAAGAAATGGTTTGTATCCCATGACAGTACCACAGCCTTCTCAAAGTTAGAAGGCAGGCATCACACTCCTTTTTAAAAATTGATTTTGGAGACAAAGAACAATCTAACAAGGATTATTTACATGAGTTGCCAGAAAGATGACAAGGTTAGTACCTAGGGTAGGTATGATAACTATTTTTTTTAACATTATTTTAACAAACTCAGAATATGAGATTTGCCCAAAGGTCAAATTCAGCACCTTAATTTCAGTACCTTGTCACACTTTCCATAGCTTTATGAAAGAAGGGTTTTTTTTTTTTTAATGACTAACAAAGAAGAAATATGATTAAATTATGAGAAAAAAACTTCCTTTGCGTGAAAATTTGTAAGACATCATAAATCATGTTTAAGTAAGGTTCTGGAATTTTTGTTTTTATTTTTTTCAGGAGATTATTGGTAATTTAACTTACAACGTTTCTGTATGGCTGTTGAAATAAATTGCATCATCTTCCCATCCCTTCACCATTCTTTTCTCAATCTTTCCACATATCACAATCTTATTCCCCTAATTAGCTAGTGTTGTAGTGTGTAGGGTTTCTAATTTTTTTCCTGCAGGCAGACAGACACACAAGGTCACACAGAGTTTTCCTATTTGTTTGGTTATTCATTTATTTCTTTAATTTTACAAAACTGGAAAAATCCAATTGTGTTACACAGAATTTTACACAACTTTTTCTGCTCTTCCATTTACTATGTCATGGACATCATCAGTGTCTCTCTAGATAGATCTAACGTAGTTTTTAAACAACCTCATAGATTTCTAATGTATGACTATCATGATTAATTTAGTGTTTCTTTCTGTAATTTAAAAATATCATGCCAGGCCAGTATCTTTAAATAGGTTTGAATGCATTTCTTGCCAGACACAGGAGATGAAATTGATGAGTCTATCAGTTACTAAGAGACTAAACAGGCTTACATGGTAGTATATAATGTGGTCTATCTGGTAGATTTGATACTTTAGGATACAAAGTCATTTTAGAACATAACACTGAAGGAAATTAGAGGAAGATTAAAAACGTCTCTTTGTCAATATTTTTGAAACCATGTCTTCCAACTTCATAGACCTGAGATTGATTGATATCTCAGAAAAATTTCTAAGAAATAAATTTTGAACAGAGTGTTAAGGGTTCAAGATTATACTAGAATAAAGACTAAATAGTGGCATTTAAAATCATTCAGTAGTAATTACAGAAGAACATAATAAATTTTAAAAAGCATGAAGGATGCTCTCTCACAGGAGCATTTACAAATATTGACCACAGAGCATTTTAAAAAACATACTATAGATGGAACCCTAGTAAAGACACATGAGATTAAGGCATTTAGTAAATAAAATTTACTGTCAGTGGATAAAATTTTAAAAGAAATTATATAACTTTGAGTCATAAGTCTTTATAAAATTGAAAATAAAATGGTTTGAAATATCAAGTTATACTAAAATATGACATACAAAGTGCTAATTTATTTTAAAAAATCAAACAAGATTTTCAAGTCTTTTAAAATTATATGAGAGTTTTCTCCAGATGCATGCCCAGGAGTAAGATTACTGGATCATATGATAAATCTTTTCTTAGTTTTTTTGAGGAATCTCCATACTGTTTTCCATAGTGGCTACACCAGTTTACATTCCCACCAACAGTGTCTTATGTTTAAGTCTTTAATCTATTTTGGGTTTATTTTTGTGTGTGCTGTGAGGGAGTACTCTAACTTCATTGATTTATGTGCAGCTGTCTAGCTTTCCCAACACCACTTGCTGAAGAGACTGTCTTTTCTCCATTTATATTCTTGCCTCCTTTGTTGAAGATTAACTGACTGTAGGTTTGTGGGTTTATTTTTTCCTCTTCACTCTTATTATTTAGATTCAAAAGGGAAATTTCCTCAGTCTAGTTCTTAACTGTGAAACAGTAGAAATTATTGGAATCATTTGTAACGGATATAAATTCTTTGAGCCTGAAATTATTTGTCAGAAAAAAATGAGGTTTGCCTAAATGATTTCAGTTACTCCAAGATTCCATCTAGCTCTACAATTTTCTGTTATTTTTATAATATTATCTTTTCATTTCTATCATACCTTTAAGAAACAGTGTGCTTCACAGAAAGTCTGGAAGTTCTACAGAAATTCCTTGATGCCTTAATATTGACATTCAAATGATGCATTTAGGGACAACATTGATTTATTAACCCTCAGCTTGACACATTTCACAAATGTTAGCCATACTCTTGTCATATTATTTCGCTATTCTCCAGTGCAATTAAAAAAAAAAGATTAACTTTCATAGTGCACAAAATAATTTCCCATGGAAATGTGCTTGAATTATTTATATATATTTATTTCCAGTTTTATTGAGATATAACTGACAGACAACACTGGATAAGTTTACGATGTGCAGCAGAATGATTTGACTTCTATACATCATAAAATGACAAGTTTAGTGAACATCCATCACCTCAAATAAATACAGAATTAAGGACAGAAAAATATTTTTGTGTGATGAGAACTCAGGTTTACTCTTCTAATAATGTACAAATATAATACACAGCCATGTTAATCCCATTTATCATGTTGTACGTTACATCCCTGGTACTTATTGCCTTGTAACTGGAAGTTTGTTCCTTTTGACCACCTTGTACACTTCTCCCTCTTCCACCCCATGCCTCTGGTAGCCACAGACTGATCTCTTTCTGTGAGTTTGTTTGTTTGCTTCTTTGTTTGTTTGTTTGTTTTGGGAGTATAATTGACCTACAACACTGTGTTAGTTCCTGTTACACACACAATGATTTGGTATTTCTGTACATTTCAAAATAACCATCATGATAAGTCTAGTTACCATCTGTCACCATCCAAAGATACTACATTATTATTGACTGTATTTCTCCCACTGTACATTTCTTACCTGTGACTCATTTATTTTGCAATTAGAAGTTTGTACCTCTTAATATCTCTTACCCATTACTCTCCTCCCACCACCTCTCTCTCCTCTGGCCACCACTTGTTTGTTCTCTGTATCTATGACTCTGTTTCTGTTTTGTTGTGTTCATTTGTTTTGTTTTTTTTTAGATTCCACATGTAAGTAAAATCATACATTGTTTGTCTTCCTCTGTCTGACGTGTTTCCTAGGAACTCTTTGTTTTTCTTAAGCTTTCAGCACTATTTGACACTTCAAACTGTGGATATATTACTCATATAAAAATTAAAGTTAAAAACCTCTTGATTTGTACAGGAAAACTGATTTTTTTTTAAAGCATCCACTTAGAAAGAATTTTGTGGGCTTTTCAATGGAACATCTAAAATTTTCCTTCAGTTACACTTTTCTAAACTTTGCTAGAATTTTCATGGCGTCTCCTCTTTGCCTCTACTTTTTCCGTGAGTTTAGGAAAAGAGATACCCAGAGATAGACGGATCTCAAAGTGAAACATACAGTTTAAAAATGTTCTGAAATTTGTGATTTGTCTGAAAATTTGGAATAGATACACTGTGTCTGCACGAGATGCCAGATTAATAAACTAAAAAGGGAAGAATTTAGTCAGTCAAGGGAATGCAAAAAGTCTTTTAACCTACTGCCAGGTTTTCTCCATCTCGTATAGGTACAAATTCAGTGCTTTATAGCATTTATATAAAAGTATTTTAATACATTTGCTATGAAATGTTTAAACAGAACTGTAAGCTTTTGCATATACACACACAAACATATTCTTTTTTTTTTCTCTTAGAAGTAGCCAAATCCTGAGTTTTAAAAAAGTTTCTTGACCACAGTAATAGAAATACATGGGAACAGAAAACTTCCTTTTTATGATCAGAAGCACAACCTTACCTTTTTTTGATTGAAAACCAAATACTGGCAGCTTATGGCATGAAAATAATCAGGAATTGGTGAGAAAGGCAAGCGCTATGATTTGTTGACATGGGATAAATTTTAGCTCGATGTGTGCCTTTAGAGTTCTGTGCTCCACAGCTTTGTTAATCAAAAATCTGTATGTAATTAATGAAACACACTGAAAATCAAAGTAATCATTTTTCTCCATTACTAATACACAGCCTTAAAAACAGTCATTTGGACCAAATGACTATGTGATTACGGGGGATGTGATAATGAATACAATAACTAAGGTGACAAGGTAGCTTTCAACAAAATATCTTCTTTTCAATCACTTGGAATTAATGGAAATAAAATCTAGTTTTGACTTAAGCTTTTGACATTTGTTCTCAGGCTTTCCTGAGGTATTGTTTCTGAAAGTCGAGGAAGTATTTATTCAGCAATATTTGAAAACTGAAGTCTCAGGGAACAATGTCTACTTTTGTAAAAATTACTCTGTATATTGCCTCTTATAGCCACCCCTACATCAGTGATGGATGAACCTTAATATTGCAGAACCAAATATTCCATAAACTTTTAGTAATCTCCAAATTAATATTAGAAGCAAATTTCCTTGCTGTTAGTTTAATGCTGATAATTCATTGAGACCTGGTTTCTCCTCAACTTTTAAGCTGGTTCTTCCTGGGGGGCTGTTCTTCTCGCCTCCTAGATGCCCAGTTTTCTCCTGTTCCCAGCCTGTCTTCTTGTTTCTGCTGTAGAAGAGTCACCCAAATCAGTTCTGAAGTTCTAGAGCCACACTTCTGATTGTCCGGTAAGCGTCACATACACAGCACTGCCAAGACTAGAGGCAGAGTCTACACACATCGCTCTTCTTTTTGACTCTACTTATTCTGTTACTTGCCTTGAGTTGCACAAATCCAAACCTCCTTAAATCTTTTGGGCTCTTTACCCTTCCTTCCTGCACCAAGATGCTGCCATTGCTAAGCCACAGCCCTCGGCCCATCCCAAGGAGCTCACGCACAGTCAGTTGTCTTACTTGCTGGCATCCTGAGGGAATTCTCTGGTCTTGGAAGCAGGTTTGACTCAGGTATGGAGCAGGCTGGAAATGCCAGGAAGTTGATTGCTTATAATTTAAACTAATGTTTAAAATATGTCAAATATACAGAAAATATTGAACTTAGTCCCCTAAAGAAGTTTTTTCAGTGATTTTGCAGAGACTACATAATCACAATTTTATAAACTCAGCTACTGATTTATGGAAATATTAGAGAGAAAGTTGCAGAACATTTGTCAGAAAATGAAAAGACATGTCAAAGTGTCCTCATAGTGTGAGCATAAAACATATATTTCTTTTATCGTATTGCCCATTCTTTTAAAGAAGGTGTGGAAATCCCTGCCTCAAATCATAATAATTACATTTATTGTCGCACAAATCTAGTGAATGGGTCCCCTCTCCACCTGCTTCCCATACCAGGGCATTAGCTGCCAGTCATTCGTTCCCCGGCATATTTATGATGGGCTTGCTAGTTTATATGTGGCTTATCCATGACCTGTTAGTGATTTTTCCCTAAGCAGTAAAGCCAGGTCATGACTAGAATGATGATGGAACACTGTGAGTGGGGAGAAGAGGGCTGTGGTGGAACCTGACGCAGGGTGCCTTACACAGACCTCGAGCCCAGCTGACTGTCAGTCTTCCTGTGCTGCACACAGCACTGGTGTTGCTGGCCAGTCAGTGCTAACCAAGTTCTGGACTCCTGGTAGAAGAGCTCCGCGTAGCCCAGGCAGGACGTGTGTAAGGGACCTCTTGTAAATCATTGTCAGGGACAGATGGTAATATTTAACAAGTTCGTTGGTCATGTTTCAAGTTCTGCTACTGAACTAGTCACGAATGTGCCTCAGAAATTTAGGGTAGAGAAGATGTCACGTATATCTTTGCATACATTCAAATCACCGATCTCATGGTTGGTACTTAATTAATCAATAAAGTTCAGATATATCCAGAACCTGTTATGTTCCTAAAATTAATCCAAGTGTCTTCACACATATTAACTTCTTTAGTCCACACAAACCTTTTAGGGTGGGGTTAATAAATGAAGAAATGGAGGTTTGAGAAGGTTAAATGACTGTTACTCAAACCATGCACTACAGAATGAATGAATGAATACATTTTAGAGCTTGTAGGCATAGTAACACGAAGACCTCTCTTCTCTGCACTCAACACACACACAACGTATCTTTTCTGAAGCAGCGTTAAATCCAGTAAATAATTGTTCTGAATAGTTCTATAACTAAGCATAGTCCAGGTAATGAGTTTCAATACTTAGAAATAATAGCACTCATCGTAAAATTTACTGCATATTAACAGAAATCCTAGGTAAGGAGAAGACCATAGGAAATCATTTAGATTATTTCACAACATTGGACTTTTTTTTTCTCCGATAAACTGAAAGAAACACCAGTGTGAAATATGTCCATTGTTATCACTGTTTACTTTATAAATTTAACTTCTCTTCGCAAAATTAATCCAAAATGAAGTGTTACTGCATCAGAGATAACTAGCCCGGCACTGCCAGTCAGGGAGTTTAGAATGGAAATAGGGAGGCTGCATCTTTCCCTGCCAGAAGCCTTTTCATCTTCCCGTAATTTCCAAATGACCTTTTTCCCCACCTTCTCAATCCATTCTCTAGGCTTTTATTGCTTCATAGGACAAATTTCATGAAGAGTTGGAAGATGCTGAAAATGCTTAGAGACATCCTACAGGGTTGTTGTCTTCTTATTGAGAAGAAATTTGCATTAGTTTGAATTATTTTTCCTTAGCTTTACTTCTCAGTATCCTGCTTCCCAATATTGAGGTCATGACCCCAATTGGCTATATTCCCTGTGTAGTACAATACATCTTTGGGCCTGTCTCACACCCCGTAGTTTGTACTCCAGCCTCTATATTGCCCCTCCCCCCACCACTGGTAACCACTAGTTTGTTGGTCTAGATCTATAAGTCTGCTTCTTTTTTGGTTTATTCACTAGTTTGTTGTATGTTTTGGATTTCACATATAAGTGATGTCATACAGTATTTGTCTTTCCCTGTCTGACTTCACTTCACTTAGCATAATGCTCTTCAAGTCCATCCATGTTGCTGCAAATGGCAGAATTTTGTTCTTTTTTATGTCTGAGCAGTATTCTGTAGTGTGTGTATGTGTGTGTGTGTATGTGTGTGTATTTACATACCACATCTTCTTTATCCAGTCATCTATTGATGGACACTTAGGTTGCTTCCATGTGTTGGTAGTTATAAATAATGTTGCTATGAACACTGGGGTGCATGTATCTTTTCAAATGAATGGTTTTTGTGTTTTTTCCTTATGTATATATATATGCAGGAGTGAAATTGCTGGGTCATATGGCAGTTCTATTTTTAGTTTTCTAAGGGAACTCCATTCTCTTTTCCACAGTGGCTGCACCAATTTACATTCCCACCAATGGTGTACAAGGGTTCCCTTTTCTCCACATCCTCGCCAGTATTTGTTATTTGTGTCCTTTTTGATGATAGCCATTCTGACAGGTGTGAGGTGATGTCTCATTGTGGTTTTTATTTGCATTTCCCTGATGATTAGTGATGTTGAGCATCTTTTCATGTTCCTGTCGGCCGTCTACATTGCCTCTTTGGAAAAATGTCTGTTTTGTTCTTCCTGTTCTCTTAGCAAGGAAATACTAAAGATCTTGTTATAGCCTTGAAATTAGAGAAAGACCTGTTTTTCCTTATCCCTGAGAACAAAATTGCCTGAAAACGCCAAGTTCAAAACTTAAAAAGTCTGATGATTTGTCTTTCTTCTCTCATGATTAGACATATCATATTCTGTAGAATTAGATAGTTAAAAGGCATAAGTAATTAGGAAATAGAGATCTCAATTAAGGGTACTCTTTTGTTTTTTATTAGCTATGCCCTTAAATAAAATGAGCTCTTAAATGAAGTCATTATTATGTATTTAATGATGAGATTTAAAGGATTTGTTTGGAGTAACCATAGGTCAGAACCTAGATGCTTGCATGTCACTCACCTACCCTTCAGTTAAAGTGAAATTATGAGAAAAGTTATGGGTTTATTAAATTAAATATGGTATTAATTATTATAACAATCTGGTATTAATTCTTTGTAATGATAGTTAACATAATAACATGGCATTTATTTTTGTTTTGAATATTTGGCCCTGCTCTTTCATATACTGTTAGTTTACTGGTAACTTTAGGGATCCAGGAATCTGTTCTTTTTATTTTTCTACAATATTCTGATGGCTTAGAAAAATCAAGGTCGAATCTCTGCTTTCAGGAATGAGGCTTCTCTTCATGTAGCCTAAAAATTAAAAGTAAATATGTAGCAGGGCTCTTTGCAAAATCTTTATTGTAGTCATAAAATAATAGAGCATTATTTCTGGGAAGTTCTTGACATCATTGACTAAGCTTTTAAAGGAATATCTTAACAGAGAAGCTTTAGAATTAATGAAAAAGGAAAACAAATTTCTAGCCATAAAGTACTGCCATACTTCCAGTTTCTTGTTGCTGGTCTCTGTCGTTGATATTTTATGGGCCATCTGAGAAATGGCTCTAATTTCTATCTTCATTTATAGTATTTTAGAAATTGGCCCACGAATAAATAGTTAAAGAAAAACTGCCTTTAGAATGCATGAGATGAGTCAACTTCGTGTTTTCTTCCATAACATCTCCACAGTACAAAGATGACATGGGAGAGCCATCAGGGGCTTGGAGCAGACTAGCTTCATCCAGAGCAAGGACAAAGTGTCTTCTCAGCGTGGCAGGCAGCCCGTTAGTGTAATAAAAGCAGACAAGCCTGCTGAGAATGGAAAAGCTACTTTAACCAAATCAAACTTTCTCTCTTAGTTTAACGTGTAATTTAGCTTTGATTAGAGTTGTGTGCTTAAAAAATGCGTTTTATCATTCCTGGTATTCCCAGGTTTGCATTTTATTATTTGAAATTTTGAAGTGGAGATGCTAGTTTTAAGAGAAAGTAAAGCAGATCCCCAAGCTTAAAAATCAATCAAGCTATTTGAATTCTTTTTTCTTATTCTGTGGGACCACATTCTTTGTTCAGTTTTTCTCCTCCTCTTAGAGTCTAAACCTTGTATCAATCTTTGATCTTTTAGGTGAAAATTTGCGTGGCATTAAGTAATAGCTAATCAATAATTTGATCTTTTAGGTGAAAATCTTTTTCTATCTTGATATGTAGGAAGGGTGCAGAATTGTGAGACTAGGCATTGGACTCACATCCTTTCTTTATGAAATAGATTTTCTAGGAATAAGAAATATCCTATGTGAAATTGTGTAATGGGGTTGAATATTTATTCGTTGATACTTACCTGTTCACCTGAAAGTGTTTCTTACTTATAATTTGTCTGACTTTCCTTGCAATGCCTTGGCTGCAGGGTAGAACAGAGCGATCATGTCCTCCCACTCCTCCCTTACTATGGTAACTTACAGTACTGTAAATGCATTCAAATTCAGCAATTTTAACAGTTTCTTTAGGTAAGTTGGTAACTTATTCTCTTTAGGATGATTCAGTATCTCAGAAATTGTTTGTCATTTCCAGCTGTTTGCCAAGATGCCTTCTGGTACACATGACATAGGGCTTATGTGACCTCGTAGTGATGTCAGGAGACAACGGCTGTGAAATCAAGTCATGTTTCTCTTGATTTTCTCTGGTCTCTGCTGTAGAATGACTAGTTCTGTATATTCCTTGTATTAGTATTTGCTGTGGTGTTATCCGTGGATGTTTGGTCTATTAAAAGATAAACTGAGGCATTTAAAAATTTTAAAGAGTTGATTTGAGCAAAAATCGATTCCAATTGGGTAGCTCCAAACCATAAGTGGGTAAGAGTACTTGACAGTCAGGAGCTTGGAAGAGATTTTTACAGAGTGAAGGTGGAAGCAAAGTAAGGAAATTATTGAGTAGCTATTACTTAACACCTAGTTGGCTGTTTGTGATTAGTTGTCCTTCCCTTTGCAACCTTGCAGCACTTACAGGCGTAGATTTTGGTTTGCTTACAGAGGCTGCTGGGGTGGTCGAGCCACTTCAGTCTAACAGCCTTCTTGTTTAATTAATGTAACAGGGCATTGCGCTGAGACTGACTTACTACTGGGGTGCACGGTTCCCACCTTTTGCCACCAGCCATGAAGTCCCTACGCTTAGCATTCTCTGGATCCCAATCCTACATGCTTCTGATCAGCCACTGTGTCCCTTTCCTAGGGACAAACTACTGATTGAGAGGGAGAAATAAGCTTGCAAACAGGAGAGTATAGATCAGGAGATATTTAAAAAACACTGTGCTTCCACATGGCCCACTTTTGCTTTTCCCATTTGTATAAGCAAATGACAATAAACAGGCAGTTGAAAGTAGATTGTTACTTTGTTTTTCTTAGTAATACTAAAACATTCACATGAATTTTCTCTTTTCTCAAGTAAAGTAAAATATTTTGATGATGAATGATCTCGATACGTGGAAAGTAAATCAGAAAGATCTCTTAAGCATAATACTGTGCTGTTAGCAACCACGTGGAGTCCTCAGACTGTGTTTCTATCACACATGAGTTCTGTCAGCTCTTTACATGAATGGATATATAGCTATTCTATCTTTATTTTTATTTATCAGCTCTAAATTGTATAGTTCGATACAAATTGGGAGTGGACGTTCAACTACATTTGGGATCATTATAAAATAATATAGTGGACCTCCGTGTTTAGAGGATAGTACATACCTTTATTCATTTTTGGTTTTGACTCAGAACATTGGGAAACATCTGAATGAGGTTTTTCTGTAACTACACTACTTACTTATTTTTCACCATAATTTTATGTTACAGTGAAGATCAAAGCCACCATCCACAGACATTAGGTCTAAGTCATATTTTTAGTTGCATCTTTAGCTGAACATGGTCAGATTTAACAGAATTCTTAGGAATTTCGGATAGTATTTATATTTTTTAAATCCGTAATTTATATTCTCCCGTCAACACTTACTTATATACTACTATACCTTCTACAAAAGTAGATTCACTGATATTTTTATTGTTATTCACAGGGGTGGGGTTTGGTTATCATTTTTGCATCATAAATTATTCATACAGCATCATTGTTTATATGCTTGAAATTGGATCTGTTACTTGGTTTCTAGACTTTCCATGGGCTGATTGAGAGCTGTTTCAGTTTGTCAGCCAAGTGCTGTATCTTTGACTCCTTCATGAGAATTCAACTTAAAATGATTTAAATGCTTTAAAAGGATTGTTCACAGCAAGGGCAGGTGTGCTGCAAATATACGAGGATTCTGGTGATCTCTATATTCTATGTTCATCTAGTGTGTGTGTGCGTGCGTGTGTGTGTTTGTGTGTGCATGTGCATAGATGCAGGGCACTCCAGGGACAGAAGGCAGTCTTGGTGATGATTAACTGGGAGGCCTTGAAGCAGAGGCCCATGGACGTCTCCTGCTCTTATCTTTGTAATTATACTTATCCTAGTTAAACACTGACCTCTGTAAATCCACATTTCTATCTGCTCACTGCCTGTACCCAATCAGCTGAACGTATCTGGAGAGGTATAGCCAATGTATTGGTTTCATTTTTCATTTATGATCATAATCTCAAATGAGTCCTCAGGACAGTCCAGCTGTGGGAGCCCATGACTGGGTTAACAAATTGTAACAGACCCCAGCCACTTCTGGGCTGGTGGTCTGCTTTAACATATCTATGAGAGTGTATATTATTCCCCTGTCCGCATGACGTCCCTAAAGGTAAACTGTAGGCCCCCAAAGAAATGAGTCTTGGGCTGGAATGATATACAAGTTATAAAAAGCTGCAAACTCAGAGGTGAGAAGGCTGGTTAGCCAATGATGGGTAAGACCCCCAGAAGGGGGCAACCTAAGACAGGCACAGCCGCCTGAGTCCAAGAAAAATGTTAAAGCAGCTACTTCTCAGACATTTTGCCCTGATAAGCTGTGAGGCTCACTGATGTCAACACAAATATGACTTGCTAAAACCTAGAGGGCCTTCTGACCTTGAGCCATACTCTACAATCTAAATCCCACCCTGTCTTTCCCTAAATTCCTGCATTCCATCACACAATGGTCAATGATTTCCCCTTTGATTATAGACAATAAATGTGGGAGCAGTTGAGAGGTTCGGGGAGTTGGCTCCCGATTCCCTATTGGTCTCTTGACTTTTTCCAGAGTCTTGAGTAATTCATTCCGTTTCGTTGGGACTTCTGCTGGCCAGAACCCACGACTGGTGACGAACCCACATCTAGCAAAGCTATTACCCTGTAGAGAAAGAGAAGCTGAAGTAGCTGAGGAGCTCTGAGGTAGTGGGAGGAGGTTCTTCATATCTGAATGGATAGGATCCATTGGCTACGTGATGGGCAAGACTTGGGCAAGGGCATGGATTTCTCAACTGTATTTCCAGAAGAGTAGGCAGAGTAATTCGCTCTTACTTCCAAGAAAACGATTCCCCCATTCTCATCTCATTCCAAACCTCTGCTCACTCTCTCTGTTCCTGTTCTCAGCTAATTTTATCTCATTTCCCTGAGAAAATAATCTGAGCAATTCAAAGAAAACTATCTTATCTTCCACCTGCCAATCTACACACCTACTTGCATAACTATGTTTTTACTTGGCTTTCTCTTTTGTTACTTTGGTTGGATAGTCCATGATGCTACTTAAGTCTAGCCCATGATGTGACCAGTGGATACCCTCCACTCTCACATCAAGAACCTTCTGTAATTATCCTAATACTCTTCAGCATCTTCAATTTCTCCTTCTCTACTGGGTGAATATTTGCTACTTATTATACAGCAGTGTATATATATGCATGTATATATGTAATATATTATTTCCTATTAAAAATAATCCACATGGCCCTCTAGCTGTTGTTGCTTTCTCCTTTTTATAACAAAATTCCTCCAAAGACTTATATATTCTCCTTCTCTCCCTTTTCTCCCTTCCTACTCCTTCCTCAACCCACCCGAGTTTCACTTCCATGGCTCCACTCAAATTGCTATTGTACAAATGCTTTGTGACCTTCATGTTTGAAACCCAGTGAAGATAAACACATTTATCCAGAATGATCTGTCTCTCCACTGGACCAGTCAAGATAAGGAGAAATACAAAGCTCTTTTTATTAGCTGTCTGATGAGGTTTCAGATTGTTGAGGTGAGTCACTCTGTTGTCCGGCTCCAGGCAGTGGTGGGGACATCAATGAAGGAGAACTTCTGAGAATACCCTGGGGACTCTCAGATCCTTCCAGGTATCTGGTCTGCTCTGAGGGCACTGAGCGAACAACTCTTTTTAACTTTATTACCTTCTATAATCTTAAGTGATGTGTCTCATTCAAAGCTATTTCACTTCTCATATATTTCTCCTTGACTTCCTTAGACTAGAAAGTGAGAGGCAAGTAGCCATGAAAGAAATAAAACTGAAAAAACAAAGTATGTGATAAGAACTGAATTGCAGGTAACAAAATAGTATGTCTAACATTATGAAAAATGAGGACATATTTGGCTTTAAAAACTAAAGAGGAGGAAATTTCATTATTGAAACAGCTCATCCTTGTGGCTATTACCATGCATCCTTTAAAGAGTAACTACCTTAACCTCCCATCTTAATATTATTTCCAATTAAAAAACTGCTTGTAATCATCCTCTGTGTGGCAAAGTACTGTACTCTTCATTTGTCCGTTGTACTTACTTATAAGTTATTTTATTTCACTTTAATATTTTGTTTTACATCATTCAACGCACAAGAAAATTTCACTGTTAAAGTAATTCAGTTACAATCTATTATGGAAAGTGAATAAGTCTTTAGGAAAATGTAATTAAGCCTGTTTGGTGAATTCAGATTTTCTTATTCAGAATATAAAACAGTGGTAAAGGCCATACAAGCCTGCCTCAGAGCTCTGTGCCTTGGCAAAAACTTACATGTCCCTAGAACTTTTGACTCCACCTTGAAAAAGATGGGTTTAGATGAAAGGCATTCCTTATTTGGAGGAATAGGGATGAGATTTTTATTAAAATCATTTTTTGAAAATTGCTGCCAGACAGGGTATAATTGAAAATGGTTGTTATCCTGTAAGTGGTTTATAATGTGTACTGAAATGTGCCCTGAGCTCAACCCCTCCAGCAGTCTCTGCTTCTCTTAGCTGTGAGAAGTAAAGCACCAGGTACATTGCATACCATTGGTTTGATATCCAGAGAAAAATGTAATTTAAAAAGACACATGCACCCCAGTGTTCACAGCAGCACTATTTACAATAGCCAAGACATGGAAATGACCTAAATGTCCATTGGCAGATGACTAGATAAAGAAGATGTAGAATATTTATACAATGGAATACTACTCAGCCATAAAAAGGATAAAATAATGTCATTTGTAGCAACATGGATGGACCTGGAGATCATCATTCTAAGTGAAGTAAGCCAGAAAGAGAAAGAAAAATTCCTTATGATATCGCTTATATGCGGAATCTAAAAAAAAAAAAAAGAACATAAGTGAACTTATTTACAAAACAGAAACAGACTCACAGACATAGAGAACAAACTTAGGGTTATCCAGGGGGTAAATGGGGTGGGAAGGGATAAATTGGGAATTCAAAAATTGTACCTCTTGGGGAGAAATGGAAATGTTAGCTATCTTGATTGTGGTGGTGGTTTCATGGGTGTATTCATCTATCAAAATTCATCAAATTGTACATCTGAAATATGTGTTGCTTAGTGTACAGGAACCATACCACTATAAAGGTGTTTAAAAAAAACACACACACAAAGAAAAAGGAAGAAGTGGCCTCCAAATCTGAACTCTTTGCCTGAGGCCACATAGAAACAAGACAACATCTAAAGTTATCTCCTCAAATTTAAAGCAGTTATAAAATCAACAAAACCATTCAAAGGGGTTGAGATCAGGTATCACTTAACTGACTTCATTTCACCTGTAAGTGGGTTCCTTAAGAAGCTAGTGGACACATCCTTATTTGGTGGTCAATGTGAACTCAGTCTTGATAACTATGAACATGTTGCCTCATAGAAGGGAGAGTGGGAGTTGTGTGGAATTTGCTTAACTGATGTATTGACAATGAAATATTGTGCACAAACATACTTTGAAACATACTGCAGTAAGATTTTTGGCAGGGTGTTCCTTTTTGAACATCAGGTTTAATGTTACAATAAGGTTTGCATCACCATACTCTGCAGTAAGACATGAGCACTATTTCCTTATACCTGACTCTGACTCCTAAATCTGACTACCTGTGATCATTTTTGGTAGTCCTGATGGTGTTGTCCTTCTCCACAGTGACTATGCATTCCTTGAAGGCAGGGAGAGTATTTTTATTTTATCTTTTGTGAACTTAAAAAAAATGAAGTATAGTTGATTTACAATGTTATATTAGTTTCAGGTATATAATACAGTGATTCAATATTTTTTTATAGATTATACTCCATTTAAAATTATAAAGTAATGTCTACATTTCCCTGTGCTGTACAGCATATCCTTGTAGCTTATTTATTTTATATATCATAGTGTGTACATCTTCATCTCTTACCCTGTCTTGCTCCTCCCTCTCTTGTTCCCTTCCCTCTCCCCACTGGTAACCACTAGTTTGGTGCTTTATATCTGCGAGTCTATTTCTGTTTTGTTATATGCGTTCATTTGTTTCATTTTTTAGAATCCACAATACGGGATAACATAGACTATTTGTCTTTCTCTGTCTGATTTATTTCACTAAGCATAATACTCTCTAGGTCTATCCACATTGTTGCAGACGGGAGAATTTCATTCTTTTTATGGCTGAATAATATTCCATTGTATTATACACCACATCTTCTTTATCCATTCATCTGTTGATGGAGACTTAGATTGTTTATCTCTGATACACTTTAAAAAATGTTTAGCACAGACCTAAGCATAAGATGTATGCTTAATTCATAATTTTGACTTGATGTGGTTTATCTGACCTTAAAATGGCTGTCTGCAAGACAGTGTGGGTCAACTTACAAAGTGATTTCTTTTCAGAGTCTCCTCTGTCCTTACAATTCCTTTGAAACTATCCAGGATACTGTCCCCTGACTCTATCTGGGCCTTGAGGAGGACATACAAATAAATGGGTCACTGTCTGTCCTTTTTCCTCCTATCTTCTTTTAGAATCTGTAGGGCCATATTTTGTAGCTTTTTCTTCTTTTTTTGTTTTCCTTTGCTGAAACACTAAGACTTTTCATTGTATTTTTGGAAAGATGGTTTTATGCTTTCTAATTCCTCTTTATTGTATCCTTATTACTGACTCCAGGCTCACAACTCAGTGTCATATTTTCCCATCCAACTGCCAAAGCAAGTCCAATACCTGGGCCCCCAGAATCAGAATAGGTACTGTTACAGAATTATTACATGTATAATTATATATGTAATTATATGTGTATATTTTACATATTATATTTTTATATATGTAAATATTTTTATGTATAATATTTGTAGCAGGTATATTGTTATGTATAATATTGTATCACTCCTCTTTCATTAATTAGTCCTAACTTTTTTCTCTTTTTTCATGTAAAATACTGTGTAAAGACAGGTATACTAAAAACGATTATAAAAAGCTATTTGCCCTGTGTGACTAAGAATAGTTGTTTCAGTTAATGAATATGTCATCACACTGTTTGTCATGTAATATACTTTTTTATGTATACAATTTGATGAGTTTGTAAATAAGTATACACCTGTGAGACTGTCACTTATAACCTACGCCATAAACATACCAATCACCTCCAAAAGTTTCCTCACATCCTCTTTACTTTTTATTACCTGATACCACTTATATGAGAAATATAAAACAGGATTTTTAAGGAAGAGGGAATAAGACATCATTTCAATAGACTGTAGTTTGTTTAATCTTTAATAATTTTTTAATTTTGGGACAGTTTTAGATTTATAGAGTTTTTACACAAAAAATTTACAAATAAACTAGAGAGTTCCCCTTATTACATTAATGAACTAATGTTGATACATTATTATTTACTAAAATCTATATTTTACTCAGACTGCCTCAGTTTTTTCCTAATGTTTTCTTTACCAGGATCATCCAGTAGTCATGTTTCCTTAGGGTCCTCTTGACTGTGATATTTTCTCAGAATTTCCTTATTTTCTATGATTTTGATAGTTTTAGAATTACTGGTCAAATATTTTGTAGAATGTCTCTCAACTGGGATTTGTTTATTGCTTTTGTCAAGAGAAGACTGGGTGATGGGTTTGGGGAAGAAATATGCCCAAGGTAATTGGCATTTTCATCACATCATATCAAGATCACATTACTGTTGATGTTACCTTAATGCTATTTGTCAGGTTTCTCTTTGTTTTTTGTTTTTATTTTGTTTTTGTTTTTTTGTTTTTTGTTTTGATGCTCTCTGCCAACCTCTATCTTTTATTTGGTGTATTTAAGCCATTTACATTTAAGATAATTATTGATATGTTAGGGTTTAAGTTTGCTGTTTATTTTCCTTTTGTTTCTTCTGTTACTTTTTCATTCCTTCTTGTGAGTTAACTGAACATTTTTTAGGATTCCATCTTCATTTATTTACAGTGTTTTTGAGTGTATAGTTCACATAGTTTTCTTAGTGGTTGCTCTGAGTGTTACAGTGAACAGCGTAGCCTCTCAGAGTTTGCTAGTATCAACGTTCTACCATCTAGTGATGTGTGGACAACTTAGTTTCATTGAGGACTTTTACTCTCCGTGCTTTTAAATAGCATTGTCTTGAGTGTCAGCTGGTGTTAAAATTTTTGTCTTAGTCATCACATATGATTTAGAAAACTCATGAGAAGAAAGCCAGTGTATTGCATTTACCCATTTTTCTGTTCTTTCCTTTTTTCTCTTTCTTTCCTGATGCTCCAAGATTCTTTCTTTTATCATTTTCTTTCTGTTCGAGAACTCCTTTTAGCCATTCTTTTTATTTTTGTGGGATTCTTGTGACTTTTAATTCTTATTTAACTCATGTTTTGCTTACGTGTGGGGAGTAAAGATGAGGATGGAGTAAGGGAAAGGAAGAAGAGAACAGTATGTGCTAGGAGAAGAAAGTTCAGTAAAAGCATCACACACGTCCTCATCACCACAGAGCTCTTAATAAAGAACTGTGACAGAGATATGGCAACTCTTTAGCTCTGGGGGAAGCGACTTTGACAGAATTCATCCTGCATCAAACTTGGCACACCTGGAACACTGGGCAATGCAGCTGTTATACAGTTGGGCAGATGAAAAGTTGGCTGTCCAGAGTCTACTTCCTAGCGTGTGAGCAGGAGTTGTGTCCCTTCTCTGGTGTGAGTACCTCCAGCAGAAAAGGACACCCCACCAACCATGCAACAATGAGAAACTGTTGGGCAAGACTCTTAGAAAAGAGAAAGATTTCTTTTTTATATTTTCTGGTGATGTTAATTGAGCAGAAGTGACATCTTTTCCTTTTGGGCAGTAGCATTGTGTCCTGGTGATAAAATAATCTACAATTAGCACTCGTAAAAAGGGTAAGAGAATGGAAACAGGCTTCTTTAGGACCTAGTCTAGTGGGAAGGGGACTGTGTGGGTTCTAAGAGTAACGGCATGAAAAAGTGAATTCTAATGAACTGACACAGATAAATAAGAACTTGGCTTTTTCTCTTCCTACAAATACACACCTCTTCTAGTTTATACTACTAAATCTAAGGTCAGCTTAATTACAGTCTGGGTAACTATTATTGTGCTTTTAAAGTTAAGGTGAAAATCTCCACTCTTAATAAAGTAGTTTCCTCTCCTAATACTACACTAGTCTGTTTATTTTCCTGAGTGTTAGAAAGGGATATATGGAACATAAGGCAGGGGTGGGAGGGAAAGTGTCCATCCAACAAACAACTATCATTTGGAACTAGTTCTATCAGAAGGGCGTCAGGTGTGGACCATTGACTTATCCTTGGCAGTGAGATGATACAGCTGAGTGAGAGCTGAGTATAGTGCGTGAACAAAGGTTTTCATTTCAATTGACAGCAAACGATGATGATGACAGATATAGCACTTAAGTTTGGGCTTCCCTCGAACCTGAAACATCCATTGCTGTGAAGGCCGAGCTTTAGGGGAGAAAGCTGTATTCTTAGAAACTGCTCTGCGATCACTCTAGGACTGCAGTTTGCTCCAATCTGGGGTGTGGTTTTCTTATTAGAGAAAATAAGTATTCAACGGTAAATGAGACTGAAACCTTGACATTTATAGTGGTGACAGGTGTTTCGGTTCAGCAACAGGCTGTTTAACAAGTCAAACGTGTAACATTATGTTTTAAGCAGTAACTGTTTCAAGCAACAGAATTATATTTTTTGACTTAGAAATGGTGCTTTCTTCTATATTGGAATTTCTCCGGTTTCTTAGTACGTATTACTGCCTCCTCCAATATGTCTTTAAAACCTTCCCCTTTCTGGGCGGTTTTCTCTGAGACCACTTTAAATGTTCCGAGTCTCCAGCTGGCGCAACTTCTCGTGGGGCGTGGGCGGCGTGGGCGGGGGCCGCGCAGCTGCTGCGGGTTGAGGCGGGCGGTTGAGTTCCGGTTCCGGTCCGTGGGGAAGCCGCCAGGCTCAGTTCCAACCGGACAGACGCGGCGGCAGGTGAGGCCCAGTGGAGCTGCTAGGCCTAGTTGCTGACGATGGAGAAACCACGTTGCAGCGGGACAGCGACTGTGTCGGCCCTGGAGAGAGGAGAGGACCGTCCTGGAGGTAGGGGAGGCGGCGCGGGCGGTGCTCCGAGCTGGGGGGAGCGGGCTCAGGGGCCGCGCGCGGTGAGGCCGGAGAGGCCGAGGCGAGGAGAGCGGCGCCAGGGCAGCCCAGCCCGTCTTTAATAGTCGGGCTTCTAGTGACAAACTCTTTTTCACTCTTACTTTGTCGGAGAACGTCTTTATTTCTCCTTTCTTGTTGAAGGATAGTTTCGGTGGACCTCAGCTTTCGTACTTTGCTGTCAGGATTCCGGTAGTAGCAACTGCTGGGAAACAAACTGCTTCACAAATCAGCAGTTTAAAATAGCAAGCGTCTATTTCACTGTGGTTCTGTAGGTGTGCAAGTCAGGCAGGACTCTGCGCGGACTTGCTTTGTTTCAGCGGGGTTTCCTCGTTTATGTGAAGTCAGTTACAAGTGCCTGGGTAGTTGTGCTTTGTGAGTTGGTTGGCTATGAGCCTGGGCGCCTTCGCTGCTCGCGTGTCTAGTCTTCTGCGTGCGTCTCCCGTGCTAGACCGGTTCACGTGGCAGAGGTAGGGATCCAGAAGAGAAAGGAAAACTTCCCAGGTTTCTTGAGGCTCAGGCATGGAATTGGCACAGCACAGTCTTCAGTTGCATTCTATTGGCTAAAGGCAAGTTCCACATCCACCTGTGTACACAGGGGTGTGGGGCCAGATGCCACCCTTTTTAAAATGGGAGGATCAACGAAGTCAAATTGCAAAGGGAGTGGGTACAAATGGGAAGAGGGAAAAGGGTGGCGAGGCATTTCTGAAATAGTCTCTCGTGAATATCTTAGAATGCCAGGCCTTGCCTGCCATGGTGGGCCTTTGATGTAAAAAATATTTTAATCATTTTTATTTATTCTCTTTGTTCTTACTAGGAAGGTTGATCTGAGACAGTTTAATCCTCTGGAGTTAGAGGCAGAAAAGTCCCTCACTGATATTTTTAAAACATAAATTTTGGAAGAGGCGGTGTCAGAAGCTCAGAAAAAATGAAAACCAATGAATTGCTGAAGTAGTAATTAGTAAAAGCTCATTTTGCACACACCAAAAGATAGTCTGTGAACCAGGAGCACTCAAACCAAAACGTGGAATGAGGCTCAGGGGTATATTGTTATAAAGCAACTTGTATAGTGAGAAGGCCGTGACTTAATTTTGCTTATGATTTCCAGAGGCACAAACAAGAAATGGCCCAGCTGAAGGTAATCTTGCAAAATCAGCTAAATTAAGCTCTGTTCATAGCAAACTGGTTTTGTCTGCTCAGAGAATTTTCCAGGCTGGTCTTGTTTGTTTTTTGTTTTAACAGTGGAAAGATTATTTGCACTTTTGGAAAAGGTAACCGTCTACTTCATAAGAGTATAAATGATATAAACTGCTTCAAAAAAAAGTTCAAAGCACCTTTGATTTCCTTTGTGTAAGATGAAAGCGAGAATTAACATAATTTTGCAACAGCTGCCTAATCAAGATAGAAATAGAGCCGTAACAGGAACATGGCAATCATTGTTGTGAGAGAGAAATAGCATATATGCAGGGAATCGAGATGAAGCCATGGATTTGTGTCCAACTTCATGACTAAGTGAACTTAGACATCAGGAACCACGGTAAACACAAGGAAAGGGGAAAGCAGAGTTCTTTACAGTGCTAATGCTTATTTTTTTTTACTATTGATGTTGCAGAAAAATGTGTTACAGCTCAGTTGTGACAGCAACCTGAATCAGGGAGAGAGACCAAGCAGCACTTGGAGAGTTGGAGAACTCAGATTTATTACACCACCGGGCCCAGAGGAGTTAACACTTCAAGCTCTGGACCCCGTCTGTAGGTTTACACAGGCCTTTTATAGGCTGCCAGTTTTACACTTTGCAACATCATATGCAAATAAAGTACAACAGAAGTTGACCAACCAGGAACAAGCTTTGTAGAAATAGACCAATCAGGAGTGAGGTCCATGCAAATGAAGTACTACAAATGGACCAATCAGAAGTGAGAGTAATAACCAGTCAGAAGTGAGAGTAATAACCAATCAGGAGTGAGAGTAATAACCAATGAGGAGTGGAGGAAAGTGAGCTCAGGAAACCAATAGAATTCTAGGTGTAAGTTAGCTGCTTTAGAGGCAAAAAGTGAAATAGAGCCTCTGGGCCAGGGAACCGGAAGCTAGTGGGAGGAGAGCAGCGGCCGTGCGTAGGGGTCCTGCCAGTCTTTTTATGGGGCTTCCCGCCTCATTGAAATGGAATTGTTTTCTTAGGCTAAAGATCAATAGTGATGCAGATCACACCCTCTTAAATTTAGTTAGCGCAAATTCAACACTGTATTTGTCATGACCTTTCTTTTACAATATGTAACAGGACAGTTCTTTATAGTGGCTTGTAATAAAAGTAAATTAAAAGTCATTTTTCTTATTGTATTATCACAAATATACAACTTATGAAAATTGTGTGTTATTTGGGATTAACAGATACACATTATGATACATGAAATACATAAACAGAGGCCTACCATATAGAACAGGAAACTATATTCAATTTCTTATTATGAGCTGTAATGGAAAAAAACCTGAAAAATTATATATATATGTATATATATTTATATATATACATGTATATATATATATGTATAGCCAAATCCCTTTGCTATATACCTGAAACTAACATTGTAAATTGACTACACATCAATTAAAAATTAGAATTAAACATCATGAAAAAAAACCCAAAAATTATCCCTAGGAAAGATATCTAGACTATTTGCTTTGTAAATAATAAAAACAAATATAAATATATTCTAGTTCATACAGCGAGCACAGTTTTTTTTAAGTGTCAACATGGATGTGAAAAGAATTAAAGAGGACAACTGAAATCAATCCTAATAAGTATAATAATGAGAGTAAGTGATGCAAACTTTTTCTTGATAGCAAAGAGTCTCAGGTTTGACTGTTGAAAACCAGTGTAATTCAACAACATAGCATTTGCAAGCTAGAGATCTTGGAAAAACATTAGGTAACAATGAAAGATACAGTGAATTGAATTCAATTAAAGGAAAGCATGGATAACAAATAATAAAATACAATAACAATAATCATTATGTGATGACAAATAGAAGTCTTAATGCTGAATAATATAAAACCAAAATGTAAAAAACAAATTTCTGTAAGCAAAAGAATTTATAAAAGTGTATTGTATTTGGAGAGTAAAAAAAAAAAAAATTGAATCTGTGACTGATGAGGTAGATAAAATTTAAATGAGAACCTGCCGTATAATAAGCACCAAAATAATCTTTAATTAAATTGATATAAATACTTCAGTAAATAAGTAGAACCAATAGATGTATGTTGTATTTTATATGGTGTAGTCAGTAGTTTTTCATATATTCATGGGATGTTTTCCCCCAATGCCAAATATTACATACTAGACCACAAAAAGTTCAATAAATGTTTAAAAAAAATTAATGTAAAATATAAACCAAAAAAATCAAGAAACTCTGCTAAACACATGGGGAAAGATGATGGAGCTGATTAAAGGAATTCTGGTCCTTATTTTAATATTTCCCAAGATCGTTCCAGATGGCCAGCGTGAGTTAAAATACATTTTTGATAATCATATAAAAGTACCACTTTCCATCGCCAGTAAATTAAAAAAATACACTGCAATGAAGATTTTCACTGGAGATTTGTATAAAATCTGTACTTTTTTTATGAAACACAATAAAAAGGAAAACAAAGTTATTTATATCTTATAAATCTCTTCTCCCCCTCCCTCCCTCATCTCAGGCATCCATCTGTTTGTTCTCTGTATCCATGACTCTGTTTCAGCTTTGTTCTATTTGTTCATTTTTGTTTTTTAGATTCCCCATATAAGTGAAGTCATACAGTATTTGTCTTTCTGTCTGACTTCACCATTCATAACATCCTCTAGATCCATCCATGTTGTCACGAATGGCAAGATTTTATTCTTTTTTCATGGCTGAGAATTGTTTCATTGTATATATAGACATTTTGTTTATTCATTCGTCTATTGATGGGCACTTTGGTTGCTTCCATATCTTGTCTATTGTAAATAATGCTGTAGTGAACACTGGGGTACATATATCATATTTTTTGGACGAATAACCATGAGTGGAATTTCTGGATTGTATGGTAGTTTTTTTTACTTGGATTGTTTGTGTGTTTAATGTTGAGTTGCATGAGTTCTTTGTATATCTTGGACAGTAACCATTATTGGCTATGTCATTTGCAAATGTCTTCTCGCATTCAATGGGCAGCCTTTTTATTTTGTTAATAGTTCCCCTTCACTGTGCAGAAGTTTTCTGGTTTGATTAGGTCCCATTTGTTTATTTCTGCTTTTGTTTCTTTTGCCTGAGGAAACAAATCCAAAAAATACTACTAATATGTCAAAGAGTGTACTGCCTGTGTTTTCTTCCAGAAGCTTTGTGGTCTCAGATCTTATATGTAAGTCTTTAATACATTTTGAATTTATTTTTGTATATGATGTGAGACACTAGTCCAGTTTGATTGTTTTGCATGGAGCTGTCCAGCTTTCCCAATACCATGTATTGAAGAGTCTGTCTTTTCCCCATTATGTATTCTTGCCTCCTTTGTCATAGATTAATCACTTATAAAAAGGTGGGTTCATTTCTAGGTTCTCTGTTCTGTTTCATTAATCTGTGTGTCGATTTTTGTGCCAGTATCATAATGCTTTGATGACTGTAGCTTTAGTTTGAAATTAGGGAGCATGATATCTCCAGCTTTGTTCTTTAGATTATTTTGGCAGTTCTTGGGTCTTTTGTGTTTCCATACAAATTTTAGAATTATTTGTTCTAGTTCTGTGAATAATGCAGTTGGTATTTCCATAGAGATGGCATTGAAGCTGTAGGTTGCTTTGGGTAGTGTGGTCATTTTCACAATATTAATAAGCAACATAGCTTTCTGTCTGTTTTTGTTATCTTCAGTTTCTTTCATCAGTGTCCTATAGTTTTGGCTTTATTCTTCATCTTATACTTGGTGCTTTTCTCACCAGCCCAGTTCAGGATTCTGCTGAGGGAAAGGCAACAAGAGAGGATAAGCAAGACACCAGGTTTAGAGGAAGACGCTCGTGTACTTATAGAATTCCCTGAGCCAGCTCAAGAATAGACAAAGTGACTTTCTTTTTCAGGTCTCTGTATCTGGTGACTTAGTGTCACTTGTCGGTAATAAGACCCTGAGTGGAGCCAGAATACCCGCGGCTCCATGCTCGTTGTTGTCCAGGGCAGCTGTAGACATGTACCTTTCTTTTACTCTGAGGTTTATTCAAGTTGGTGTCAATATTTGGCTGTTTCAGTAAAGGAACGTTAAAAAATGAAAAGGTGTATGTGATGAGAGTAAAACTAGTTGAAGAAGACCCATGAAAGTAGTCAGAAAGATGAATGTTATCCAAGGGTTCTATGTTCATTAACCAATTAGGATTTTCATATCAGTTGTACTGTCAGACCAAATGGGTAACTTTTTCAGAGCCTGCCCTGTGAGCTCAACTGACAATCACAAAATTAGGATGCATGCTTTTCAAATTCATACACATCACCAACAATAAAAATTCTGCAGTCTGAATAAGTTTGCAATTACACTGATGCATAGGGGAGATCAGAACACAAAGGGCTAGTCTTTGCAGTACTCACTTTCTTCATCAAGGCTTCCAGGGAGTAAGGGCACTGGTACTGTTCTACACATTTATGAGGCAGCTGGGAGGGGCTCAGATATGACTTTGTAACAAGGTGAAAATCCAGAGGTAAAAGGCTTGTGTCTCTTTGGTTAACCTTGTGAACATCTCCCATATTCCTCTCTGCAGAGCCGGCCCTCCCCATGATGGCTGCTGGCTGTGAAAAGCATGGGTGTGTGTCTGTCACTGTGGCTGATGCCCACCTCGACAATGCCATTGTCAGTGCCTTAACCTAGGTTCTGATAGTCACAAAGTTGGGACCCAAAGTGATGGGTGCTGCAGCCCCTACAGCTGTGCTGAGTGTTTAGGACTGGGGAGAATGTTGATTTTCTGATTCAAGCTTATATTTTCTTAAAGACTAGAACCAAACATAGTATGTCATGAATATGGCTCAAGTATATATGCTTGCAGCCCCACTTATCAGTGGCTCAGATTCCAGTCTACGGGGAGGCCAGGACTTCATGCATCCATTTCTCTCATGGAGATCAGCTCAGCCCACAAAATTTACCTGACTGCCCACCTCTGGCCAACTGATTCCCAGGGAGGAACACAAGGTGGACTCAACACAGTAACAGAAATACACACAAGTGCATCTTCAAGTTTGACCTAAGTTGGTATTTTGTTAATCTTGCAATGTAAAAATGATAATTCACCCTTTCTGGACTTTATCCTTTTGAGCAACTATTGTACCTGAACAAAGATGTCCTTTGAAACAAGCCAGTGTTTCAATTTCCCAGAGTGTCTCCTCTTTATAGATTATTTTCCATTTCCTTAAGGCAGAAAGTCCTATAATAGTATTTATCTGAATCCGTAATACAAATGCTCATCAGAGGATTCATATTTGAGATGAGTAGAATTCCTATTCCTATGAAAATGATTTCTCTTCATTGTTTCCTTCTATTTCAAGAGCAAGTAATTTAATTTCTAAATGTCTCTAGTGATCTGCTGACCACTGTCAAGCAATTATCATAGTGATCAAAGGGTAGGCCATTATCTGAGATGGAGTGATAGATAGGTCTGCTAACTTCTGAAGTGAGCATCCATGCGTTTAAGGACAGTGAATGTTCTCCACGTTATAATCTGGACTATATATCTCTTAACAATAGGCAATAAATAGAGGAGGTAGAAATCATTTATTGAAGTGGAGATAGAGTGATATATTTCTACTGGTTATAAAAGTCAGCATATCTTGAGTCAATGGGAGACCATAGTAAGAAAATACATTCTAAGAATTAGTGGAATTTAGGGATTTAAAGGAAGTGACAAATGTCACTTCAAACCTAATAAACAGTTTAGGTCTTTGCCGCAGTTTGATGTCAGGCTGGAGCAAGGTGAAGGAGCTAAGAACTCTTTCTTGCCTTGAAGTTACCCATCAGTGGACTTCTCCCACGATGAATAGAGTTTTGGAAACGATGATGTATCTGTGGAGCAGCTAATTGTGTTTTTGGACAGCTCGCTTGCGGAAGACCTCTCCCAGCTAGGCTGGAGGTCTTGGAGTCTGTTAAGCCTTGTGATGTCTCATTCTGGCCGTGGTGCCAGCTTCTTGGGAACTGCCCCTAGTTCTCTCTCAAGGTTCTTGGTGTATAATAGAGATAGTTGTCAGTCATAGGTTTTGGAGCAGTCTCACACTAAGGCAGAATAAATACCATCTTCCACATCACCTAACTTTTCTTTAACTGACCTGCTCAGCCTTTTGTTCCCCTTTCCTCCTCCCAGGCTCCCTGGACCACTATTCACCCCCCTCTTTTCCAGCTGACTTAGCCTAGTTGGTGATGCAGATGCATCATCTTTCTCTTGAAAATTTCCCTGTTCTGGAATATGTTAGAAAAATAACTTCCACTTGACAAAATTCATAATTTTCCTGTTTGACCTGATACTAAAGTTGACAAATTTGGGTGAATTAATGAATCCGCAACAGATATAATCAGATGTTAATATGCAGCCATACTAGGCCATCCCATTCGTGTTTCAAATAAAGTAAAATAGGGTTGGAAATTTAATCAACGAAATGGGCATGAAAATTTGTCTTGATGCAGTCCTTAGTGGAGCTCTCAAATCAGCTAAATAGGGAGACACTGCTTCGAGCAGCTTCTACTTTAAATTTACCTGTAGCTGCATGAATTGAATGCAGTTGAATCCATAATCCATCTATAATCCATCTGTTATGCTGTTGAAAAGCACTCATTCTGTAATTGTCTGAGTTAAAGAAAATAGTAGATGCTTCCGAGAATATCTGACCTCATTGTCCTTCACTGGAGCATTATATGATGCTTCATACCAAGACCTTTTCAGATTTTAATTGAATTTTTATTTATTTTATACTTAATTTAGAGGTGCCTTTTCTTTTTCAGCAATCATATCCTCATATAGAGGTTGGGTTCTCCTCTGTCAGATCCAATAGCTGCCAGTCATAGCAACAGAGCATTTTTAGCCTCAGTTGACTTGCTTGGACATTTGAGATGAGATCACGCTCTCCCAACATGAGTTCAAAGTTTGAACCCAAGGACAAAGCAGAGGGAGACACACCAGGGCCTCCCAGGGATCATGTTTCCTCTTCTACCAACTGCAGCCACAAGATGGCGATGTGACAATTTAAATAAAACCAAAAGTTCTCGAGCTTTGTTTTATTTCGTTCAGGGAATTTTAAAGACAGTAGACTCCACTTTTAGCAACTACTTAAGTTGGACTGGGAACCATATCCCACGAAGGATGACTGTCTGTGCTGTGGTTCATGAGATGGCTGACCCCCAGTCAGTGATGCCGCATGGAACAGGATACGGTTCTATAGGTGCAAGCACACCTCTTGCCTTTTCCTTCTCTCCTCTGATGTGCTCAGGTATAGTGGTTGGTGCAAGGCTTCAGCCTTGACAGAGTGATGAGAAGGTTTCAAATGACATTGTCTGTCCCTGGAGGACAGTAGCAGACACTTTGATTTTGTTTTTCTTCCTGGGAGATGAACAGAGTAAATTCCATCCAAAAAGTTAGCTTTTGTAGGACAATAAATCCTACTCTTTGATAGTTAAGTCATTTAACAATTCTTCAGAATCTCTTGTTTTTCTCAGGGAGAGGCTATATGATGAGCCTTACTTCGTAATTATTTGGGTACTTGATTCATTATAGAGAACTGTTTCATGTATTTTGGGACCATGCAGTTTGAAATATGCGAGTGTGTGTGTGTTTTTTTTGGGATGTCCAGGCCATGTTTCTTTCCATGTGACCTAGAATTTAAAAGTATTTAGTAACTACTAATAGAAAATTTGCGAAGATTAAGGAAATAATCCATGTAAAACACGTGGTACATGGACATCATACAACAAATGTTAGTTATTATGTTATTAATGTTTTTTTTGTTGTCACGTTCATAGTTGATGTTACATTGGCAGTTACTTGTGGGAACCAGTTAGCTTTGTTCTGTCACAAAGCCACAGCTAAGCCGATTAGCTGATTTGAAAATGCAATCAAAATATTAATAGCTAATTCTTGTTGACTAGAACTTTAAAATGTGTGATTTATATGCATCATTTCTGCCTCCTCCCTCATTCTTCCTTTTAGATTGCTCAGAACAGCTCAGCTCTTTCCCCTACTGTCAAGAATTACTGAATAAAATGTTTTCGCCACTTTAACCAATGCTCAGCTGTGTTTATCTTTGACAGAACCATAGGAGAAAAGCAACTGTGATCTCAGTTACTGTCACTCATAGTGATCTGAGTGGGGCTGGATGCCTCTTGCCCCTGCAACTCTGGACCCTGAGGGTTAAATGTCGTGGTCCCTCAGAGTGCACTTTTGCCAGGGTCCTTGTAGATTACCATCTACGTCAGTCAACTGGGCACTTTGAATTCCTTGTTTACAGAGACTGACAGGCAGGTGCAGACACCATCTTGGCAGGAACAATTGATGCTGAACATCAAGAGGATGAGGACTTCTGATACACAGTTGGGTTGGGAGTGATACTTAACCAAAGTGGACTGTTTAGGTACCCGTGGTGCTCCTTATGGACTGAATTGTGTCCCCTCCTCCAAATTGATGTGTTGAAGTGTTAACCCCTAGTGTGACTACATTTGGAGATGGGGCACTTAAAGAGGGAATTAAGGTTCAATGAGGTTATAAGGGAGGAGCCCTAATCCAACAAGACTGGTAAACTTAGAAAAGAGGAAGAGAAACCAGAGCTCACAGATCTCCCTGCATGTGTAGAGGAAAGGCTGTGAGAGGGCATGGTAGGAAGGTGGCCATCTGTATGCTAGGAAGAGGGGCCTAACCATAAATCAACTCTGTTGGACCTTGGTCTTAGAATTCCGCCTCCAGAACTGTGAGGAGATAAATGTCTGTTAGTCTGTGTATTCTGTTAGGGCAGCCTGAACAGAGTAAGACATTCCTCTTGTCCATTTTATTCTATAAATGAACAGTTATAGCAACCCCAGCCTGAGAATAGCATGCCAAATGGGGACCCAGTCCTCTCCGGAATCAGAGTTTGGATCATGTCACCAAATAAGCCCTGAGACCAGAAGAGGTGGGAGCTGAGAGTCGGGGAATCCTGCAGGGGTAGTGGAAGAAGGTGCAAATCAGTGTCGGTTGTGGACTGGACAGCAGTTTCACTCTCAAAGCTTCTTTTACATTTCTCTCAAGAAGTGAGGCTTCTAGATTTCTGAAGATGCTGTTCCTTGAGGATATAGGCAGGTAGGACTCTCAGTGGTGCACAGGGAGTCTTTGTAGTAGGACTGTGGACCACCAGATCCCTCTTGAGGGGAGGACTTGTTACCTCAGGTGCTGCAGCAAATAATCTTCACCTATTGAATGATGTCTCAGTGGCACAGCCATCTCATACAAAGTCTTGTCCTCTCAGGGTCATTTCACATCCAGTGACTGATGGAGGCCAAGGTATAAAGGCTCATTTTGTTTTGTTCCAAAGCAGGTCCACTCCAAAGGGTCAGTTCAGCTCTGGTGAGGCTGTCAGACCTTACAGCTGTTTGGCCTCTCCTCTGCTCAATTCTGATTCCTGCCCTTCCAGGATTGTTGATTTAACTGATGCTCCGTTATCAGTATCTTAACCCTAAACTGTCTCAGAGTCTGTTTTCCAGTAACTTTAACCTGTAATGTTCACTAACAGTTGGGGTACTCTTCTTAATGGGGACTGTTTAAAGTCTCTGTTTTTCATTTGAGGTCCTAGTCACCTCTGACAAAATGCAGAGTCACATTTACCATTTGGTCACATAAACAACTGCCTTTTGACTTAGGTTTGTGTGAGTTGGTTTATAGTCCAGAGAGTCCTCAGAGTAACGAAGAGATGAGGCTTGTGTGCATGAAAACGTGTCAGTGTTGTCTTGGAGCTCACTGCTAGGCCCTTGTCACTCTGATGCCTCCTTTCCTGAGAAGACCATAGAGGTTGAAGGTAGATGGAAAAGGCTAGTATGATAGAGCTGAGAAACATTGAATTTTCCTTCCATGGTGATACATAACCAGGTATAATCTTATTTTTCTCCTAAAATTGTGTCAAACTGACAGCCATTGTAATTGATGTTAAAGGGACCAAAACAAATGGGACAAGCTATGTGTGATCAGTTTATTTTGAGATGAGACGTCCATCCTGGGTAGACAGCCTGTAATTCTGTAATTATGTTCTGCAAGCTATGTGAAACAGCAACAGCAACAGAAAGCACAGTGTTTGATTTGCGCATCACGATTGGCACAACACAGAATAAGAACATCCTGCTTGATTGATAAACTCCTTTTCTGAACAGTTCCTATCACTCCATATTTCTTTGGTGCATCAGATGTCTTTATTCCACTGCAGTTGCCCTTGGATTAGCCATATTCTTCTACTGAAACCGGGGAAAAAAGAAAAAGGAAAATAATCTGAGATATTTAAATAGAAGAAAAATCCTTTAAAAACTAAATGCCTTTATATTACAAACAAATCATTAAATAATGAAATACTTAGAAGAGTTTTTACTTTAGTTTTTGTATAGTAACTTAGATCTGGATTAATGGAATTTTATGATACAGAACACTTTTTTGATATTGACTAAGTATTTTTTTAATTATTATTTGTTAAAGTATAGCCAGTTATGTTGTGTCAGTTTCTGGTGTACAGCATAATGTTTCAGTCACACATATACATACATTTGTTTTTATATTCTTTTTCATTATAGTTTTCTACAAGATATTGAATATAGTTCCCTGTGCTATACAGAATAAATTTGGTTTTTTAAAATCAATTTTATATATAGTAGTTAATATTAGCAATTCTTGAACTCTCAGTGTATCCCTTCCCCCCGCTTTTCCACCTGGTAACTGTAGGTTTGTCTACTATTTCTGTGAGTTTGTTTCTGTAAAACACATTTAAAAATGATTTTCTTTTAGTCCTTCACCAGACTTATTTCTGTGGCCTGCATTTTGAACTCCCTAAGTCCACCATTACCTCTCTTATTAACTAATGTGTGTTTTAAGTTTTAAAAATTGTCTAAAAGTTAAAAAAATAACTAAACCTAATTTCACTGGATATTTGTTGTTTCACATAGTGGCTTTGTATTTTTACCTCAGCATTCCTAGTTGCCATTCTGTTGGTAATGGCTTTTGATTTCCTTTTAGAGATCTTTGCCTCCCCTGGTGTCAGAATCTCAGTGTATATCCAGGTGCTCTGCACGGAGTTCAGGGACAGAGAACAGAACAGTGGAGTTCACGCATTCCAGGGGTGGCAGCCTCCTGAGGCTGCTCAGCAGCTCCGGTGGCCGTGACCTCAGGGGCGTCCCTGCTTTCCTCCTTCTACTCAGTTTTTGATCTTCTGTTACTCTCACTGATGCTATGAGTAGCCAGATAATTTTCTAATAAATTCTCTTTTCAATTGTGTTAGCCAACCACTTGATACTGAAGTGATGAAAACAAAATCTCTGACTGATTCAAAACCTTAATAGTACGTGAAAATGTCAAATGTTACATTCCTCAAGGGACTATAAAATAAGGAACTATTTTACCTTAAGTGTTGTAAAGACAAGGAGTTTTACACTTTGTCACTTGATAAATTTCTTACTCATTTTCCTCCATGATCACTAATATTTTCTCCTTATGTGCGTTCATAATTTATTTGACCCAAGAACATGTCTCCACTGCACAAGAAGTTCTTTATTCTGGAGAATACGTGCCAGATGATTGTCAGAGTGTAGGGCCTTTAGGATATATGAGTGAGTGAGCAGGATGGGGGAGTAGGGTTTGAATCAAGTAGCAGTTATGCTCATATCGATCATCTTGACTGGTTCCTTCATCCACTGGACAAAAATCGTGCACTGTTTGTGTGCCAGACAGATAATGGATATTGGAAGGAGATAGTGAAATAAAGAGCACGTTGCAGTACCTAGAGGTAAGAAAGCATGGGGTGCTGTGGAAGCTCAGGGGGATCCTGAAAGGGCCCTCAAATTGTGGGATTAGATGATGCTTGTTTTGGGTCTGGACGAATTTATAGGAAGTATTCTGGCAAAGAATGAGTGAAGGGAAAAAGAACAAAAGCATGCGGGCAGGATCACAAGAAAAAACACGATACCTTTGGGAAAACGAAGTGGTTCAGTGTGGCTGGCATGAGGTTTGAAGGTTTACATGAAGGATTTGACAGATGAATCTAAGGATGATGGAAGAAACTAACAAAAGAGAATTTTATGTCAGGTGATCTGATCTACAAACTTGTGAGGACCTTGGGAGCTACAGGGTTGATACACGTCTTTAGGAAAATCAACCTGACTGCTATACAGGAAGTGAACTGTAGGAGATCTAAAATCAAAATGGAGAGAGTCAAAGCAATTTTCAGAGTCTAGGTGAGATGTTGGAGGGGAGATGGAAGGCAGAGACTCACTATAATTGATCTAAATGTCCCTTTGGTGTCATCACCAAAGGAGGGAACGTGAAAGCCACTGTTAATTTAAAATAACCAGTCCTGTAAGCAATTTTTTTCCTCCTCCTTTCCTTCCTTTTTCATTCATTCATGAATTAAAGGTTTATTATGTGTCCTGGCCATGCATCAATCAAGCTACTCAGTGAGTGGTGGGGGATGAAGCAGGTCTTGTCCACCCTCAGGTCAGCCAGGGTTCCAGCAGGAAGCAGTGACACACTCCAAATTCCGAAATTCAAGGATGACTCAATAAAGGGAATGGTTTTTAAAGTGGTGGAAGGTTGTAGCCTGGGGCTGATAACAGCTGTAAATACTCTTGATCTGAAGAAACAAGGGAAGGGAGTGGTTTTTATAACCTGAAAGAAGACAGCTGTGTGGAGAGCAGCTACCTTGGGAGAAACCGTGACCTTCACTGGGGTAGAGGGTACTGCCAATCCAAGGGCACTTTCACAGCCGGAGCTGGAGAACTCTGTGCTCTGTCTTTCCCTCCAATAGCCTGCTGGGCTCTCAGCTGACTCAGCCACACGGAAGGGCAGAAGGCATGGGGATCTGTGGTATTTTCTGTTCAGGTCCTCATCCTGGAGCAAAAGGTGCAGAATTTTGGAGAATTAACGGGGAGGAGCAAACAAAAGGTAGAGAATGTCAGGAAACTCTCATGCTTTCCCCCATGGGTGTGTGTGCAGGTGTTCATCCTTTCAAGACTGTATGCAATGTTTGTCTCAGCGTGGCCTCACCCACAAGGAGCCCAGGAGAAAGGGGTTAGTGTACCGTGGTTTTCCGCGTGTCAGTTCTGCCTTGGAGGCAGCCCTGGACCACATCCCCTTCTTCAAAAGAGCCTTCTCTTTGAACTAGACAGGTATTCTCTAAACAAATAGGAGACACAAAGCTAAATATTTGTTCCTGGTGTATTCAGTGTCCTATGCAAATGGCGTTTAGGTGTATGTAACTGGTGCTGTGGAGCCTGGCATTTTAAGCAAACTCCAACTTGTATAAAGGAGCATTTAAAAGGAAAAAAGTTGAATGCTGTGGCCTGTGTTGGCCTACGTGTGAATTATGTGGCATTTTTGCTTTCGACACTGTTTGAGGTCTGCAGTGATGAAACGCTTCAGTGTCAAATCTGTAAAATCCACTGCCCTCTGTTCTTTTTCCTGTATAAATAGAAGCTGACAGTTGGAGGTTTTGTCACTGGCAATTTCAAATTCATTATTCTGAATAGACCTGACATTCAGGTTCTTGGTTGTAAAAGACTTTTAAATGACAAGCAGAGTCAAATTCCTTAGGTAAGGTGAATTTATGGTTGTGTGTTTACCTTTGATATTGTCAAAAAAGAAGCGTCACAACGTTGGTAGCATTCTCTGTATCCTGGAAGGATAGATTTATGATTATAAGGAGTCAAAGACATTAATCTTACTTCCAGATACCTTCCAAATGGACATTAATAAAGTGCTTTCATAAAGAAAAGAAAAGCAGAGTCTGATCAGCTCTGCAGTGGTATGTCTGAGAATACCAGCTTTTACTTGTTGAGCATATGTGCCAGTGTTGTGGGGAGTATCAGTCCTTCATCTGTAGTATACTTTATTTACATGGGAAAAACATTAATAAACAAAGAACTACCATGAAGTTTAAAAACAGAAAGCCACTGGAATCAGGCGACATAATGGAAAAGGACTGCCTCTGTCCTCCACTCTGACTGGCAGAGATAGTAAGTTAAAAGCAATATCGTAGCATGTTGGGGCAAGGAGAATTCAGAAGTAAAAGACTGGATCGCATGCTTCGGGGGTGGGGGAGGGTAGGATGTGAGCACGGGTGGATCCCAAGACTGTAATAGCCCATTCTAGAAAATGCAGAAGGCCAAAGTCCTCACAGGACCTCCAGGGAACTCCACCTGTGCTGCACCTTCAAAAGGCCACGTGCCTGCTGTGCAGAGGAATGCCAGAGGTCACCCAGTGTGAGTCAGCAAGAGAGAAATGTGAATATAAAATTTCATCTGCTTTCTCTAAACTTCTCGCAGGCTCAAGAAGAAGCTGGAAAATGGCAGGGAAAGAGGTCAAGTGGAAGTGAAAGAGCAGGTGTTACCTCTCCCACTATAGCTCCATGGTTCAGGCTCGTACTGGAGGAGGAGAGCTTTGGGTTGGAAAGGAGATGGAAGTTTTGATTTAAAATCAGTGAAGTTCTTCAATACCTGAAGGCGAATCTTACTTACTGACCATGGATTTTGATCCTTTAGAATGACTCAGAAGTCATGTGATATGTGTAAAATGGGAGCAGCGATTGAGCAGAGTGTGTTTAAAGACAGTGTTTGTAGGAAAATAAAGCTACTCCCTAGACTCTGTAAACCAGTTGTAATAATACCCTATGATTTTCTCTGCATGTTGAATTTGAAGCCACAGTAGCCTGATGAGTCAGTACTATCCTTTTGAATAGTTTTATTTCATTAACAAATAGGGTGAAAACGCTGAGATCACTTGGACTGAGCAGAATACATCTAGTAGTGATTGTTCAGCTAGAGTAAACTGAGTCACTGAGTCTTGGTCTTCACAACTGCTACTTTTCCCTTTTGATGCTTTAACTTCTAGGAAAGTTTTCACTAAGAATGACTCAGCAGTAATACAGACAGCATTTCATTCCAGTTTTTAAACATCAGTGTCTGTGGGTAGACATGTGAAAGAGGCAGATGATTGAGAATCTATGGAGCTGGAAAGAAAAAAAAAAAAAAGGAAAGTCTCACTTTGAAAAAAGGAAGAAAAATGGAAGAAGACAGCAGTGGAAAGGGGAGTATGTATATATTGGGCAAAGAAAGATTAATTCCACGGTTAATGATGAGTTTACTGATAGACTGTAAAGAGGGATTGAAATGTGGCAGCGTTTAGAAAAGATAATGGAGTTGGACAAGAAGGAGTTTTTCATCATGGGAAAGTTTTTGAGAAAGGGAGGGAGGGAGAAATAGGATTGATAGGAATCAAAGTGAAAAAACAAAGGGCGAATTTCATAAATTCTGTATGGGAAAAAAATGAATTCCTTTTGTGTATGTGTGTGAGTTTGAGTTTTGTGCATGGCTTTACATTGTCCTGGATATATTGCTGCTCCATCCTAATCAGTCAGAATACTCTCTATGCTGTTGATGTGATTTGAAGTTTAAAGTTCTTGGTGACTATGCAGGATGCTTGCTTTTCTCTCATGACGTTATCAAGCAAGGGTTGCCTGTGACACAGAAAGCTAAACTCTGACAAGAAGGTGTTTGCAGGGAAGGACAGGTTTTTTTTTTTTTTTTTTTTTTTTTTTGGCAGAGCACCAAGTAAGGGAGTGGGAGACAAATCTTAGATCACCTTCATCTTGATCTTTGAGTTAGGGATGTTTTAAAGGGGAAGAACAAGAAACTGTGAAAGAAAATCATCATCTTGTGACTTTTTTTGTGACATTGCCTAACCGTGGTATCTGGAGTCAGGATGTCTCCAGTTTACGATTCTGTGTGAGGGTGGTCCATGGTTCGTGGTTCTGTGAACTCACCTGGCCCTGGGGGGAAAACCTGAGTCTGTATGTTAATGATATCTACAAAGCGATGTTAGTACACTGATGTTATCAATAACAGTTGTCTTAGTCATCTGACTATGGTTTAGTGTTCAGTTAGCACAGGATTGAGGTCAGAGGGGACAAGAAAGGGATTCAGGTCAGAGGAGACAAACAAAGGAATAGTTTTAGATGGAGAGGTGAATCATAACCTCAGTAAGGGAACTCAGTTGTAGGGGGCTTTGTTTAAATGATATAAACTGAGCGTTTCCTCCAGTATAGAGATACTCGCAGTGAAGAGTTGTAAGCTCTTAGGATAGGTCTGATGAGAAACTTATTTTAGCGAGAGGAATGCATTACCCCAGGCTGTCACTGTAACAAGGGCTTAAATCCCAGTCCCCAGAGTGAGGAATGATGCCAGGCACCATGAGCATCCCTTTCCCTGGTGTATTCTGTGCACCAGTGTTGCCGATAGATGCAGCTGGTGTTCCAGGTTCTTGTCCCATCCCAGAAAGAATTCAGAGACAAGACTTAGAGATTAAAAAAAGGTAAAGTGAGGATTTATTAAAGGATGGATAGTACACTCTCAAGGGGAGAGCGGGAAGGCTCAGGTGAGCGGCTGCCCTGAGTTTCTTTGGCAAGTTAGCTACATAGGGTGTAAAAATGAATGGGCGGAATATTCATTGGGGAGGGAAGGGTTTGGGGTCACATTCCCTGATTATCATCCACTCTCCACCTTCCCAAAGGGAGGAGGGACTTTTGTCCTAATTTAGTCTGGATCGGAAGTGTCATGGCGTTGGTGCATGATGGGTACTTCTGATCTGCAAGGCTAATTTTATTGAAATGAGGGCATAATGAGCAAAAGGTTACATTCAGACACTAGAAATTCCTGCCTTTTCTCACCTTTCTTTGTTCTTCTTCAGGCCACTTGTCATCCCAAAAGGCATGATCCCTTATCAGCCCCAAGGTTCCTGCTTTTCTTTCTCTGCCCAAGGATCCCTGCTGTTTACACGATGTGTGGTTTCCTGCATTTGGCCTGTGCGCCTCCTTTCTGCCCAATTCCTACCATTTGGTCTGTGTCCCCCTTTCTCTGCTCATATCTAGCTATCTGCCTGTTCTAACACCGGGAGCCGAGCACTCACACTGTTCTTCAGCTTTTCCCTCCCCCTGTTTGCATGGTTCAGTCTTTCTCAGCAGGTTTTCTACTGCGCTGGTTAGTCGTTTGCAGCCACCCTGTTGCTGGTGGACTGTCTGCAGCCCATGTGATGTTGATGGTATCATTGGCTGCATTTTTGGTGTGATGACACCGTAATTTTGATGGTTACTTTTGATTTCTTTAGGGGTTTTGACTTATTTTTTGAAGTATTTGTTTTTGAAGGAGACATTTATTTCAGTAGTTGGCTTGGGCAAAGCCATAAAACTAATGCTACAAGGCAAAATACCAAAAGCACTCTGGACTATTTGAAGAGCAGAATTCATAAGGTATTGGTATTTGTTCATCTACAGTATAGAGAGAGCAGAGATGGGATTCCCAGGCTGTGCTTCCCTCAGATTGTGCTGTAAAACATTAATCTTTAATAATTGAGGGTAAAGGACAGGTAATCAGCAATTCCTTCCAGTAGTAACTTACATTTGATATATATTCCTGTCCTCTTTACAGGCTTCATGCGGGCCCATAGTTTGATATCTCATGCTCGCTGGCAGTCTAATAAAAAATGCCAGTGTGTAAATCAACTATGAAATTGGCCTAAATTGTACAATAAATTGTGTCACACTTTAGTGTTTTTGAAATTCTTCATTAACCTCTTTGTAACTTTACTTATTAGAATAAAGTGAAAACTTGCCTCTCTTCACTTTCATGTATCTGTATGTGCACAAATGCATGCATAGCATGTTTGGTTAATTATTTGAAGAATTTACTATTACTGAGTTTTGAACGTAAAACAACTTAAGAGGTTATCCAGAGTTCTCCTTCTACCTGGCATATAGAAAGTTGCAAAAAGTATGTCACTCTCAAACTAAATAAACCAAAAATTAAAACTTTTTTTGTACCTACTAGAGAGCTGAAGTCACAGGACAAGCAAGTTACCTGATTTCTAGTGAAAAACAGGTCCCTCTAAGGGTATCAGACACAACTGTGCAGGATATGGCAGGATGGCACACGGGCAAGAATCCGTTTAACTTTGTAACCACTTCCTAGAGGCTGAGCATGAATTCCAGTGAGAGGATAACCTCTCTATCTTGCCAAGGACAGAAGGGAATTTGCACCCATTCACAGGCTTTTCTCCACGAACCTCCAAAGGGTCCTCACAGGAAAGATGGGAGGCCAGGTGGGAGATGGGAAGCCTGGCTGGAGGTGGAGTCCTGGGAGGAGGGGTGGCCCCCGGGGCAGGGGCTCTAGGGGCCTCACTCCCTTGTGAAAGGAAAGCCTTAGTTTCGGAGAGGAAAGCAGCAAGCCCCGTGGCCCCCAGGGCACAATTCAAGTTTCATTTTAGACACAAAAAATATGTTACCTCTGAGAAGGTGAAAAAAAGGTGATTGGATTTTATCAAAATTAAAAACATTTGCTCTGAAAAGGACATTTTTAAAGAGAATGCAATGACTAACAACAGACTGAGGAAATACTTGCAATCTACTTACCTGTTAAAGGAGTCAAAAGTTATATCAAGAATTGTTAAAACTCAAAAGTAAGAAAATAAACACAAGAAAATGGGTAAAAGGTTCAAACTCATACTTAAAAGAAGATGTATGTATGGCGAGTATGCATATTAAAAGATGCTAAACATTATTTATCATTACAGAAATTCAAATTAAAACAGCAGTGAGATGCTGTTATGCACTTATTTATGTGGCAAAACCCCCAAATCTGATAATACTAACTGCTGGCAATGATGCAGAAAAACAAGAAAAAATAATTATCTTTGGTTTTGATTTACTTACCTTTTAGAGCAATTAAAAACCAAAAACCAAAAAAAAAAAAAAAAAAAAAAAAAAAAAAATCAACCAAAAGCAAAAAACCCTAAAAGCATCAATGCTCTTTGGTTTTATAGCATATGTAAAAGCAAGGACAGCAGTAGCACAAAAGATGGGATATGGAAATAAATGGACAAAAGTGTGTATTTGTAAACATTTGCACACATCTGTGTGTGCATGTATATCTTCACTTAAACATAGTCCCTAGCTCTCTCCCCTGAGATTGAGTGGAAACAGCTCATCTCAATAGCAGTTAGCGACATAGAGCCTTTGATCTCTGAACATTTGTCCACCAAAAGGAACCAGGGTTCCATCCATGAAGAAATGCCTGGGCTGGGATAGGGAACATACCAGACGAGACTGGAACTCCTTTTTGAAATACAAAGTAAAGAAGTGTTCATGAATGATGGGGATATGTTGAAAGTAAATAGGAGCCAGCTTTGATGGGGTTTCCAAGGGTTAAATCTGAAAAAATGGATCTTGACCCATTGAATAAAGTAGGTATCCTTATATTCATATTTATATAAGCAAACCAATAAATTCAGTTTATTATTAGAAATGGAATTTTTGCAGAGCCTCAAAATAACTTCCAACAAAATACGTGTTCATTACAAAAGGGAAGAGGGTGACTTCTTAGTGACGAAGCCTGGTTAACATTACTCTGGTCAAGTGATCAAAGTGAACATTATCGATAATGGGACAAGTTTAAATCCTGAGACTCCTGATAGGATGCAAAATAAAGGACACAGAATCAGTAATGTGTAAATACTGATTTCCTTTCTTCAGTTTTCATATTGGATTACATAGAAGATGGCCTTCATTTGTAAGGAACCCACTCAAGTTTTTGGGGGAAGTGTAGCACCATGTCCACAGCTGAGACTCAAATAGTGTAAACATTTTTGAGGTTTTCTTAAATTCTCTGTTGGAGTTGAGTTTGTTTGTTTTAAAGAAATGCTTTTTAGAGTTTTAATTGCAGTTTACATTCTGTATCTTGTTTTTGCTGTAATAAAGAGATTGGTGCATTCAATTAGACCAATGATTAACTTTGGTTAAAGACTTTTCAGAGATCATTTAATGAGAAAAAAATTAGGCTTTACAGATTTGAGATTCAAGATAGTAAGTTCCCAGAAATCATGAAACTATATTACATTCATATTACATCTAGAGTGATTCAAATATTTTACGACAATGGTGGGACTATGGAAATTTATTGAAAATTTGACTTGAACGTGTTTTGTTATATTAAGATTGTTGTTATAAATGACAAATTTAATTCTTGAATGATGAACATCTTTATTTTTCAGTCTTTCCCAAATACCAGTGGCATGTCTGTCTCCACCTGTTACTCAAATTTAATCATGGAGGACTTGTGAAATAAGGCAAATAAGATAGAAAAAGGTTATCTGATCCACTTAAGATCTTAATAGTACTCTTACCAAGTTATTAAAAGAACCATCACTTAGAGACTGAAATTACTTTATTTTCCTAGATTACATCACCTATTTCCCTGTGATCTTTTCAGAGGTTTCAGAAACTCACGTGTAACACAGTCAGGTATGCCTCAGGGATGGCACATTGTATAGCTGTGCCATTAGATAAGGGGGAAGTACTGTGTTTTGTCAATTTACTGCCTCTCTGAATCTGAAGACACCATTTAAAACTTGGGTGTAGTACTTTACTAAGTGGTGTCAAGTGCTTAAGCTCTAGAAATAAGCCGTCTGAACCGTGGTTGCCCAGGGATCAGACTTGCTTTTCTTGGTCGTTGGAAGCTGTTTCTCCCAGGAGTGTGTGCAGGTATGTGTGCGAGAGAGGGAGGGAGGGAGAAAGAAAGAGTGAATTGGATACTAGATTATTTCCATTTTTGATGTCCTTTGGTTATAGGTAAGAGTTCTTTTGAAATGATCCAAGATTCCTGGAGTTGTAATTTAAGCGTATAATATAGGATTGAATTATCAATATCCCAGACCAGTTTGTGACTAAGGAACCCTTTGAGGTGACATTTAGGTGCAAATATCCAGGCTGAGAGACCTGACTTGCACAAGTGGTTCTTTAGGAACTCCACAAGCATGCCCTAGGTAGTAGCTGAGTCTCTGCTTGTTACGCAAAACTTCACACTAAAAGCCACTTTCACTTTACTTTTGAGAAAGTGCCTCATGTTGGTGGCATTCAGAGCCAGGGTGTATTCCCCCAGTGGGCAGTGAAAGGCCCAGCAGTTTTTAGATTTTGTGAAAAAACTATTGTAGAAACCGAGTAGCCTTAGGAAAGCCGGAAGACTGACTTTGACTTTTTGAGTAGGTGATACACACTAACACTTGATCCTCAGTGGTCTTATGTTGAGGTCTGCTGATACGTTGGTGTTATACTTATCAAAACAGCTCACTCTCTCTTACTCATCAAGGAAAAAAAAAAAACATCGGTTTTTCTTAGGTTTCTCATGATGAAATCAGTGCTCTAAAGTCCACAATCTCTGGATTCCATGATTCACAACACAATTGAATCACAGAATTAATGTAGTGTCTATTTTCTGAATGCTGGGTCTTCAAAAAGTGCTTAAAATTTCAGAGTCCATAGAAACACCAAATGATAGGACAGAGTTTGATCTCTTTGAACATCTGTGGTAGCAGCCTGAACAATAATTTATAAACTTAGGGCATATTCAGTTTTTGAGACTTCTGTGAGGGAGAGTCAGGAGTTAATGATGTAGGTGAGTTGGCTGTGATGCTGAAGCGCCTCATCATCAGAGGCCAGGCGGGATGTTAGGCTTTAACTAACTGTGGTTACTGTAGAACAGAGTGTCAGGGTTCTCTCCTGAAGTATAACCCAAACTTCCTGCATTGCCATCAACATTTTGACCATACTGCATATCACCTGATAGCAACTTACCATTTCATGTTTACTTTATATTTTTTTTTTATAAAATAGACTTTTATCTTTTAAAATATTTGTTTAAAGGGAGACTTTGCAGCACTATTGCACAATGCCCATTTCTTGCCCCCAAATAGAAAATAACTATAAACTGGTCACAGATGATCTCATGTTTACTGGTGAAAAAAACATTGTCTTTGCTGTCAGATAGGTCTGGATTAAATCTTTGCATCTTGTATGTCCAATTCAAATAATCAGTTAGTGGTCTTGCATAGTCTCTTAACATAACCTCAGTTTCCTAATTTGTAAAATGGATATAATTTCACCTAACTTTTAGTGTTCTTAAAAAAAAAGTACAATGAAATAATAGGACAAAAGCAAATAGCAATACTGGAACAAAGTAGGTAACCAGTAAGTAACAACTCTTAACATAGTCATCTATTTTTTAAGCAGTTTTCTGCAATTTTCTCGTCTCCATCTTCAAAACAAATTTTAAAATTAGGAGAAATCTTGGAGGAAGAAGTATCTTCTATGCTGTAAATAAAAGTTTATTCTAACATTTTGAAATAATTTAAAAACATAAATGTAAAAAGGAAAAATGGGAAAAAAACTTTTGGTCTTGCATTTGATTTTTCTCTAGTTCTAAAAGAAAGGATAATTAGTATAAATACTGGATGAGGTTTTTTTCTTTTCAGAGAAAAGCTGTTTTCATGAAACTGGTTTGTTTTTTAATTAACAGAAGGGAGATTGTACATTGTGTCATGATTTATTTTCAAGTTGTTATAACAATAACACACACCAATCGGGGAAGGGAATTTTTTTTTAAAAGAGATGACAGAGCCTAAGGAGGTTATAACCAGAGACCTTAATAATGATAATAAAACAGCTCCCATAAAGAACAAAATTGTGTTTATGCATATTCTTTAGCTTTACTTGAAAAGGAGTGCAGAGCACACTAAAATTTGCTAGAGTAAATGCTTCTCCCTTTAATGACCTGAGACATTCTGTGTCTGTACAGTTGGATACAGTCCTATCAGGACAGCAGAAGGCTATTAAACCTGAAAGGATCAGAGTTCAGCGCAAACTAGAATAATGGTAAATAGCTAATAAATGTCTCCATGCATATCACAGTTCTGCCTGGTACTCTTGGTGTATTTTATATATATATATGGTAAGCAGCTGTATATAATTGGTAAGCAGCTGTTAAAGTTAGTTTTAAAATGAACTTTGATGTTTCTTATTTTAAAAATTGTTTTAAGGAAGACTGCTTCCATGTTTTACACATCCACACCTTGTCAAATTTAAAAGATCATGATAGTGGAACACTTTTTTCCAAACAGTTAAGCAAAAGATATATAGTATGAAATTGATTCTTCTCCACAACTGAATTCAAGGGCAGTAAATACACAGATAAAAATGGATGCAGATAACACCCATTCTCACCTGGTAAGATTTTATCTTTAAAAGTAAACAAAAAATGTCAAGATTTTTCTCCCTATAAGGACTGCTAGCAATGCTGTGAACTCAGAAGTTGTATCTTTTCTTTTAACACTGTTATTTTTCTATTGCTCCTAGAACAAATTAGCACAAATTTAGTGACGTAAAGCAGCACTTGTCTGTTTTCTTAGAGTTCTGTAAGTTAGTTAGAAATCCAACGTGAGTCTCCCTGGAGTAAAATCAAGGCATCTGTATGGCTGCTTTTTTTTCCTGGAGGCTCATGGAGAATTCATTTCCTTGCCTTTTCCAGCGTCTAGAGACCACCTGCTTTCCTTGGCTTGCGGTCCTCTTCTTCCATGTTCAACTGCAGCAGTGTCTCACTGCTCTGACTCAGCCAGGAAAGGTTCTGTGCTTTTCAGGATTTAGACTGGCCCACCTGGATAGATTCTGTACCCTTAATTACATTGAGAAATGTGAATATGTCAGATAAGAGTCACAGTTTCCAAGAATTGGGACCTTTTGGTGGCCATTCTCTGCCTTTCACACAGTTTGAACTAAGAAGGACAACACACTTTTGCTTCAAGGATCCCCTGTTGTTACTGATTGCCGCTGGTCTGGGCAAAGCAGTGGAAGAGCAACTTTTCAATCTCCCTTGTTAATAATGAAGCATTTAGAATGAATGACATATTTAGAAAAACCCAAAACTTAAAAAATGTGCATAAGGAATCCAAAGATGTCCAGTCCTTGGGGCTGTTTGTTCCATGAGGATAAAAAGGTTCAGTGCTGAGGTCTGAGCCTAGGCAGCCTGCCTGTAGAAGCTCTCAACCCTTAATCGCTCTTGTATGCAGTCTTCATGCAATGGAGAAAATCTATAGCTCAGTAAGTTAAGATGTTTAAGTAATAAAATGTATGCAAAAGACTTAGCATAATGCTTAAACTAAAATCACTACTGAAGACTGCTAGTGTCCCTACCTCTGCACATAACCAGGATCAAATAGAATGACAGGAAGATGCTAAAAAAGAAGGTATTTCTTGGGAAGGAGAGAGAACAAGAGGGAGAAAAAAGAGCAGAAAAAGTGGTTTCTTCGTTCATTTGGCAGAGCACCATGTAGGGGAATGGTTAAGAGCAAAGACTTTCTGGAGTAAGGCTGCCTGGGTTCAGATGTGAGCTTATGCGTGCATCCATATGTGAATATTGTTTTGAAACCTGTATCCAACAATACTCAAAATGAGAGGGTAGTTGTCTTCCCTAAAGGCACACTTCCTTGAGTAAATGACCATATATCTCTTTGAGGAATAACTGGGAAAATTATTATAATACATACTTCCCATGGTTTTGTTAGCTTTCTCCTCCCAAGGATCTGGCCACATCTTCTGTCAGTAGGTCTGTCTGAAAAATGACAGACAGATGTAACTACCTTCAACTTCCTGACCATTCATCTTTGATTTCTTTTCATAATGCATGTAGATTTGTACCCTTGTTGTTTCCCTGTATATTTGGGGACATCATGTTCCATTAGTTATCTCCAGGTCTGTCCTTTCACTCCTGACCTTGCCACTCACTGTAAAATTGAGTCCACCTGGCTTCTGAGGACTGAGAGACATCATCTGGTCTCTATTTCAGGGTCCTGTCATCTCCATCCTGTAGGTCTGTATCAAACTTTCCAACTCAGCCCTTGCCTATAGGGCAGGATGTCATGAAACTTCATGAGTGCTTATATGCACTCTCCCTACTTGACAAGTTGCTGAAAATCTTAAATTATTAAAAAATGTTAATAAAAATGAAGAAAGGCTAATCACAGTGATGAAATTGATAGTTTTATTTACATTGATCTAAATGCCATTAATACACATATGATCTTGTAATGACCTTGCATATAGTACAATCTAGTAGAGTTATGTTACTTGCAACGTCATTATAAGAATATTATTAATTACAGGCGCTTCAGGCATTGTGATCCAGTGTTGAGACACAAGTATAAAATTGAATAATGAATGTCTTCTTTCAATCCTGCAAATGGTTATAGCGTTAAGAATCTGCCAAACTGAAAGTACCTTGGTAAGTTGGATTATAAGGAATGCCGAAGTTACTTTACTTTTTTGATTATAACAGGGCATTCCAGAACACTTTGCTGAGCAGCCATGGAGAATGGCAGCGATGCCACCAGTGATAATCAAAACGAAAACTTTCCAACGATAACGCCACATTAATGTAGAAACAAGAAGCAGCTCAGCTCCTAGCTAAGAGAAAGGAAAGTAAGTGCTTCTCACAGTCTCATCTGTGTGTTTGAAAGTGTCCAGAAAATAGCAGAAAAAACAAATTGCCAATTGAGTGGCTCACATAAGGACTGCAGTTACATCCAGTAATCCTTCTAAGTTTATTTCTGTGTAAGATATAGGGTACTTGTACAGAAAACAAAGCAAAGAGGAGGGCTGGTGATTGTTAAGGTAGAAAACAAATTCAGGCTACAGTCTATCTGGAGAAGAAAAATTTTTATTGATACACCCTTATAAGAAAACTATAGCTACTCAGTGTTAACTTCTAATAAGAAATATGATAGACTTAAGAGAAAGTGTGTGTCATTTTGTGATCCTTGAATCACTGAGCAGAGACTCAGTGTAGCAAAAACAAGGTGGTGAAAGATTTTCTAAAAAACATAATAATCATCTTTGGTGTTGCATTTTTACCTGCCCTTCATGCTTTATCTTCTGTAAATAACAGAGTCTCAGAACTCTATTTTTCATGGCAAATTCCCTTTTTCTCTGCTTTGCTATGGTTGGCTTCTCCTCAGAACTCAAGTACCCTGCTTCAGAGATTGGTACTCGTAGGTCTAGCAATAGGAATACCTCACATTCTTTATCTGCAAGGATTGATTTAAGGATAGGCTCATGACCTAAGCCAGATGAATCAGAATCATTTTGGGAAATTTAGCTGAAACTAACTTTCTAGCAACGTAAGGCCACATGGTGGTAGCCATCTTTGTTACCAAAATGGAAGAACACACCTGAAAATGAAGATAACGTGGAGAGGGAAAGATCTGAGATGAGAAGAAACAGATTGCTAATCACATTGTTTGAGAGCTTGGATCCAGCTGTGTCTGAAGTCAGTTCATCCCTTTGGAGCTCCCAGTTAGTAAGCCAGTGTATCCTCTTTTGAAATTTATCTATTTAATCTGAGTCCTGACTCGACTCAACTCATGAACCTAATCTGTGACTATGCACTTAAAGTTGTAGCTTTCATTTCTTGCCCAATATCGTTGCTAATTCTAAAGTTTTAGGTTTTTGGTCACCTTGTTTCCCAGTGTCTCAGATACTGATTCTTCCTCAAGTCACACTTAAGGGACATTTGGGAAATCTCTTTAAGACTAACTAGCAGAAGAGGATACAGCCAAGCTTTGCTTATGAATGACTGGCTGAATATGTGAATGTAAACTGAAAATGGAAGATAGCTGCACTAACGCCCCACTTAGTGGTGACTTTAGTGGAGACTGGAGCAAAAATGCAGAATGAGCAGAACTGTGGGGACGTGCCTGGCTGCCCACTTTGTGTGGAGAGTGCCTCAAGGGAAGAAAACAATGGACTAAGGCCAGTGGAAATGACTACTTCAGGTAGCCAAGGAGAAAGGTTTAAAGAACAAGAATGAGAATATCTGGGGTGGAGGCATAGTCAATTGTGTGTGAAGTGTGAAGATCTCTGCACCTTATGATAATGCCCACCAGAGTACACTCACCAGAGCAGAGGCATTATAACCAGCTAGACTAAATAACTCACCTGGTTTGTATCAGCCAGCACCTGTCATTGGCCATCCCACTCCTAGAGTGATAGGCATGTAATTGTGGTGGTCGTGGTCACAAAAATGGAGACTCTTGTGACCCAGCACTGTGGGCTCTCACTCACCAAAGCTAAGTACTAAGTACTTAGCAACTGATCTAAGTACTCCTGCAACTGAATGTCTAACATGCCAGCAGCAGAAACCAAAGCTGATACCTAGTTGTGGAACCCTTATTTAATGGAATATCTTATTGGACTAAAGTTCTCCCATATGTATTTTGGGGAATGTAACTTTAGTTATTATTCTTTCCTTAAACTCCCAGTTTTCTAGTCCTTAATAGTTAGTATGTCAGTATGGATTACACAGATGTGCTTGGACAAATTTCTCCTGAGTCCCTGTCCTAATTACCTCCTCCCTCTGGAAACAAAACAAAAAACCATATTGGGATAAGAAGACATAGAATGAAGATTTTCAAACATAAAATAAGTATAAAACATAACAAAAACATAGAATGAAGTTTTAAAATCCTATTAGATTGTTAGAATGAGCTATCACATGGCTCTTGGAAGTCCCGCGTAAGGTGAAGTTGGTTAGCCTTTACTAAAGAATCCCCTGGGGTTTATAAATATAAAGAATTTAAGTTTTCTCGGATGATTCTAGGCCACTGAATCTCAGTTAATCCTGGCCTTCTTTGTCAAGTCTTTTGGAGTGTTTATTGTTTCTACAAAAATTTCCCTTGATACACAATTGTTTAATAGTACTTGAATTCCTAGAATCTCTGATCATGAGATTCTTTTGTATTCATTAGTTTTAAAAGGCGTTTTAGATAGTGCGGCATATGCATGCCCAAATTTATGTGCAATTAGGAAAAAGTAAAACTTGAGTTTGTAGTGCTTTTGATTTTCTGTGCAAGCTGTTAAGTACCTAAAAATATGGAAATATAGAAAGAGCAAAAATTAAAGAAGAAAGGGACGCTGCAAGGTGCTTCCCCTGGGAATTCATAGGAATTGCCAGTGACCATGGTGCTTGGTTGCTACATCTTCAGCTTAGCCAGAGGTCACATGCCCCATTATGTTAGAAGTATAAACTAACATTTTCAAAAAAAGAAGAAATACTAAAAATAAATTGTGGCTTTCATTTTCCATTACCACAGGCTCACTTGCTTACATTAAATAGCCAGGTTTCTGAAATATACTAACAAGATAATAGCTAGTAAAATAAAACAAAAACGAAAATCAGCCAAGGATAAAGACAAAATGCCTGATGTCCTAACAGACAATTTGCAGGGGAATTCTGCAAAGTGAAGAGTTGGTGTTGAATCTTGCCATGTTAAATGACTTTGCACAGAAATTATATTGACACAATGTTGATGCAGTTTCCATTAGGAACCAATTTCCACTTCAGTGGTGAAATCCAGCTCTAGCTTGATTGTTACGGTGAGAAGGATTATGCTGTCAAGTCAAATGGATCCATGTGAAAATGGTATTTTTGTTTAGACAAATACTGAATATTATTTAAGCGCAAAAGAGCAGCACAACAATCAAGGTCTAGTATACAATAAGTTTTAAAGAAACGTATTCTTTTTCTTCCTTAAAATGCAGTTTGCAATGGCTGATGAAATCTATTCTAGAAAATACCATCCAACAAAAATTTCTTATTGACTTAAAAAATTTCATTTTGATTGTTTTGAATACCTGAAAGACATTTATTTTCTATATTGGCTTGTGTTCTTGTTGTTAATATCATTTGTCTGTCTTCCAGTATTATTGTAAGATAGCATCCTCACTACCTTTAATTTGGTATGATTCTTTTGCTAGTATCCTCACTGCCTTTAATTTGGTATGATTCTTTTGCTATTTGAAAAGTAACTTTCTAAAATGAGTATGGCTGATGGACAGATCTGTGTCCTTACATTGTTTCAACAGACTTGATTTGCCTCTCTGGCTTGCGACTTCCTATGGTAGTTCCTGGCTCTAGCTCTGGCCTTAGAGTAGACACTCAAATATCTTCATTTATTTGGATCAGATTGAATGAGCATCTTGCCCTAGAGACGGTTGAAAGCTGTTTATGTTAGGTTTATAAACCATAATATTTTTGAATCATAGAATCCACAGATGAGCCTGTAGTAATTTATTAAAGTTGAGTTTTTCATTGGCAAAGTAGGTGACTTGGTCGGGCTTCTGGAATGTAGTTTAACAGTGGATTTGCTCTTTGAATTCTAGTTGATAAAATCCATTACTGTCAATCTGAAGTTTATAGACACAGGAAGATGCAAACTCAGAGCTCCTTAAAAACAAGACATTCTCATTAAAAGTCAGGATTGTGACAATATGTAGGGGGAGAAGATCACATTAATAAACACGAGCCTTTGTGAGGTGGGGTGGTCTCTATTAGAAAGATGGCAAAAAAAAAAAAAAAAAAAATTCGGGAAGATATCGAGTCTCCAGCTTGGGATGAGGTCCCTGTATCCACTCTCTGCACTCATCTGGCCTCTCAGAGGCCCTGGCACACATACATAAGGAGCTATGTTTATGCTTTGAAATCAGCAGTATGATCTTGGCTTTGGCAGCAGTAGAGCAGTGCAGACAGGAGCCTTGTTCTGATAAATACACCTTGGCAGGCATGCCTGTAGCATCAGTGTTGGCATTCAGTGCACTGGTTTCCGTCCATCTCTGTGATCAAGGGTAATGGCACAGCACAGGGCAGTTAAACATTTCACCATCTCTTACCCCTCTTTTTTTTCTTCTTCCCAGTATCTTAAGGTTATATTCTGAGAAATAGCACTGGTTGGGGGCTGGGAAACGACTGAAAGGATATGGAGATTCCAGTTTGTTTATTTGGCCTCAATAAGAAATGCTGTCTTACTTTCCTCTGGGAGGGGTTAACCTACCATTATCTAAATCAAAAAAGCCTAAGGAATAGTTACTACAATTTTAAAAGGATCAAAATGAGCTTTGTAGGCATGAGTAGTTGCAGAAGGATTTTCTGAGGAAGGCTGTATATTATCATGGCAGAAGCAGAGACTTCAGGACCAGGAGGCTTCAACTGTAGGCTCTGCGATTGACTGGCAGCATGACCTTGAGGACATGATTTATTCATAAGTACGAGAATACTAAGAGTACTGAGGTCCTTTGCAGTCAAGTATAGTATGCTTCTACCATGGTCCCCAGTAAAGGAGTCAAACCTGAGCTAAACTCTGAGTCCTTAGCAGTGTACTTCCTTTAAAATATATTTTGCTTCTTTAAAAAATGAGGAATAGCATATGCATACCTTACTGTAGCTACTGGGCTTTATATCAACTTACACTTGATAGTTTTATATCTAAAGGACAACATATATCAAGGGGATGATCCTCTCTGTAGTTCTTGGCATATTTACATCATCACACCAATGCATTTTCAGCTACTTATGCCAATGCTGCAGTGGTAGTCAAGGCCTTAAAGCAGCCTTGGTTGACTTAAGGGAAATGGGGTTTTCTGTGCTTCTTAACACTTTTTTTTTTTTTTTTGATACAAAGTGTGTTATGGGGGAATTGTGGGTAATGGCTACAGCCAGTGATGTAGGAAATGCATTTTTCTGCAGGTCACAGAAATCAGTACTTAAGTTGTGTCTGAAGATTATCATATTCTCCAGTGATAGAGGTAAACTAATGCCCATTTGAGTGGTACTGGTTTGTTATAATACAGAGTAGAAAATTAAGTAGCCTAGGTGAATATTTTAAACTAAAGGATTTAGTGAAGTCTGAATATTTTCTAAACGTTAGTCTGACTTAAGCACTGTTGATGCCAGTAAGTGGCCTGTTTGTGTAGTGATGTCGTTTCTTCTAAAGCAATTGCTACGCTTTGTAAGTATCCAGGTAGATGTTTTTATTTCATTCAGAAAGAGTAATTTATGATCTTACTAAAGAAATACTTACTGTTCTCTGAGTAACAACGTGAAGTTTATTTTCTCCCCAACGTCAGAGATGAAAACTTAATGGCCATTCAAGAGTCCACAAACAATAAATGCTGGAGAGGGCTGTGGAGAAAAGGGAACCCTTGTACACTGTTGGTGGGAATGCAGTTTGGTGCAGCCATTATGGAAAACAGTATGGAGATTCCTCAAAACACTAAAAATAGGTTTACCATATGATCCAGCAATCACCACTCCTGGACATATATCCAGAGGGAACCTTAATTCAAAAAAATGCATGCACCCCAGTGTTCACAGCAGCACTATTTACAATAGCCAAGACATGGAAACCACCTAAATGTCTATCAACAGATGACTGGATAAAGAAGCTGTGGTATATTTATGCAATGGAATACTACTCACCGATAAAATAATGAAATAATGCCATTTGCAGCAACATGGATGGACCTGGAGATCATCATTCTAAGTAAGCCAGGAAGAGAAAGAAAAATACATGATATCACTCATATGTGGAATTAAAAAAAGAAGAGAGAAGATGAAAATGAACTTATCTACAAAGTAGAAACAGAGTCAGACATAGTACACAAACTTACGGCAACCGAGGGGAAAGGGGAGAGAGGGGATAAATTGGGAACTTGAGATTTGCAAATATTAACTACTATATATAAAATAGATAAACAACACATTTTTTATGCATACCACAGGGAACTATATTCAGTATCTTGTAGTAACCTATAATGAAAAAGAATATGAAAACAAAAAAGGCCAGTGATCAAAGGGAGAAGGATAATCTTTGAAAAGACTTTTAACATCATAAGAATGTTCACTAAATATTCTCATGATCGTTGATAACAGGGTCCAATACCATTTATTTGGTAACTATGCCACTGGGGAAAAAGACTGTGCATGTTAGAGTGTAAGGGAACATTGGCTTTGAAGTCATTGTAGTCACTACTGTCCAAACAAATATGGCCATGTATTCAGTATGGGGACTTAAAGGAATCAGGTGGTAAATGAATTTGGGTGAGAGACCCCCACCCCAAAAAACAAGAGCAACTCAACTATGAATGTAACAACTTGGACAAATCTCACAAACGTGCTGAACAAAAGAAACCAATCCCATACTGACCTGTGGTGATAAATGTGAGAAAGTGTTTTATTTTGGAGGTGAAGGAGGGTGGGAGACAGGGCCATGGATTGCCTCAAGGTGGGCATGAGGGAACTTGCAGGGTGATGACAGTGATTTATGTCTTACTTTGTGTGGGGGTTACAGAGGTATAATTCCACTATCAAAACAGATTATCCTGAACATATACGATCTGTGCATTTTATTGCATGGAAATGGTACTTCAAAAAAAAACTGACCTGAAAAATAGATCTTTCTATACAAAAATATATTAAAACTTTAAATTAAAAAAAGATAGGGACTATAATTTTTAGATTAACCACTTATGGAACTCTTTGGATCTTATTCCCAGTGAAACAACTTAAACAGGTGATAATTACGTAAAACTTTAATCATTCGAAGTTTCTAGAAATTGTCCAAAGAATAACTGCTGCCCTGTCCGTGTTTATACAGTCCACTGTGACATCCTCAAGTACTAATTTGTACCCAGAGGGGTCACAGCATCCACCAGCACTGCAGACAGTAGCAGAAATTCCTGTAATGAAAACAATTATGTGCTTCATAAAAATAGATGACCATTAATTGAAATGTCCTCTTAAAACCCTTTGTTACTGGATTCTTTTAGATAGAGGGTCTTTGTCTGGACTTTGTCAACACCAGTGTCGTGCTCCTAGCTTCAGCTCCTTTGTCACCTCTGGGTTTCCAAAAGCCCCTGAAGCTAAGATTATCCTGTAGAAGGAAACTAGACTTTGGAATCAGAAAGAACTAAATTTTAATCTGTGTCTCATCACTGACTGTGTGTTTTGATGGGGAAGATGATCTGTCTAAGCATTATCTGTAAAATGGGAATAATATCTTCCAGGTATAAATGTGGTTATTACTGTATTCCAAGATGAAATTTGATAATATGTGATATAGAAGTCACTCACTAAAAGACTCTAATTGGAGTTAGCATCGTGGGTACTGGAAGCGCGATTGCACAGAGCCAGGAACCATCTACAAATGCAAATAGGCAGGGAACCTTGCCCACTGCCAGCATTCTAACTGAACTTGCTCTAGTCAGTGATAATGGGGACGTCGCTATGGGAAGTTCAAAGACAAAGCCATTCAGGAGACTGTCTTTATAAGAGAAATGCATATTTCCCGAATCTGTTATTCTTTCTGCCAGGTCTTTAAAATGACACCGAAGGGAAATGCCTATTTCCATTTGTCTCTTTTCTGTTGTTGTTTTTGTTGTACAATATGTGTACTATTTCACCATAATTAACAATATAGTATTTAAATTTTAGCTGTGAAATCTGAATATCTATTCCCATAATCTATTCAACTATAAATACTGTGTTGGAAATCTTTTATGCCAATATATTCTGGATATTTTTCAGTGCAATGTAGACAATGCTATAATTTGTCTGGAAAGGAAAAAAGTCACTGTGAGTCATTATTTGCAACTCATACTGCCATTAACAAAGTGGAATGGGCCCCGTGATATTTTGAAGTAGTTGAAAAATATTATCTAAAGTCATCTGCATCATTAGTAATGTCTTTATTACCATCTTCTTTGCCTTCATTTTTTTCACTTTTGCTTTTTATTATCTACGTATCTGTCACCTCTCTCTCTCGATGATACCAGGAATAGCTAGTGAAGGATTTAGACGAGTTGAGGCAGGTAGGAGGATGTGTCATCTTTGGTGGTTAATTTATTACTATGATTGTCTCAGATCCCAATGAAAATTGTAATCATGAGGGGGCTATGTAAAGGCCTGAGATATTGCTAATGGGCCCTTACAAAATGGATGGAACCAGATATTTTTTCGTGAGTGCTAGTAGCTGTTTTGGTAACACAGAATCAAAGTGGTTGTGTTTATTTAAAATTAGTTTTAATCCACAAATTATCTTCATATGAGAAGTACCAGTGTATCCTTGTCCTTTTCAAAGCTGAAGATGGGGGATCTTTAGAGGACCTTTCCTTGAGAGACATTGTAAAGGCAGGTGATAACTTTGGGTATGGAAGGAACAATAAGAAGAAACACACAGGGCTGTGCCTTTCGTGGCTATTTGTGAATGAAATATCAAATGTTAACAGATATGCTCAAAGTTTCACCTTTCCTTCTCTGCTCTGTGGCTACAGCTGCTCTAGAAGGCTCACCGCTCCCTTTGAAGTCTGTCAACCGAAATGTTCATCGAGCTGCTTGGGAGAAGACATTCATTCCATACTTTGAGGTCTAGAATCACTTACTGTTTTGTATGCAATCACAAGATGGTCATGGATCGCTGAGAAAGTAATGCTGGTATATGAATATTAAATGCTTAATTCAATATCTGTTAAAAATATACAATATACTCTCCCGTGGGATAAGATGATAAAGTCAAGGAAGACAGATTCTTGTCCCCATTTATTCATGGGGAATAAATACAGTAAATGTGCATTTACCGTACAATTAAGAAACTGTGATGAGGACAAGACTATAATGAGTTTCTGACCCAGACAGGGAAGACTTCCTGGAAAAAGTAATGAGCAAGACATGTCTAAACCAAATTAGAAAGACGACTAAACCAACTAGGGAAAGAGTAGAGGAGGAAGCCAGTTTCTTGTAAAGAAAAAGCTATGTGTAGAGGCTTAGAAGGAAAAAGCTAGACAAAACCAAATCATTTTTTTAAGAACTGAGGGAGTTGTAGGAATAAAGGGATCGGGGGAGGGATGGTGCTGGTGACGACTGAAGAGTTAATCAGAGAAGTAGACTATGAAGGGCTTATAAGTCTTATGAAGGATTTCTAGTTTTATTGTGCAATCACTGGTGAAGGCTTTTGAAAGATTCATAGAGGGACTGACATGATAACTTATTTTGCTTTAGGTAAGTCAACATGTGTCAGTGATGATGAGCAGAAGTGGAGGTTAGAAGGTGAATGACGGGACCATGGCAATAAGCCAGAATTGTAGTGGATAGGATCTGCACTAAATAATGAATAGGAACAATGGGGAGAAAAAAGGTTTTAGAGGCATATGCTAAATGAAATCATCAAGACTTTACCATTACTTGGATAAAGGCTGTGAACAAGGCAAGACTAGGCCTGGGTTTCCGATGGGGACATCTTCATGGAAGGGGATGCTACTCTCTGGAACAGGGAATAGGAAAGATGGTAGGGTTGAATGGGAGGTATAGATGAAGTATTTGGTTTTGTATTTGATAGATTTAAATTGTTGGACTTACACATAGAAATGTCCAGTGTACAATTGGGTACAGATATCTAAAGTTCAAGAGGAAGGTATAAGCTAGCAAGCAGATTTAAAAATCACAAGTATAGATGAAAATGGAGGCCATGATAGTAGATGAGATTGCTTTATGTAGAATGTTGAATGGTAATGACTTCATCTGAAGTGGTCCAAACTCAGCCTGAAGTTCCTCTTTACTAAGATCTGTTACAGCAAGACTTTTATTGGAACCTGAATGGTAGTAGTTCATTAACATATCTTATTGGCAGAATGAACTACTGTACCAGAATGATTCAGCAGAAGGAATTAATACAAAAGGTGTGTCCCAGTGTAACCAAATTCATTTTCTATCTGATAATTTTTTTATCATAATACATAAATATCAAAGAATTTCTGTTTAATTTGTGTTATGAGTCATATCTATGACCATGTGAGTTTTTAGGTTTTATATGGGAACTAGAGTTTATGATTTTCTTTGCATTTTCTTAAAACATCAGGTAAACACACATACTGCTGGCATTTAGTGAATGTTTTACTGTCTCAGAGGAGGAAAAAAGGCAACTGTTAGATTGCAACTCAACTTTAACTACAGCTGAATCTTTTGCAGAGAATGTTAAGTATTCCATTGTATAAGGGGAAGGTTTTAGTAGTACAGCTGAATGTGGTTAGAGTTTGGACGTGTAAGGAAAGAAGTATTAATGATGTCAGTAACTGATACCAAGTTATCCAGCTGAATGAGCTTCTTTGTTCAGCAGACTATCTTGTTAGTTTTCCATGGTTCTATTCTTTTGTTCCTGTCTTGTCTTTATAAGGATACCAGTAATACTGGATTAGGGACCATCCTAATGACCTCATGGTAACTTGATTACATCTTTTCAAATAAAATGACATCCTCAGGTAATGGAAGTTAGGACTTCAATGTATCTTTTTTGAGGAACACAGTGCAGCCCCTATCAATGGTTTTTCACCAAAGACCATTTTTAATGGTGCCATTCACAGTTTCAGAGAAAAGTAAATAGTTTAACTTCTCATAGTTCAGAAACAGAGAATTCCCTTTTGATAATCATTGGTTATAATATCATTGCAGATATTTTAAACAATTTGAAAGATTGTAAAATATTAGTGCCTTATGGAATTCTGTATTCTTCCTGCTATGGATAACTTGTAATGATACATTCAATGGGGAAAGGGAAAAGAGTCCGCAGACGTGAAACAACTAATATTTTTTCACCTCTGCTTTCTAAAAGTGTACTTCTACCACTAATGTGTGCAAGTGTCCATCGGGCTACATTCTCAAAGGCACTGAGTTAAAAAAAAAAAACTTTCCTTCTCAGAAAATGGATTCTATCTCATTATTGTTTTAGGTGATATTTGATTAATGATTAATAGTGAAGTTGAATATTTGTGATAGTTGATGAAGACAATTTTTCACTCAACTTATCTTTTAAATTTTTGGTGGTACTTTCTTATAGGTTTTAAAATTAGTTTCTGTAGTAAACTCTGTTATTTTTTATTGCGTGATTTATTCACAATTTAGAAATCATTTGCCCATATCAGGATAAGTTGAATGTGTACCTTCAGGTAGCAATGATATATGTAGATAAAGGACAAATGCCAAACATTTTGGGGAAGATGCTAAATAAAAGAAACTTCTTTATTTTTATTTTTGCATTCATCAGACTGATCTGTTGAATACTGACTGTCTACCAAGTGCTATGACGAACTAGCCATGTTTCTCATATACAGTTCACGTTTTGATGGGGGTAGATACCTAAGCACGTATTTCCTACTAGTATGCACAGTCATGTAGCAGAAGTAATGAGAGAATTGAAGAGAGAGAGCTTAGTATTTCTTGGATGGATAAGGGAAGGCTTCAAAGAAAGTCTCTACCTGAGCTGCATGACAATGACTAGTAGAGGTGATTCAGGCAGGAGAGAAAGGAGGGAGATGTTCCAAAAAGAGGCAAATGCACTTGCAAAAATGTGGACACATTTCAACTGAATGTACAATCAAATACAAAATGACCACTATCATTTCTGGCTTGATCATTTTTGAAGACTGAGGCTAAAGCCTTCTGCCTTATCTGAGTGTATTCTTAACATATAAAAAATAAATCAGTAAGTGAATTCATGTAAGAAATAATGAGAGATGATGTAGGAGAAGAAAAAGCTTTGGTGTGACTGGGGTGGGGGTTGTGGTGGTAGTGTTGCTGGAAACAGGGGAAGAGATGAAGTTTCTGCCCTGGCACCTGACATTCATTTCATCAAATAATGGCATGTTTGGCCACTTTATTGACACTGTAAAATTAATTAATGCATTAAGGTCATATGCCTGATAATGACAAGAAGTTAGAAATAGTATTTTTCGCTCTTTAAAGTTAATTCCATAATTTTTTTTCATCTGAAAATGACCTAAACATAAATCCAGTGTTAGTATACTTTAAAAAAAAAAGTACTGGCAAGTTTCCCATGTATTTATGCTGAAAAAAAGGAAAAAGGCATATTGCCATCAAAATACCACATAAGTTATTACGTAGATTGTCACCTGTGAAGGAGATGCTGTGTATCCTTTCCAGGTTCTGTCTGCTTCAGAAATGGCCTGATCTGCTTTCCTGACTTTGTTGCTTTCCAAACTTTGAGGATTTCTGTGACTTCTACCATCTCAAAGCATCAGTGTGATGTAATATGTTTGGGAATACCATGTTGGTGAGTTGCAGATGATAGTCATAAAATTCGGAGGCCAGATTCTGAAGTTATCTGAAGTGTACCTTCTAATGTGGTTTTTCAAGTAAGACTGCCATAATTGATCTTCTCCTTGGCTTCTGTATCTGAAGTTGAGAAGTTTGGTGCTGTATTATACTTTATGCAGCTGCAGGAGTAAGGTTGCAAATAGAAATTTCCTATCTGTGCAAAATGCACCACTGAATAAGACTTCTTAGGATAGTTCATGTCAGGGACTGTTTATAATGAGAAAAAAATTTCCTGGCTTAAATCCTATTTAAAATAATATTCACAGATACAAACACAAAGGCACACACATATAGTAAATATAGTAACTTTTGTTGAACTTGTGTCATTATAAGATCCCCCAGTTTGTGAAGTTTCTGAGCTCCCCATAGAGCATTTCTGGTTCTTCAGTAGCTGATGTTAATCAAAATCTCTTTGCATTTTCATGCTCATTATTGGAGGTGTTCCACACTTGGGCATGATTTAAAATTCCATAAAAATGCAATAAATATGGAGCTGACATTAAAATGTTATTAAGATGACAAGTTATGATCAGTGCCTCCTTAGATGGGGTTGGTGATAGAGGTTTCCCGTTTATTAATCCTAGCCAAGGTCTTGCATGGCTGCTCATCAATCATTTTCCTTTCATTAAAACGTCTTTTAAGATGTAACAGAGCCAAAAAAAAAAAAAAATCTGTTGTTCCATAACATTTTGCCTAAACGTCCCAGTCTTGGATGGCTGAGAGTGACTCTGTATTTGGCATATGAATTTGCTCTGCTCATTCATCTCCCTTTTGCTGTCCAGTTAAACTTCCATGGCATTTTCCCTCATCTTAGGAATTGCCAAACAGTTAAGAGTCATAAACATCCTCATATTCTAAGCTCAGGGCTGTGAGGTATGTTCAGGTGTGGAGTTACGGAAGTCAGTGAGCTCTACGTGAAACATGAGTTGATTCAGTTTTGGCATATGCACATGAGCTTAATTGGTTATTAGCAAATTACTGTATAAAAATCATAGGCATGAATACTCAGCATATCATGGCAATAGAAGTGAATACAGAAAGAAGAGAGGTAGATCCTGTCTTCAGAATTTTCTGCTTTGTTTCTTAGACATTCATTTGTTGGTCATTTGCTTGCACTTAATAGTGTCAGTGGCTTTGAAATATTTAAGAGCAATATAGAAAAATCAAAAGTTAATAAGATAATTAAAAATTGAGATTGACAATAATGTCTTCTTCCTTTAAGGAAGGTTAAAATACTGCTATTATTTTATTTTAGTCATGAGACACTTCCAATCAGATGCCAGAATTTGAGTATGAAAATTTGCCTGTTTGAAGAGTTTTATGACTACATGCAGCAGATTACAGGGGTTCAGATGCAGCTTATGTTTATAGGGGGATGGACATAAAGAAGAAAGATATCTTAAACACTGAGAGGTGGGCGAAGAGAGTCAAATTAAGTGAAACATATAATTACACATTCTCAACTGAGTAAGACGCTTGGTAATAGTAAGTAAAAACGAAACACAGCAGAAAACATCTATGGCACAGTGTATGTGTGGATGAAAAACACAAACAAATTTTTTAAAAGAAAAAGCAAAACACATCAAACTTACTTGAATGTATTTAAGTGGAAGGACTGTTAGATTCTAGTACCAACTGATGTATTTGATATAAAATAGATACTCTGCCTCAAAAAACTAAACATAGAATTACCATATTATGCAGAAAATCTACTTCTAGGTGTAGATGGTTTGAATTGAAATTGAAAAGAGGGACTCAAACAGTTACACATACCCCATTGTTTATTGCAGCATTATTCACAATAGCTAAAAGGTATGGTTAAAGAATGTGAACACAAGTAGATTGAAATTAAGAGTAGGTAAAACGTATACCATGTAAACTTTCCATCTGACTTAGAGTAATTATATTGCTGCCAGACACAGGAGATTTTAAGACAGAGAGGGTAACATGCAATTTAAGTGTGACATTTGGTAATGATAAAAGGGACAATTTGTTAGAAGACATAATAATTCCAAATTCATTAATAACAGAACTTCAAAATACATAAATTAAAAACTGATAGAACTAAGGGGGGAAATAATAGAAAGTAACTTATACCTCAAGTTGTTTTTTTTAATGTTTATTTTTAAAATTTTTCTTGTGGGGGAAGGTAGTTAGGTTTATTTATTTTTAGAGGAGGTACTGGGAATTAGAACCCAAAACCTCATGCATGCTAAATAAGCATGTGCTCTACCACTTGAACTATACCCTCCCCCTCTCGTTTGTTTTTTAAAAGAACCATGTTAGAACCATGATTGAAAATGCTAATAAAATTTTCCTATGTGGAAGACTAAACCATGGGTCTGTATTTGTCAAATTATTTCTAAGAATTATTTAAAAATTATGTCTATGACCTCAGACTTGGAGAAAAGTCAAACATCATCCCTGTAGGTGCTTTGACTTTGCTGTGGGATCTGCTTTGACGTTTTAAGGGTTAGCATCTGGGAGGCTGTGATGCTGAGCCCATCGGCAGGGAAGTAAGAAATGAACGTGGAATGAAGCTTATCCAGAGTACTCCACAGGCGTGTTGTCGCTTGTGGTAGATTTATTTATTTGTTTTATTTCTAAACTCAATTTAGCTCTAACAAAAGTACTTCCAAATGTTTATATTCCAATACCCATTTTTCATGAGAGATCACAGGACAGTAAACATGCTGACAGTGGTTTCTGGGCTTGCTGTGATTCAGAGAAATGATCATCATTGAATTTCACAGGAAATGAGAAAATAACTTGTTGCATATAAAATATTTTTAGGATATACTGCTGTAATCATGTTATGCACAAACATGTTCTCACTTAAATTTGGGTGATCTGTATATTGTTTATAGCTTGAAAGTATATGTAGTATTTTTTGCTATAAAGGTTTCTAAATGCTTTTTGAAAATTCTATAAGTACTTTCTACAAAGCTTTTAGTAATCAAGCACTGACTTAAAGGTTAGAAAAGAGACTGTAAATCTGTTACTATGCTTCATCTGAGCTTCTCTAAAACCATGGCCTCTGGGCACTTAATTTGTTAGTGTAAATCATGGTAATGATGAAAGGCTCTCTATCCCCTAGTCTCCCTGATTTGAAACAAGTCTATTACTGGTGCATGCTTTATGTTACTACTATTGAATAGAACCTGGGCTCGTATTCTGTCAGAATTACATTTCTGGTTACTAATTGTTTTCCTTTTCATGGGAATTTCTGTCAGCTCTTATTTAAATAGAATTTGTGAGAGTATCCAGGAAGTGGTGAATTCTAATTGCTATTTCAGTGACACCATTAGTTTTTCTAGATGTGCAAATACTGTACTAGTAGTATTATTGATAAAGCTGACCCTGCTTTTGAAACCAAATTACAAGAGGAATTTAAGAATCTACAGGACTTTTAAACATTGTAGAAAAGTAGCTTCTTTGCAAGGAGTGTATATGTCCAATGTACAGTGTGTATATTTAAATTCACATTTGATTGTTTAGAGACTGTCTCTGCTTTAGGTGTCACACAACGATATGATTTAAGTCAGTGGTGGAGAGCTTATCCATTCACTTAAGTTGCCAAATTGTTGAGGGATTACAGCAGCAATATCTGGTGAGAGCAGTTATTAAATTCTCCAAAGGCTGTTTTGAATAAGCCAAAACAACTTTTTCCCCCATGGGAAACGTAGAAGTATTAATGGGAGGTAGGACAGATTACTTCTGTGGAGTCTCCAGTTCAAGGAAATCAACACCCATTCTTTTCTCCTTTTTGGGAAAGGGAAAAATGTACATTAGTGGTTCTCTTCTCCAAAGTTAAGGAAATGGGGACGGGAAAAAAACTCTTCATAAAACTTGTGCATATATGTAAGATGGGGAGACCCACCTCTGCTCTGCTGCGTATCTGCTTGGTAATTGGGTTGCATAGGGTAGTTGCTTGTGGTTGTCAGTCTAGCTCAGTGATGATATCAATGTAAGGAAGAAAGCAAACTTTTCTTGGGCAGGCACTCCGATAGATACTGTTCCTCCTTTGCCTCTTGCCCATTCTGATACTAGGCCTAAGGCCATTTAAGATGGATGCAGAGATGAGAGAGAACACAATATACCTTTATACCACAAATTTAGCCCGTATGAGAGATGTACACGTTTTTAAACAGACATGTTAAAAATTTCAAAAATACTTAGAAATACATCTTAATAACATATTCTACTATTTTCATAGCTGAAAGTGCCAGAACCTTGGTAGAATTAGCCCAAGATATCATAAAGGGACCTTTCTATCTAGTGGCAAAGGAGAGTTTGCCAACTTAGTTGGCTGTGTTACATAGGAAAGGAGGATAATTTCAGGGTTGTGTACCAACAAGTTGACATATTACCATTGGATGTGTTGACCTGTGCCATTCTGGCTTAGATGGCCAGTGACCTTCCCATTTGTCAGTTCATTCTAGATGTATAATTAAAATTGGTGATTTAATGAATGGAAGGATTTCTGTACTGTAATGAGTTTGTTTCATAGTAATTTTAATTAGATTTTGTTCATATGGATAAAATTTAGATTGGAATAAAGGCTTTTACCATGAAATAAAGAAAATACTGGAATCACAGTAAATTAACTAGGAAAGTACATGTTAGAAATGTTTTATGCTGATGCTGCCTGTCTCCCTTTTGCAAAGGCAGGGAGACAGTCAGCACTCTGCACAACAGATGCAACTGAGACCATTGCATTTGTTCCAATTATATGAAAACACACTTTTAAAAACTTGAAAATCCTGTATGATACATACTGTCAAGAAGAGGCCACATGAGAGTGATTGTCTTTACCGACCATGATTAGGGTCAAATATTTGAAAAGAAATATAAAAAAATCTCTTCGTGCTGCAAATTTATGAACTTGAGTTTTTAGGTGCTTTCTTTTCCCTTCAGTTTGATACCGTATGTGTCATAGTCAGAGGAATGTGCCTTAGACCCTGTGTTCTGTTACTGGTCATATTCAATCTATACGTTGGTGGGGCCAGAGTTAGAGGTTTTGGGGCCACAAAATTGGACAGATTTAGTTGGATTTTCAGTAGATACTATCTGATCAAACTGTAATAAAGGGGTATGGCATGTTACAAAGGATTCTGTAGTAGATTGTATCATTATGACCAATTAATTGTCTTTCCACGTAAGAGTCTTGTTCATCTTTGCTCTTGCTATGCCTTCCTGTAGGTAGAGTAGAGGATGTTTCCCTGCCCTGTTGTCAAGCTAAGGCAGACGACTTGCTTCTCCAGTGGACTGTGAGTGGATTCAGGCAATAACTTTGAATGTGACTCTGTAGTTGCTTTATTCTCTCTCTCTCCCTCTCTCTCTTTTTTTCCCCCTCATCAACAAGAGACCGGCATGTGCCCGAGAAGGGCTGCCCTTCTGCCTAATCCTGCAGTTAGGAGAGAGAGCGAGCCCATCAATGTCCTACTCACTTCAGTCCTGTTGTCAGTCTGCAGCTCTGTGAGAGAGGAATGCATTTTGTGGTTGGGAGCCACTAAGACTATGAGCTTTGTTACTGCAACCAAAGCTAATAAATGTAGAAGGTGAGACAATAACAGAATCAGTTCTGGGGAATCTGTAAATTTGCTTGACGGGGATTAGGTTTCGGGGGAAAATTAGGAGCATCTTGAATGAAGAGTGAACGAGCATAGGTGTTCTGACCTTAGGGAAGAGTAAAATGGCAAAGGGATTTAGTTGGCGTGAGAATACAAAGTGAGATGCTAATGCAGTGGCACTTTATTGATTTATTTGTAAACTATTTGTGGAGCACCTTTAATCAATCAAGCATTGTACTGGGGACTGAAAAAGTAAGGTTATAGTGCTCACTTTAAAGAAACTCACAATCTAGAAAACATTTTAGTAAAGAGCCAAAGGTGCTGTATTGCCCGTATGTAAAAGGATGATTCAAGCACAGATATGAGAAAAGTGAAACTTTGTTAGGGGCTTGTGGAGTATTTCCTAAACAAGGTAATACCTGAGCTGAGTGTTGAAAGGTGAATAACAGTTTTATAGGCAGAAAGGAAAGTGGAAAGGTATTACAGGCTTACAGAAGAATAACTGTTGTCTGGAACAAACTATAAGCTGTTCACAAACAGTTTGGCTGGAGCATTCAGTGTTAGCTTAGAATGCTTGGAGTGAAGAGATGAAAACGAACAGTTGGGGTCAAATCAAGGGGAGCCTTTCATGCCGAACCAAATAACTTGGCATTTACTCTCAGTAATAAAACTTCATTGGAAAGATTTTAATCGGGAGACAGATGATCTGATTTTCATTTTAGAATGGTCACTTTGGTAGCTCTTAAAGAGTCAGTTGAAAAGGGTCAAGGTTAGAACCAGGGGGGGTTAATTAGGAAGTCATTCCAATAGTTTTTATAATTATTTATTATAATCGAGTGGAATCAAGTTTTACATACAACTTAAATTCTAAAAATGGAAAAAGTACAATTCAAATATAAGAAGTATTACTCTGGAATATTCTTCAGTTTCCTCACATATTGTAGCACAGAGTCCAACAGAAACATTTTTTGACTCTTAACTTTGAGTATATCACTGTTGAACATCAGATAAATAGTTGCTTTATGCATCTTTAAATCTTTACTGATACCAACGAGATGCTTAAAACCAAGAGAAATGCATTGGAACTGACAGCAACTGAGGGAACCATGTGGCTCTCTACTCATTCTCACAGTGGGGTCTGTGTTCACTGGGCGGATTGGAGGTTCTCCCACAATTTTTAAATTCTTCTCTGTTGTCTTCTCTTTGTTGTTCATTTTCTCAAGAGCTCACTGATTTCAGTACATACATGATGAGGCCCTTTAAATGTAAGAATGAAACATTTTGATGTAGCCAGAATCTTTTCCAGCATCCAGTATTCTTTGGGTCTACTCATAAATCATCTGGTTTTGAATCTTTGAGGTTTGGGAGATGTGTGGAGTTAAAAGCTTTTACTTGCTCCAGCTTTTGTCTTTTTATTGGGAAAAAAATCTTGTCTTCCCGACTCATAAATAGTATTCAAATAAAGTCTGTCTCTACTCCTCCTGATTTGCTTTTCTCTCTTAATCTGTGTATCGAAGTCCATAGTACTTCCCAGCTTGTGATGTGACTGTTTCATCTCATTTGAGGCATACAATCACTCTTTGTGGTAGGTATGTTGTCAGTGAGAAGGTGGAGGGTCAGAGTGGATTGTGATGTTGGAGTGGGAACCAGGATCTGCATCCAGGGGTTGAATTCACGGCTTTTCAAGTTGTTGCTTCAGAGTCAATTACACTTACACTATGCCCATGCTAACCCTAGAAGTTTGGCATCAGAAGGAGTTCAGAGTCACTTAATTAGTTTTAAGGCTTCTATTGGCTTCGATGAACATTTGTGAAAATTATGAAATGGTTCTCCTTGGAGGACAGATGGGTTCCCACACAACTGTGGGTTTCCTAGCATAAAGGTGCGTGTGCACGTGTGTGTTTGTCAAAGACACAATTTCCAGTTTCCTCCCTAGAGATGTAAACATGCCAGAGCGCTGTGCCAGGTGGTTGGAATGCGGGTGAACTTGCACTCCTCACACCTAGCTGGGTGCTCAGTGCGGGGCACAGTCTCTCTGAGCTGGAGACCTTGCCTGTCAGTGACAGAAACACTCCCAAGTAATTTGAGCCCAGCTTCTAGGCGAGAAGTTTCTATTCCCGATTTTTCTGTTTATCCCAAACATCTACTGCACTGCCCTCCTCCCCACCACATTGCTTCTAAGTTAATCCCTATCTGTCTTAATACATCACCCAAATAAACATAATATTGTTCTTAATTTCTGTGGTATACACCCTTCTTACCGTGTCTAGCAGGCTTTGTGTTTTCTCACACATGAGCTTTATGCTTTCTAAGGGAGCAGTAGCCAGTTTTGATAATATAATTTAAAATATATTTAAATAGGATATAGCAGTTTCCAA